>NC_064618.1:99887346-100512346 GCF_023898315.1 Schistocerca nitens
ACATAACGTGATCACCGACCATAACAGCGACCCTAATCTAAAAGACTGTGTCAACTTATTCCCACCCAACCCTGTGTCTTTACTGGTCATGCTTATTTGCCGAATTCGGCGTTTATACCTGTCTGACGGTGATAGGATCCAGGTACGACACAAACTTTCAATGTCATAGATGCATCCAATGTTGCTTGATGGGTAAAGCTGTGTAATGAAGGCAGGAAACAAAGACATGAATTCAGGGCTCCCAATCATTGACTACATCACTCCTCTTCCCCACGAACGGCTTTATACGACTGACTCAATCACACAATTTCCAAATTTTTACTCCCAATAATGAGGGGAGCTGAGGCGGAAATGTTAGTCAGAAGGTTAAAGCGATAGGAAAGTAGTGCAACGGGGCCATCATGACATACGAAAGTATGTGTCACTTCTGTACCCGAATAGGGATCCCCACATAACGTGATCACCGACCATAACAGCGACCCTAATCTAAAAGACTGTGCCAACTTATTCCCACCCAACCCTGTGTCTTTACTGGTCATGCTTATTTGCCGAATTCGGCGTTTATACCTGTCTGACGGTGATAGGATCCAGGAACGACACAAACTTTCAATGTCATAGATGCATCCAATGTTGCTTGATGGTTAAAGCTGTGTAATGAAGGCAGGAAACAAAGACATGAATTCAGGGCTCCCAGTCATTGACTACATCACTCCTCTTCCCCAAGAACGGCTTTATACGACTGATTCAATCACACAATTTCCACATTTCTACTCCCAATAATGAGGGGAGCTGAGGCGGAAATGTTAGTCAGAAGGTTAAAGCGATAGGAAAGTAGTGCAACGGGGCCATCATGACATACGAAAGTATGTGTCACTTCTGTACCCGAATAGGGATCCCCACATAACGTGATCACCGACCATAACAGCGACCCTAATCTAAAAGACTGTGCCAACTTATTCCCACCCAACCCTGTGTCTTTACTGGTCATGCTTATTTGCCGAATTCGGCGTTTATACCTGTCTGACGGTGATAGGATCCAGGAACGACACAAACTTTCAATGTCATAGATGCATCCAATGTTGCTTGATGGGTAAAGCTGTGTAATGAAGGCAGGAAACAAAGACATGAATTCAGGGCTCCCAATCATTGACTACATCACTCCTCTTCCCCACGAACGGCTTTATACGACTGATTCAATCACACAATTTCCACATTTTTACTCCCAATAATGAGGGGAGCTGAGGCGGAAATGTTAGTCACAAGGTTAAAGCGATAGGAAAGTAGTGCAATGGGGCCATCATGACATACGAAAGTATGTGTCACTTCTGTACTTGTATAGGGATCCCCACATAACGTGATCACCGACCATATCAGCGACCCTAATCTAAAAGACTGTGTCAACTTATTCCCACCCAACCCTGTGTCTTTACTTGTCATGCTTATTTGCCGAATTCGGCGTTTATACCTGTCTGACGGTGATAGGATCCAGGTACGACACAAACATTCAATGTCATAGATGCATCCAATGTTGCTTGATGGGTAAAGCTGTGTAATGAAGGCAGGAAACAAAGACATGAATTCAGGGCTCCCAATCATCGACTACATCACTCCTCTTCCCCACGAACAGCTTTATACGACTGATTCAATCACACAAATTCCAAATTTTTACTCCCAATAATGAGGGGAGCTGAGGCGGAAATGTTAGTCAGAAGGTTAAAGCGGTAGGAAAGTAGTGCAACGGGGCCATCATGACATACGAAAGTATGTGTCACATCTGTACCCGAATAGGGATCCCCACATAACGTGATCACCGACCATAACAGCGACCCTAATCTAAAAGACTGTGTCAACTTATTCCCACCCAACCCTGTGTCTTTACTTGTCATGCTTATTTGCCGAATTCGGCGTTTATACTTGTCTGACGGTGATAGGATCCAGGTACGACACAAACTTTCAATGTCATAGATGCATCCAATGTTGCTTGATGGTTAAAGCTGTGTAATGAAGGCAGGAAACAAAGACATGAATTCAGGGCTCCCAATCATCGACTACATCACTCCTCTTCCCCACGAACGGCTTTATACGACTGATTCAATCACACAATTTCCAAATTTTTACTCCCAATAATGAGGGGAGCTGAGGCGGAAATGTTAGTCAGAAGGTTAAAGCGATAGGAAAGTAGTGCAACGGGGCCATCATGACATACGAAAGTATGTGTCACTTCTGTACCCGAATAGGGATCCCCACATAACGGTGATCACCGACCATAACAGCGACCCTAATCTAAAAGACTGTGTCAACTTATTCCCACCCAACCCTGTGTCTTTACTTGTCATGCTTGTTTGCCGAATTCGTCGGTTATACCTGTCTGACGGTGATAGGATCTAGGTACGACACAAACTTTCAATGTCATAGATGCATCCAATGTTGCTTGATGGGTAAAGCTGTGTAATGAAGGCAGGAAACAAAGACATGAATTCAGGGCTCCCAATCATCGACTACATCACTCCTCTTCCCCACGAACGGCTTTATACGACTGATTCAATCACACAATTTCCAAATTTTTACTCCCAATAATGAGGGGAGCTGAGGCGGAAATGTTAGTCAGAAGGTTAAAGCGATAGGAAAGTAGTGCAACGGGGCCATCATGACATACGAGAGTATGTGTCACTTCTGTACCCGAATAGGGATCCCCATATAACGTGATCACCGACCATAACAGCGACCCTAATCTAAAAGACTGTGTCAACTTATTCCCACCCAACCCTGTGTCTTTACTGGTCATGCTTATTTGCCGAATTCGGCGTTTATACCTGTCTGACGGTGATAGGATCCAGGAGCGACACAAACTTTCAATGTCATAGATGCATCCAATGTTGCTTGATGGGTAAAGCTGTGTAATGAAGGCAGGAAACAAAGACATGAATTCAGGGCTCCCAATCATTGACTACATCACTCCTCTTCCCCACGAACGGCTTTATACGACTGATTCAATCACACAATTTCCACATTTTTACTCCCAATAATGAGGGGAGCTGAGGCGGAAATGTTAGTCAGAAGGTTAAAGCGATAGGAAAGTAGTGCAATGGGGCCATCATGACATACGAAAGTATGTGTCACTTCTGTACTTGTATAGGGATCCCCACATAACGTGATCACCGACCATATCAGCGACCCTAATCTAAAAGACTGTGTCAACTTATTCCCACCCAACCCTGTGTCTTTACTGGTCATGCTTATTTGCCGAATTCGGCGTTTATACCTGTCTGACGGTGATAGGATCCAGGTACGACACAAACATTCAATGTCATAGATGCATCCAATGTTGCTTGATGGGTAAAGCTGTGTAATGAAGGCAGGAAACAAAGACATGAATTCAGGGCTCCCAATCATCGACTACATCACTCCTCTTCCCCACGAACGGCTTTATACGACTGATTCAATCACACAAATTCCAAATTTTTACTCCCAATAATGAGGGGAGCTGAGGCGGAAATGTTAGTCAGAAGGTTAAAGCGATAGGAAAGTAGTGCAACGGGGCCATCATGACATACGAAAGTATGTGTCACTTCTGTACCCGAATAGGGATCCCCACATAACGTGATCACCGACCATAACAGCGACCCTAATCTAAAAGACTGTGTCAACTTATTCCCACCCAACCCTGTGTCTTTACTTGTCATGCTTATTTGCCGAATTCGGCGTTTATACTTGTCTGACGGTGATAGGATCCAGGTACGACACAAACTTTCAATGTCATAGATGCATCCGATGTTGCTTGATGGTTAAAGCTGTGTAATGAAGGCAGGAAACAAAGACATGAATTCAGGGCTCCCAATCATCGACTACATCACTCCTCTTCCCCAGGAACGGCTTTATACCACTGATCAATCACACAATTTCCAAATTTTTACTCCCAATAATGAGGGGAGCTGAGGCGGAAATGTTAGTCAGAAGGTTAAAGCGATAGGAAAGTAGTGCAACGGGGCCATCATGACATACGAAAGTATGTGTCACTTCTGTACCCGAATAGGGATCCCCACATAACGTGATCACCGACCATAACAGCGACCCTAATCTAAAAGACTGTGTCAACTTACTCCCACCCAACCCTGTGTCATTACTTGTCATGCTTGTTTGCCGAATTCGGCGGTTATACCTGTCTGACGGTGATAGGATCCAGGTACGACACAAATTTTCAATGTCATAGATGCATCCAATGTTGCTTGATGGGTAAAGCTGTGTAATGAAGGCAGGAAACAAAGACATGAATTCAGGGCTCCCAATCATCGACTACATCACTCCTCTTCCCCACGAACGGCTTTATACGACTGATTCAATCACACAATTTCCAAATTTTTACTCCCAATAATGAGGGGAGCTGAGGCGGAAATGTTAGTCAGAAGGTTAAAGCGATAGGAAAGTAGTGCAACGGGGCCATCATGACATACGAAAGTATGTGTCACTTCTGTACCCGATTAGGTACCCCCACATAACGTGATCACCGACCATAACAGCGACCCTAATCTAAAAGACTGTGTCAACTTATTCCCACCCAACCCTGTGTCTTTACTTGTCATGCTTATTTGCCGAATTCGGCGTTTATACCTGTCTGACGGTGATAGGATCCAGGTACGACACAAACTTTCAATGTCATAGATGCATCCAATGTTGCTTGATGGGTAAAGCTGTGTAATGAAGGCAGGAAAGAAAGACATGAATTCAGGGCTCCCAATCATTGACTACATCACTCCTCTTCCCCACGAACGGCTTTATACGACTGATTCAATCACACAATTTCCACATTTTTACTCCCAATAATGAGGGGAGCTGAGGCGGAAATGTTAGTCAGAAGGTTAAAGCGATAGGAAAGTAGTGCAACGGGGCCATCATGACATACGAAAGTATGTGTCACTTCTGTACCCGAATAGGGATCCCCACATAACGTGATCACCGACCATAACAGCGACCCTAATCTAAAAGACTGTGTCAACTTATTCCCACCCAACCCTGTGTCTTTACTGGTCATGCTTATTTGCCGAATTCGGCGTTTATACCTGTCTGACGGTGATAGGATCCAGGAACGACACAAACTTTCAATGTCATAGATGCATCCAATGTTGCTTGATGGGTAAAGCTGTGTAATGAAGGCAGGAAACAAAGACATGAATTCAGGGCTCCCAATCATTGACTACATCACTCCTCTTCCCCACGAACGGCTTTATACGACTGATTCAATCACACAATTTCCACATTTTTACTCCCAATAATGAGGGGAGCTGAGGCGGAAATGTTAGTCAGAAGGTTAAAGCGATAGGAAAGTAGTGCAACGGGGCCATCATGACATACGAAAGTATGTGTCACTTCTGTACCCGAATAGGGATCCCCACATAACGTGATCACCGACCATAACAGCGACCCTAATCTAAAAGACTGTGTCAACTTATTCCCACCCAACCCTGTGTCTTTACTGGTCATGCTTATTTGCCGAATTCGGCGTTTATACCTGTCTGACGGTGATAGGATCCAGGAACGACACAAACTTTCAATGTCATAGATGCATCCAATGTTGCTTGATGGGTAAAGCTGTGTAATGAAGGCAGGAAACAAAGACATGAATTCAGGGCTCCCAATCATTGACTACATCACTCCTCTTCCCCACGAACGGCTTTATACGACTGATTCAATCACACAATTTCCAAATTTTTACTCCCAATAATGAGGGGAGCTGAGGCGGAAATGTTAGTCAGAAGGTTAAAGCGATAGGAAAGTAGTGCAACGGGGCCATCATGACATACGAAAGTATGTGTCACTTCTGTACCCGAATAGGGATCCCCACATAACGTGATCACCGACCATAACAGCGACCCTAATCTAAAAGACTGTGTCAACTTATTCCCACCCAACCCTGTGTCTTTACTTGTCATGCTTGTTTGCCGAATTCGGCGGTTATACCTGTCTGACGGTGATAGGATCTAGGTACGACACAATCTTTCAATGTCATAGATGCATCCAATGTTCCTTGATGGGTAAAGCTGTGTAATGAAGGCAGGAAACAAAGACATGAATTCAGAGCTCCCAATCATCGACTACATCACTCCTCTTCCCCAGGAACGGCTTTATACGACTGATTCAATCACACAATTTCCAAATTTTTACTCCCAATTATGAGGGGAGCTGAGGCGGAAATGTTAGTCAGAAGGTTAAAGCGATAGGAAAGTAGTGCAACGGGGCCATCATGACATACGAAAGTATGTGTCACTTCTGTACCCGATTAGGGACCCACACATAACGTGATCACCGACCATAACAGCGACCCTAATCTAAAAGACTGTGTCAACTTATTCTCACCCAACCCTGTGTCTTTACTTGTCATGCTTATTTGCCGAATTCGGCGTTTATACCTGTCTGACGGTGATAGGATCCAGGTACGACACAAACTTTCAATGTCATAGATGCATCCAATGTTGCTTGATGGGTAAAGCTGTGTAATGAAGGCAGGAAACAAAGACATGAATTCAGGGCTCCCAATCATTGACTACATCACTCCTCTTCCCCACGAACGGCTTTATACGACTGATTCAATCACACAATTTCCAAATTTTTACTCCCAATAATGAGGGGAGCTGAGGCGGAAATGTTAGTCAGAAGGTTAAAGCGATAGGAAAGTAGTGCAACGGGACCATCATGACATACGAAAGTATGTGTCACTTCTGTACCCGAATAGGGATCCCCACATAACGTGATCACCGACCATAACAGCGACCCTAATCTAAAAGACTGTGTCAACTTATTCCCACCCAACCCTGTGTCTTTACTTGTCATGCTTGTTTGCCGAATTCGGCGGTTATACCTGTCTGATGGTGATAGGATCTAGGTACGACACAAACTTTCAATGTCATAGATGCATCCAATGTTCCTTGATGGTTAAAGCTGTGTAATGAAGGCAGGAAACAAAGACATGAATTCAGGGCTCCCAATCATCGACTACATCACTCCTCTTCCCCACGAACGGCTTTATACCACTGATCAATCACACAATTTCCAAATTTTTACTCCCAATAATGAGGGGAGCTGAGGCGGAAATGTTAGTCAGAAGGTTAAAGCGATAGGAAAGTAGTGCAACGGGGCCATCATGACATACGAAAGTATGTGTCACTTCTGTACCCGAATAGGGATCCCCACATAACGGTGATCACCGACCATAACAGCGACCCTAATCTAAAAGACTGTGTCAACTTATTCCCACCCAACCCTGTGTCTTTACTTGTCATGCTTGTTTGCCGAATTCGTCGGTTATACCTGTCTGACGGTGATAGGATCTAGGTACGACACAAACTTTCAATGTCATAGATGCATCCAATGTTGCTTGATGGGTAAAGCTGTGTAATGAAGGCAGGAAACAAAGACATGAATTCAGGGCTCCCAATCATCGACTACATCACTCCTCTTCCCCACGAACGGCTTTATACGACTGATTCAATCACACAATTTCCAAATTTTTACTCCCAATAATGAGGGGAGCTGAGGCGGAAATGTTAGTCAGAAGGTTAAAGCGATAGGAAAGTAGTGCAACGGGGCCATCATGACATACGAAAGTATGTGTCACTTCTGTACCCGAATAGGGATCCCCACATAACGTGATCACCGACCATAACAGCGACCCTAATCTAAAAGACTGTGTCAACTTATTCCCACCCAACCCTGTGTCTTTACTGGTCATGCTTATTTGCCGAATTCGGCGTTTATACCTGTCTGACGGTGATAGGATCCAGGAGCGACACAAACTTTCAATGTCATAGATGCATCCAATGTTGCTTGATGGGTAAAGCTGTGTAATGAAGGCAGGAAACAAAGACATGAATTCAGGGCTCCCAATCATTGACTACATCACTCCTCTTCCCCACGAACGGCTTTATACGACTGATTCAATCACACAATTTCCACATTTTTACTCCCAATAATGAGGGGAGCTGAGGCGGAAATGTTAGTCAGAAGGTTAAAGCGATAGGAAAGTAGTGCAACGGGGCCATCATGACAGACGAAAGTATGTGTCACTTCTGTACTTGTATAGGGATCCCCACATAACTTGATCACCGACCATATCAGCGACCCTAATCTAAAAGACTGTGTCAACTTATTCCCACCCAACCCTGTGTCTTTACTTGTCATGCTTATTTGCCGAATTCGGCGTTTATACCTGTCTGACGGTGATAGGATCCAGGTACGACACAAACATTCAATGTCATAGATGCATCCAATGTTGCTTGATGGGTAAAGCTGTGTAATGAAGGCAGGAAACAAAGACATGAATTCAGGGCTCCCAATCATCGACTACATCACTCCTCTTCCCCACGAACGGCTTTATACGACTGATTCAATCACACAAATTCCAAATTTTTACTCCCAATAATGAGGGGAGCTGAGGCGGAAATGTTAGTCAGAAGGTTAAAGCGATAGGAAAGTAGTGCAACGGGGCCATCATGACATACGAAAGTATGTGTCACTTCTGTACCCGAATAGGGATCCCCACATAACGTGATCACCGACCATAACAGCGACCCTAATCTAAAAGACTGTGTCAATTTATTCCCACCCAACCCTGTGTCTTTACTTGTCATGCTTATTTGCCGAATTCGGCGTTTATACTTGTCTGACGGTGATAGGATCCAGGTACGACACAAACTTTCAATGTCATAGATGCATCCGATGTTGCTTGATGGTTAAAGCTGTGTAATGAAGGCAGGAAACAAAGACATGAATTCAGGGCTCCCAATCATCGACTACATCACTCCTCTTCCCCAGGAACGGCTTTATACCACTGATCAATCACACAATTTCCACATTTTTACTCCCAATAATGAGGGGAGCTGAGGCGGAAATGTTAGTCAGAAGGTTAAAGCGATAGGAAAGTAGTGCAACGGGGCCATCATGACATACGAAAGTATGTGTCACTTCTGTACCCGAATAGGGATCCCCACATAACGTGATCACCGACCATAACAGCGACCCTAATCTAAAAGACTGTGTCAACTTACTCCCACCCAACCCTGTGTCATTACTTGTCATGCTTGTTTGCCGAATTCGGCGGTTATACCTGTCTGACGGTGATAGGATCCAGGTACGACACAAACTTTCAATGTCATAGATGCATCCAATGTTGCTTGATGGGTAAAGCTGTGTAATGAAGGCAGGAAACAAAGACATGAATTCAGGGCTCCCAATCATCGACTACATCACTCCTCTTCCCCACGAACGGCTTTATACGACTGATTCAATCACACAATTTCCAAATTTTTACTCCCAATAATGAGGGGAGCTGAGGCGGAAATGTTAGTCAGAAGGTTAAAGCGATAGGAAAGTAGTGCAACGGGGCCATCATGACATACGAAAGTATGTGTCACTTCTGTACCCGATTAGGGACCCCCACATAACGTGATCACCGACCATAACAGCGACCCTAATCTAAAAGACTGTGTCAACTTATTCCCACCCAACCCTGTGTCTTTACTTGTCATGCTTATTTGCCGAATTCGGCGTTTATACCTGTCTGACGGTGATAGGATCCAGGTACGACACAAACTTTCAATGTCATAGATGCATCCAATGTTGCTTGATGGGTAAAGCTGTGTAATGAAGGCAGGAAAGAAAGACATGAATTCAGGGCTCCCAATCATTGACTACATCACTCCTCTTCCCCACGAACGGCTTTATACGACTGATTCAATCACACAATTTCCACATTTTTACTCCCAATAATGAGGGGAGCTGAGGCGGAAATGTTAGTCAGAAGGTTAAAGCGATAGGAAAGTAGTGCAACGGGGCCATCATGACATACGAAAGTATGTGTCACTTCTGTACCCGAATAGGGATCCCCACATAACGTGATCACCGACCATAACAGCGACCCTAATCTAAAAGACTGTGTCAACTTATTCCCACCCAACCCTGTGTCTTTACTGGTCATGCTTATTTGCCGAATTCGGCGTTTATACCTGTCTGACGGTGATAGGATCCAGGAACGACACAAACTTTCAATGTCATAGATGCATCCAATGTTGCTTGATGGGTAAAGCTGTGTAATGAAGGCAGGAAACAAAGACATGAGTTCAGGGCTCCCAATCATTGACTACATCACTCCTCTTCCCCACGAACGGCTTTATACGACTGATTCAATCACACAATTTCCACATTTCTACTCCCAATAATATGGGGACCTGAGGAGGAAATGTTAGTCAGAAGGTTAAAGCGATAGGAAAGTAGTGCAATGGGGCCATCATGACATACGAAAGTATGTGTCACTTCTGTACCCGAATAGGGATCCCCACATAACTTGATCACCGACCATATCAGCGACCCTAATCTAAAAGACTGTGTCAACTTATTCCCACCCAACCCTGTGTCTTTACTTGTCATGCTTATTTGCCGAATTCAACGTTTATACCTGTCTGACGGTGATAGGATCCAGGTACGACACAAACATTCAATGTCATAGATGCATCCAATGTTGCTTGATGGGTAAAGCTGTGTAATGAAGGCAGGAAACAAAGACATGAATTCAGGGCTCCCAATCATCGACTACATCACTCCTCTTCCCCACGAACGGCTTTATACGACTGATTCAATCACACAATTTCCACATTTTTACTCCCAATAATGAGGGGAGCTGAGGCGGAAATGTTAGTCAGAAGGTTAAAGCGATAGGAAAGTAGTGCAACGGGGCCATCATGACATACGAAAGTATGTGTCACTTCTGTACCCGAATAGGGATCCCCACATAACGTGATCACCGACCATAACAGCGACCCTAATCTAAAAGACTGTGTCAACTTATTCCCACCCAACCCTGTGTCTTTACTTGTCATGCTTGTTTGCCGAATTCGGCGGTTATACCTGTCTGACGGTGATAGGATCTAGGTACGACACAAACTTTCAATGTCATAGATGCATCCAATGTTCCTTGATGGGTAAAGCTGTGTAATGAAGGCAGGAAACAAAGACATGAATTCAGGGCTCCCAATCATCGACTACATCACTCCTCTTCCCCACGAACGGCTTTATACGACTGATTCAATCACACAATTTCCACATTTTTACTCCCAATTATGAGGGGAGCTGAGGCGGAAATGTTAGTCAGAAGGTTAAAGCGATAGGAAAGTAGTGCAACGGGACCATCATGACATACGAAAGTATGTGTCACTTCTGTACCCGAATAGGGATCCCCACATAACGTGATCACCGACCATAACAGCGACCCTAATCTAAAAGACTGTGTCAACTTATTCCCACCCAACCCTGTGTCTTTACTTGTCATGCTTGTTTGCCGAATTCGGCGGTTATACCTGTCTGATGGTGATAGGATCTAGGTACGACACAAACTTTCAATGTCATAGATGCATCCAATGTTCCTTGATGGGTAAAGCTGTGTAATGAAGGCAGGAAACAAAGACATGAATTCAGGGCTCCCAATCATCGACTACATCACTCCTCTTCCCCACGAACGGCTTTATACCACTGATTCAATCACACAATTTCCAAATTTTTACTCCCAATTATGAGGGGAGCTGAGGCGGAAATGTTAGTCAGAAGGTTAAAGCGATAGGAAAGTAGTGCAACGGGGCCATCATGACATACGAAAGTATGTGTCACTTCTGTACCCGATTAGGGACCCACACATAACGTGATCACCGACCATAACAGCGACCCTAATCTAAAAGACTGTGTCAACTTATTCTCACCCAACCCTGTGTCTTTACTTGTCATGCTTATTTGCCGAATTCGGCGTTTATACCTGTCTGACGGTGATAGGATCCAGGTACGACACAAACTTTCAATGTCATAGATGCATCCAATGTTGCTTGATGGGTAAAGCTGTGTAATGAAGGCAGGAAACAAAGACATGAATTCAGGGCTCCCAATCATTGACTACATCACTCCTCTTCCCCACGAACGGCTTTATACGACTGATTCAATCACACAATTTTCAAATTTTTACTCCCAATAATGAGGGGAGCTGAGGCGGAAATGTTAGTCAGAAGGTTAAAGCGATAGGAAAGTAGTGCAACGGGGCCATCATGACATACGAAAGTATGTGTCACTTCTGTACCCGAATAGGGATCCCCACATAACGTGATCACCGACCATAACAGCGACCCTAATCTAAAAGACTGTGCCAACTTATTCCCACCCAACCCTGTGTCTTTACTGGTCATGCTTATTTGCCGAATTCGGCGTTTATACCTGTCTGACGGTGATAGGATCCAGGAACGACACAAACTTTCAATGTCATAGATGCATCCAATGTTGCTTGATGGGTAAAGCTGTGTAATGAAGGCAGGAAACAAAGACATGAATTCAGGGCTCCCAATCATTGACTACATCACTCCTCTTCCCCACGAACGGCTTTATACGACTGATTCAATCACACAATTTCCACATTTCTACTCCCAATAATGAGGGGAGCTGAGGCGGAAATGTTAGTCAGAAGGTTAAAGCGATAGGAAAGTAGTGCAACGGTTCCATCATGACATACGAAAGTATGTGTCACTTCTGTACCCGAATAGGGATCCCCACATAACGTGATCACCGACCATAACAGCGACCCTAATCTAAAAGACTGTGCCAACTTATTCCCACCCAACCCTGTGTCTTTACTGGTCATGCTTATTTGCCGAATTCGGCGTTTATACCTGTCTGACGGTGATAGGATCCAGGAACGACACAAACTTTCAATGTCATAGATGCATCCAATGTTGCTTGATGGGTAAAGCTGTGTAATGAAGGCAGGAAACAAAGACATGAATTCAGGGCTCCCAATCATTGACTACATCACTCCTCTTCCCCACGAACGGCTTTATACGACTGATTCAATCACACAATTTCCACATTTTTACTCCCAATAATGAGGGGAGCTGAGGCGGAAATGTTAGTCAGAAGGTTAAAGCGATAGGAAAGTAGTGCAATGGGGCCATCATGACATACGAAAGTATGTGTCACTTCTGTACTTGTATAGGGATCCCCACATAACTTGATCACCGACCATATCAGCGACCCTAATCTAAAAGACTGTGTCAACTTATTCCCACCCAACCCTGTGTCTTTACTTGTCATGCTTATTTGCCGAATTCGGCGTTTATACCTGTCTGACGGTGATAGGATCCAGGTACGACACAAACATTCAATGTCATAGATGCATCCAATGTTGCTTGATGGGTAAAGCTGTGTAATGAAGGCAGGAAACAAAGACATGAATTCAGGGCTCCCAATCATCGACTACATCACTCCTCTTCCCCACGAACAGCTTTATACGACTGATTCAATCACACAAATTCCAAATTTTTACTCCCAATAATGAGGGGAGCTGAGGCGGAAATGTTAGTCAGAAGGTTAAAGCGGTAGGAAAGTAGTGCAACGGGGCCATCATGACATACGAAAGTATGTGTCACATCTGTACCCGAATAGGGATCCCCACATAACGTGATCACCGACCATAACAGCGACCCTAATCTAAAAGACTGTGTCAACTTATTCCCACCCAACCCTGTGTCTTTACTTGTCATGCTTATTTGCCGAATTCGGCGTTTATACTTGTCTGACGGTGATAGGATCCAGGTACGACACAAACTTTCAATGTCATAGATGCATCCAATGTTGCTTGATGGTTAAAGCTGTGTAATGAAGGCAGGAAACAAAGACATGAATTCAGGGCTCCCAATCATCGACTACATCACTCCTCTTCCCCACGAACGGCTTTATACCACTGATCAATCACACAATTTCCAAATTTTTACTCCCAATAATGAGGGGAGCTGAGGCGGAAATGTTAGTCAGAAGGTTAAAGCGATAGGAAAGTAGTGCAACGGGGCCATCATGACATACGAAAGTATGTGTCACTTCTGTACCCGAATAGGGATCCCCACATAACGGTGATCACCGACCATAACAGCGACCCTAATCTAAAAGACTGTGTCAACTTATTCCCACCCAACCCTGTGTCTTTACTTGTCATGCTTGTTTGCCGAATTCGGCGGTTATACCTGTCTGACGGTGATAGGATCTAGGTACGACACAAACTTTCAATGTCATAGATGCATCCGATGTTGCTTGATGGGTAAAGCTGTGTAATGAAGGCAGGAAACAAAGACATGAATTCAGGGCTCCCAATCATCGACTACATCACTCCTCTTCCCCACGAACGGCTTTATACGACTGATTCAATCACACAATTTCCAAATTTTTACTCCCAATAATGAGGGGAGCTGAGGCGGAAATGTTAGTCAGAAGGTTCAAGCGATAGGAAAGTAGTGCAACGGGGCCATCATGACATACGAGAGTATGTGTCACTTCTGTACCCGAATAGGGATCCCCACATAACGTGATCACCGACCATAACAGCGACCCTAATCTAAAAGACTGTGTCAACTTATTCCCACCCAACCCTGTGTCTTTACTGGTCATGCTTATTTGCCGAATTCGGCGTTTATACCTGTCTGACGGTGATAGGATCCAGGAGCGACACAAACTTTCAATGTCATAGATGCATCCAATGTTGCTTGATGGGTAAAGCTGTGTAATGAAGGCAGGAAACAAAGACATGAATTCAGGGCTCCCAATCATTGACTACATCACTCCTCTTACCCACGAACGGCTTTATACGACTGATTCAATCACACAATTTCCACATTTTTACTCCCAATAATGAGGGGAGCTGAGGCGGAAATGTTAGTCAGAAGGTTAAAGCGATAGGAAAGTAGTGCAATGGGGCCATCATGACATACGAAAGTATGTGTCACTTCTGTACTTTAATAGGGATCCCCACATAACTTGATCACCGACCATATCAGCGACCCTAATCTAAAAGACTGTGTCAACTTATTCCCACCCAACCCTGTGTCTTTACTTGTCATGCTTATTTGCCGAATTCGGCGTTTATACCTGTCTGACGGTGATAGGATCCAGGTACGACACAAACATTCAATGTCATAGATGCATCCAATGTTGCTTGATGGGTAAAGCTGTGTAATGAAGGCAGGAAACAAAGACATGAATTCAGGGCTCCCAATCATCGACTACATCACTCCTCTTCCCCACGAACGGCTTTATACGACTGATTCAATCACACAAATTCCAAATTTTTACTCCCAATAATGAGGGGAGCTGAGGCGGAAATGTTAGTCAGAAGGTTAAAGCGATAGGAAAGTAGTGCAACGGGGCCATCATGACATACGAAAGTATGTGTCACTTCTGTACCCGAATAGGGATCCCCACATAACGTGATCACCGACCATAACAGCGACCCTAATCTAAAAGACTGTGTCAACTTATTCCCACCCAACCCTGTGTCTTTACTTGTCATGCTTATTTGCCGAATTCGGCGTTTATACTTGTCTGACGGTGATAGGATACAGGTACGACACAAACTTTCAATGTCATAGATGCATCCACTGTTGCTTGATGGTTAAAGTTGTGTAATGAAGGCAGGAAACAAAGACATGAATTCAGGGCTCCCAATCATCGACTACATCACTCCTCTTCCCCAGGAACGGCTTTATACCACTGATCAATCACACAATTTCCAAATTTTTACTCCCAATAATGAGGGGAGCTGAGGCGGAAATGTTAGTCAGAAGGTTAAAGCGATAGGAAAGTAGTGCAACGGGGCCATCATGACATACGAAAGTATGTGTCACTTCTGTACCCGAATAGGGATCCCCACATAACGGTAATCACCGACCATAACAGCGACCCTAATCTAAAAGACTGTGTCAACTTATTCCCACCCAACCCTGTGTCTTTACTTGTCATGCTTGTTTGCCGAATTCGGCGGTTATACCTGTCTGACGGTGATAGGATCTAGGTACGACACAAACTTTCAATGTCATAGATGCATCCAATGTTGCTTGATGGGTAAAGCTGTGTAATGAAGGCAGGAAACAAAGACATGAATTCAGGGCTCCCAATCATCGACTACATCACTCCTCTTCCCCACGAACGGCTTTATACGACTGATTCAATCACACAATTATGAGGGGAGCTGAGGCGGAAATGTTAGTCAGAAGGTTAAAGCGATAGGAAAGTAGTGCAACGGGGCCATCATGACATACGAAAGTATGTGTCACTTCTGTACCCGATTAGGGACCCCCACATAACGTGATCACCGACCATAACAGCGACCCTAATCTAAAAGACTGTGTCAACTTATTCCCACCCAACCCTGTGTCTTTACTTGTCATGCTTATTTGCCGAATTCGGCGTTTATACCTGTCTGACGGTGATAGGATCCAGGTACGACACAAACTTTCAATGTCATAGATGCATCCAATGTTGCTTGATGGGTAAAGCTGTGTAATGAAGGCAGGAAACAAAGACATGAATTCAGGGCTCCCAATCATTGACTACATCACTCCTCTTCCCCACGAACGGCTTTATACGACTGATTCAATCACACAATTTCCAAATTTTTACTCCCAATAATGAGGGGAGCTGAGGCGGAAATGTTAGTCAGAAGGTTAAAGCGATAGGAAAGTAGTGCAACGGGGCCATCATGACATACGAGAGTATGTGTCACTTCTGTACCCGAATAGGGATCCCCACATAACGTGATCACCGACCATAACAGCGACCCTAATCTAAAAGACTGTGTCAACTTATTCCCACCCAACCCTGTGTCTTTACTGGTCATGCTTATTTGCCGAATTCGGCGTTTATACCTGTCTGACGGTGATAGGATCCAGGAGCGACACAAACTTTCAATGTCATAGATGCATCCAATGTTGCTTGATGGGTAAAGCTGTGTAATCAAGGCAGGAAACAAAGACATGAATTCAGGGCTCCCAATCATTGACTACATCACTCCTCTTCCCCACGAACGGCTTTATACGACTGATTCAATCACACAATTTCCACATTTTTACTCCCAATAATGAGGGGAGCTGAAGCGGGAATGTTAGTCAGAAGGTTAAAGCGATAGGAAAGTAGTGCAATGGGGCCATCATGACATACGAAAGTATGTGTCACTTCTGTACTTGTATAGGGATCCCCACATAACTTGATCACCGACCATATCAGCGACCCTAATCTAAAAGACTGTGTCAACTTATTCCCACCCAACCCTGTGTCTTTACTTGTCATGCTTATTTGCCGAATTCGGCGTTTATACCTGTCTGACGGTGATAGGATCCAGGTACGACACAAACATTCAATGTCATAGATGCATCCAATGTTGCTTGATGGGTAAAGCTGTGTAATGAAGGCAGGAAACAAAGACATGAATTCAGGGCTCCCAATCATCGACTACATCACTCCTCTTCCCCACGAACGGCTTTATACGACTGATTCAATCACACAAATTCCAAATTTTTACTCCCAATAATGAGGGGAGCTGAGGCGGAAATGTTAGTCAGAAGGTTAAAGCGATAGGAAAGTAGTGCAACGGGGCCATCATGACATACGAAAGTATGTGTCACTTCTGTACCCGAATAGGGATCCCCACATAACGTGATCACCGACCATAACAGCGACCCTAATCTAAAAGACAGTGTCAACTTATTCCCACCCAACCCTGTGTCTTTACTTGTCATGCTTATTTGCCGAATTCGGCGTTTATACTTGTCTGACGGTGATAGGATACAGGTACGACACAAACTTTCAATGTCATAGATGCATCCAATGTTGCTTGATGGTTAAAGTTGTGTAATGAAGGCAGGAAACAAAGACATGAATTCAGGGCTCCCAATCATCGACTACATCACTCCTCTTCCCCAGGAACGGCTTTATACCACTGATCAATCACACAATTTCCAAATTTTTACTCCCAATAATGAGGGGAGCTGAGGCGGAAATGTTAGTCAGAAGGTTAAAGCGATAGGAAAGTAGTGCAACGGGGCCATCATGACATACGAAAGTATGTGTCACTTCTGTACCCGAATAGGGATCCCCACATAACGGTAATCACCGACCATAACAGCGACCCTAATCTAAAAGACTGTGTCAACTTATTCCCACCCAACCCTGTGTCTTTACTTGTCATGCTTGTTTGCCGAATTCGGCGGTTATACCTGTCTGACGGTGATAGGATCTAGGTACGACACAAACTTTCAATGTCATAGATGCATCCAATGTTGCTTGATGGGTAAAGCTGTGTAATGAAGGCAGGAAACAAAGACATGAATTCAGGGCTCCCAATCATCGACTACATCACTCCTCTTCCCCACGAACGGCTTTATACGACTGATTCAATCACACAATTATGAGGGGAGCTGAGGCGGAAATGTTAGTCAGAAGGTTAAAGCGATAGGAAAGTAGTGCAACGGGGCCATCATGACATACGAAAGTATGTGTCACTTCTGTACCCGATTAGGGACCCACACATAACGTGATCACCGACCATAACAGCGACCCTAATCTAAAAGACTGTGTCAACTTATTCCCACCCAACCCTGTGTCTTTACTTGTCATGCTTATTTGCCGAATTCGGCGTTTATACCTGTCTGACGGTGATAGGATCCAGGTACGACACAAACTTTCAATGTCATAGATGCATCCAATGTTGCTTGATGGGTAAAGCTGTGTAATGAAGGCAGGAAACAAAGACATGAATTCAGGGCTCCCAATCATTGACTACATCACTCCTCTTCCCCACGAACGGCTTTATACGACTGATTCAATCACACAATTTCCAAATTTTTACTCCCAATAATGAGGGGAGCTGAGGCGGAAATGTTAGTCAGAAGGTTAAAGCGATAGGAAAGTAGTGCAACGGGGCCATCATGACATACGAGAGTATGTGTCACTTCTGTACCCGAATAGGGATCCCCACATAACGTGATCACCGACCATAACAGCGACCCTAATCTAAAAGACTGTGTCAACTTATTCCCACCCAACCCTGTGTCTTTACTGGTCATGCTTATTTGCCGAATTCGGCGTTTATACCTGTCTGACGGTGATAGGATCCAGGAGCGACACAAACTTTCAATGTCATAGATGCATCCAATGTTGCTTGATGGGTAAAGCTGTGTAATCAAGGCAGGAAACAAAGACATGAATTCAGGGCTCCCAATCATTGACTACATCACTCCTCTTCCCCACGAACGGCTTTATACGACTGATTCAATCACACAATTTCCACATTTTTACTCCCAATAATGAGGGGAGCTGAAGCGGGAATGTTAGTCAGAAGGTTAAAGCGATAGGAAAGTAGTGCAATGGGGCCATCATGACATACGAAAGTATGTGTCACTTCTGTACTTGTATAGGGATCCCCACATAACTTGATCACCGACCATAACAGCGACCCTAATCTAAAAGACTGTGTCAACTTATTCCCACCCAACCCTGTGTCTTTACTTGTCATGCTTATTTGCCGAATTCGGCGTTTATACCTGTCTGACGGTGATAGGATCCAGGTACGGCACAAACATTCAATGTCATAGATGCATCCAATGTTGCTTGATGGGTAAAGCTGTGTAATGAAGGCAGGAAACAAAGACATGAATTCAGGGCTCCCAATCATCGACTACATCACTCCTCTTCCCCACGAACGGCTTTATACGACTGATTCAATCACACAATTTCCAAATTTTTAATCCCAATAATGAGGGGAGCTGAGGCGGAAATGTTAGTCACAAGGTTAAAGCGATAGGAAAGTAGTGCAACGGGGCCACCATGACATACGTAGGTATGTGTCACTTCTGTACCCGAATAGGGATCCCCACATAACGTGATCACCGACTATAACAGCGACCCTAATCTAAAAGACTGTGTCAACTTATTCCCACCCAACCCTGTGTCTTTACTTGTCATGCTTATTTGCCGAATTCGGCGTTTATACCTGTCTGACGGTGATAGGATCCAGGTACGACACAAACTTTCAATGTCATAGATGCATCCAATGTTGCGTGATGGGTAAAGCTGTGTAATGAAGGCAGGAAACAAAGACATGAATTCAGGGCTCCCAATCATCGACTACATCACTCCTCTTCCCCACGAACGGCTTTATACGACTGATTCAATCACACAATTTCCAAATTTTTACTCCCAATAATGAGGGGAGCTGAGGCGGAAATGTTAGTCAGAAGGTTAAAGCGATAGGAAAGTAGTGCAACGGGGCCATCATGACATACGAAAGTATGTGTCACTTCTGTACCCGAATAGGGATCCCCACATAACGTGGTCACCGACCATAACAGCGACCCTAATCTAAAAGACTGTATCAACTTATTCCCACCCAAACCTGTGTCTTTACTGGTCATGCTTATTTGCCGAATTCGGCGTTTATACTTGTCTGACGGTGATAGGATCCAGGTACGACACAAACTTTCAATGTCATAGATGCATCCAATGTTGCTTGATGGGTAAAGCTGTGTAATGAGGGCAGGAAACCAAGACATGAATTCAGGGCTCTCAATCATCGACTACATCACTCCTCTTCCCCACGAACGGCTTTATACCACTGATTCAATCACACAATTTCCAAATTTTTACTCCCAATAATGAGGGGAGCTGAGGCGGAAATGTTAGTCAGAAGGTTAAAGCGATAGGAAAGTAGTGCAACGGGGCCATCATGACATACGAAAGTATGTGTCACTTCTGTACCCGAATAGGGATCCCCACATAACGTGATCATCGACCATAACAGCGACCCTAAGCTAAAAGACTGTGTCAACTTATTCCCACCCAACCCTGTGTCTTTACTTGTCATGCTTGTTTGCCGAATTCGGCGGTTATACCTGTCTGACGGTGATAGGATCTAGGTACGACACAAACTTTCAATGTCATAGATGCATCCAATGTTGCTTGATGGGTAAAGCTGTGTAATGAAGGCAGGAAACAAAGACATGAATTCAGGGCTCCCAATCATCGACTACATCACTCCTCTTCCCCAGGAACGGCTTTATACGACTGATTCAATCACACAATTTCCAAATTTTTACTCCCAATAATGAGGGGAGCTGAGGCGGAAATGTTAGTCAGAAGGTTAAAGCGATAGGAAAGTAGTGCAACGGGGCCATCATTACATACGAAAGTATGTGTCACTTCTGTACCCGAATAGGGATCCCCACATATCGTGATCACCGACCATAACGGCGACCCTAATCTAAAAGACTGTGTCAACTTATTCCCACCCAACCCTGTGTCTTTACTTGTCATGCTTATTTGCCGAATTCGGCGTTTATACCTGTCTGACGGTGATAGGATCCAGGTACGACACAAACTTTCAATGTCATAGATGCATCCAATGTTGCTTGATGGGTAAAGCTGTGTAATGAAGGCAGGAAACAAAGACATGAATTCAGGGCTTCCAATCATCGACTACCTCACTTCTCTTCCCCACGAACGGCTTTATACGACTGATTCAATCACACAATTTCCACATTTTTACTCCCAATAATGAGGGGAGCTGAGGCGGAAATGTTAGTCAGAAGGTTAAAGCGATAGGAAAGTAGTGCAACGGGGCCATCATGACATACGAAAGAATGTGTCACTTCTGTACCCGTATAGGGATCCGCACATAACGTGATCACCGATCATAACAGCGACCCTAATCTGAAAGACTGTGTCACTTATTCCCACCGAACTCTGTGTCTTTACTGGTCATGCTTATTTGCCGAATTCGGCGTTTATACCTGTCTGACGGTGATAGGATCCAGATACGACACAAACTTTCAATGTCATAGATGCATCCAATGTTGCTTGATGGGTAAAGCTGTGTAATGAAGGCAGGAAACAAACACATGAATTCAGCGCTCCCAATCATCGATTACATCACCCCTCTTCCCTAGGAACGGCTTTATACGACTGATTCATTCACACAATTTCCAAATTTTTACTCCCAATAATGAGGGGAGCTGAGGCGGAAATGTTAGTCAGAAGGTTAAAGCGATAGGAAAGTAGTGCAACGGGGCCATCATGACATACGAAAGTATGTGTCACTTCTGTACCCGAATAGGGATCCCCACATAACGTGATCACCGACCATAACAGCGACCCTAATCTAAAAGACTGTGTCAACTTATTCCCACCCAACCCTGTGTCATTACTGGTCATGCTTATTTGCCGAATTCGGCGTTTATACCTGTCTGACGGTGATAGGATCCAGGTACGACACAAACATTCAATGTCATAGATGCATCCAATGTTGCTTGATGGGTAAAGCTGTGTAATGAAGGCAGGAAACAAAGACATGAATTCAGGGCTCCCAATCATCGACTACATCACTCCTCTTCCCCAGGAACGGCTTTATACGACTGATGCAATCACACAATTTCCAAATTTTTACTCCCAATAATGACGTGAGCTGAGGTGGAAATGTTAGTCAGAAGGTTAAAGCGATAGGAAAGTAGTGCAACGGGGCCATCATAACATACGAAAGTATGTGTCACTTCTGTACTTGTATAGGGATCCCCACATAACGTGATCACCGACCATAAAAGCGACCCTAATCTAAAAGCCTGTGTCAACTTATTCCCACCCAACCCTGTGTCTTTTCTTGTCATGCTTATTTGCCGAATTCGGCGTTTATACAGGTCTGACGGTGATAGGATCCAGGTACGACACAAACTTTCAATGTCATAGATGCATCCAATGTAGCTTGATGGGTAAAGCTGTGTAATGAAGGCAGAAAATATAGACATGAATTCAGGGCTCCCAATCATAGACTACATCACTCCTCTTCCCCACGAACTGCTTTATACGACTGATTCAATCACACAATTTCCAAATTTTTACTCCCAATAATGAGGGGAGCTGAGGCGGAAATGGTAGTCAGAAGGTTAAAGCGATAGGAAAGTAGTGCAACGGGGCCATCATGACATACGAAAGTATGTGTCACTTCTGTACCCGAATAGGGATTCCCACATAACGTGATCACCGACCATAACAGCGACCCTAATCTAAAAGACTGTGTCAACTTATTCCCACCCAACCCTGTCTTTACTTGTCATGCTTATTTGCGAATTCGGCGTTTATACTTGTCTGACGGTGATAGGATCCAGGTACGATACAAACTTTCAATGTCATAGATGCATCCAATGTTGCTTGATGGGTAAAGCTGTGTAATGAAGGCAGGAAACAAAGACATGAATTCAGGGCTCCCAATCATTGACTACATCACTCCTCTTCCCCACGAACGGCTTTATACGACTGATTCAATCACACAATTACAAAATTTTTACTCCCAATAATGAGGGGAGCTGAGGCGGAAATGGTAGTCAGAAGGTTAAAGCGATAGGAAAGTAGTGCAACGGGGCCATCATGACATACGAAAGTATGTGTCACTTCTGTACCCGAATAGGGATCCCCACATAACGTGATCACCGACCATAACAGCGACCCTAATCTAAAAGACTGTGTCAACTTATTCCCACCCAACCCTGTGTCTTTACTTGTCATGCTTATTTGCCGAATTCGGCGTTTATACTTGTCTGACGGTGATAGGATCCAGGTACGATACAAACTTTCAATGTCATAGATGCATACAATGTTGCTTGATGGGTAAAGCTGTGTAATGAAGGCAGGAAACAAAGACATGAATTCAGGGCTTCCAATCATCGACTACATCACTTCTCTTCCCCACGAACGGCTTTATACGACTGATTCAATCACACAATTTCCACTTTTTTACTCCCAATAATTAGGGGAGCTGAGGCGGAAATGTTAGTCAGAAGGTTAAAGCGATAGGAAAGTAGTGCAACGGGGCCATCATGACATACGAAAGTATGTGTCACTTCTGTACCCGAATACGGATCCCCACATAACGTGATCACCGACCATAACAGCGACCCTAATCTAAAAGACTGTGTCAACTTATTCCCACCCAAACCTGTGTCTTTACTTGTCATGCTTATTTGCCGAATTCGGCGTTTATACCTGTCTGACGGTGATAGGATCCAGGTACGACACAAACTTTCAATGTCATAGATGCATCCAATATTGCTTGATGGGTAAAGCTGTGTAATGAAGGCAGGAAACAAAGACATGAATTCAGGGCTCCCAATCATTGACTACATCACTCCTCTTCCCCACGAACGGCTTTATACGACTGATGCAATCACACAATTTCCAAATTTTTACTCCCAATAATGAGGGGAGCTGAGGCGGAAATGTTAGTCAGAAGGTTAAAGCGATAGGAAAGTAGTGCAACGGGGCCACCATGACATACGAAAGTATGTGTCACTTCTGTACCCGAATAGGGATCCCCACATAACGTGATCACCGACTATAACAGCGACCCTAATCTAAAAGACTGTGTCAACTTATTCCCACCCAACCCTGTGTCTTTACTTGTCATGCTTATTTGCCGAATTCGGCGTTTATACTTGTCTGACGGTGATAGGATCCAGGTACGATACAAACTTTCAATGTCATAGATGCATCCAATGTTGCTTGATGGGTAAAGCTGTGTAATGAAGGCAGAAAATATAGACATGAATTCAGGGCTCCCAATCATAGACTACATCACTCCTCTTCCCCACGAACTGCTTTATACGACTGATTCAATCACACAATTTCCAAATTTTTACTCCCAATAATGAGGGGAGCTGAGGCGGAAATGGTAGTCAGAAGGTTAAAGCGATAGGAAAGTAGTGCAACGGGGCCATCATGACATACGAAAGTATGTGTCACTTCTGTACCCGAATAGGGATTCCCACATAACGTGATCACCGACCATAACAGCGACCCTAATCTAAAAGACTGTGTCAACTTATTCCCACCCAACCCTGTGTCTTTACTTGTCATGCTTATTTGCCGAATTCGGCGTTTATACTTGTCTGACGGTGATAGGATCCAGGTACGATACAAACTTTCAATGTCATAGATGCATCCAATGTTGCTTGATGGGTAAAGCTGTGTAATGAAGGCAGGAAACAAAGACATGAATTCAGGGCTCCCAATCATTGACTACATCACTCCTCTTCCCCACGAACGACTTTATACGACTGATTCAATCACACAATTTCCAAATTTTTACTCCCAATAATGAGGGGAGCTGAGGCGGAAATGTTAGTCAGAAGGTTAAAGCGATAGGAAAGTAGTGCAACGGGGCCACCATGACATACGAAAGTATGTGTCACTTCTGTACCCGAATAGGGATCCCCACATAACGTGATCACCGACTATAACAGCGACCCTAATCTAAAAGACTGTGTCAACTTATTCCCACCCAACCCTGTGTCTTTACTGGTCATGCTTATTTGCCGAATTCGGCGTTTATACTTGTCTGACGGTGATAGGATCCAGGTACGACACAAACTTTCAATGTCATAGATGCATCCAATGTTGCGTGATGGGTAAAGCTGTGTAATGAAGGCAGGAAACAAAGACATGAATTCAGGGCTCCCAATCATCGACTACATCACTCCTCTTCCCCACGAACGGCTTTATACGACTGATTCAATCACACAATTTCCAAATTTTTACTCCCAATAATGAGGGGAGCTGAGGCGGAAATGTTAGTCAGAAGGTTAAAGCGATAGGAAAGTAGTGCAACGGGGCCACCATGACATACGAAAGTATGTGTCACTTCTGTACCCGAATAGGGATCCCCACATAACGTGATCACCGACTATAACAGCGACCCTAATCTAAAAGACTGTGTCAACTTATTCCCACCCAACCCTGTGTCTTTACTTGTCATGCTTATTTGCCGAATTCGGCGTTTATACTTGTCTGACGGTGATAGGATCCAGGTACGACACAAACTTTCAATGTCATAGATGCATCCAATGTTGCGTGATGGGTAAAGCTGTGTAATGAAGGCAGGAAACAAACACATGAATTCAGCGCTCCCAATCATCGATTACATCACCCCTCTTCCCTAGGAACGGCTTTATACGACTGATTCATTCACACAATTTCCAAATTTTTACTCCCAATAATGAGGGGAGCTGAGGCGGAAATGTTAGTCAGAAGGTTAAAGCGATAGGAAAGTAGTGCAACGGGGCCATCATGACATACGAAAGTATGTGTCACTTCTGTACCCGAATACGGATCCCCACATAACGTGATCACCGACCATAACAGCGACCCTAATCTAAAAGACTGTGTCAACTTATTCCCACCCAAACCTGTGTCTTTACTTGTCATGCTTATTTGCCGAATTCGGCGTTTATACCTGTCTGACGGTGATAGGATCCAGGTACGACACAAACTTTCAATGTCATAGATGCATCCAATATTGCTTGATGGGTAAAGCTGTGTAATGAAGGCAGAAAATATAGACATGAATTCAGGGCTCCCAATCATCGACTACATCACTCCTCTTCCCCACGAACTGCTTTATACGACTGATTCAATCACACAATTTCCAAATTTTTACTCCCAATAATGAGGGGAGCTGAGGCGGAAATGGTAGTCAGAAGGTTAAAGCGATAGGAAAGTAGTGCAACGGGGCCATCATGACATACGAAAGTATGTGTCACTTCTGTACCCGAATAGGGATTCCCACATAACGTGATCACCGACCATAACAGCGACCCTAATCTAAAAGACTGTGTCAACTTATTCCCACCCAACCCTGTCTTTACTTGTCATGCTTATTTGCGAATTCGGCGTTTATACTTGTCTGACGGTGATAGGATCCAGGTACGATACAAACTTTCAATGTCATAGATGCATCCAATGTTGCTTGATGGGTAAAGCTGTGTAATGAAGGCAGGAAACAAAGACATGAATTCAGGGCTCCCAATCATTGACTACATCACTCCTCTTCCCCACGAACGGCTTTATACGACTGATTCAATCACACAATTACAAAATTTTTACTCCCAATAATGAGGGGAGCTGAGGCGGAAATGGTAGTCAGAAGGTTAAAGCGATAGGAAAGTAGTGCAACGGGGCCATCATGACATACGAAAGTATGTGTCACTTCTGTACCCGAATAGGGATCCCCACATAACGTGATCACCGACCATAACAGCGACCCTAATCTAAAAGACTGTGTCAACTTATTCCCACCCAACCCTGTGTCTTTACTTGTCATGCTTATTTGCCGAATTCGGCGTTTATACTTGTCTGACGGTGATAGGATCCAGGTACGATACAAACTTTCAATGTCATAGATGCATACAATGTTGCTTGATGGGTAAAGCTGTGTAATGAAGGCAGGAAACAAAGACATGAATTCAGGGCTCCCAATCATTGACTACATCACTCCTCTTCCCCACGAACGACTTTATACGACTGATTCAATCACACAATTTCCAAATTTTTACTCCCAATAATGAGGGGAGCTGAGGCGGAAATGTTAGTCAGAAGGTTAAAGCGATAGGAAAGTAGTGCAACGGGGCCATCATGACATACGAAAGTATGTGTCACTTCTGTACCCGAATAGGGATCCCCACATATCGTGATCACCGACCATAACGGCGACCCTAATCTAAAAGACTGTGTCAACTTATTCCCACCCAACCCTGTGTCTTTACTTGTCATGCTTATTTGCCGAATTCGGCGTTTATACCTGTCTGACGGTGATAGGATCTAGGTACGACACAAACTTTCAATGTCATAGATGCATTCAATGTTGCTTGATGGGTAAAGCTGTGTAATGAAGGCAGGAAACAAAGACATGAATTCAGGGCTTCCAATCATCGACTACATCACTTCTCTTCCCCACGAACGGCTTTATACGACTGATTCAATCACACAATTTCCACATTTTTACTCCCAATAATTAGGGGAGCTGAGGCGGAAATGTTAGTCAGAAGGTTAAAGCGATAGGAAAGTAGTGCAACGGGGCCATCATGACATACGAAAGTATGTGTCACTTCTGTACCCGAATACGGATCCCCACATAACGTGATCACCGACCATAACAGCGACCCTAATCTAAAAGACTGTGTCAACTTATTCCCACCCAAACCTGTGTCTTTACTTGTCATGCTTATTTGCCGAATTCGGCGTTTATACCTGTCTGACGGTGATAGGATCCAGGTACGACACAAACTTTCAATGTCATAGATGCATCCAATATTGCTTGATGGGTAAAGCTGTGTAATGAAGGCAGGAAACAAAGACATGAATTCAGGGCTCCCAATCATTGACTACATCACTCCTCTTCCCCACGAACGGCTTTATACGACTGATGCAATCACACAATTTCCAAATTTTTACTCCCAATAATGAGGGGAGCTGAGGCGGAAATGTTAGTCAGAAGGTTAAAGCGATAGGAAAGTAGTGCAACGGGGCCACCATGACATACGAAAGTATGTGTCACTTCTGTACCCGAATAGGGATCCCCACATAACGTGATCACCGACTATAACAGCGACCCTAATCTAAAAGACTGTGTCAACTTATTCCCACCCAACCCTGTGTCTTTACTTGTCATGCTTATTTGCCGAATTCGGCGTTTATACTTGTCTGACGGTGATAGGATCCAGGTACGATACAAACTTTCAATGTCATAGATGCATCCAATGTTGCTTGATGGGTAAAGCTGTGTAATGAAGGCAGAAAATATAGACATGAATTCAGGGCTCCCAATCATAGACTACATCACTCCTCTTCCCCACGAACTGCTTTATACGACTGATTCAATCACACAATTTCCAAATTTTTACTCCCAATAATGAGGGGAGCTGAGGCGGAAATGGTAGTCAGAAGGTTAAAGCGATAGGAAAGTAGTGCAACGGGGCCATCATGACATACGAAAGTATGTGTCACTTCTGTACCCGAATAGGGATTCCCACATAACGTGATCACCGACCATAACAGCGACCCTAATCTAAAAGACTGTGTCAACTTATTCCCACCCAACCCTGTGTCTTTACTTGTCATGCTTATTTGCCGAATTCGGCGTTTATACTTGTCTGACGGTGATAGGATCCAGGTACGATACAAACTTTCAATGTCATAGATGCATCCAATGTTGCTTGATGGGTAAAGCTGTGTAATGAAGGCAGGAAACAAAGACATGAATTCAGGGCTCCCAATCATTGACTACATCACTCCTCTTCCCCACGAACGACTTTATACGACTGATTCAATCACACAATTTCCAAATTTTTACTCCCAATAATGAGGGGAGCTGAGGCGGAAATGTTAGTCAGAAGGTTAAAGCGATAGGAAAGTAGTGCAACGGGGCCACCATGACATACGAAAGTATGTGTCACTTCTGTACCCGAATAGGGATCCCCACATAACGTGATCACCGACTATAACAGCGACCCTAATCTAAAAGACTGTGTCAACTTATTCCCACCCAACCCTGTGTCTTTACTTGTCATGCTTATTTGCCGAATTCGGCGTTTATACTTGTCTGACGGTGATAGGATCCAGGTACGACACAAACTTTCAATGTCATAGATGCATCCAATGTTGCGTGATGGGTAAAGCTGTGTAATGAAGGCAGGAAACAAAGACATGAATTCAGGGCTCCCAATCATCGACTACATCACTCCTCTTCCCCACGAACGGCTTTATACGACTGATTCAATCACACAATTTCCAAATTTTTACTCCCAATAATGAGGGGAGCTGAGGCGGAAATGTTAGTCAGAAGGTTAAAGCGATAGGAAAGTAGTGCAACGGGGCCACCATGACATACGAAAGTATGTGTCACTTCTGTACCCGAATAGGGATCCCCACATAACGTGATCACCGACTATAACAGCGACCCTAATCTAAAAGACTGTGTCAACTTATTCCCACCCAACCCTGTGTCTTTACTTGTCATGCTTATTTGCCGAATTCGGCGTTTATACTTGTCTGACGGTGATAGGATCCAGGTACGACACAAACTTTCAATGTCATAGATGCATCCAATGTTGCGTGATGGGTAAAGCTGTGTAATGAAGGCAGGAAACAAAGACATGAATTCAGGGCTCCCAATCATCGACTACATCACTCCTCTTCCCCACGAACGGCTTTATACGACTGATTCAATCACACAATTTCCAAATTTTTACTCCCAATAATGAGGGGAGCTGAGGCGGAAATGTTAGTCAGAAGGTTAAAGCGATAGGAAAGTAGTGCAACGGGGCCATCATGACATACGAAAGTATGTGTCACTTCTGTACCCGAATAGGGATCCCCACATAACGTGATCACCGACCATAACAGCGACCCTAATCTAAAAGACTGTGCCAACTTATTCCCACCCAACCCTGTGTCTTTACTTGACATGCTTATTTGCCGAATTCGGCGTTTATACCTGTCTGACGGTGATGGGATCCAGGTACGACACAAACTTTCAATGTCATAGATGCATCCAATGTTGCGTGATGGGTAAAGCTGTGTAATGAAGGCAGGAAACAAAGACATGAATTCAGGGCTCCCAATCATAGACTACATCATTCCTCTTCCCCACGAACGGCTTTATACGACTGATTCAGTCACACAATTTGCACATTTTTACTCCCAATAATGAGGGGAGCTGAGGCGGAAATGTTAGTCAGAAGGTTAAAGCGATAGGAAAGTAGTGCAACGGGGCCATCATGACATACGAAAGTATGTGTCACTTCTGTACCCGAATACGGATCCCCACATAACGTGATCATCGACCATAACAGCGACCCTAAGCTAAAAGACTGTGTCAACTTATTCCCACCCAACCCCGTGTCTTTACTTGCCATGCTTGTTTGCCGAATTCGGCGGTTATACCTGTCTGACGGTGATAGGATCTAGGTACGACACAAACTTTCAATGTCATAGATGCATCCAATGTTGCTTGATGGGTAAAGCTGTGTAATGAAGGCAGGAAACAAAGACATGAATTCAGGGCTCCCAATCATCGACTACATCACTCCTCTTCCCCAGGAACGGCTTTATACGACTGATTCAATCACACAATTTCCAAATTTTTACTCCCAATTATGAGGGGAGCTGAGGCGGAAATGTTAGTCAGAAGGTTAAAGCGATAGGAAAGTAGTGCAACGGGGCCATCATGACATACGAAAGTATGTGTCACTTCTGTACTTGTATAGGGATCCCCACATAACGTGATCACCGACCATAAAAGCGACCCTAATCTAAAAGCCTGTGTCAACTTATTCCCACCCAACCCTGTGTCTTTTCTTGTCATGCTTATTTGCCGAATTCGGCGTTTATACCGGTCTGACGGTGATAGGATCCAGGTACGACACAAACTTTCAATGTCATAGATGCATCCAATGTAGCTTGATGGGTAAAGCTGTGTAATGAAGGCAGAAAATATAGACATGAATTCAGGGCTCCCAATCATAGACTACATCACTCCTCTTCCCCACGAACTGCTTTATACGACTGATTCAATCACACAATTTCCAAATTTTTACTCCCAATAATGAGGGGAGCTGAGGCGGAAATGTTAGTCAGAAGGTTAAAGCGATAGGAAAGTAGTGCAACGGGGCCATCATGACATACGAAAGTATGTGTCACTTCTGTACCCGAATAGGGATCCCCACATAACGTGATCACCGACCATAACAGCGACCCTAATCTAAAAGACTGTGTCAACTTATTCCCACCCAAACCTGTGTCTTTACTGGTCATGCTTATTTGCCGAATTCGGCGTTTATACCTGTCTGACGGTGATAGGATCCAGGTACGACACAAACTTTCAATGTCATAGATGCATCCAATGTTGCTTGATTGGTAAAGCTGTGTAATGAGGGCAGGAAACCAAGACATGAATTCAGGGCTCTCAATCAACGACTACATCACTCCTCCTCCCCAGGAACGGCTTTATACCACTGATTCAATCACACAATTTCCAAATTTTTACTCCCAATAATGAGGGGAGCTGAGGCGGAAATGTTAGTCAGAAGGTTAAAGCGATAGGAAAGTAGTGCAACGGGGCCATCATGACATACGAAAGTATGTGTCACTTCTGTACCCGAATAGGGATCCCCACATAACGTGATCATCGACCATAACAGCGACCCTAAGCTAAAAGACTGTGTCAACTTATTCCCACCCAACCCTGTGTCTTTACTTGCCATGCTTGTTTGCCGAATTCGGCGGTTATACCTGTCTGACGGTGATAGGATCTAGGTACGACACAAACTTTCAATGTCATAGATGCATCCAATGTTGCTTGATGGGTAAAGCTGTGTAATGAAGGCAGGAAACAAAGACATGAATTCAGGGCTCCCAATCATCGACTACATCACTCCTCTTCCCCAGGAACGGTTTTATACGACTGATTCAATCACACAATTTCCAAATTTTTACTCCCAATTATGAGGGGAGCTGAGGCGGAAATGTTAGTCAGAAGGTTAAAGCGATAGGAAAGTAGTGCAACGGGTCCATCATGACATACGAAAGTATGTGTCACTTCTGTACCCGAATAGGGATCCCCACATAACGTGATCACCGACCATAACAGCGACCCTAATCTAAAAGACTGTGTCAACTTATTCCCACCCAACCCTGTGTCTTTACTTGTCATGCTTATTTGCCGAATTCGGCGTTTATACTTGTCTGACGGTGACAGGATCCAGGTACGACACAAACTTTCAATGTCATAGATGCATCCAATGTTGCTTGATGGGTAAAGCCGTGTAATGAAGGCAGGAAACAAAGACATGAATTCAGGGCTCCCAATCATCGACTACATCACTCCTCTTCCCCAGGAACGGCTTTATACGACTGATGCAATCACACAATTTCCAAATTTTTACTCCCAATAATGAGGGGAGCTGAGGTGGAAATGTTAGTCAGAAGGTTAAAGCGATAGGAAAGTAGTGCAACGGGGCCATCATAACATACGAAAGTATGTGTCACTTCTGTACTTGTATAGGGATCCCCACATAACGTGATCACCGACCATAAAAGCGACCCTAATCTAAAAGCCTGTGTCAACTTATTCCCACCCAACCCTGTGTCTTTTCTTGTCATGCTTATTTGCCGAATTCGGCGTTTATACCTGTCTGACGGTGATAGGATCCAGGTACGACACAAACTTTCAATGTCACAGATGCATCCAATGTAGCTTGATGGGTAAAGCTGTGTAATGAAGGCAGAAAATATAGACATGAATTCAGGGCTCCCAATCATAGACTACATCACTCCTCTTCCCCACGAACTGCTTTATACGACTGATTCAATCACACAATTTCATAATTTTTACTCCCAATAATGAGGGGTGCTGAGGCGGAAATGGTAGTCAGAAGGTTAAAGCGATAGAAAAGTAGTGCAACGGGGCCATCATGACATACGAAAGTATGTGTCACTTCTGTATCCGAATAGGGATTCCCACATAACGTGATCACCGACCATAACAGCGACCCTAATCTAAAAGCCTGTGTCAACTTATTCCCACCCAACCCTGTGGCTTTTCTTGTCATGCTTATTTGCCGAATTCGGCGTTTATACCTGTCTGACGGTGATAGGATCCAGGTACGACAGAAACTTTCAATGTCATAGATGCATTCAATGTAGCTTGATGGGTAAAGCTGTGCAATGAAGGCAGGAAACAAAGACATGAATTCAGGGCTTCCAATCATCGACTACCTCACTTCTCTTCCCCACGAACGGCTTTATACGACTGATTCAATCACACAATTTCCAAATTTTTACTCCCAATAATGAGGGGAGCTGAGGCGGAAATGTTAGTCAGAAGGTTAATGCGATAGGAAAGTAGTGCAACGGGGCCATCATGACATACGAAAGTATGTGTCACTTCTGTACCCGTATAGTGATCCCCACATAACGTGATCACCGACCATAAAAGCGACCCTAATCTAAAAGACTGTGTCAACTTATTCCCACCCAAACCTGTGTCTTTACTTGTCATGCTTATTTGCCGAATTCGGCGTTTATACCTGTCTGACGGTGATAGGCTCCAGGTACGACACAAACTTTCAATGTCATAGATGCATCCAATGTTGCTTGATGGGTAAAGCTGTGTAATGAAGGCAGGATACAAAGACATGAATTCAGGGCTCCCAATCATCGACTACATCACTCCTCTTCCCCAGGAACGGCTTTATACGACTGATGCAATCACACAATTTCCAAATTTTTACTCCCAATAATGAGGGGAGCTGAGGTGGAAATGTTAGTCAGAAGGTTAAAGCGATAGGAAAGTAGTGCAACGGGGCCATCATAACATACGAAAGTATGTGTCACTTCTGTACTTGTATAGGGATCCCCACATAACGTGATCACCGACCATAAAAGCGACCCTAATCTAAAAGCCTGTGTCAACTTATTCCCACCCAACCCTGTGTCTTTTCTTGTCATGCTTATTTGCCGAATTCGGCGTTTATACCGGTCTGACGGTGATAGGATCCAGGTACGACACAAACTTTCAATGTCATAGATGCATCCAATGTTGCTTGATGGGTAAAGCTGTGTAATGAAGGCAGGAAACAAAGACATGAATTCAGGGCTCCCAATCATCGACAACATCACTCCTCTTCCCCAGGAACGGCTTTATACGACTGATGCAATCACACAATTTCCAAATTTTTACTCCCAATAATGACGTGAGCTGAGGCGGAAATGGTAGTCAGAAGGTTAAAGCGATAGGAAAGTAGTGCAACGGGGCCATCATGACATACGAAAGTATGTGTCACTTCTGTACCCGAATAGGGATCCCCACATAACGTGATCACCGACCATAACAGCGACCCTAATCTAAAAGCCTGTGTCAACTTATTCCCACCCAACCCTGTGGCTTTTCTTGTCATGCTTATTTGCTGAATTCGGAGTTTATACCTGTCTGACGGTGATAGGAACCAGGTACGACACAAACTTTCAATGTCATAGATGCATCCAATGTTGCTTGATGGGTAAAGCTGTGTAATGAAGGCAGGAAACAAAGACATGAATTCAGGGCTCCCAATCATCGACTACGTCACTCCTCTTCCCCACGAACGGCTTTATACGACTGATTCAATCACACAATTTCCAAATTTTTACTCCCAATAATGAGGGGAGCTGAGGCGGAAATGTTAGTCAGAAGGTTAAAGCGATAGGAAAGTAGTGCAACGGGGCCATCATGACATACGAAAGTATGTGTCACTTCTGTACCCGAATAGGGATCCCCACATAACGTGATCACCGACCATAACAGCGACCCTAATCTAAAAGACTGTGTCAACTTATTCCCACCCAACCCTGTGTCTTTACTTGTCATGCTTATTTGCCGAATTCGGCGTTTATACTTGTCTGACGGTGATAGGATCCAGGTACGATACAAACTTTCAATGTCATAGATGCATCCAATGTTGCTTGATGGGTAAAGCTGTGTAATGAAGGCAGGAAACAAAGACATGAATTCAGGGCTTCCAATCATCGACTACCTCACTTCTCTTCCCCACGAACGGCTTTATACGACTGATTCAATCACACAATTTCCAAATTTTTACTCCCAATAATGAGGGGAAATGAGGCGGAAATGTTAGTCAGAAGGTTAATGCGATAGGAAAGTAGTGCAACGGGGCCATCATGACATACGAAAGTATGTGTCACTTCTGTACCCGTATAGGGATCCCCACATAACGTGATCACCGATCATAACAGCGACCCTAATCTGAAAAACTGTGTCACTTATTCCCACCAAACTCTGTGTCTTTACTGGTCATGCTTATTTGCCGAATTCGGCGTTTATACCTGTCTGACGGTGATAGGATCCAGGTACGACACAAACTTTCAATGTCATAGATGCATCCAATGTTGCTTGATGGGTAAAGCTGTGTAATGAAGGCAGGAAACAAAGACATGAATTCAGGGCTCCCAATCATCGACTACATCACTCCTCTTCCCCAGGAACGGCTTTATACGACTGATGCAATCACACAATTTCCAAATTTTTACTCCCAATAATGAGGGGAGCTGAGGTGGAAATGTTAGTCAGAAGGTTAAAGCGATAGGAAAGTAGTGCAACGGGGCCATCATAACATACGAAAGTATGTGTCACTTCTGTACTTGTATAGGGATCCCCACATAACGTGATCACCGACCATAAAAGCGACCCTAATCTAAAAGCCTGTGTCAACTTATTCCCACCCAACTCTGTGTCTTTTCTTGTCATGCTTATTTGCCGAATTCGGCGTTTATACCTGTCTGACGGTGATAGGATCCAGGTACGACACAAACTTTCAATGACATAGATGCATTCAATGTAGCTTGATGGGTAAAGCTGTGTAATGAAGGCAGGAAACAAAGACATGAATTCAGGGCTCCCAATCATAGACTACCTCACTTCTCTTCCCCACGAACGGCTTTATACGACTGATTCAATCACACAATTTCCACATTTTTACTCCCAATAATGAGGGGAGCTGAGGCGGAAATGGTAGTCAGAAGGTTAAAGCGATAGAAAAGTAGTGCAACGGGGCCATCATGACATACGAAAGTATGTGTCACTTCTGTATCCGAATAGGGATTCCCACATAACGTGATCACCGACCATAACAGCGACCCTAATCTAAAAGACTGTGTCAACTTATTCCCACCCAACCCTGTGGCTTTTCTTGTCATGCTTATTTGCCGAATTCGGCGTTTATACCTGTCTGACGGTGATAGGATCCAGGTACGACAGAAACTTTCAATGTCATAGATGCATTCAATGTTGCTTGATGGGTAAAGCTGTGTAATGAAGGCAGGAAACAAAGACATGAATTCAGGGCTTCCAATCATCGACTACATCACTTCTCTTCCCCACGAACGGCTTTATACGACTGATTCAATCACACAATTTCCAAATTTTTACTCCCAATAATGAGGGGAGCTGAGGCGGAAATGTTAGTCAGAAGGTTAATGCGATAGGAAAGTAGTGCAACGGGGCCATCATGACATACGAAAGTATGTGTCACTTCTGTACCCGTATAGTGATCCCCACATAACGTGATCACCGATCATAACAGCGACCCTAATCTGAAAGACTGTGTCAACTTATTCCCACCCAAACCTGTGTCTTTACTTGTCATGCTTATTTGCCGAATTCGGCGTTTATACCTGTCTGACGGTGATAGGATCCAGGTACGACACAAACTTTCAATGTCATAGATGCATCCAATGTTGCTTGATGGGTAAAGCTGTGTAATGAAGGCAGGATACAAAGACATGAATTCAGGGCTTCCAATCATCGACTACATCACTCCTCTTCCCCAGGAACGGCTTTATACGACTGATGCAATCACACAATTTCCAAATTTTTACTCCCAATAATGAGGGGAGCTGAGGTGGAAATGTTAGTCAGAAGGTTAAAGCGATAGGAAATTAGTGCAACGGGGCCATCATAACATACGAAAGTATGTGTCACTTCTGTACTTGTATAGGGATCCCCACATAACGTGATCACCGACCATAAAAGCGACCCTAATCTAAAAGCCTGTGTCAACTTATTCCCACCCAACCCTGTGTCTTTTCTTGTCATGCTTATTTGCCGAATTCGGCGTTTATACCGGTCTGACGGTGATAGGATCCAGGTACGACACAAACTTTCAATGTCATAGATGCATCCAATGTTGCTTGATGGGTAAAGCTGTGTAATGAAGGCAGGAAACAAAGACATGAATTCAGGGCTCCCAATCATCGACAACATCACTCCTCTTCCCCAGGAACGGCTTTATACGACTGATGCAATCACACAATTTCCAAATTTTTACTCCCAATAATGACGTGAGCTGAGGCGGAAATGGTAGTCAGAAGGTTAAAGCGATAGGAAAGTAGTGCAACGGGGCCATCATGACATACGAAAGTATGTGTCACTTCTGTACCCGAATAGGGATCCCCACATAACGTGATCACCGACCATAACAGCGACCCTAATCTAAAAGCCTGTGTCAACTTATTCCCACCCAACCCTGTGGCTTTTCTTGTCATGCTTATTTGCTGAATTCGGAGTTTATACCTGTCTGACGGTGATAGGAACCAGGTACGACACAAACTTTCAATGTCATAGATGCATCCAATGTTGCTTGATGGGTAAAGCTGTGTAATGAAGGCAGGAAACAAAGACATGAATTCAGGGCTCCCAATCATCGACTACATCACTCCTCTTCCCCACGAACGGCTTTATACGACTGATTCAATCACACAATTTCCAAATTTTTACTCCCAATAATGAGGGGAGCTGAGGCGGAAATGTTAGTCAGAAGGTTAAAGCGATAGGAAAGTAGTGCAACGGGGCCATCATGACATACGAAAGTATGTGTCACTTCTGTACCCGAATAGGGATCCTTACATAGCGTGATCACCGACCATAACAACGACCCTAAATTAAAAGACTGTGTCAACTTATTCCCACCCAACCCTGTGTCTTTACTGGTCATGCTTATTTGCCGAATTCGGCGTTTATACCTGTCTGACGGTGATAGGATCCAGGTACGACACAAACTTTCAATGTCATAGATGCATTCAATGTTGCTTGATGGGTAAAGCTGTGTAATGAAGGCAAGAAACAAAGACATGAATTCAGGGCTCCCAATCATCGACTACATCACTCCTCTTCCCCACGAACGGCTTTATACGACTGATTCATTCACACAATTTCCAAATTTTTACTCCCAATAATGAGGGGAGCTGAGGCGGAAATGTTAGTCAGAAGGTTAAAGCGATAGGAAAGTAGTGCAACGGGGCCATCATGACATACGAAAGTATGTGTCACTTCTGTACCCGAATAGGGATCCCCACATAACGTGATCACCGACCATAACAGCGACCCTAATCTAAAGGACTGTGTCAACTTATTCCCACCCAACCCTGTGGCTTTTCTTGTCATGCTTATTTGCCGAATTCGGCGTTTATACCGGTCTGACGGTGATAGGATCCAGGTACGACACAAACTTTCAATGTCATAGATGCATCCAATGTTGCTTGATGGGTAAAGCTGTGTAATGAAGGCAGGAAACAAAGACATGAATTCAGGGCTCCCAATCATCGACAACATCACTCCTCTTCCCCAGGAACGGCTTTATACGACTGATGCAATCACACAATTTCCAAATTTTTACTCCCAATAATGACGTGAGCTGAGGCGGAAATGGTAGTCAGAAGGTTAAAGCGATAGGAAAGTAGTGCAACGGGGCCATCATGACATACGAAAGTATGTGTCACTTCTGTACCCGAATAGGGATCCCCACATAACGTGATCACCGACCATAACAGCGACCCTAATCTAAAAGCCTGTGTCAACTTATTCCCACCCAACCCTGTGGCTTTTCTTGTCATGCTTATTTGCTGAATTCGGAGTTTATACCTGTCTGACGGTGATAGGAACCAGGTACGACACAAACTTTCAATGTCATAGATGCATCCAATGTTGCTTGATGGGTAAAGCTGTGTAATGAAGGCAGGAAACAAAGACATGAATTCAGGGCTCCCAATCATCGACTACATCACTCCTCTTCCCCACGAACGGCTTTATACGACTGATTCAATCACACAATTTCCAAATTTTTACTCCCAATAATGAGGGGAGCTGAGGCGGAAATGTTAGTCAGAAGGTTAAAGCGATAGGAAAGTAGTGCAACGGGGCCATCATGACATACGAAAGTATGTGTCACTTCTGTACCCGAATATGGATCCTTACATAGCGTGATCACCGACCATAACAACGACCCTAAATTAAAAGACTGTGTCAACTTATTCCCACCCAACCCTGTGTCTTTACTGGTCATGCTTATTTGCCGAATTCGGCGTTTATACCTGTCTGACGGTGATAGGATCCAGGTACGACACAAACTTTCAATGTCATAGATGCATTCAATGTTGCTTGATGGGTAAAGCTGTGTAATGAAGGCAGGAAACAAAGACATGAATTCAGGGCTCCCAATCATCGACTACATCACTCCTCTTCCCCACGAACGGCTATATGCGACTGATTCATTCACACAATTTCCAAATTTTTACTCCCAATAATGAGGGGAGCTGAGGCGGAAATGTTAGTCAGAAGGTTAAAGCGATAGGAAAGTAGTGCAACGGGGCCATCATGACATACGAAAGTATGTGTCACTTCTGTACCCGAATTGGGATCCCCACATAACGTGATCACCGACCATAACAGCGACCCTAATCTAAAGGACTGTGTCAACTTATTCCCACCCAACCCTGTGGCTTTTCTTGTCATGCTTATTTGCCGAATTCGGCGTTTATACCTGTCTGACGGTGATAGGATCCAGGTACGACACAAACTTTCAATGTCATAGATGCATCCAATGTTGCTTGATGGGTAAAGCTGTGTAATGAAGGCAGGAAACAAAGATATGAATTCAGGGCTCCCAATCATCGACTACATCACCCCTCTTCCCCAGGAACGGTTTTATACGACTGATTCAATCACACAATTTCCACATTTTTACTCCCAATAATGAGGGGAGCTGAGGCGGAAATGTTAGTCTGAAGGTTAAAGCGATAGGAAAGTAGTGCAGTGGGACCATCATGACATACGAAAGTATGTGTCACTTCTGTACCCGAATAGGGATCCCCACATAACGTGATCACCGACCATAACAGCTACCCTAATCTAAAAGACTGTGTCAACTTATTCCCACCCAACACTGTGTCTTTACTGGTCATGCTTATTTGCCGAATTCGGCGTTTATACCTGTCTGACGGTGATAGGATCCAGGTACGACACAAACTTTCAATGTCATAGATGCATCCAATGTTGCTTGATGGGTAAAGCTGTGTAATGAAGGCAGGAAACAAAGACATGAATTCAGGGCTCCCAATCATCGACTACATCACTCCTCTTCCCCAGGAACGGCTTTATACGACTGATGCAATCACACAATTTCCAAATTTTTACTCCCAATAATGACGTGAGCTGAGGCGGAAATGGTAATCAGAAGGTTAAAGCGATAGGAAAGTAGTGCAACGGGGCCATCATGACATACGAAAGTATGTGTCACTTCTGTACCCGAATAGGGATCCCCACATAACGTGATCACCGACCATAACAGCGACCCTAATCTAAAGGACTGTGTCAACTTATTCCCACCCAACCCTGTGGCTTTTCTTGTCATGCTTATTTGCTGAATTCGGAGTTTATACCTGTCTGACGGTGATAGGAACCAGGTACGACACAAACTTTCAATGTCATAGATGCATCCAATGTTGCTTGATGGGTAAAGCTGTGTAATGAAGGCAGGAAACAAAGACATGAATTCAGGGCTCCCAATCATCGACTACATCACTCCTCATACCCACGAACGGCTTTATACGACTGATTCAATCACACAATTTCCAAATTTTTACTCCCAATAATGAGGGGAGCTGAGACGGAAATGTTAGTCAGAAGGTTAAAGCGATAGGAAAGTAGTGCAACGGGGCCATCATGACATACGAAAGTATGTGTCACTTCTGTACCCGAATAGGGATCCACACTTAACGTGATCACCGACCATAACAGCGACCCTAATCTAAAAGACTGTGTCAACTTATTCCCACCCAATCCTGTGTCTTTACTTGTCATGCATATTTGCCGAATTCGGCGTTTATACCTGTCTGACGGTGATAGGATCCATGTACGACACAAACTTTCAATGTCATAGATGCATCCAATGTTGCTTGATGGGTAAAGCTGTGTAATGAAAGCAGGAAACAAAGGCATGGTTTCAGGGCTCCCAATCATCGACTACATCACTCCTCTTCCCCAGGAACGGCTTTATACGACTGATTCTTTCACACAATTTCCAAATTTTTACTCCCAATAATGAGGGGAGCTGAGGCGGAAATGTTAGTCTGAAGGTTAAAGCGATAGGAAAGTAGTGCAACGGGGCCATCATGACATACGAAAGTATGTGTCACTTCTGTACCCGAATAGGGATCCCCACATAACGTGATCACCGACCATAACAGCGACCCTAATCTAAAAGACTGTGTCAACTTATTCCCACCCAATCCTGTGTCTTTACTTGTCATGCATATTTGCCGAATTCGGCGTTTATACCTGTCTGACGGTGATAGGATCCAGGTACGACACAAACTTTCAATGTCATAGATGCATCCAATGTTGCTTGATGGGTAAAGCTGTGTAATGAAGGCAGGAAACAAAGACATGAATTCAGGGCTCCCAATCATTGACTACATCACACCTCTTCCTCACGAACGGCTTTATACGACTGATTCAATCACACAATTTCCACATTTTTACTCCCAATAATGAGGGGAGCTGAGGCGGAAATGTTAGTCAGAAGGTTAAAGCGATAGGAAAGTAGTGCAACGGGGCCATCATGACATACGAAAGTATGTGTCACTTCTGTACCCGAATAGGGATCCACACATAACGTGATCACCGACCATAACAGCGACGCTAATCTAAAAGACTGTCAACTTATTCCCACCCAACCCTGTGTCTTTACTTGTCATGCTTATTTGCCGAATTCGGTGTTTATACCTGTCTGACGGTGATAGGATCCATGTACGACACAAACTTTCAATGTCATAGATGCATCCAATGTTGCTTGATGGGTAAAGCTGTGTAATGAAAGCAGGAAACAAAGACATGGTTTCAGGGCTCCCAATCATCGACTACATCACTCCTCTTCCCCAGGAACGGCTTTATACGACTGATTCTTTCACACAATTTCCAAATTTTTACTCCCAATAATGAGGGGAGCTGAGGCGGAAATGTTAGTCTGAAGGTTAAAGCGATAGGAAAGTAGTGCAACGGGGCCATCATGACATACGAAAGTATGTGTCACTTCTGTACCCGAATAGGGATCCCCACATAACGTGATCACCGACCATAACAGCGACCCTAATCTAAAGGAGTGTGTCAACTTATTCCCACCCAACCCTGTGGCTTTTCTTGTCATGCTTATTTGCCGAATTCGGCGTTTATACCTGTCTGACGGTGATAGGATCCATGTACGACACAAACTTTCGATGTCATAGATGCATCCAATGTTGCTTGATGGGTAAAGCTGTGTAATGAAGGCAGGAAACAAAGACATGGTTTCAGGGCTCCCAATCATCGACTACATCACTCCTCTTCCCCAGGAACGGCTTTATACCACTGATTCAATCACACAATTTCCAAATTTTTACTCCCAATAATGAGGGGAGCTGAGGCGGAAATGTTAGTCAGAAGGTTAAAGCGATAGGAAAGTAGTGCAACGGGGCCATCATGACATACGAAAGTATGTGTCACTTCTGTACCCGAATAGGGATCCCCACATAACGTGATCACCGACCATAACAGCTACCCTAATCTAAAAGACTGTGTCAACTTATTCCCACCCAACCCTGTGTCTTTACTGGTCATGCTTATTTGCCGAATTCGGCGTTTATACCTGTCTGACGGTGATAGGATCCAGGTACGACACAAACTTTCAATGTCATAGATGCATCCAATGTTGATGGATGGGTAAAGCTGTGTAATGTAGGCAGGAAACAAAGACATGAATTCAGGGCTCCCAGTCATTGACTACATCACTCCTCTTCCCCACGAACGGCTTTATACGACTGATTCAATCACACAATTTCCACATTTCTACTCCCAATAATGAGGGGAGCTGAGGCGGAAATGTTAGTCAGAAGGTTAAAGCGATAGGAAAGTAGTCCAACGGGGCCATCATGACATACGAAAGTATGTGTCACGTCTGTACCCGAATAGGGATTCACACATAACGTGATCACCGACCATAACAGCGACGCTAATCTAAAAGACTGTCAACTTATTCCCACCCAACTCTGTGTCTTTACTTGTCATGCTTATTTGCCGAATTCGGCGTTTATACCTGCCTGACGGTGATAGGATCCAGGTACGACACAAACTTTCAATGTCATAGATGCATCCAATGTTGCTTGATGGGTAAAGCTGTGTAATGAAGGCAGGAAGCAAAGACATGAATTCAGGGCTCCCAATCATCGACTACATCACTCCTCTTCCCCACGAACGGCTTTATACGACTGATTCAATCACACAATTTCCAAATTTTTACTCCCAATAATGAGGGGAGCTGAGGCGGAAATGTTAGTCTGAAGGTTAAAGCGATAGGAAAGTAGTGCAACGGGGCCATCATGACATACGAAAGTATGTGTCACTTCTGTACCCGAATAGGGATCCCCACATAACGTGATCACCGACCATAACAGCGACCCTAATCCAAAAGACTGTGTCAACTTATTCCCACCCAACACTGTGTCTTTACTGGTCATGCTTATTTGCTGAATTCGGCGTTTATACCTGTCTGACGGTGATAGGATCCAGGTACGACACAAACTTTCAATGTCATAGATGCATCCAATGCTGCTTGATGGGTAAAGTTGTGTAACTAAGGCAGGAAACAAAGACATGAATTCAGGGCTCCCAATCATTGACTACATCACTCCTCTTCCCCACGAACGGCTTTATACGTCTGATTCAATCACACCATTTCCAAATTTTTACTCCCAATTATGAGGGGAGCTGAGGCGGAAATGTTAATCAGAAGGTTAAAGCGATAGGAAAGTAGTGCAACGGGGCCATCATGACATACGAAAGTATGTGTCACTTCTGTACCCGAATAGGGATCCTTACATAGCGTGATCACCGACCATAACAGCGACTCTAGTCTAAAAGACTGTGTCAACTTATTCCCACCCAACCCTGTGTCTTTACTGGTCATGCTTATTTACCGTATTCGGCGTTTATACCTGTCTGACGGTGATAGGATCCAGGTACGACACAAACTTTCAATGTCATAGATGCATCCAATGTTGCTTGATGGGTAAAGCTGTGTAATGAAGGCAGGAAACAAAGACATGAATTCAGGGCTCCCAATCATTGACTACATCACTCCTCTTCCCCACGAACGGCTTTATACGACTGATTCAATCACACAATTTCCACATTTCTACTCCCAATAATGAGGGGAGCTGAGGCGGAAATGTTAGTCAGAAGGTTAAAGCGATAGGAAAGTAGTGCAACGGGGCCATCATGACATAAGAAAGAATGTGTCACTTCTGTCACCGAATAGGGATCCCCACATAACGTGATCACCGACCATAACAGCGACCCTAATCTAAAAGACTGTGTCGACATAATCCCACCCAACCCTTTGTCTTTACTTGTCATGCCTATTTGCCGAATTCGTCGTTTATACCTAACAGTGATAGGGTACAGGTATGACACAAACTTTCGATGTCATAGATGTATCCAATGATGCTTGATTGATAAAGATGTTTAATGAAGGCAGGAAATAGAGACATAAACCAGGGCTCCCGATCATCGACTACATCTCTTCTCTTCCCAAGGAACGGATTTATACGACTCATTCAATGACACAATATTAATTTTTTACTGCCTATAATGACAGGGGATGAGACAGAGGTCTTCGTCAGAAGTTAAAGCAGTAGGAAAGTGATGCAACGAGACCATTATGATATAAGAAAGTATGTGTCTCTTCTGTACCCCAGTAGGGATCCCCACATAACGTGATCACCGACCATAACAGCGACCCTAAAAAGACTGTGTCAACGTAATCCCACACATCTCAGTGTCTTTACTTATCATGCTTATTTGCAGAATTCGCCGTTTATACCTGTCTAACGGTGATAGGATCCAGTTGCGACACCAATTTGCTATGTCGTTTATGTCTCCCCTGTTGCTTGACTAATGAAGGAGGAAATGACTGCATGAAATAGAGATATTAAAACAGGATCTTTGAAAATCGGGTATATCTCTTCTCTAATCTAGGAAAGTTATATGTCACTCTTTCAATTACACAAAATTCATTTCTTGCTTCATATTATGAGAAGAACTGAGTCAGAAATAATAGTTAGAAAGCTAATGCGTGGGGAAGGAAGCGCAACGAGTGACATACGGAAGTATGTTTCACTTCTGTACCTAAATAGGTAACTTCACATAACGTGATCACCGTCCATAACTGCGACCCTAATCTAAGAGTCGGCCAACATGTTCCCACCCAACCCTGTGTCTTTATTTCTAATGCTTATTTGCCAAATTCGGCGTTTATACCTGTCTAACGTTAATAGGATCCAAGGTACGACATAAACTTTCAATGTCGTAGATGTCTCTCCCGTTAATTCATGAGTAATGGAGGTAATGAAGGCAAGAAATTCTGAGATGAAATTAGGATTTCCGAAAATAGAGGACATCTATTCTCTAAACGTAGGAACGGCTTCATATGACTTTTTCAACTACACAAAATTCATTTCTTACTGCCAATTCTGAGAGGGACTGGTTAGAAATCTTGGTAAGTAGGCTAATACCTTAGGAAAGTAGTGCAAGGAGGCCATCATGACATAAGAAATTACGTGTCACTTCTGTACCCAAATAGGGATTCTCACATAACATGGTCGCTGACCATAACAGCGACCCTAATCTAAAATAGTCTTTGAAAGTATTGCCACCCAACAATGTGTCGTTATTTCTTATGCTTATTTGCCAATTTCGGCGTTTATATCTGTCTATCGGCGTAGGATCCAGGTACGACACAAACTTCAATTTCATAGATTCCGCCCCTGTTGCGTGACTCGTGAAACACGTAATGAAAGCAAGAAATTCGGAGGTGAAAATAGAATGACCGAAATTCGAGTGCATCACATCACTACCCTAGCAAGCGCTTTATATGTCTCTTTGCACAACAATAAAGTTATTTCTTACAAGGGAACCTCCCCATCGCACCCCCCTCAGATTTAGTTATAAGTTGGCACAGTGGATAGGCCTTGAAAAACTGAATACAGATCAATCGATTATTTGAACGTATTTCTACCCACCCCTCTATCTTTATTTCTTATGCTTGCATTCAGAATTCGGCGTTTAGATCTGTCTACTGGTGGTAGGATCCAGGTGCGACTCAATTTTTGAATGTCAAAGATTTCTTCCCTTTCGCTTGACGATGAATAGTGGTAGTGAAGGAATGAAGTGTGAGACGAGAACAGAATACTCATTAATCGAATGTATCTCCTCACATCTATTAGTAGCGAGACATATGTCTCACTCAATATCAGTTAAATCATTTTCTATTGTCAATTATGTGTGTGAGCAAGGAATAATGTATTGTCGAGACTCTAATTCGAGGAGAAACCTGTGCAATGCGGTCATCATGACAAACGAAAGTATGTGTCACTTCTGTACCCGAATAGGGATCCTCACATAATATGATCACCGACCATAACAGCGACCCAAATCTAAAACATTTTTTGACCTTATCCCCCCCCCCCTTTCCATTGCACCATTTTTCACTTTCGTAGCCTTTTCTGAGCTCGATAAATTTTATGAACGTGTCTTGATTTGTCTGTAGGCTCTGCTTCCATTACGCACCGTAACGTCTGAATTGCATCTCTGGTACCCTTAACTTTCTTAAAGCGAAACTGATCGTCATCTTATGACTGTGTGATAATTCGTCATCTTCTGACTGTGTGATAATTCTTCTACTTGTCCGTTCTCTCAATCTTCGGAATTGTGTGGATGATGTTTTGCTGAAAGTATGTTGGTATACCATTAGTCTCCTACATTCTAATACAGCAACGTGAATAGTTGTTTCGTTGCCACTAGCCCCAAAGGTTTTAGAAATTGTGACGGAGTGTCATCTGTCCTTTCCGCCTTATTCGATCGTAAGTCTTCCACAGCTTCTTTAAATTCTGATTCTAACACTGGATTCTCTATCGGTTCTACATTGACTCCTGTTTCATCTTGTACCACGTTATCAGACAAGTTTTCCTTCGAATAGAGGCTTCTATGTACCATTTGCGCCTATCCGTTCTCCCATCTGCAGTTAACCGTGGAAGTCCCGTTGCACGCTTAGTGTTGCCGCTGTTGCATTTAATTTCTGCAAAGGTCGTTTTCGATTTACTTTACGCTGATTGAGTCGTTTCGACAACCATTTCTTTTTTGATTTCTTCGCATTTAACCAATTCCTCCTTGGCTTCCCTGGACTTCCTATTCATTTGAGTCCTAAATGACTTGTATTTCTGTATTCCTAAATTTCCTTGAATATTTTTGTACTACTTTCCTCGATCAACTGTAGTATTTCTTCTGTTATACATGGTTTCTTCGCAGCTACCTTACTTGTGCGTATGTTTTTCTTTACAACTTTTGTTCGTTGCTCTTCAACTGAACTGCCTCTTGAACTGTTAAGTATAGCAGTAAAAAGAAACTCGGAGAACTTCAAGCATATCTCCTCATTCCTTAGTACTTCCGTATCCCACTTCTTTGCGCATTGATTCTTCCTGACTAGTCTCTAAAACTTCATCCTACTCTTCATCACTACTACACAGTGATCTGAGTCTGTATGTGCTCCTGGGTACGCCTTACAATCCAGTGTCTGATTTCGGAATTTCTCCCTGACTGTGATGGAATCTAACTGAAATGTTCCCGTATCTCCCCGCCATTTCCAAGTTGTTTTGCACAAACTACCAATTTAAACCACATCTGCAAAGCATTCGAGTCTCCACTGAAATACATGAGTCAAGAGACTATCAAAGAAGACAACGCTATTTGTCATTTGAAATTATCTTACACACAAATGCCACACATTTATAGCAAACAGAACATTTCAGATTTTTTTTCTGAAAGTTCCAACTCATTGTGTTGACGAATTAGGACTAAATCATTCTCCTTGAAAACGGCAGTCTTTGGATGTGTCTGGTCGCTTCTGGCCTTACATCGTGCTAGTACGATGGCAGCAATAGCCCGTAGTAGGTAGAGCAGAATTAACGTTGAGGACACACCTGGTACAGCAAGAATACACCTGAGTTCCCCCTCCCCCCATCCCCCACCCCTAGGCCGCCCCAGTAGCACCTCTCCTGGTTCGGTGCATTCCACAGCATGTGGTGCGTTTCGTGGGTTGGCTTTCAGGACCAGTTATTAAGTTCCTTCTGTAACCACTCGAGAATGGATAGCTTCCAGTTATCTGCATTGTGATGTCTTCTGTAACACAGTACTCCACTCTCCGCCTTGTAGGAAAAATATACCATATCAACGTCCCTACCCACTAATAACTTTGTCTTCATACTAACGACCTATGGGTCAGATTGCTGAAAAGAAGCGGTCTGTCGTAATTTCAGCCGGCCGGAGTGGCCGAGCGGTTCTAGGCGCTTCAGTCTGGAGTCGCGCGACCGTTACGGTCGCAGGTTCGAATCCTGCCTCGGGCATGGATGTGTGTGATGTCCTTAGGTTAGTTAGGTTTATGTAGTTCTAAGTTCTAGGGGACTGATGACCTCAGCAGTTGAGTCCCAAAGTGCTCAGAGCCATTTGAACCATTTTTTTGTCGTAATTTCCTCTTAATTTCCGCCCTGCCCGACACATTTATCATCAATTGGATGTCCAGCTCCTTCCGTCCTGTGTGGTCCAGATCTCCATTAGGCACACCAACAAGAAGTCAGAATAATGTTTCTGGTACCTCACAATCCTTGTCAGGTACATAAGACACAGCTTAATTCAATTCTTGTAACGCTTATGTCCAACGTACGAGTCTGCAGCAAAGGTGCCTGCAACTGTACAAGAGAATCTGCTGGCACCTGATGCCCCAGCAGATACTGACAGACAGAATCGCCGCAAGCTCTACACCACTGCCGACAGTGCCTTCTCGATAATTCCGAATCAACATTCACAAGCGTTCGGCACACGACTTGAAAAGCCAATTGTCTTTTGTTTCTGGCTTTGGCCTTCTCACAATCAGTTTGCTACTGTTCTGCACCGATAGTGTAAAATGAACTGTCAGTTGTAAGGCAAAAATGGTTACTGAAGTCAGAATGACGTAAAACAGTTTTCTGCACTAGGGATTCCTTTACTGCCTGGAATTCAAATGCATGCTGACTGGTCCGGCAGTACAGGGCGTTTTTCTTCAGCATCCCCATCAAGTAGACATTATTTTTTGCATAATTTTCCACATATTTCCAGAAGAATCACGTAAGACGGTGGAATGCCTTACTTGTTTCTGATTGTTGTCGAAAGGGAATTAATGGCCTGCTCTTTTTCTCCTCCGGTCCAAAATACCAGTGAGACAGAGACTGCGTCCGAGGAAATACACCTCTAGACAGGCAGACACGCACTTACCCAGCCTCATGGTCACATCGCTACATGCCACGATTTTCAGTACTCCACGAACCTTTTCACAGTGTTCTATATTGTGAGACGATGATCATATGATCGACGTACAGAGTTGTACGGTTAGATAAGTCTAGAGCCAGGATGGTATCCGGACCTGTTATTATTTCTGAGATACTCAGATTTAGACCGAATGGAAGAACCGTATACTCCTACGACCTTGCGCTCACCAGGAACACAGTCTATTTGCGTGATTCCTCTGGCAGTGGTATCATCGAGTACGACACTGTTAAGTCCAGTGTTGTAAAATACCTCGCCCCCTTAGAATTGCGCCAGGAGATCCTAAACAGCCTCTGGATGATTCCTCTCAGTCACTTAAGTCCAATTTAGGCGGCACGCAACTAGAACCATACGGACGCCGTTGCCGTGCTTCTTCACAGCCATTACAGCATTAGTATACATACAGGACGAACGGGCAGTGACACTGCACTCATCATGTTATTCATTTCGGCTTCTGCCGCCTCACGCTTACCTACAGCAATAGTGCATGCCTTGATGAAACACCATTCCGTGAAATTTTATCTTGAGAGGCATATGTACGATTTTAGTCAGCTTCTCATCAAAAACACCTGTGCAGTCCTTTAACACTCCGTACATCTGTTCCTGCTAGTCGGGCCTCAAACAACTTTTACTGTTGTCAACTGGGTTCATAATCTCTTCTGCTGGCGAAGTTCGCTGTTCTCTTCTGTTCTCTGCCAGCCGGTGGATCCCTTTAAAGTAGTCACGTATCAGGTTCGTAAGAAGCTGACGTCTTGTCTGGCAGCATCGACATTGGAACTGGAAAACCCAGTCTCCAGAGGCCCTTGCCCAATCTCACAAACACTGCTGCTGGCTATGAGAGCGCCGCTGGTAGTAAGCCAACTGCGGAAGTCTAAGTACCAGCTGATACAATGGGAAGTCATCTACTACTCAAGGTCTGCCACGTCACTGTTTTGGAGCGACCTCCTGTAACGCCCCTTATCTTTACTGCTGAGATGGGGGATGAGAAGTACTCTTTTATTTCTCGCAGTACAGTACTATAAAATAATTTCGATACTGTGCTGATGACTGCCCCTGAGTCGAAGACAACAGCTACTCTTTTCCCTTGGTACTCCATTCTTAAATACATTTTCAACTAATTTTGCCCTCTGTCCTCTACGTGATTTTGGTCACAGCTTCTGATTCTACCCTGGCACTTAACTCTCATTTACTGTCAACTTATGAAGGCCCATTGAGGAGCTCTAGGTGACCTAATGTGTGTTTGCCGGTATAGAGGAGGGTGACAAGGGGAGTCTATTTGCAGAATTGTTCTCCTCTTCGCTGCTGATCTGGTTATCACTACATCGGTTTCTTCATCGCCTATGCCCCGTGTGGATACTTCTTATGTCGTAGGTGGCACTCGCCACCGGCCATCGCATTGTGGTGGGCGTTTTGACCTCCTAACTGCTGGATATGACTTTTGTCGCCTTCAATCCAGAGCTCGTCCAAGACAGAAAGTAGTTATAATAATGCCTCTACTGACTTCAGTAAGAGAGTGGCGAACTGCCATCTCAACCATAGGCATTTTCTGAGTGTTGACTGGGTTCAAGGTTTGAGCGGCAGATACCGGGTGATCAAAAAGTCAGTATAAATTTGAAAACTTAATAAACTACGGAATAATGTAGATAGAGAGGTAAAAATTGACACACATACTTGGAATGACATGGGGTTTCTTTAGAACCAAAAAAAAAACAAAGTTGACAAAATGTCCGACAATGGCGCTGGACAGCAAAACGTCAGTGACTGCGCATGACAATCGTGTATAAAAGGAGCTGTAATGAGAGAGAGAATCAGATGTGCCAGCAGTCGCAGTATGTTGACATTACCTGAAAAGTCGCTTTTAGTGAAGCTGATGGCTCTGAGCACTATGGGACTTAACGTCTACGGTCATCAGTCCCCTAGAACTTAGAACTACTTAAACCTAACTAACCTAAGGACATCACACAACACCCAGTCATCACGAGGCAGAGAAAATCCCTGACCCCGCTGGGAATCGAACCCGGGAACCCGGGCGCGGGAAGCGAGAACGCTACCGCACGACCACGAGCTGCGAACTTATTTAGTGAAGCTGTATTATCAGAATGGGGATTCGAACTGGTAAAGGTCCGTTGACAAATGCAGCTGTGGCGAGAATGATTTCGAAGTTCGAAGCCACGGGTTGGCTCAAATGGCTCTGAGCACTATGGGACTTAACTGCTGAGGGCATCAGTCCCCTAGAACTTAGAACTGCTTAAACCGAACTAACCTAAAGACATCACACACATCCATGCCCGAGGCAGGATTCGAACCTGCGACCGTAGCGGTCGCGCGATTCCATACTGTAGCGCCTAGAACCGCTCGGCCACCCCGGCCGTCGCTACGGGTTGTTTAGACGATAGAACCCGTAGTGGCCGACCGAGCACAAGGTGTAATGCTGTTGAGACAGTTCAGGAAGAAATGGAGACTGTAGCGGGTTCGTCTACGCACGGGGAAGTCAGCTCTCGTGCAGTCACACGTCGCACCGGCATTCCATACACTACTGTTTGGTTGGCACTTTGGCGTACGCTCCGATGCTATCCGTACAAAATCCATCGGCATCATGACGATGCCTGGCGATTTAGTGAAGCGGAGGGCATTTGCGGTGTGGGCGTTTCAAAAGATGGCGGAAGATGACGATTGGTTGAGTAACGTGTTGTGGACCGACGAAGCTCATTTCATGCTCCGAGGGTCTGTCAACGCCCACAACTGAAGAATTTGGGCTACCGAAAATCCTAGAATTGTCTTGGAAACTCCATTGAACGACGAGAATTGGATTTACATCTACCGTTATCGGGCCTTCTTTCTTCGAGGAAATGCGTGATTCTGGTTTTGTAACTGCTACCGTGACGGGTGAGAGGTACGCCGATATGTTACAGAATTGCATCATCCCCAGCCTGGCTGATAAACACCTGCTGGAACGTACGATGTTTATGCAGGATGGCGCTCCACCCCATTTTGATAGACGCGTGAAAGATCTCTTGCGCGCGTCGTTTGGTGATGATCGTGTGCTCAGCCGCCACTTTCGTCATGCTTGGCCTCCCAGGTCCCCAGACCTCAGTCCGTGCGTTTATTGGCTTTGGGGTTACCTGAAGTCGCAAGTGTATCGTGATCGACCGACATCTCTAGGGATGCTGAAAGGTAACATCCGACGCCAATGCTTCACCGTAACTCCGGACATGCTTTAGAGTACTGTTCACAACATTATTCCTCGACTATAGCTATTGTTGAGGAATGATGGTGGGCATATTGAGCATTTCCTGTACAGAATATCATCTTTGTTTTGTCTTACTTTGTTATGCTAATTACGAGGTGCATTCTAGTTCTAAGGCCTCCGATTTTTTTTCTAATTAACTACTCACCCGAAATCGATGAAACTGGCGTTACTTCTCGACGTAATCGCCCTGCAGACATACACATTTTTCACAACGCTGACGCCATGATTCCATGGCAGCGGCGAAGGCTTCTTTAGGAGTCTGTTTTGACCACTGGAAAATCGCTGAGGCAATAGCAGCACGGCTGGTGAATGTGCGGCCACGGAAAGTGTCTTTCATTGTTGGAAAAAGCCAAAAGTCACTAGGAACCAGGTCAGGTGAGTAGGGAGCATGAGGAATCACTTCAAAGTTGTTATCACGAAGAAACTGTTGCGTAACGTTAGCTCGATGTGCGGCTGCGTTGTCTTGGTGAAACAGCACACGCGCAGCCCTTCCCGGACGTTTTTGTTGCAGTGCAGGAAGGAATTTGTTCTTCAAAACATTTTCTTAGGATGCACCTGTTACCGTAGTGCCCTTTGGAACGCAATAGGTAAGGATTACGCCCTCGCTGTCCCAGAACATGGACATCATCATTTTTTCAGCACTGGCGAAATTTTTTTGGTGGCGGTGAATCTGTGTGCTTCCATTGAGCTGACTGGCGCTTTGTTTCTGGATTGAAAAATGGCATCCACGTCTCATCCATTATCACAACCGACGAAAAGAAAGTCCCATTCATGCTGTCGTTGAGCGTCAACATTGCTTGGCAACATGCCACACGGGCAGCCATGTGGTCGTCCGTCAGCATTCGTGGCACCCACCTGGATGACACTTTTCGCATTTTCAGGTCGTCATGCAGGATTGTGTGCACAGAACCCACAGAAATGCCAACTCTGGAGGCAATCTGTTCGACAGTCATTCGGCGATCCCCCAAAACAATTCTCTCCACTTTCTCGATCATGTCGTCAGACCGTCTTGTGCGAGCCCGAGGTTGTTTCGGTTTGTTGTCACACGATGTTCTGCCTTCATTAAACTGTCACCCACGAACGCACTTTCGACACATCCATAACTCCATCACCACATATCTCCTTCAACTGTCGATGAATTTCAATTGGTTTCACACCACGCAAATTCAGAAAACGAATGATTGAACGCTGTTCAAGTAAAGAAAACGTCGCCATTTTAAGTATTTAAAACAATTCTCATTCTCGCCGCTGGCGGTAAAATTCCATCTGCCGTACGGTACTGCCATCTCTGGGACGTATTGACAATGAACGCGGCCTCATTTTAAAACAATGTGCATGTTTCTATCTCTTTCCAATCCGGAGAAAAAAAATCGGAGGCCTTAGAACTTGAATGCACCTCGTATTGCTATTCTGATCAGATGAAGCGCCATCTGTCGGGAATTTTTTGAACTTTTGTATTTTGTTGGTTCTAATAAAACCCCACGTCATTCCAAGAATGTGTGTCAATTTCTACCTCTCTGTCTACATTATTCCGTGATTTATTCAGTTTTCAAATTTATACTGACTTTTTGATCGCCCGGTACATCTTGCAGGAAGAATCTGCGGACGTTTCCTAACTGGCTACTGTACTGGCGTCCGCTAATCAGTCTGGGAGTTACGGTCGCTGCTGACTCAGGGCCTTGCACTGCCTGAGAAATTCCACCGGCAACTCTCGACTGATTGCGCAAGCCTTCCCACGGGCTGCCCACCGTAAACTAGCCTCAACCTGCGAATAACTTCCGACATAGCTAAGCGTCTGGTGCCCGTTAATTGTTAGTGAGCCGAACTACTCTGTGAAGTTTTCTATAAACTGATCGGGGCGTATCTGGGACCATAGGCCTCCGAATTATTGTCAACCAAAAGTTGCCTGTAAGGGCAGACAATAATAGCGTGTTGGGTGCACAGACACAGGTGTTAGCACACAGTTTACATCGGGTCGTGTACCCTGGCTACCTGAGACCCACTTCCTGTAGCAGGGGCAGGGGGAAGGCACTATCCGGTGCCGGTGCAGGCGTGCATTGCCAACAGGTGTCAAAATGCCACCCCGTGTGTCACTAGCCCGAGTATTTAAATATTTACCTGGAGGCCTGCCGGCAGGTGTGATATTCGTGGCTGTGGGCACCAGTTGTTTTTTTTTTTTTTTTTTTTTTTTTTTTTTTTTTTTTTTTTTTGCTAGAAGCTCGCCTTCATGCAGCATGATACATTCAGAGCAGCATATGGCACAAACGTGGAGTGAGTTACAAGCGACAGATGGTACAGTACGTACCAGTCCCGTGGGAGATTCCGCCAAGTGTACTGAACTTGCTTCTGATAGGTCGGCACGCTCGGGTGCTCGGCGCCAAAACGCCTAACTTCTCTGATTAATTATTTATATACTTTTCATTGTATTTAACCCAGTTTTTAGAATGGCAACCTCTCATGGTTACCCTACTAGTCCATCGTTTTTGTTTATTAAATTTCACTAATTTTGGGAAAAATAATAGTACTGATATTGTAACTGAAGTGTTTCGGACACCTTCGGATCGCTTTGGCGCGCCTGGGAGACGAAGTACTTCGGCTACGCTAGTCACTGTGTTTCGGGCGTTCTGGAGGCCCGGAAACGTATTTCAGTATCGTGCGCGACTTAGATGTGAATTTGTAATGGTGGATTTGTAATGGTCACCGTGTTTCAGCTGTTCTTCACAGCCGGACATGTTGTACTCTATATCAGGCGTAACTTAGTTGTGGATATGTAATACTCACTCTGTCTAGTGCGTACTGGAGAGCCGGACATGTGTATCATAGTTTGGAAGTTGGATGGAAAAGTTACCATAGAATTAAGAAAGCTATGTCGACTGTTGTGAAAAGCGTAAATGTGTGAATATTTGAATAATAACCAAACAGGATTCATTAATGAGAAATGTTGCCTACCGTCATTGTCAGTACTACAGATCTTCCCCTCTACAGATACAGAGACTAACCTGGGCAAGTGGCACCCCACAAAAAGCACAGTCACAGGTTGGAATTGACAGCGTACCAGCCTCCGTGGAAGAAGATCCCACGACCGAAGAGCCCTCTTCCGACGACATATTGGTGGAAAGAACGGTCAGAGACTCTTATCCAATCTCTCCAGATCTCTCCAGCTTCTAGATCTTACTTCCAAAGGGACAAACAGCTTCTAGAGGACAGAACTGCCGACCGACTCACAATGGAAACAGCGCTCACGCGCTCGGCCTGAGGTAACACCAATTCACCAACGCCGGGTGCAGCACCAGGTACGGAATCCTGCCTACCACCGATTGTCTAATTCAAAACACACTGGATCTTCCAGTCCTTCATATACGATGCTAACTAATCTACCATGTGTCATACCATGGAGATGCTGTCCTTAAGTGACATCTTCTGAACACCGCTAGTGAAGCCCTGGAATATTTCTTTCTGTGCTGAGGCCACTGCATTGAGGCTGGGAAACTCAATCTCTGCAGCACTTACCCTTTCATAAACGTGCCCGACACCTGTAGAAATGGAGCTTATTTCATTTTGTATAGCTACGACCTGGTCTCCCTGTGTCGCTTATCGATCTGTAACTACAGTAAACCGATTGTAAAGTTCTTCGCAGATATCATCGACCCTCGCGTCCGCGTTAACACGGCAGGACTGAGGCAGTAGACTCGTCTCTCAGTACAGATTGTTCGTGGCTCCATTACGACCGAGCGAGACGGCGCAGTGGTTAGCACACTGGACTCGCATTCGGGAGGACGACGGTTAAAACCAGCGTCCGGCCATCCCTATTCACACTACCGCTCATTAGTTTCAGTGGCATCTAGTTCTCTGTAGATAAGGTGTAACAACTTGGGTACGCTTGAGGAAGCAAAGGAATACAACCGTTGTACACATGTCATGATTTTTGTTTGTGCTCATCGAGATACAATAGTATCCAACAAACAATGTTGTGTACATTAACGTTATACACCTATCTGATATGTTTATTAACCTATTTGCCGACGGACACCGCATTTGATGCACCTTTGTTGTTCCCTGTAGTGATGTGATCTCCGCAAGCACTGCTACTATCATAACATGTGGTTCCAGCACGCCAGTTCCTTCGTGACTCTCAAGTGTGCACATCGCTAGTACGGCTCCACGACTGGAGATATCCATAGAAAAACGTGCTGCAATTGTGGCACTTCGTCAAGCAGGTTTATCTATTCTTCAAAGTGCGAAACAGTGTAGTGTATCTATAGGGGGAGTGCAATACACCCTTCACCGCCAGAAGACAACAGGTAGTAATAGGGATATACCACGACGAGGACGACCTCGTAAAACAACTAAAAGTTATGATAAATATATCAGAATTACCAGTAAGAGAAATAGATTCAAAACAGCGCCCCAAATTCGTGCAGAATTGGTATAAATGAACACGACAACAATATCTGTTTCAACAGTAAAAAGGAGACTGACTGAACCCGGCTTGAGAGGATGTGTCACAGCAAGGAAACCCCTTCTAAGTCCCATAAATAGACAGAAGAGACTTAGATGAGCTATAAAACATCGTAATTGGACATCGTAAGAGTGGAAGAAGGTGTTATTGGTTCGTTGGTTGCTTTGTGGGATTGAAAGGACCAGACTACTAGAGCCATCGGTCCCTTTTCTATGAACTTTAAACCCCCACAACGAATAAAAACAAACAATGGAGACGGCAAGAGGCAACACAGGACAAGAAAGATACAGACAGAGACCAGACAAAAGGAATTAAAATCACACCGAGTGTGACAGTGGTTGGCCGACCATTGAAACAAACAAGGAAAAGCCAACCACCAAGAAACGCACTGAAAACCCCAGTCTAAAACCGTAGGCCAAAGGCCAGTCTCAAGACAAAAACAGAACAAACACTTAGATCAAGCAATAAAAACCCCCTTGCACGAATAAAACTCAAAACTAAATCTGCCATCGCAACGTCATCCGATAAAAGTGCAGGAAGCGTATCAGGCAGTGCAAACGTCTGCCTGAGCGGAGTTAAAAGTGGGCAGTCCAATAAGATGTGGACCACCGTCAAAGCTGACCCGCTGCGACATGAAGGTGGGTCCTAGCGGGGCAATAAATAGCTGTGTGTTATTCAGGAGTGGCCAATGCGTATCCGGCAGAGGACAACAGAGTCCTTACGAGAGACCCGCACCGCTGAATCAAAGGTCGAGATTTTTGGAATCAGAAGCAGAATATTTGTGCGCCGATTTGTAGAGAAAAGGGTAGCCCAGCAGTGTGTTCTACCTACAGTTAAACACGGTGGAGGTTCTATTACGGTTTGGGGATGTTTTGCCGTAGATAGAGTTGGCAACACTGTGAAAATAGAAGGACGAATAGATCAGAAGCGTACCATCGCACATTTCAGTATCATGCAATAGGAAGGGAATTGCGCTTATTAGGGAAAGGGTTCATCTTGCAACAGGATAATGACCCAAAACCTGGGTCGGCATACTACACGAACTGCATTGCATCAAACGAAAAACAGGAAGTACTGAATAACATGGTATGGCCGTCCCAAAGCCCCGATTGTAATCGCATTGAAATGGTCTGGGATGAAGTGGACTGACGTACAGGGAAGTTAATATATCGAGCAAGGAACATCTCTGGAATATTGTTAAGGATGTGTGGAATTAAATTTATTCACGATACCTCCAAAAAGTGATTGACCGCATGCCTCGAACACAATGATTGTGATTGTATTATATATGTGGAAGTTAATATAATTATATTTTACGAGAAATAATGTTTGATTTGTGTTGTGAATCTCAAATATCTCGGTGTACTGAAATTAACGAAGGGTAGTGTACGTTTTCCGTGATTTCCCTAAATCGCTCCAGGCAAATGCCAGGATAGTTCCTTTGAAAGAGCACGGCCGACTTCCTTCCCCATCCTTTCCTAATCCGATGGGATAGATGAACTCGCTCTTTGGTCCCCTCCCTCCTTAGGGGTCTTGTACCTGCTGTCTGAGATGGCGAAGATGATCGTTTAAATCTTTCAACTGCATGATATGCCTATCAAATCTTGTATTTAGTTCAGACTGCGTCGCCTTAAATTCAGCTATTCTACATGCAATACCAGCGTTCAGAAAGGCAAACTGTGAACTACAGATTCGCGGAATGGCCACTCTAGTCTGCGAGGCAGAAGCGTTTCAGTACTGGCTGTCGATACTCGTCTGCTGTTCCGATGGGGACGCAGCCGCGGCAGCGATCAACGCCTTGTCGTCGGCGGCGGCGGTGGCGTCGTCAGCAGCGGAGACAGCGGAGAGAGCAGGCCTTCGTCGGGCGGGAGTTCACGAAGGAGGCCGCAGACGCAGCGGTGAGTTGCCATTCGGCCGCATCGCGTCATAGAAATTGGAAATTTGTAGTAAGTTCCTACGGGACCAAACTGCTGAGGTCGTCGGTCCCTATGATTACACACTACTTAATCTAACTTCAACTAACTTACGTTAAGGACAACACACACACACACACACACACACACACACACACACAAACATGCCCGAGGGAGGACTCGAACCTCCGGTGCGGGGAACCGTGCAAACTGTGGCAAGGCCCTTAGACTGCGTGGCTACCCCGCGCGGCATCTGATCGTAGCGTGCCCCGAGTGAGCTCGATCTCTGGACCTACGAAAGGAGGCAGCGGCTGCGCGTCTTCAGGCCGCTGAAACTTCCAACATCTCGCCGCACTGTCCGGCCGACCTCGTCATTATCTTCTTGTGCATACACCCAGAGTATATTTGCACCGGACCTTCGTCAGGATACAAAGCAGAGCAATGGCAACGACAAACAAAGCGAACATTGCATTACATCTGCAGCAACGGTTGCCGAAGATGACACATCGTCGGACAGGAACCCAACGAATTTCACAGAGCGAGAAAAAAATGGCAGATGAAATACTAGCGTTTCTGATAGGTCAGTAAGTAGCGTCGTACACACTCGAATGTGCAGACAATGTACACGAGGAGTGAAGTACAGTTTCGTTTTGTTTTAGGGCGCAAAAACAGCTGGGGCCATAAGCGCCCAAGTCAAAACTACAGAACACGAAGACAGAGAGGAGGTAAAAAACGACTATACGTCAATCCCAATTGACATAAGGGAAGACAGCTAAAAACAGGGACGTGGACAAAGGGCTACAAAAGACACCATTCTGAAACGGAGGTTTGTGTGTCTTACGGGCGCTCAAAGTCGAGGTTATCAGCGCCCTGACACACATTAAAAGAAACGAATGTGGACAAATTTAGTAAAATGGAAGCATACACGCAAAGAAAGCGGGGAAAGATGAAAAATGCTGTATAAGAAAATAAAACGTAAGGAAAACGAGGAAGGAACGTGAAGGGTGCCACAGAAAATTGTCACTGGGTGGCCATTTACGTAAAATGTGAACAAAGTAAGACTCTCTCCCTAAAAACTTCGTAAAAGCATTGGACAAGTCACAGAACTTTAACACTTTAACCACATTCATTTGAGTATTTCCTAAAGGAGATGGTAAACTACTGGCCATTAAAATTGCTACACCAACGAGAAATGCAGATGATAAACTGGTATTCATTGAACAAATATATTCTACTAGAACTGTCATGTGATTACATTTTCACGCAATTTGGGTGCATAGATCGTGAGAAATCAGTACCAAGAACAACCACCTCTGGCCGTAATAACGGCCTTGATACACCTGAGCATTGAGTCAAACAGAGCTTGGATGGCGTGTACAGGTACAGCTGCCCATGCAGCTTCAACACGATACCACAGTTCATAAAGAGTAGTGACTGGCGTATTGTGACGAGCCAGTTGCTCGGCCACCATTGACCAGACGCCTTCAGTTGGTGAGAGATCTGGAGAATGTGCTGGCCAGGGCAACAGTCGAACATTTTCTGTATCCAGAAAGGCCCGTGCAGGACCTGCAACATGCGGTCGTGCATTATCCTGCTGAAATGTAGGGTTACCGCAGGGATCGAATGAAGGGTATAGCCACGGGTCGTAACACATCTGAAATGTAACGTCCAGTGTCCAAAGTGCCGTCAATGCGACCAAACATCCCCACGCCGGGTGATACGCCAGTATGGCGATGACGAATACACGCTTCCAATGTGCGTTCACCGCGATGTCGCCAAACACGGATGCGACCATCATGATGCTGTAAACAGAACCTGGATTCATCTGAAGAAATAACGTTATGCCATTCGTGCACCCAGGTTCGACGTTGACTACACCATCGCAGGCGCTCCTGTCTGTGATGCAGCGTCAAGGGTAACCGCAGCCATGGTCTCCGAGCTGATAGTCCATGCTGCTGCAAACGTCGTCGAACTGTTCGTGCAGATGGTGGTTGTCTTGCAAACGTCCCCATCTGTTGACTCAGGGATCGAGAAGTGGCTGCACAATCCGTTTCAAACATGCGGATAAGATGCCTGTCGTCTCGACTACTAGTGGTACGAGGCCTTTGGGACCCAGCACGGCGTTCCGTATTACCCTCCTGAACCCAACGATTCCATATTCTGCTAACAGTCATTGGATCTCTACCAACGCGAGCAGCAATGTCGCGATACGATAAACCGCAATCGTGATAGGCTACAATGCGACCTTTATCAAAGTTGGAAACTTGATGGTACTAATTTCTCCTCCTCACACGAGGCATCAAAACGATGTTTCACCAGGCAACGCCGGTCAACTGCTGTTTTTGTATGAGAAATCGGTTGGAAACTTTCCTCATGTCAGCACGTTGTAGGTGTCGCCACCGGCGCTAACATTGTGTAAATACTCTGAAAAGCTAATCATTTGCATATCACAGCATCTTCTTCCTGTCGGTTAAATTTCGCGTCTGTAGCACGTCATCTTCGTGGTGTAGCAAATTTAATGGCCAGTAGTGTAGATAAGGATGTAGACGTAGGACGATGTGGAGGTAGATGTAGGAACAGGCAATCATTATTCCGTCGTTGCATTGAGGTCTTGAGCAGTAATGGTCCAAAATACGCTCAGCGATGCACTAACAAGTGTCTTGTGGCGTATGTAGGTGCGGGTACAGACGGACAGACAGTGACCGCGAAGGTGCGGTTCTCTCCGCAGAAAGCTGTTTGGGGTGCCGAACCAGCCAGCAGTCGCGTACAGTCAGCTACGACTTTGACCCACGGCTAAAATGATTGCGGTTATCCTTGACGGTGCTCCTCAGTATGTTATTATTAAAGAATTGACATATTTTGATCAGAAACTAAGATTGAAAAGAAATCAATAACACGTACACTGTGGTAATAATTGTGCTAGGATCACTCACCTGGATGTCAGCTATGGGCAAGAGAGTTGGCAAGAGGAGCTTCACTGGACGTCGTCAGCAGCTGGCCCCGGTGGCGACACACTGGACAGCGGCTGGTGTGAGCGGTGGTGTCTAGTGGCGCTGTCGTGGGCTTACCCTGAGAACCGAGTCTTCAGCCATCTGGCAGATCGGATGACTTTAACATGCCACACACAAAGGAGGGTGTTGCCCCTTACGGTATTGTAAAATTTACTGTTGATGTTTGTCCAATTCCTTGTCTCACCAAATGAATTCCTTGTTAGTAACATTGGCTGCAGCCGTGTGATGTCCTCTTCACCCACATAAAAAGAAACGTCTACTAGCCAAAAACGTTACTTTATAAAACGATTCTATTCTTGAGTAACACTTACGCCGAGGCTTCCTCTTACAGGCTCCTCTGGTGACGCTGCTTGGCGTACCCCGTGCGGCCCTCGCCACTTCTCCAGCCTACACTGTGGCGCTCCAGGCGTCAGCGGTCACTGCCTGGAGAAACACGGCGCCGCCCCCTCTCCCCGCACGACCTGCACAGCCAAGTTACAGAACAGGGCGTTTCAATGGGGACTTAACAACTTTGAAAATTTATATCAATTACTTCATAGTACCTACAGAGTTGCATCGATTTCTAGGGAAATACATAAAGTTTTGTCTCGCGTAGTTCGCTAGCGCCGAATCCCAACGCAAGGAGCGCTAGCGGCAGTTGCGTTAAAGATGGCTGCCTTCACTGCTCCAGAGTGTGCTAGTTGTGTGTTTTGGTTTGAAGAAACGAAGTCAGTGACAACATTTCAGAGTAATTTCCGTACCAAGTATGCTTAATATCCTCCTAGTAGGCCTACAGTTTATAAGTGGCATAAAAGTTTTGTAAAAACATGGTGCTCGGTAAGACACATGAAATCATAAGGTAGTCCGAGCACGTCTGGCGACGTAGTTGAGCGGGTGAGACAACGTTTTGTCAACAGCCCTACAAAATCGACCCAATGTGCATCTCGCGAACTGCAAATCCCACATACGACTGTTTGGCATGTGTTGGGAAACCGTTTGCATTTGAAACCGTACAGATCGACTATCATACAAGCAGTAAAAGCCGCTGATAAAATTGCTTGCAAAAACTTCTGTGTGGATATGTTAAACAGATTACATGAGGATGAACATTCCTTGGACAAAACCATCTTTTCCTATGAATCGACTTTTTACTGAAGTGGCGAGGTTAATACACATAACTGTAGGATTTTGGGCAGTGAAAATCCACATCAAACATGGCAACATGTTCGTGATAGCCCTAAACTGAACTTTTTTGTTCACTGAGCAAGAACAAAGAGTACGGCCCCTTTTTTTCTGTGAGGGACGGTGACGGCAGTTTTCTAGGAAACAAGCGACGGCCTGGGTCGCAGTCTTCTGCATGACTTTTCGTCTCCTATCGCTGGGAACTCCCTCAGGTGACGTAGGACGTGCGTGTCCAAATCCTGTGTTGTAATTAAATTAGATGGTCATCATACACGCTGAGATTTATATCACAGCTGATCATTCTCAGGGTCACATAATTAAATGGAGCAGTGATGTTCATTATTTTGCCGATCCCTGTTTTGACAAACACAACCTGACTTCAAACACTCTTCACCGTGTACGTAGCGAGCGCAGAAAGTTAAAACTCGTCCTGAAGCGAGGACACGATTCAGCCCACCAGCATTCGCAGTTCACTTATGGTCTCATTCGCTTTCCAGCACACACTGTGAGGTCCACAGCTGCGCACTACTTCTTGCTCCACAAAGTGCAGGGTCTTGCTGAACACATTGCGAGGTGCACTGGGACACAGTGCTACCGTCTCTCGTTGGTGCATTGTCTTGCTGAAAACACAGGCAGTAGCACAGTAGGATAGTGACCACATACATGTCGACAGTCATGGCGGTAGGAGACACGCAGTGGCCATCCCAAACCTATCCATCTTGAGACCATACGTACTCGCCGCAGTGCACTGTGGTAGCCCTCACTCCATGGAGACCAGCGACCCACAGCAGATGCCAAACTCGCCGACCCACGCCACCAGTGGCGCCATCGAGGTCACGCTCAAGCCTGGCCGTGGCTGCCGTCAACACGCCGGCGCGCCTCGCCACTCACCGCATCGTCCGAGCACTGATCTCGTGCACCTTGTCTTAGTGAAGCGGCCCATGTTAACCTTGGCCTTCATTCGCTTCCTAAGGACACTACTCCAGCCTCGGTCTCTCGCATTCCGTTTCAGGACCTTCGCTTGGATCTTTGTGGTAGTACCTTTGTATACACTGATGGCTCTCGGACCGACCATGGGGTTGGGTGAGCCTTCGTCATTGGCACCCGTGTCTTTCGATATCGACTTCTGGCACACTCCTCAGTTTTTTCAGCCAAGCTCTTCACCCTGCATCAGGGCACAGAGTACAACTGGCGACACAGGCTTTTGAATTGTGTCCTCTGCTCAGACTCACATAGTGCCCTTCAATGAGCACTGTACACTGCTCATCCCTTAGTGCAGCGGGTCCAGGAAAACTGTCACATGTTCACTCTTGGTGGAGCCAGTGTCATGTTTCTGTGGGTTCCTGGTCATTTCGGTCTGCCAGGAAACGAGGCTGCTGACGCTGCTGCCAAGGCTGCATTCCTTGTGCCTCAGCCCACGAGTACCTATATTACCTCCGATAATCTCTGCGTTGCCGTCTGTCAGGAGGTTGGTGTCCCTTTGGCATCGCAAAATGTCCTCCCTTCACGGGAATAAGCTCCGGATTATTAAGCCTCTCCCAGCGCCTTGGACGACCTCCTCTCGGCCCTCCCACCGGGAGGAGAGTATCTTAACTCGGCTGCGTGTTGGGCACTGCCTTTTTAGCCATTGTCATCTGCTCAGTGGCGATGCCCCACCACTTTGTACGCATTGCACCCAAGTTTTAACTGTCCGCCACTTCCTGATGGAATGTCCATTTTCTAACATTTTACGTTCCCGTTTGGGTTTTCCGTCTGATTTACCAACCATTTTAGTGAATGACGCGTGGGCTGTCGACCACGTTTTACTTTTTATCTGCCGAAGCAATATGGCGAAGGCCATTTAATTTTTAGTTTTGGGCCTCCATTTCGGTATTGTGTCTTTTTTACCCCTTTTTCCACGTGCCTGTTTTTAGTTGTCTTTTATTATGTCAATTGGGACTGACGCATAGTCGTTTTTAACTCCTCTTTGTCTTTCTGTTTTGTAGTTCTGACTTGGGCACGTATGGCCCCAGTTCTTTTTTGCACCCTAAAGCAAAACAAAACAAACAAGCTGTTCTCGTGTCATCAGTCTCGTCGGGCTGTGCAACGTACACCATTTCCAAAGCGAATAATTGCCCCGACTTTGAAAACTATCCAGCAATCCTACAGTGGGTGTATTACTTACTGCGTGAGACTGTGTTCTGTCATTTGTGGGACAGGCAGACTATCATAAAAGTCAAGAGGTTATGGAAGGAACATAAGCCACACATGCCACTGACGAAAGCCGACGTGTTGCATTGGGTCGTTACAAGCATGAACCATGCACAAATTGTCGCAAGGAAAGGGCACTTGTCAGCACAGGACGTGTTGTGTCTAGGAATCCTGTCTATTCAGTTCGCTAGACGAACAAGCAGACAACACGTATTAATGAGTTTTATTACAACAAGAAAATTACACAACTTTGCTAGATATGTCGCAAGCAAAGGGCGACATACAAAATAACGCTATTAGAAATGATGAAGTTGTTTGTACCAAAGTAGCAACGCCGGAAGATAGTAAGAACTTGCAGAAGGACCTGCAGTGAACTGATGAATGGTGCAGGCTCTGGCAGTTGATCCTGAACATAAATAATTGTAATATATCGCCCATACATAGAAATCCACTACTGTATAGCTACACTATTGATGACAAGTGGCTGGAGACAGCGTCTACTGTAAAATATCTAGGCCTAACTACCCAGAGCGACCTTAAGTGGAATGACCACATAAAACAGACAGTGGGAAAAGCACACACCAGACTCAGATTCATCGGAAGAATCTTAAGGAAATGTAACTCATCCATGAAAGAAGGCACTTGTTCGCCCGATTCTTGAGTATTGTTCATCTCTCCGGGATCCCTATCAGTTAGAACTGATAGAGGAGATAGAGAATACCCAACGAAGAGCGGCGCGTTTCATCACTGGATCGTTTACCTGGCGAGAGATGCTAAACAAACTCCATTGGCACACGTTACAAGAGAGGCGTTGTGCGTCACAGAGAGATTTACTATTAAAATTTCGCAGGAGTTGTCGGACAACACATTACTTGCCCCCACATACATCTCCCGTATTGACCACGAGGAGAAAATTCGAGAAATTAGAGCCAATACAGAGGCTTAACGACAAGCATTCTTCCCACGCACTATTCGCCACTGGAACAGGGTTATAGGGATCAGATTGTGGTACCGAAAGTACCATCCACCACACGCCATTGGGTGGCTTGCGGAGTATGAAGATGATGTAGATGTAGATACAAAGTAATCACTGTGCTTCACAATAGACAAATACAAGTTTGTGCTGCGTAGAGCTAGCTGACGAAGTCGCTAACTTTCACGCTGCTGTCGAAGTCCCTAACTTTGACGCTGCTGTCCAAGTGACTGCCACCAGTCGAACGCGGCACTTAAGTCCTCTCCACCCAGGAGTCGCTGCTGTCGCATGTCGTCCTGGAAGGGCGGTCGGCCAGCGTGCGATTGGCTGACCCCTTCTCACTGCCTTCTCTGCTCTATCGTTCCCGACTGGCGTGCTGGCGCTTGACTTTACGCCGTAACGGGAATGTCTCCATCAAACTGGCGTACACCACAGTCCGCCCCACTTAGAGACACTCATTCTTATGGTTCCCTTGTTGCTCCCTATAAGATTTCAGGGGTATGTAGTATGCACATGTAACACACATGGAGCCGATGACTGGATAACAGGCAACACTCATTACATTTGAATGCTACAGAGTGCATAAAGTTCTTCTGACCTGTCACCTATAGACGTGTCATGCAAAGGCTTTAAAATACACTTTACATCAGAGAGAGCAAGGCATGAAAGAATGAGCCTTATGGAACTTGAAAGGTAACCAAAGTGAATTTAGTATCGGTACTTTCGAAAATGTACATCCTTTCACATATCTGAAACCACAACCAGTCGCTGCTGTTTAGACATGACCCTGTACTCGACAGCTATCTACCCATGAATTTCATCAAGATTGCCTCTTTCAAAACACTTACAACTGACAAAGACACAGCAACGAAGGCTTTATTTCCAGTCTTCGCAGCAATTCTGAAAGGCTTCTGCCGCAATAGCTCTCAACTCATAGCTTACATTCTTTTGCGTACTATCCAAAGTATGACAGAGACACCCTTTCAAGAGATTTTGGCGTCCAGGCGCTTATGTCTCAGGTTTGGTAAAACCTAGTCCAGCGAGCATAGAAGAATTCAATAAAAAGTTGCTTAGCCTTGCTAGAACGTATTAGCAAACATTTAGTTCCTAACAAGAGTTGTACCCCATGACGTCAACCACTGTCCTCAGACGTTCGGTGGAAACACTTTGAAACATCCTGTATATGGCTCATGAAGAAAAGCTGACATCTAAAAAGCAATATGACGGAATTGTCAATCCCTGAGTAAGTTCCTGGACGAAACACTCACCTTACAGGAAAAGCTGCCCCAGACCTGCAGACACGCAGCCACTGCAGAAAAGTCGTCACCAACATGGCTGGCTGCAAGCGTCGGTGATGCCACTGAGAAAATACCGTGTGCATAATGAGAGCGCTGGACGTCGGCGACACGATGCTTGCCACATGCCAGCGAGCTGCAGACCCCACAGCTGGTGTGGGTGTCCGTATGTACCATGTGTCCACAGACGATTCCGAAGCGCTGTAGAAACACACTAGATGATACAGGCCACACGATTTATATTCGGAAACTGATTCAAGAAAGGAAAACCGTTTACAGAATTTTTAGCTTTGGAGGAAGCTTTTGAGGATGCCGATTGAGAAACCGTCCCTGACATTATGAATATAACGAACAACAAATACATGGATGGAAAGGCTACTAACAACTTGTACAAAGTACAGCATAAATACATGTCGACGTCGGTACTGTTACCGACATTATTCTGTGCAGTAAACGAGTGCCTGTCCCTTTAACAACCAGTTCCAACCACCAAAAAGTATCAACTCATTCTGAAGACAAGCTCGACACTTACTCGTGGAGCTGTCCTTCCATCTCCCTGCGTTACAATCGTCTGTCACCATCAGTCGCCGGGGAAAAAATGAGTGAAGGGGATCAGTTCCTGGTGAAGGTAATACCTTTGTTGACAGATGTGGACACTATTTGGCTGTGGATGGGTCCCCCTGTGAATGCTAGACATGTGCTGTGTCACGGAAGCGTTGCCTACCGCACTCTGGTGAGCTGCTAACTGCACAGCTGGTGTGGATGCCCGCCTGAGCGGTGCGGCCACAGAAGGTTCCGGAGCGCAATGACGCAGACACAAGTTGTATTAGGTGACCGATTCGAGAAAGGAAAACAATTTATAGTGTTTTTAGCTCTATAGAAAGATTTTGAAAATATTGACTGCGATGCACTCCCTGATATTTGATGGTAGAAAGGATGAAATACATGGACTGATAGGCTACTTACGACTTGCATAAAATGTACCATAGCAGTGTGACGACATTATTCAGTGGAGTTAATAAGTGTCTGTCCCTTTAACCGTCGTTTCCAGTCAGCCAACATGATCGACTCTCTGTGAAGACAATCTCGACGCTATTATTGGTGGAGCTGTTCTGCCAACTGCCCATGTTACAATCGTCTCTCCCCAACCGTTGCTGGGGAAACGCCTATAACGTTCTACAACAAAGAACTTGCTTCAAAACTTCTTTTGTTAACAAATAACAGCAGCCTGAAGAACACCATTGATGAGGTGGAATAGTTTAACAGTTTCATCTCCAAAAATCATTTGGTATGTAACAACTGAGTGCAGGGGATGTAGTTCCTAACGAAGGAAAAGTCTGACTAATAGCTGTGCATACCAGTGAGCAGTGGGCGGGTGACCCGTTGATGACACAAATGCACGATTGACTGTGAGAGGGCAGGTGGGTGATGCTTGCCGCATGCCAGTGACCTACTAATGGCGCAGCTGGCGTGAGTGTCCGTGTGTGTGGTCTGTCTACAGAGGCTTTTGGAGTGCTATCGGAGCACACCCAATGATACATACCCCACGATTTATATTGAAAGACAGATTCTAGGAATAAAAACATTTATAGAATTTTTAGCCCTATACAAAGCTTTTGACAATGCTAACTGCGAAACACTCTCTGACAATACATAGTTGAAAGGCTACTTACAAATTGTACGAATACAGCCCAGCCACTCTTCGATGTCGCCGCTGCTGCTGACATAACTCTGTGCAGTTAATGAGTGTCTGTCCCCTCAACCGTCACTTCCAACCACCCAAGAAGATCAGTTCGTTGTGAACACAAGCTAAAACTGTTATTGGTGGAGCCGTTCTGCGATCTGCTTATGCTACAATCTTCTTAACCCAACTGTTGCCGGGGAAACGCCGATGACGTGCTGTAACAAAGAACTTCCTTCGAACTCCTTTTGTTTTCAAAACGACAGCGATTTGAATAAGACCAGCGACGAGGTAGGGAAGATCACTGTTTCACCTCCCAAACATTTAGACACAATTCCTTAGTGTAGGGGAAGTAGTTCGTTGATGAAGGAATGAATACCTTTGCTGAGAGATGTAGACACCACTCAGGTGAGGATGGGACCTGCTGTGAGTGCCAGAGGTGTGCTGTGAGTGCTAGAGTTCAGCGAGGCGCGGCTTGCAGCATGCATGTGAACTGGTGACAGCACAGCTGGTGCGAGTGTCCACTTGTGTGGTGTATCCACAGAGGGATCCACAGCGCTGTGAGAATGCACTCTATGATGCTGACCCTTTGATTTATATTCAAAGACAGAGTCAAGATAGGAAAACCACTTTTAGTATTTTTAGCTCTATAGAAAACTTTTTGCAACTTTGAATGTGAAACACACTCTGAAATTATGAAGGCACCAACGATCAAATACATGGAGTGAAGGCTACTTACAAGTTGTACAAAATGTAACTGCATGTCGGCGTTGGCCCCGCTACTGACGTATTTCTATGCGGTTAACAAATGTCTCATCCATTAGTCGTCCCACCAAAACATCCGTAATGATCAGCTAATTGTGAACACAACTTCGATAGTGTTATTGGTGGAGCTATTCTGCCGTCTGCTTACGTTAAAATAGTCTCATCTTTTTCATTGCTGGATAAACACCAAGGATGTGCCACAACAAAGAACTTCCTTTGGTCTTCTTTTGAGTAGTACCAACATCGACGTGGCAGTATTTCCACAGAGGGTTCTGGAGCGCTGTGGAAACACACCTAATGATACAGACTGTGCGATTCATATTCAAAAACAGATTCAAGAAAGCAAAACCGTTTACAGAATTTTTAGCATTAGAGAAAGCTTTTCACAATGCTGATTGAGAAACATTCCCTGGCACTATGAACATAACGAAGCTCAGATACATGGAGAGAAAGGCTGCTTACAACTTGTGCAAAATACACCATAACTGCACTGTTACTGACATTATTCTGTGCAGTTAATGAGTGCCTGTCCCTACAAGGCCGGCCGACGTGGCCGAGCGGTTCTAGGCGCTTCAGTCCGGAACCGCGCGACCGCTACGGTCGCAGGTTCGAATCCTGCCTCGGGCATGGACGTGTGTGATGTCCTTAGGTTAGTTAGGTTTAAGTAGTTCTAAGTTCTAGGGGACTGATGACCTCAGATGTTAAGTCCCAAAGTGCTCAGAGCCATTTGAACCATTTTTGTCTCTATAAGAATCACTTCCACCTACCAAAAACGATCAACTCATTCTGAAGACAAGCTCGATACCGTTATTAGTGGAGCCATTCTACCATCTCCCTACGTCACAGTCGTCTGACACCATCAGTCGCTAGGGAAACGTCTACGAGGTTCCCAACAAACAACATCCTCCGATCCTTTTTTGTTTCTAAAGCGACAGCGATCTGAATAACACCAACGACGAGACGGGAGAGAAAAATTGTTTCATCTGCTAAACCGTATGGCTAATCACAAATGATGAGTAAGGGGGATCAGTTCCTGATGAAGTTAATACCTTTGTTGACAGATGTGGACACTATTTGGCTGTGGACAGGTCCCCTGTGAATGCTAGACATGTGCTGTGTCACGGAAGCGTTGCCTGCCACACTCTGGTGAGCTGCTAACTGCACAGCTGGTGTGGATGCCAGCCTGAACGGTGCGTCCACAGAAGGTTTGGGATGGCGGTGGGGAAACACATTCAATGACACAGACACTAGAAGTTGTATTAGACGACCGATTCGAGAAAGGAAAACAATTTATAGTGTTTTTAGCTCTATAGAAAAATTCTGAAAATATTGACTGCGAAGCACTCCCTGACATTTAATGTTAGCAAGGATTCACTATATGGACTTATAGGCTACTTACGACTTGCGCGAAATAACATGATCGACTCTCTGTGAACAAATCTCGACGCTACTATTGGTGGAGCTGTTCTGCCGACTGCCCATGTTACATCGTCTGACACCATCTGTTGCTGGGGAAACGCCTACGAAGTGCCACAACAAACAACTTGCTTCAGATGTCTTCTGTTAACAAAATGACAGCAACTTGAGGAACGCCACTGACGAGGTGGAAAGTTTAACACTTTCATCTCCCAATCCATTTGGTATGTAACACCTGAGTACAGGGAATCAGTTCCCAATGGAGGAAAAACTTTACTAATAGCTCTGCATACCTCTCAACTGTGGGCGGGTGCCCTGTTGGCTGACACAAATGCGCCATGACTGCGGGAGGGCAGGTAGGTGATGCTTGCCGCATGCCAGTGACCTACTAATGGCGCAGCTGGGTGTCCGTGTGTGTGGTCTGTCTACAGAGGCTTTTGGAGCGCTGTGGGAACACACTTGACGATACACAACCATTGATGTCTATTAGAAGACAGATTCAAGAAAGGAACACCATTTGTGGACTTGTTAGCATTATCGAAAGCTTTTGACAATTTTGAATACAAAACAGTCTCTGACATTAAGAAGGCAATTAGGATCAAATATACGAACTGAAGGCTACTTACAACTTTTACAAAATACACCATAACTGCATGTCGACATAGGCGCTGCTACTGACATAATTCCATGCGGTTCCAACTATCCAAGGTGATCAGCCCATTATCAACCCGCGCTCGATACAGTAATTAGTAGAACCGTTCAGCAATCTACGTTAGAATCGTCACATCCCATCCGTTGCTCGGCACATGTCTGTGAAGCGTCACAACAAAGAACTTTCCTCGATATTCTTTTGTTCCCGTAACAACAGCGATTTGAGTAGCATCAGCGATGCAGAGAGATTAACTGTATCACCTTGCAGAGCGTTTGGCACATCACACCTGACTGATGGGGATGTATTGTTGATGAAATAATACGTTTACTGACCGATATGGATACCAGTGAGCTGTGGGCGGGTCCCCCTGTGAGTACCAGAGGTGTACCGTGAGTGACACAGATCAGTGAAGCGATGTTTGCTGCTTCCCAGTTATCCGATTACTGCACAGTTGGTTGGGGTATCCGCGTGTGCAGTGTGTCGACAGAAGGTTCCGGAACGCTGTGGCAACCCACCAGAAGATACATACCCTATGATTTACATTAGAAGACCGATTCAAGAGAGGAAAACCGTTTATAAAACTTCGAGCTCTGTAGAAAGCTTCCGACAGTGCCGAATTCGAAACACTCTCTCAGATTATAAAGCTACCAACGATTGAATACATGGACTGAAGGCTACTTACAACTTGCAAAAAATACACCGTAGCTGCGTGTAAATGTTGGCGCTTCTACTGACTTAATTACATACAGTTAATAAGTGTCCATTCGTCTAACCGTCACTTCCAACAGCCCAAGGTATTCAAGCCATCGTGAACACGATCTTGAGACTTTTATTGATGGAGCCCTTCTGCAATTTTCCTACGTTACTATTCTCTCACCGCACGCATTGCCAGGGAAATGCCAATGAAATGCCACCAAAAATAACTTCCTTCGACGTTCTTTTGTTTCCTGAACGACAGCGATTTGAATAACAGTAACGACGAGGCGGGAGAGATTAAGTTTTATATCCCGAACCGTGTGCAACTGACACTTCAGTGGAGAATATGCGGTTCCTGATGTAGGAATATCTTTACTGACAGCTGTGGATACCACTCAGCTGTGGACAGATCCCCAGGGCTGTGCCGCGAGTCGCAGAGGTCGACAAGTCGATGCTTGCCATCTGCCAGTGAGCTGCTAACTGCACATATGGTGCAGGGTGCAGGTAGCCAGGAGTGTGGTGTCTGCATAGAAGGTTTCAGTGTGATTCCAGACAGCACTACATGATATTTACCTTACAGTATTTAGTCTTACCTGCCAACCACCCAAGATGATAAGCTTGTGAACCTAAACTCGATATCGTTACTGGTGGAGCCGTTGGGCAGTCTGGATACGTTACATTGGTTGCACCACATCCATTGCTGTGGAAACGCCAGTGACGAGCGGAAACAAAGAACTTCATATGTAAACTGATAGTGGAGTGGGCGAAAGCAAAGGAAAGAGAACGGACTTTTGATGTCAGCTTCATCCGTTTTAGATGCAGAATTAGCATCGATAAGTCAAAATGTGTGCTGGACTGGAATTTGAACATGGAATACGCTGCTTACGAACGCTGTGTTTGCCGCAAATGCGCAGACAATCTGTGCACACCTCTCGGCCGATCCACACTCCCACCGAGCACCACCTACTGGCAGCCCCTCCATGTTCACTACCTGGAGATTCCCGCAGGAGGTCAGATGTAATCTTGCAGCACAATGAAGAATGTGGATTTGTCGTCCATTGAGGTGAATCAATTCTATGAATGTGTGGTATCTGTTCTTTTGGACATGTCCAAAAGAACAGACACCATGGCCACGCCGGATTAGCCGAGCGGCCTAAGGCGCTGCAGTCATGGACTGTTCGGCCGGTCCCGGCAGAGGTTCGAGTCCTCCCTCGGGCATGGGTGTGTGTGCTTGTCCTTAGGATAATTTAGGTTAAGTAGTGTGTAAACTTAGGGACTGATGACCTTAGCTGTTAAGTCTCATAAGATTTCACACACACACGCACAACAGACACCATGAAGAATTCGCAGCTATTACACATTATATGTAAGTTGATGGTGGAGAGACAAGAAAGGAAAGTAAATGGAATGGAGTGTTGATTTAAGCTGTATCGGGACATGACATAGAATCAGTGTTAACGAGTCAAAATGCGCGTCAGACCGGGATTCGAACCCGGGATAGGGGGAAAGCTGGCGCTCGGTGCAGTGCAGGTCTGCGAAGAGGCGTGCCGAGACGGTCTGCGCAGTTGTGATAAACACTGAGTCTGGGTGGTGCAGTGGTTAACACAACTGCTTAGTAAGCAGGGAATCCCAAGTTCGAATCCTGGTCCATCACACACTTTCACTCATTCCCACTGATTCCGCATTAAGTCCCGATGCAGCGGACATCAGTGGTCGCTTCCCTTTTCTTTCCTTTCTCCCTCACCCAACGTCAATTTACACATAATGTAACATAGCTGCTGGTTCCGTAGCGTGTCTGTTCTTCCACACACGTCTGAACTAACAGACACCACCCACCAGACACCACCCATTCATAAAAAGACCTTCCTTTGATCTTTTGTTTTCAAAATGACAGCGATTTGAGTAACCCAAATAACGAAATTGGATGGCTTAACTGTTTCCCGTCGCAAACCGTTTGGCACATCACACCCAAGTGCAGAGGATATGTTCCTGACGAAGGAATACCTTTACTAAAGCTGTGTGTGCCATTTAGCTATGCATCAGTCCCTCCGTAAGTGCCACAGGTCTGGCGGGAGTGCTGCAGGTCAGCGACACGATGCTTGCTGCTTGCCAGTTATCTTCTTTTGTGTAGTGTGTCCGGAGAAGGTTCCGGTGCGCTATGACAATCCACCAGAGGATACAGACCTTACGATTTATAATAGAACACAGATTCAAGAAAGGAATCGCTTTTGACAATGTCGAGTTCGAAACATTCTCTCAGATTATAAAACTACAAAGCATTAAATACCTGGACTGAAGGCTACCTACAACTTGAACAAAATACACCATAACTGCTTGTCGACATCGGCGCTGCTACTGTCATAATTCCGTGTACTTTATAAGTATCTGTACCTTTAACCGTCACTTCCAGCCACTGAAGGTATTTAACTCATTGTGAACACAAGCTTGAGACTATTATACACGGAGCCCTCCTGCAGTCTTCCTACGTTACTATTCTCTCACCCCATTCGTTGCCAAAGCTAGCTTCCTTCGTTATTCTTTTGTTTCCTGAACGACAGCGATTTGAATAACACCTAAGAAGAGGCGTGAGAGAGTAAGTCTTTCACCTCACAAAGCGTTTGGCACATCATACCTGAGTGCAACTGATGTCAATATTGATGAAGAAATAGCTTTATTGACCGCTGTGGATACCATTCAGCTGTGGAAGAGCCCCATATGAGTGCCACAGATGTGCCGCTAGTGCCACAGTTCCGTGAAGTGATGCATGCCACTTGGCAGTGAGGTGATAACCGCACACTCGGTGTGTGTCTCCATGTGTGCGGTGTGTCCACATGGGGTTCCAGTGCACTGTCACAATGCACTAGACCAGCGGACCCCCAACATTTGTTCCTGTGTGTACCACCTATTTTGTAAAATAGCTTTGACGGCCAGTAGCTAAAAAAACAAATAGAAAATACAAACAAATATAAAGACACACAATATACGTGTGTGTGTGTGTGTGTGTGTGTGTGTGTGTGTGTGTGTGTGTGTGTGTGTGTGTGTGTGATTGGTTGGTTGATTGGATTTTTAAAGAGACCAAACTACGTGGTCATCGGTCCCTTGTTCCACTGAACTAAGTCCATGGGATAGAACGGAAAACAAACAGTACATACCAGAGGAGTTATAGATGGACAAAAAAAAAAAAAAAAACACAACGCTGAACACACTAGAGACAACAGAAGACAGGAAAAGCACAGACATAGAAGAAACAGGCAGAAGAGCGTAAAACAGTGGTGCAGGTGTCCTGGGTTGACTGATCACGAGGATAAAAAAAGGATGAGCCAGCCACTCTGCAACATATTAAAATCTCTAACCTAAAAGTACTAGGGTAGAAAGGACAAGGAGACAAAGGATAGGAACTAAAGCTTAAACCGAAGAATAAAAACCGGCGTCACGTAGAAACCGTAAAACCAGTTAGCCGTGGAGGCATCGTCACCTAAACTCGAAGGGATGGAGTCAGGGATATTAAAATTCCGTCTTAGAGCGGCGAGATGCGGACAGTCCACCAAAAGGTGGGCCACTGTCAAACGTGAGCCGCAGCGACAACATGGTGGGGCCTCACGCCGGAGAAGATAGCCATGTGTCAGCCAACTGTGGCTGATGCGAAGGCGGCAGAGGACCACAGAGTCCCTGCGAGAAGCCCGCATGGAGGACTGCCACGCATTTGTGCGCTCCTTGATGGCGCGGAGTTTTTTGGGCTAACTAAGCTGCGCCGTTGATCATCCCAAATCCCGAGAACTTTGCGGCGTAACACCGGCCGGAGGTCAGATCCGGGTACACCAAACTCCAGAAGCGGCTTGCGAGTGGCCTGTTTGGCCAGCCTGTCAACGAGCTCACTTCCCACAATTCCAACATTCCCCGGGGTTCATACAAAGACCACTGAACGACTAGATCATTCGAGGACATAAACCGACTTCTGGATATTTGCTGCCAGAGGATGGCGTGTGTAGCACTGACCACTGGCCTGTAAACCACTCAGGGAGTCACTGTAAACCAGGTAGGAGACACCGGGGCACGAATGAATATGCCCGAGGGCACGAGAGATGGCCACCAGCTCGGCAGTGAAGACACTGCAGCCAACCGGCAAGGAGCGCTGTTCGATATACGCCGAGTGAGCACAGGCAAAGCCTACAAGACCATCAACCAGCGAGCCGTCGATATAGAAGACTTCAGAACCCTGGGACGCGTCAAGGGTCGGTAAAAAGTGACTGCGGAGTGCCTCAGGAGGAACGGAGTCCTTATGGAACTGCGGAAGGTCCAGTCGTAGTTTCGGCTGGGGCATACACCATGGAGGCGAATGTGTATCGACCCACACAAATTGCTGTACAAGGTCGACTTAAAAATATTTACACATTTTTACATTATACTCACTTAGCTGACACAACGCAAAATCAAGTAGTCAGTGTTAAAAAGAACTCAATGTAACTTTTGTGTCTTTGTCACCCATGAGAGATCAGTCTCTGGGTTAAAACCTGTCAATTTTAGCCTCAACACTATCTATTACTTGTACTTACTTTTCAGGAAAGGCAAGGTTGAAAAGACTTGTTCACATAGATAGTTTGTTGAGAGGCCCATCAAGTGTCTCACTAAATAGTAGTTCAGCAATATCACTGCGGTAATGAGGGAAGTGGGTTAGTGCCTAACACCCACGACTCGCATTTGATTGAGCTGACTTCATTTATTGTGTCTGCCATTCAGATATAGGTTTTCTGGAATCACCCAGGTCGCTCCATGCAAAAGTCAAGATGGTTCCTTAAAAGAGGCATGGTCGCTTCCTTCCCTTGCAATAGTAAGAGATCCAGCCAAAGCTCCGTCTCTCATAATATTAACCACGGAAGGCACGTAAAACACTAAACGTCCTCACTTCTTGCGTCAGGATATTAAATGAGCAAAATTCAAGCGAGTCGTCCTTGTGAACAACTGTGTCGGCTTACGAACTGGTCATTTTCATCGTTTAAAAAAATACTGGCGGTCTATCTTAGCAGCTTCTTTTGATGTATTGTTTCTTTGTTGGGGTTTCGACATAAAGAATTGCCCTTGTGAGTGGTATAGGATAGCGATGGGGCACTTAAACTCTAATTTCACTCTATCTGACGTTGATAACTGACGAGTGAAACCGCTGAAACTCCCTATAATCTTCACTTTTCCTTCGGCTCCCCAGCAGCGTTCACGGCCTGGTGCACCGAGCGAGGTGGCGCAGTGGTTAGACACTGGACTCGCATTCGGGAGGACGACGGTTCAATCCCGCGCCCGGCCATCCTGATTTAGGTTTTCCGTGATTTCCCTAAATCGCTCCAGGCAAATGCCGGGATGGTTCCTTTGAAAGGGCACGGCCGACTTCCTTCCCCATCCTTCCCTAATCCGATGAGACCGATGACCTCGCAATTTAGTCTCTTCCACCAAACAACCCCCCAACGGCCTGGTGCCACAATGCCCACGACCCACAAGTGGGCCGTGACGGATGAGTTGGGAACTATTGCAGTAGATGATACAGACCCTATGAATTATATCAAACGACTGATACAAGAAATCAAAACCATTTATATCATATTTAGCTCTACAAAAAGCTTTTGACAATGCTGACTGCGAAACCCTCTCAGATTATGAAAGTATCAGGAATAAAATACATGGAGTAGACACTACATACCTAGAACTTGCAATAAATACACCACAACCGCACGTCAACGTTGGCACTGTTACTGACATAATTCTGTGCAGTTAATAAGTGTCCGTCCCTTTACCTGCTACTTCCAGCAGCCCAAGAAGATGAACTCATTGTGAAAGCAACTTCGACGCTGTTAATGGTGGAGCCGTTCTTCAAGCTGCCTGCCTTACATTCGTTTGGCACATCACATCTGAGTGCAAGGGATGTAGTTCCTTGTGCAGGAATATGTTTACTGACAGCTGTGGCTACCAGTCAACTCTGGTCTGGTCCACCCGTGTGTGCCAGGGATGTGCCGTGAGCGCCAGGGTCAGTGAGGCGATGCTTGCCACATGCCAGTGAGCTGCCAACAGAACAGCCAGTGCTAGTGTCCGCATGTGTGGTGTGTTGTCAGAGCGTTCTTGCGCGATGTGGGAACAGACTAGATGGTACAGGTCCTACGATCGATATTAGAAGACAGATTCAAGAAAGAAAAATCCATTTAGAGAACTATTACCTCTATACAAGGCTTTTAACAGTGCTAAATGTGTACACTTTCTGAGATTATAAAGGCAACAACGATTAGATACGTGGACTGAAAGGCTACTTACAACTTCCATAAAGTGCACGATGATCGCATGTCGACTTCGGCGCTGCTATTGATATAATTTCGTGCACTTAATGAGTGTCTGTCCCTTTAACAGTCACTCCGAACGATCCAAGAAGATCAGTTCATTGTGAAGACAAGCTCGAGGCCGCTGTTGATGGTGTCGTTCTGCAAGCTACTTAACTTACAATCGTCTTACCCCATCCACTGCCAGGGTAACGCCTATGACGTATTATCGCAACAAACGACTTCCTTTGAAGAACACAAACGGCTATGCTGAAGAGATTAAGTGTTTCTCCTCTCAAACTACACTCCTGGAAATGGAAAAAAGAACACATTGACACCGGTGTGTCAGACCCACCATACTTGCTCCGGACACTGCGAGAGGGCTGTACAAGCAATGATCACACGCACGGCACAGCGGACACACCAGGAACCGCGGTGTTGGCCGTCGAATGGCGCTAGCTGCGCAGCATTTGTGCACCGCCGCCGTCAGTGTCAGCCAGTTTGCCGTGGCATACGGAGCTCCATCGCAGTCTTTAACACTGGTAGCATGCCGCGACAGCGTGGACGTGAACCGTATGTGCAGTTGACGGACTTTGAGCGAGGGCGTATAGTGGGCATGCGGGAGGCTGGGTGGACGTACCGCCGAATTGCTCAACACGTGGGGCGTGAGGTCTCCACAGTACATCGATGTTGTCGCCAGTGGTCGGCGGAAGGTGCACGTGCCCGTCGACCTGGGACCGGACCGCAGCGACGCACGGATGCACGCCAAGACCGTAGGATCCTACGCAGTGCCGTAGGGGACCGCACCGCCACTTCCCAGCAAATTAGGGACACTGTTGCTCCTGGGGTATCGGCGAGGACCATTCGCAACCGTCTCCATGAAGCTGGGCTACGGTCCGCACACCGTTAGGCCGTCTTCCGCTCACGCCCCAACATCGTGCAGCCCGCCTCCAGTGGTGTCGCGACAGGCGTGAATGGAGGGACGAATGGAGACGTGTCGTCTTCAGCGATGAGAGTCGCTTCTGCCTTGGTGCCAATGATGGTCGTATGCGTGTTTGGCGCCGTGCAGGTGAGCGCCACAATCAGGACTGCATACGACCGAGGCACACAGGGCCAACACCCGGCATCATGGTGTGGGGAGCGATCTCCTACACTGGCCGTACACCACTGGTGATCGTCGAGGGGACACTGAATAGTGCACGGTACATCCAAACCGTCATCGAACCCATCGTTCTACCATTCCTAGACCGGCAAGGGAACTTGCTGTTCCAACAGGACAATGCACGTCCGCATGTATCCCGTGCCACCCAACGTGCTCTAGAAGGTGTAAGTCAACTACCCTGGCCAGCAAGATCTCCGGATCTGTCCCCCATTGAGCATGTTTGGGACTGGATGAAGCGTCGTCTCACGCGGTCTGCACGTCCAGCACGAACGCTGGTCCAACTGAGGCGCCAGGTGGAAATGGCATGGCAAGCCGTTCCACAGGACTACATCCAGCATCTGTACGATCGTCTCCATGGGAGAATAGCAGCCTGCATTGCTGCGAAAGGTGGATATACACTGTACTAGTGCCGACATTGTGCATGCTCTGTTGCCTGTGTCTATGTGCCTGTGGTTCTGTCAGTGTGATCATGTGATGTATCTGACCCCAGGAATGTGTCAATAAAGTTTCCCCTTCCTGGGACAATGAATTCACGGTGTTCTTATTTCAATTTCCAGGAGTGTATTTCATACGTCACACCCTGCTGTAGGCGACGTTGTACCCGTGGAAAGCTCGCAGCTGTGGACGGGTTTCCGTCTTTCAGGGATATAAAGGGAAATGACGAATAAATTTAGTATGTCGAAGAGATAAAAAGGACAGAAAAAAAGATAAAACAGAATGAGTAATACAGAATGTGGTGCCACACATCCTGGCACTACACAAAACTGGCGCTAATAGCATAGGCACATTGGGAACACACACGACACAGATCTGTAAGACCTGTAATTCCACAGTATTGGTGATAAGTTGAGAAAACACATGTGCTATAAAACGCCACTGTTTCCTGAGCATGTACCCCGACATCAATATGGGATATGATCACCATGCACACGAACTCAGGCCGTCATTCTCTGGATCAGGCGGTCGAGCAGCTGCTGGGGTATAGCTTCCCATTCTTGCACCAGTGCCTGCAGGAGCTCCTGAAGTTTCGTAGGGGTTTGAAGATGTGCAGCGATACGTCGACCGAGAGCATCCCAGATGTGCTCGATGGGGTTTAGGTCTGGAGAACAGGCAGGCCACTCCGTTCGCCTGATACCTTCTGTTTCAAAGTACTCCTCCACGATGGCAGCACGGTGGAGCCGTGAGTTATCATCCATCAGGAGGAAGGCGGGACCCACTGCACCCCTGAAAAGGCGGACATACTGGTGCAAAATGAAGTCCCGATACACCTGACCTGTTACAGTTCCTCTGTCAAAGACATGCAGGGGTGTACGTGCACCAAACATAATTCCACCCCACATCATCAAATCACGACCTTCATACAGGTCCCTTTCAAGGACATTAAGGGGTTGGTATCTGGTTCCCGGTTCACGCCAGAAGAAAACCCGGCGAGAATCACTGTTCAGACTACACCTGGGCTCGTCCGTGAACATAACCTGGGACCACTGTTCCAGTGACCATGTACTGTTTCTTGACACCAGGCTTTACGGGCTCTCCTGTGACCAGGAGTCAGTGGAATGCACCTTGCAGGTCTTCGGGCGTATAAACCACGTCTGTTCAGTCGTCTGTAGACTGTGTGTCTGGAGACAACTGTTCCAGTGGCTGTGGTAAGGACCCGAGCAAGGCTACCTGCAACACTCCGTGGCCGCCTGCGGGCACTGATGGTGAGATATCGCTCTTCAAGAGGTGGTGTACACTGTGCACGTCCCGTATTGTAGATCCTGGACACGTTTCCTGTCTGCTGGAATCGTTGCATAATCTTGAGATCACACTTTGTCGCACACGGTGGGCCCATGCTACGACCTGCTGTGTTTGGCCAGCCTCCAGTTGCCCTAGTTTTCTATCCCTCATAATGTCATCAATATGAGTTCTTTGAGCCATTTTCAACACACAGTCACCATTAGCACGTCTGAAAACGTCTGCACACTTACTCGCTGCACCGTACTCTGACATGCACCAACACACCTTTGTGCATGGGGACTGCTGCCAGCGCCACCGTGCAACGACCACAGGTCAAATGCACCGCATGGTCATACCCCGAGGTGATTTAAACCGGCAGACCGCCCACCAGAGCGTTGTTTCACCATGTATCAGCATTATCCTTAATTTGTGAGCATGAGTGTATTTCATTTATAATTCTGGCACGAGAGTATCTTACGGTCAACTGCCTTGACGCAGTGGTAACACCGGTTCCCGTCAGATCACCGAAGTTAAGCGCTGTCAGGCAGACCTAGCACTTAGATGGGTGACCTCCCTGTCTGCCGAGCGCTTTTGGCAAGCGGGGTGCACTCAGCCCTTGTGAGGAAAACTGAGGAGCTACTCGACTGAGAAGTAAATTGACATACGGTCTTGAGAGTGGTGTGCTGACTACATGTCCCTCCATATCCGCAGCCAGTGACGCCTGTGGCGATCTGTACCGCTCAGCCTTCATGGCCTGTTCGAGCGGAGTTTAGTTTAGTTTTATGTTTTGACGTTGTAGTGAGTGTTACACACGTCGACTGTCTTAGTCGTGCACGTAAATGTCGATCGCGTCATCGAGGGGTGCAGGTGCAGATAATGGTATAGTGTCTGTGAAGTTGTGACATGTATCGACAAGTTAATCACAGCAACCGCTAAGTTATCTAAGTTCTGTGTTCACCTACAGGAGCGCCCCCTTCTGGAATACTGCTGTCCAGTGTGGGATCCGTATCAGATAGGACTGACAAAGAACATCGAAAAGATCAAAGAACGGCAGCTCGTTTTGAATTTTCGCGAAATAGGGGAGAGAGTGCCACGGATACGACACACGAATTTGGGGTGGACATCATCAAAACAAAGGCGTTCTTCGTTGAAGCTAGATCTTCTCAAGATTTTTCTATCTCCAACTTCCTCCTTACAGTGTGAGTATGTTTTGTTGTGGCCCGCCTACACAGTGGAGCAGTGGCGAAGCATGGAATTTTTTGTTGGGTAGGCTGAGAATTACGAAATTCTAAAAAAGAAAAAAAAGCTTAAAACAAAAACTTGTAAAATAGAAACACCGCAAATGTGACTTGATTAAATATTTCTACTACGATTGAAACTGCTACAGAAATTGTTACCAATAAATGCATAAAAATATTAAACAGCTATACTTTAATAAAAATGTAACCCATAGTAACTCATCGCTACATCTTTTTACAAATTAGTTCTATCCTCCTGTCCTGTCATCGTGAGATATGAAATCCTCCCGTTTGGTTGAAGATTTCACAGTTCCCTTCTCTGTAGCCAAAATTTCCAAGTTCGACAGTCTGTCATTTGCCATTGTGTTGCGAAGGTAGGTTTTAACGTGTTTTAATCTTGTCATGCTTCTTCTGCAAGACGCAGTGGTTATTGGAATTGCAAGAACCAAACACAGTAATTTCACACATTCAGAGAACACGTTTTTTAATCCATTGTCTAAATAATTTAACGAGGTCCTGGGGCTGTAGACGTTTATTCTTACTGCCGTAAATAAATGTAAATTCTCCTTTCAGTTTTTCGCTGTCGAAGCAAATTTATATTTTAAGTAGTTTTTCAACTTCACATATCGGGAAATTATTTGGCCAGCTACAACCTGAGAACTTTTTCCCATTTACGGGTTCTGTAAAATTTGTTTCATGAAAATCCTGGAAACTAGTTTCCATGTTTGTTTCTTCTGTGTCAATTATTTCGAATGCTAGCGGTCTCAATTTCTGAATACTTGCTTCTGTTTCGTTAAAATTAATTTCAGATACTCCTACTGAATTTATAAGGCTTTTAGCTTCCACTATGCATTTCGGAATATTTTCCTCACATCTTAGTCTTTCAGCAGACTTAATGCAGTTTTCAGTTTCGAGGTTACAGCGTCTTATGTCCACAGTTTTACTTTGCAAGGTGTCAGACAAGATACTTGTATGCTGAAAAAGCGAATTGTACAGCTGCAGTACAAAGAGAAAAGTTTCATCATCCAGTATACTATTTAGGACAATTGCTTCATGTAAAGAATTACCCTTAATTGTTTATCACATCATTAAATGCTGTTCATAGGTCTGTATAGTGAAGGAAAATAGTTTCTACAGCGCGTGAATAAAAATAACACCTTGTTTCACAAGTACTAGGTGGTTTAAATCCCTTTCCCTCAGAAGATCACTTCTTTTACGGGAGTGCCTAAGAAATGCGTGAAATCCTGATAGATTTTCCACAAAACTTTTTTCTTACGTAATTTTTTTACATGCGTAGACGAGGGCAAGGTTCAACTGATGTGCGTAGCAGTGGATAAAGGGAGCATGAGGATATGCTTTTTTTCCCAATAAAACACACACTACAATTTTTCCGTGCCATTGCACTGCAGCCGTTGTATTTTTCCGATACTACTTAGTTTTTATCATCATTCCAACTGCTTAACATTTGCAACAGTACAGTGGCAAACCCTGCGCATTCCGGTCTTTGGATACGTTATAAAACCCTACGAATCTCTCTCTTGTGTTTCTCCTCATTCGTTATTTTCAATTGATCTCTACTTGAGACATCCGCTGTTCCGTAGGCTTGTACTGATATAAAAGAACCATTTTTAACTTCACTTGAAATTTGTTCTTTAACAAAGTTATTGTGTGTGTCAGAGGAAGTGCCTTTACATACACCATCGGATGCTAAATGATCTTTCTTGTATGGTTCTTCTTCTGCCAAGAAATCCAAATGTTCTAAATCATTTCCTTTATCTATTGACATCTCAGCTTCGTCATGACTTGGAAGAGCTGACTCTTGCTGTGCTAAAAAGCAGAGAGTCCAAAAGTCTGCTCATTATACTTGTGTTTCCATCAATCTTCTCGTTATGTTTCAAAGCTTCCAGCTGTGTTGCTTCTGAGAGAGCATGGTCAGTTCTTACTGTACCTAGGTGACTGTATTTAACAGCTGCTGTGATATGTGAAATGAAACATTCATGCTTTTTAGCTTCCGAAAAGAATTTTTGAAGACTCTTCACCTACTCCCCGCTTACGCCATTCAAAACTTTCATTATCCATTCCAAACAGTACACAGTAAAAACAAAAATGTTTCTTCCTTGTTACGCTACAACTTAACTACGGTTTTGAATTGCACCATTGCGTTTGGAAACGTCTTACAAATTTTCCATAAGATTTTTTAATGGAAAGACTTGGCGTCGACTTTCATTCTTTCATTAGGAGTTTACCTTCCAAAGAAAGACAAGAGAAGAAGGTAGGGTCAGCTACACAAAACGTTACATGATAATGATTTAAATATTAGACAACTTACAGTTTTCCTTTCGACTGCACAATGGCAAGACAAGTTGACGATGACACCTCACACATGACTGGGCACGCCAAAATGTACTTCATTAATCAGTTGATGACTACCATTACTACAAAATTCATGTTCCAGCTTTCAACGTAAGCACATCTAGTACTGTTGATATGGAAACCTACAGGCACGCTACGGAACTACCAACGTTTAAAATAGGTAAGAGTGCTAAAATTTAATGTCAGGAACAATGAAAACACACAGGCTATTTCATATCGCCTTGGAACAAGATCCAATGACGCATTCACACTTATTTTCTATGAATTATGAATCTCTTCTGCTTTTTTTTTAATGCAAACTTAATTTAAGAATTAATAGTTTCTCATTCTGCCCGGTTTTCGTGAAAGAAACGAACTTACTGCGCACAGAGTTCATAATGGGAGGCAACCTCCATGGTATACAATCGTTGCAAAGAAACTTCTGAAGAAACGGAGATTGTAACAGATTGTTACATAATAAAAATGGTTCAAATGGCTCTGAGCACTATGGGACTTAAAAAAACATCTGAGGTCATCAGTCCCCTAGAACTTATACTTAAACCTAGCTAACCTAAGGACATCACACACGCATCCATGCCCGAGGCAGGATTCGAACCTGCGACCGTAGCAGTCGCGCGGTTCCGGACTGAAGTGCCTAGAACCGCTCGGTCACCTCGGCCGGCTGTTACATAATATGTGTAAAACAAAGCAAATCACAGGGCTATAGACAGAGAGATGCTGAATGAAACATATTTGGCTGTCAAGAGAGCAATGTGTGATGCCTTCAGAGACTACCGTAGCAGAATACTGTCACGTGATCTTTCACAAAACTCAATTTTGAGGTTAGCAAAGCAAAAGCTGAAATGTTTAACTCCATTTTCAAATGTTCCTTTACACAAGAAACCCAGGAAAATTGCCCCACCTTAATACTCGTACCACTGAAAAAATGAATGAAATAAGAATCAGCGTCAGTGGTGCAGAGAAACAGCTGAAATCGTTAAAATTGAACAAAGCTCCAGGGCCCGATGAATTCCCTGTCAGATTCTATATAAAATTTTCAGCTAAGATAGCCCCTCTCCTAATTATAATCTATCGTAGATCCCTCGAACAAAAAAGTGTGCCCAGTTCTTGGAAAAATGCACAGGTCACACCTGTCTACAAGAAAGGTGGTAGAAGTGATCCACAAAACTACCGTCCAGTACCCTTGACATCGATTTGTTGTAGAATCTGAGAACATATTCTGAGTTCAAACATAATGAGGTATCTTGGATAGAATGAGCTCCTCAATGCCAATAAGCATGGATTTCGAACACATCGATCTTGTGAATCCCAACTCTCACTTTTTCATATATCATGCTGAAAGTTTTGCATCAAGGCTATCAAGTAGATTCATTATTTCTTTATTTCCGAAAAGCATTTTAGGTTTATAGCCTAAAGTACGATCATCTGAGGTATAAAACGCAGTTAGTGACTGGATTGAGGACTTCTTGACAGCCAGGACACAACATGTTATCTTCGATGGAGAGTCATCGTCAGGTGAAGTAATTTCGGGTGTGCGCCAGGGAAGTGTGTTGGGACCCTTGCTGTTCATGTTGTATATCAGTGACCTTGCAGACAATATTAATAGTGATCTCAGATTTTTTGCAGATGATGCAGTTATTTATAATGAAGTACTGTCTGAAAGAAGCTGCATAAATATTCTGTCAGATCTTAATAAGATTTCAAAGTGAAGCAAAAATTGGCACCTTGTTCAGAAATGCAAAATTGTGCACTTCGCAAAACGAAAAAGAACCTAGTATCCTATCACCGTAATATCAATCAGTCATAGCTCATATAAACACCTTGGTGTAACACTTTGTAGTGATATGAAATGTAATGATCACACCGGTTCAGTTGTGGGTAAACCAGGTTTATTGGCAGAATACTTCGGAAGTGCAGTCAGTCTATAAAGGAGATTGCTTACAAATCACTCGTGTGACCGGTTCTAGAATATTGCTCAAGTGTGTGGGACCCGTACCAGATAGGACTAACAGGGGATGTTGAACGCATACAGGGAAGGGCAGCACGAATGGTCACAGGTTTATTTCATCCGTGGGAAAGTGTCACGGAGATACTGAAGAAACTGAACTGGAAGACTCTTGAAGATAAACGTAAACTATCCCGAGAAAGTCTGTTAACAAAATGTTTAAAGAACGGCTTTAAATTATGTACTACAACTCCCTACGTATCGCACTTATAGGGACCGTGAGGATAAGATTACAATAATTACTACACGCACAGATACATTCAGACAGTCGTTCTTCCCGCGCTCCATACGTGTATGGAATAGGAAGAAACACTATTAAGTAGTACAATGGTGTGCACCCTCTGCCACACACCTCACGGTTCTTTGCAGAGTATAGAATATGTAGATATAGAATTCCGAGCTGCTATTGGTTGCAAAGCACGGGCAGTGATGCATTATACCGTCGAGTGCACATTCGAAGTTCAAGCGTAAAACATTTGAAAACATTTACCAGGGTACGTGATCGTATCCGATTAAATACAGTTTGGACATTTTTTTTATTTTTTTATTTTTATAGGTTCAGCCTTTGAGCCTTAATGGACGCTTCGCCACTGATAAGGAGAAATAATCACCGTAATAAAGTAAGAGAAATCAGAGCTCGCACGGAAAGATCTAAGTCTTCTTTTTTCATGCATGCTGTTGGAGAGTAGGATAGTAAAGAAGTTCAGTAGGACCTGGATAATCCGGCATGCACGGGGGTCTGTGAATGCCGAATAATCAGATAGGCTGGATTATCAAAATTATGTTAAAAAGTTTGTTTAAAAAGGGACATAAGCAAAACCAACATTTTTTATGTACAGATAATAAGTAACTTATTTATTAAAAGCAACAGGGGAGATTACAGTGTAAAAAAATAAAAGTATGTACTATTTTTCTATAGAAACAAAACTGAATTACAGCTCGAACACTGCATTGCTCTATTAAACCAGCTTAAGAATCCAAATTTTAGGAATGTTCAACAGACATAAATAATTTGTGTGTGCCAGTTACGAAATTAAATAATGACCACTGATTCTAAAAGATCAGAAATAAGCTAATTAATAAAAACTGATACCAAGAATTTGGTGGAGTTTAATTTCCTTTAGGAATAGCACAGATATCTGATGTCGAGGGTAGGGAATATGTGGGACTGGTAGCCACCACCGATGGTTTAGCTGAAATTTTTTTTGAGACCTCTGGAACACTGCAGAAATGCTAACTTGTTCCTTGGACTGATTTTTTTTGTTTTTTTTTGTTTTGTTTTTTGCAAAAATTATTTTGTGTTATATGCAGATTCAGAACTTCAGAAGCGATGTAGTGTATGTTACTCTCAACGAATTTCACAAAGGTGTTCATCGCTTTGTGAAGCCTCAGACCAAGAGATGTGAGCTGTAGACGTTCGTCCTCCTTCGTCACTGTCAGTTGCTGGTGCCTCCTGTGAGTTGAAACGCTTTGTAATATCCCATCGTCAGTCACTTCTTCTTCGACAGCTATACTTTTGTCAAAGCCGGTCCATTCGTCAATTTGTTCTGCTGGTAACTTATCAGTTCATTAGCGGAAGCAGAAATTATCACTCGTACAATCCGAGAGCGATCAGTTGCCGAATCATCATCATTTACATCGCTTTCCATCTCGGCTTCTTCGAACAGTTTAGGTCGTAGTTTTCTCCAGGCCATGTGCAATGTTGTATTTTTCATACAGGCTCAAGCCATTGCAGCCGTGAAAGCAGCGCATTTAGTGTTAACATTGCGTTAGGACTCTTTGACGCTGCAATCTAAGTTTAGCAACTTCTTCACAAACTTTGCGCTACTGTGTACCAGCACTCAAATTTTGTATGACCCGTTGATCCACGGGTTGGATTAGTGACGTAACATTCACGTAAGCTCCGATGCTGGAGGGTGAGCACCGCAGTTGTCAAGAATTAGAACCGTCTTAGAATTTGCTAGTAGTCCTGTTTTGTCGAAATTTTCCTTCACAGCTCGAACTACGTGGCGAAAGAATGAATCTCTGAACAACCCAGGTTTCATCCAGACATCGTAAATAAGTAGCATATGTATCGCACTTTTTAGAGGTCTCCGATTCTGATACTTCCTAAGCACAAAGGTAGTTTATGATCGCCTGAAGCATTTAAAATCCTTTTCGCTGGACTCCTCAGCTCCATCCAGGGCTGAATTTACCAAACACCGCCATAATACGCCAGTCTTATTACCATTGTAAATTCGGAGTGGGGACAACTTATGTTCATCAACAAGCCATTCAAACGTTGTTATGTACCCATTAGCAGCAGCCTCATCAGGGGATTTAGTTTCACCAGAAACGTCTAATTTACGGATGCCATGATATAATTTTGAAATTAGGAAACCACCCTTTCGAGAATGAAAGCAGGCAGATCTCATTCCCTGTGAAAAAAATTGGCCTTTTCAATAAACATAGACCCGGTTACTGGCTCTTCCTCAGCTCTCTTTGCACTGAACCACTTACGCAAAACTTCATCTAGAGTTTCCAACTTCTAGACTCTTGCAGCAGATTCCGACATATGCTTCTGATGCTGTTGTTTTTGCTTTTTAATGTCATATATGGTTGAAGATGCGATGTTAAATTCACTCATAATATTGCTCCTATTGTTGCCTTTTTCCTGTCTTCTCATGATTTCCAGTTTTTGGTCGACTGTCAGCGTCACATGTTTGTCTTTTGCCGTTTTAGGCGAACTTTTACTCTGCTTGGAAAAGATTCACAGTGCACTGTGCACAATGACTTTGTTAAACGAATACTACATAAAACTGCACAACACTGTTGCAGATATAAGTACTGGTCTGTTGAATGAAGAATCGTCGATGCTAGCACAAAGCTAACAATGCACCTGTCTTCTCTTGGCGAGAACAGCCGCTCAGTGAGGCTGGCAAACTTACCGACCTCTGGCGCCGCGTCGAACGGTTCCGATATTCGTTGAAGGCGCCCGACTCTACTGCCAATAGCGCCGAGTTAAAAACACGGGAAAATTTCCGACGCGTACCGGTCTGACGGATTATCGAGTGCCGGAGCATCGCCGTCCTACTATAGCTTAACCCTGCACTGCTCCTGTGTTCGTTCCTATCACCTTTGCTATGCTGGGTCTCCTGGACCCAATTTGCTCTTCTCTCCTCTTTTTTAATGATTGGGAATACAAAAAGGCTTCACAATGATATATACGGTTTGCTCTGGATATAAATAATTTTTTGTATTATTACCTGAGTGACAGGGCCAGTTACTGAGCATATCAGGTCTCCATTCGGTTGGTGTCCTCAATAAACTTCCAAATTTGACTTATAACCTGTTCTTGCACCAGCTAGACTGAACACTATCATTCCATATTTGACGGGATTGGAATGAATATACATTCGAAAACTGCATCGTCCTCGAAACGTGTTCAAGAGAAGAGGGCGGCTTTCAGTTTTTTCTTTTTTTTTTAACAAATCAAAATTATTTTGTATGGAAGCTAATCTATCCCGCGTCCCTCTACCGGATCTAGTGACCTACTATCAAATCTTAGACACTATACGAAAAACCTGAACCTCTGTAGAGTCACTGCAGATTTCTTCTAATTTACCGTAAGCGGCCTTGTATATTCCACCCAAATACATCATCGATAAACGCTTCAATTTCAATTCTGTCTGACGAATAAAGGACTGAAAAGTGGAGTACCTAGAATTAGGAGACATGATCCATAGGTTAGTACATGCCATTACTTCATCCACCATTTCATCCCTGGTAACTCCCCTTACACCTAAAACATGTGATAAAATATTACGTGACATAGTGCTGAGACGAGGATTAGAAATGTCCTCCATCCATTTAGCATGATCGTCCTTATCAAAAAAAAATATTTATTATTATTCTGATTTCTATCACTGTCATCCCAACCTTCTTAACTTCCTGTATCGTTTCCACTATGTAGTTTGGAGTTTGAGTGTACACCTTCTTCACCTGATTTCTTATTTAGCAAATTTATAGTTACGCAGATGGTCTCTCTCATCAATCTTAACGCTCTTCTGAAGTAAACAGGGTGATTCAGCGTATTGAATGTGTGCTAAAATCGTATTTGTGTTACAAAAAAAGATATCACAATTGCTGCTGTGGGTCCTGCAGACCGCCGGCCGCGGTGGTCTAGCGGTTCTGGCGCTGCAGTCCGGAACCGCGGGACTGCTACGGTCGCAGGTTCGAATCCTGCCTCGGGCATGGGTGTGTGTGATGTCCTTAGGTTAGTTAGGTTTAAGTAGTTTTAAGTTCTAGGGGACTTATGACCTAAGATGTTGAGTCCCATAGTGCTCAGAGCCATTTGAACCAATTTTCCTGCAGACCCAAACAGTACCTTCTTGCTGCTGGCGGTTCTGGCAGACCCAAACACTTCAAAGTCACTCCTAGACAATGGCCTTCAACCCACATTCAACAATCAAATTTAGAACAGTGGGAGAAAAGCAGCTACACGAAATGTGGCATGGGTATAGTGCTCTAAACCTAACAAGAACTAATCCCTAACATAGCTCTGTGTCTGGGAGACCCGACAGTAACAATGGAAGGTTAAAAATGGTTCGATGAGCGCTCTGCCAGGCATTTAATTGTGAGCTGCAGAGTAATCAAGCAGATTCACAGACGCACTGCTTAACAGCGCCAACGGACTCTTCAAGTAGCTTATTGACTATATGCAGAATGTTACCCAGACCACGTAAGACTATATTCCACGCAGCAAGCACTCTGTAATATCACGCTAATGAACATATGAACTGTTGCTGTGTGAGAGCAGATGTTTTAACACTTTCCATGCATCATCACTGGTCAAAACCCGTAAAGTTATCTGCAGAAGGGCACCAAAACTTCAATATTATAAGACACTACTCAGCCCCATATTAAGAGACACCACTTAATTCATTCAACACCTGCAATTACAAATTTCAATGTACCCAACTGTGATTTCATCGTGGGCTTGAACTGACATAACCAGATCTAGGTGACCTGCGCTGTGAGCAATTGAGTTCTGCATTCAACAATTCCCTTTCCAAAGCCCCTACAACTTCAATGTGGTCAAAGAACGACATATTTTATTCCAAGAATAAGTTTCTTGCTGCCCTATTTATTTATTTACTCGTAGCGATACAGATTACAAAACGAGATCGTTTCGGTGACTTGGCGTTATTAAGTGTACGTCTTAGCTGCTATGACGTGGTCCTTATGGCATCTTGGAGCTAAGTACCGTTTGTCTTTTTGTTATGATACGATTACGTAATTTACGAGGGCCGTTCCGAAAGTAACCTCCGGTTGATTTAAAAAAATACACCAAGTTAAATAAAAATATTTCAATATATACATCTTACAACTACATCTTTGCACTATTTTTCTACATAGTCTCCATAGCGATTGAGGCACTTATCGTATCTCTTCACAAGCTTTGAAATTCCTTCTGCATAAAAATCACCCGCTTGTGCCTGGAGCCAGCCTGTGACCGCATCTTTGAGCTCTTCGTCGTCATCAAACCGCTGTGACCCGAGCCATTTCTTCAAATGCATGAAGAGGTGATAATCACTTGGCACCAGGTCTGGGCTGTAAGGTGGATGGTTGATAACGTCCCACTTGAAGGACTCAAGAAGGGCCGTTGTTCTGCGAGCAGAGTGAGGACGGGCGTTATCGTGCAAAAAAACGATACCGGAAGTCAGCATACCACGGCGTTTGTTCTGTATAGCCCGTCGTAACTTTTTTATTGTTTCACAGTACACGTCTTGATTAATGGTCGTACCGCGTTCCATGAATTCAACCAACAACACCCCTTTGGCATCCCAAAACACCGTTGCCATCAGTTTTCTGGCAGAAAAATCTTGCGAGGCTTTTCTTGGTTTGGTAGGCGAATTTGAATGTGCCCACATCTTTGATTGTTCTTTTGTCTCAGGGTTCACGTACTTAATCCAGGTTTCGTCACCGGTCACGATTCTGTTTAACAATGGTTCTCCTTCGTCCTCATAACGTGACAGAAAGTCTAATGCAGAGGCCATTCTTTTAGTTTTGTGGTGGTTGGTAAGAATTTTGGGCACCCATTGTGCACAGAACTTACGGTAACCCAATCTTGCTGTCACTATCTCGTACAAGAGAGTCTTAGAAATCTGTGGAAAACCAGTAGACAACTCCGACATTGAGAAACGTCGATTTTCACGAACTTTTGCATCAACTGTCTGAACGAGTTCGTCAGTCACCAATGATGGTCTACCACTCCTCTCTTCATCATGAACGTTTTCTCGTCCACTTTTAAATAAACGTACCCATTCACGGACAACTCCTTCACTCATAACTCTTGGTCCGTACACGGCACAAAGCTCACGATGAATAGCTGCTGCAGAATATCCTTTGGCTGTAAAAAACCTTATGACAGCACGCACTTCACATTTGGCGGGGTTTTCTATTGCAGCACACATTTCAAACTGCCACAAAAACTAAACTAGCGCAGGTACGACGTTCACTCGACCACGGCTTGATGCCGACTGACCTTTTGAGTGCGTGAACGCACAGATGGCGTCGCTACTCCCCCCACAACCCGCACTGTGACCAATCGGAGGTTACTTTCTGAACCGCCCTCGTATATGTTTACTTTTTATTTGCGTGATGTAAAGTTATTGTTGGAAGCTGTCAAAAAAGCTGTCAAAAATAACTTTACAAGATCACACACATCTAGCTTATCCTCCCCCTTCTCATCCACATCTCAAATGCTTCTAAGCTTTTCTTATCCTCTCGTCTGTGTCCTATCCCCATAGACTGCCACACTATAGACAAAACACTTGCCGAGTCTTTTCCTGATACCTTCATCTAGTTTGCCAAATAATAATGTCCTCTTTCTCTTGATCGCCTCCTTCACTGTAGCAAAGCGAGTTTTCCCTCCTGATGGCATCTCAAGCCTTCAGTAATCGTACTTACAAAATATTTAAGTGCTCTTACTTGGCTTGTCCTACCTTAATATGTGCCAATCACCTTCCTTTGCCGACCATTACAGTGTTTGCTTTTGCTGTACTGATTCGTTTCCCATATTCCACACAAGCGTCATTCTTCTAGCATTTTATTTACAGTCTTTCACTTTCTGCCATTAATTTAATGACATCAGCAAATCGTATAAATTCCTTTCTCTTTCAACCAATAAACATTCCTCTTTTTCCATCTAAACCTTCTGCAATAATCTCGTCCAGGTATAAGATCACCAATAATGGGGAGAGCAACAACCTTGTCTAACGCCTCTTCCAGTACCGCTTTCATCAGACATTTCATTTCCAATCCTTATTCGTACTTTCTGTTGTAAATATAGGTTCTGTACCAATTGTCTCTCCTTCCACTCTACCGCTCTCCTCTTCAAAATATGCATCAGCTTGTTCCGTTGCACTCTGCCGAAAGTTTTTTGCAAATTAGTAAAAACAGCATAAATTTCTCTATCTTTCTCAATATACAGTGTGTTTCACAATTTATGTTACACACTTCTTAGAGGTTGTAGAGGGGATTTAGTAGATCATGTTTTACTTAGGAACCCATGTCCGGAAACGTCATTCATAGTTTTTCCTCAATTTTATCCATTTGTCTTTTACACATTCTTCTTTTCTCCCATTTGTTCATAAATCTGTCTCACAACTCTGAAGCCTTACCTACCTCCTTGAGTATCTCCAAGTTTAATCTTTCTTTTCTTTTACCTCTCCACAATTTCTTCAGCTTCACTCGTATTTCTCACATTATGAGGTAGTCATGTGAGTTTATACCTGCTCCTGGGTAAGCTCCTAAACCTTTCTTGTATCAGAATTTAGTGCAACTAATATTTCTCCCTATTCAAATTTGAGATCGATGTACAACGTCTCCTTTTGTGGTTTTCAAATAATGTGTTGCTCACTACTAGTGAGTCTTCTTTGCAGAAGCTAATTATCCGTTCGCCTCTTGTATTTATTATCCTTAATCCAAATTTTCCCACTGTATCTTCATCTCTTTCTTCGTCCATCACTGCATTCCAATCCTCCATAATGATAATGCAGGCATTTCTACTTTCTTTCTTGAATCTTCTCATAATATTCTTGCACCTCCCCATCTCTAAGCCGGCTGGTTAACACGTATATCTGTATCAACGCCACATCTTTCTAACTACTCCGCAGTCGTATCAGCAATCTTCCATCAATATATTACACCTTCGTTAAGTCATTCTTCTGTCCCAACAGGATTCCTACTCCTTTTTCACCGTTCTTGATTTCCTCTGAGTAGAAATGTTTATAATATCCATTCTCTACCTCTGTTCTCTCCCCAACTTACTTCATACGTGCCAAGCGCATCTGATCTGTTCGTTTTTCATCTCCTGCTGTGAACTTTCGACATTTCCTGCTTGCAACAGTGTGTGGACAAAAAAATGGTTCAAATGGCTCTGAGCACTATGGGACTTCTGATGTCATCAGTCACCTAGAACTTAGAACTACTTAAACCTAACTAACCTAAGGACATCACACACACCCATGCCCGAGGCAGGATTCGAACCTGCGACCATAGCGGTCACGCAGTTCCAGACTGTAACGCCTAGAACCGCTCGGCCACTCCGGCCGGCAGTGTGTGGACATTCCATGTTGCAATCCTTATTTTTATTTCCTTCATACTCCCCTCCTTCCTTTCATTTATGTTACCTCTCAATACGTTCCCTTCGCAGAGATCCGACTGAGGTGAGGTCTTAACTCCAGGTTCTTCCACATGGATAAAAATACCATGTACTGCTTGGGAATTTAATATGAAAGTATCCCGTTGCATATCAGACAGGCTGTAGGCTTCCAAGCCCAAAATCAGTCGCTCACCAGAGTCAAACGCTGTCTGTAGCCGCCCCTCTGTGGTAGGGTCGCTACTTGTCCCCTTTATCCACTCACGGAGTAAACGTGCCTCTTCTCTCAGCTTCACCATTTCGGAAGACTCTTATTCCACTGTCGCAGCTGTTAAGGTCTTCGCCGTTACTCTGGCAGGGGGCCCTTAGCTGATTTTGACAAATGGAGCCTTTTGAACCAAGATTTGCTAACGAGGTTTTACTCATCCAACTTCCCCTTCCCCATTACTTGCAAAATGGGCCCCGGAGCTTGCCACCGGCTTAGTGGAGTTTGAATAAAATAAAAAGATACATCAGAAGGCACTATCGTGTTCAAGTGTTGAAAGGTGACTGTTTCTCGAGAAGGCAGCAAGTGCAACAGATAAACATCTTGAAATGGGCTAGGATCCCGCAGTTCCGGCCTTCTGAAAATGTGAGACACCAATGCAAAAAAACAAATTCTGATGCATTGTAAGAACCTCTAGCATTGGCTAACGTAAGTAAACAATAGGCCAGAGAGAGAGAGAGTGGAGAGTGAGGTGTGAAGCGATTCGTTTCTGAGGAAGATGGTACGATGAACGTTAGTTGTTAGCCGCCTACAGGAAGAGGACTAGTGAAGATGACTAGTGTTTTCTAAAGAGCATTTTTATCAGTCGACACTTGGAAGGTCCAGAGCCTACCCACTCTGAATTTAGTAAGGACGCAAATTGCGGCAATTTGAGATTCCTCTGTAGTAAATATTCGATTAGAAACCATAGAAATCACTTCTTCTTCTTCTCCAACTCCAACTGGAACTCAGTATTCAGGAGCCTCTGCCTCTAGACTTGCACGCTGAGAGCCACCGCCCATTCCGCCGGACTGCCGCACCATATCAGCTGATGTATACGAGACTCGGAACATTTTTGAGCTGGTCTGCACTTAACCACTGATTACAGTCGTAAGTTTCACCAATGACTGATTCTGTGGCCGCTTCAGCCTCCACCTGAGATGCAATGGTGATCGAGCCGCAACTGCGAGACAGTGAGTTGGGACATTAAAATCAGACATATTTTAACTGCAATGAAGAGTGTTTTCAACCCCGACCAGAGGTGTGGCATATTCGCTTCTGTATGACTATCTGTTTCCAGTTAACATCATGACAACCAGTTGGCAGTTCGTAGTTACAGTTAATTCCTCCACCCGCCCTCCCCGCCCCCCCCCCCCCCCCAATCCCACTCCCATGCCAGATATGCCAATGCCTCATTATATTAATGTCGATGCTGTTTGTCATTTGTTTTACCAACAATTCTGTTGGAATAAGTCAAAGTAATGGTGTTTCATATGTCATTTGGTAGTCATAAGTTTCCCCAGTCATTATTTTGGAGGGCATCCTACGAGGGTCACTCCAAAATTAATGACACTATTTTTTTTTAATCCATCTTTCATTCTACACGTTTGAAAGTTTTACAGTGTGTAGGTACATCCTTTAGAAACAATATTTTCATTTCACCACGTAATTTCCATCCCTCTCAACTGCCTTACGCCATCTTGGAACCAGCGCCTGTATACCCGCACGGTAAAATTGTGGACCAACCTGTTGGAGCCACTGTTTGGCAGCGTGCACAAGGGAGTCATCATCTTCAAACCTTGTTCCACGAAGAGAGTGTTTCAGTTTCTCAAAGAGATGATAGTCATATGGAGCCAGGTCAGGACTGTAAGGCGGGTGTTTGTGTTGTCCATCCGAGTTTTGTGATCGCTTCCATGGTTTTTCGACTGACATATCGCTGTGCATTGTCGTGCAACAGCAAAATATCCTGCTTTTGCCTATGTGGTCGAACACGACTCAGCTTGAAGTTTCTTCAGTGTCGTCACATATACATCAGAATTTATGGTGGTTCCACTAGACATGATGTCCATAAGCAAGAGTCCTTCGGAATCGAAAAACACCGTAGCCATAACTTTTCCAGCAGAAGGAGTGGTTTTGAATAATTTTTCTTGGGTGAATTTGCATGATGCCACTCCATTGATTGCCTCTTCGCCTCTGGTGAGAAATGGTGGAGCAATGTTTCATCACCTGTCACAATTCCTCCAAGAAATTCATCTCCACCATTCTCGTACTATTCGAAAAGTTCCCTGCATACCGGTTTATTTTTTTTTTTTTTTTTTTTTTTTGAGCCACTGTCAACATCCTGGAAACCCACCTGGCACAAACCTTTTTAACGCCAACAATTTCGGTATTCTGCAAACGCTTCCTTCCCCTATCCCAACGGAGCGTGACAATTCGTTCACTGTGATGCGTCCGTCAGCAGTCACCAATTCGTTAACTCTCTGCACATTGTCTGGAGTGTGTGCAGTACGAGGCCTGCCGCTGCGAGGACAATCCTCAATATTGACGTGCCCGCTTTCATCGTGTAACCTGTTTGCCCACCGACTAACTGTACTGCGATCAACAGCAGCATCTCCATACAACTTTTTCAGCCTCTTGTGGATGTTTCCCACTGTCTCGTTTTCATAGCACAGGAATTCTATGACAGCACGTTGCTTCTGATGAACGTCAAGTGTAGCAGCCATCTTGAAGACATGCCGTGACGACGCCACTCACGGGAACAGGTTGAATTAAGTTTGAAAACAAGCGGGAAGGATGTATCTACACACTGTAAAACTTTCACACATGCAGAATTAAAACTGTATTTTTACAAAAATAGTGTGCATTTCTTTTGGAGTGACCCTCGTAGTATTACTGGAACACTTGCAGTTTTAAAACCGAGCCATCTTGCACAAGGATAAATTTCACGGTTTGAAGGGCTACTTAGAACTTTTTCAAAAGACATCATGTCGACATCGACGCTGCTAATTACAGAATTCCGCCACTTTCAGCGATCCAAGATGATCGACCCACTGTGAAGACAAGTTCGATACTGTTATTAATAAAGCTGTTCTAGCAGCTACTTACGTCTCGGTCGTTTCGTCCTTTACATTACCAGAAGAAATATCTGCAACGTGTAGCAAAATTAACTTCCTCTGGTATTCTTTTATTTAAAAAACGAGAGCGGTTTGAATAACATAAACGGCGAGCCACTCTCAAACCGTTTGGCACGTCACACCCGGGTGCAAGTGATGTAGTGCCTGTAATGTTCGAACACAGGATAGAGGGAAGACAGAGGGTATGAGGCCATTCTACAGTTTCCGAGTGGTGAGAAGCAAATGCAGAAAGACAAATTCCCAGTGAAGGCGGGTTGGATCTACTGTTGCCTTCTCCACCAGACATCACGGCGCCTAGAGTATCAGCAACCAAACTGACAGCCTGCAGCCGCGGGCTGCCCGCTTTGCAGGCACACCGAAGCACTACACAACCGACAGGCAATATTGATGAATGGCCACAACAACAAAAACAACAACACAGCAAAGACACCAGCAGCCACAAGGGGCCACTACCGGCCCACATAAACATAAGGAAGAGGTCGCTGCAGATCCCAGAACTATTTTCACAAGTCAAACCACGTGAAGGAAAATAGTTCCGAGGTACTCATCCGCCGAAGCGCTATAAAGACCGGCGCTCGGCCGCACATAGGCAGTTCATCGACCGCCAGCAGTCGTGGATAGCTGCCGCCCCGGCAGCCCGGCCTGGATCTTCTCGCTGATCTCTAGATTAGGCTTGGTATATAGGAGAAGTCTCTGGCAGAGAGTAGTAGGAAATTATTTCAGATGTTTTCTATATTATTCTTGTATGTAGTTGTGATTCGAAGACGGATCACTGTTTGTGTTGGTGTTATGCTTGGAGAATTTGTTTTGGTTAATTGAACAGTCCAATACATTGTTTTCGGACTTTGATCGTTAGTTTCTTCTGCTTACGCAGACATACCAGGATCAGCGAGAAACTCTGTCACAGGGTACCTACGAGAGATACAGATTCTGGGATTTGACAGGATGCTAGCAGCAGGAGACTTATGGAATGCTGGGCTCTGATCAACACTGTTTATCTGTGATCAGACTAACTGCTACACTGAAGGATAATTCTAGGCATTAGAAAAAGTAAAGGAGGCAGTTAGTTGCACAACAGAAGTCACTGGCTGAAACCAAGGGCGTGAGCGATAACAGAAGTAGCAAACACGAGCAGCATGTTAAGTATAAAACTTGAGAGCAGCTCTCCATGTGCGGAAAACAGACACGTCGGAGCTTACCGAGGCCGGCCACGAGCGACACGGAGTCGGCGCCTCGACGATCTGACTGAATACGCAAACGTGGATTTTTAAAGAATCGTGACGATGCACTATTTCTTCCTTCCTATAGTCGACCCATCAATCCACCGGCACTTAACAAGCTTCAGCCAGTCAGACGAGTCGCTCTGCACCTCCAGCCAACCACATTTAGATTTCCTCCCCTTCTCCTGCTCGGTCGACAGTGATGCTGCTGGACTTTACATTAACAAAATCCAAATCTGGTAGCAACAGCGTTCAGCAGAAACCTAAACGTCACTGCCGCTCCTATCATGGCCAGCAAAAACAGTTTTTTACGTCACTCGATCCTGCCGTCAGTCGTTTTGTGTGTGGGGACTGCTGTAGCATCAATTTTGCGAGGTGCCTGGGTGGAGAAGAGTTTGTATCTCATTAATTCAGACGAATTTTGCATGAGAACGAGACATGCACTTGACCCCTCCTTATCTACCACCTAATTAACTTTGCGCACAACGGCAACGGAAGAAAATGATGGTGGCCCTGCTAGCAGGTAAAATAAGGAGTGCACACTCACTATAATGTAATAGAAAATCGTAATCTACTCAGAAAAAAAGAGAACTGTATCATAATAAACAACAGGAAATGGGATTCTACATATATCTACGAAATTATATGCGGATTAAATATTACAGTGAGATTTATTATACATCAGAGCATAAATGCACATGATTGTCGACACACTCAGTAGGTTAAAGGATAGGGTATACTGAAATATTATGAGAATAAGAGTTGGCTCGAGAACAAGGGGCTCTTACTCTCTGTGATGTAATAGATTAATGATAATGACTGGAGGTCCTAATCAATCAAATGCTAATCTCCCGACTATATAGCATTATCGCAATTAGTAGTGAGAGATCAAATGGGATCACATGGAGGAACAAGCAAGGTGGACTTGTAGCAAAGCGAGCGCGCGTGCTGCTGAGCGATTCAGCATAAAATTTATAAGGTCCTACAATGCCGGAGCCGCAAAATACTGTACCAGTACTGAAATCTGCAGCATGATGTCGGTAGGCAGCGTCCTGTTGATGTAGGCGCCGACGTCTGCCGTGCAGCAACTCTGTCAACCCCTGGTAGCGAAGGCTGCCTTAGAATTCTAAGTTCTTCCGAAAACGAGCGACCAAGTCGCAAGACCGTCCGACTCCGAAGATCAGATCCTGAATCCCCTGCCCGCGCAACGCAAGAGCGAAGCCAACATTGCTCTATTCCCTACTCTCCTCGAAAACTGCGAATCAGCATTCAGATCTGATTCCAAAATTCTCCCACACTGTCTCAGAGCATCATTCGCGCCAATAGTGACCGTTCCCTCCAATTTCGAGCAGGGTTTTACTGACGTCAATTAGCCTCAGTTTAAGTTGACCAATCATGCCTCTGCTATTCAGCTGAGGGCACTGAACTTGCCGTTTGACCGGCTACCAAAAAAAACCTGCCTAGACCACCGGCCATCCGGTGCCAGACAGTCGCACTCAGCAAGGCACAGTCCACAAGTTTTCTCCGAATCAAGACGACAATGCAGTCAGTCAGTGCCAGGAATCTTCGTACCGGACGCGCAAGAACAGTAAACACATAAACTGAGGCAACAAAAAAATGGTTCAAATGGCTCTGAGCACTATGGGACTTAACATCTATGGTCATCAGTCACCTAGAACTTAGAACTACTTAAACCTAACTAACCTAAGGACATCACACAACACCCAGTCATCACGAGGCACTGCGGCAACACTCAGACGTCTCGCAGGTCGTTTCGCCCTGCATACAATAGGCGAAACTCGACCAGCGTCAGTCTTTCTGCCAGGCACTTAAGCCTATTGTACGAACGCCTCAGAATTCAGGGAAGTGCAACCCCCAAACGGAAACGCGGTGTGCCGCATCTTCCAATGCTCGCCTCGCACCCGGGGAAGTAAAACAACATGTTTAGGAATCGAGTGAAAAGTATTTTTTTGAGCTCTCAGTACAAATACTCTCATTACAATAACCTTATTTGGTCTGTTACTACCGTGCAATGACACAGAACATTAATAAAATTGATGAAAATGAGAGGCGACATGCAAAAGACTGCATGGAACCTCTCAATGTAACCTGTGTAAACCCACTGACGTTGCATTTCTCAGGAGCATCAAGCTTGCTACCTTCGCTAAGATGTGCCTTTTCGTGACAGTCCTCTACTGTGACGTCTTACACCAGTGGTGGATGGAGTTTCCAGTTAATGCTCTGAAATGGAACTTCTCTCCTGGAACAGCTGCCCAGAGCGTCTGCAATTTGCAGGGTTCTACTGTTATAGTTTAACTCCGGTAACCTAAACGCTACCAGTTTTGTCTGCATCATGCCTCTGATTTCCTATCTTGGGGTACCCTTGACGGTTCCCAACAGCCTTAAGTGTAACAAGTGTCATTACGTCGTCATTATATGACACCGTGGATACCTCCCAGTTGTGGATGGGTCGCCCCGTGAGTGCCAGAGGTCAGGGGCCCGGCGCCCAGACTCGTGGTTCGACGCCGTCAGCGGGGTGTGTGGAAGGCCGCCAGCGTCAACGTGTCTTGCGCAGTTGAGCGGCCGACCCTCCAACTGCGTGTTTTCCAGCACCTCTCGCCAGTTTTTTGTAGTGCTCTTCGGAGCTGACGCTGTTAGTCCCTCCTTCTCTTCGCCCTCCCGCCCCTCTGCTGAACGCATCTGGGAAAGCCCGCACGCCGTCAGCCACCTCGAGTATGTGAGGGAAGGGGTGGGGGGGTGGGGGGGGGGGGGGAGAGCAGTTAGGCAATTGTCGTTGCAGTCGCCAGACCAGCCCCTCCAATGCCACGTGGCAGCAGTAGGGCACATCGTACTTCTCACTTCCTCAACCAGTTTGAGAAACCTTCAGAAATAACATACCCAGTTCCTTCGACGTTATCAACAGCCAGGCGCAGCACCTGTTACTGCGACTGACTGCACTTTTCACAATGATGAAGGCTGATCCTTTTCACTCCAAAAATCTACTCTCCGCCTCTGAGGTGTTCCAGAACAAAATGAAAAAGTTGTACGTTACGTTCAAAATCGTGATCTCTGAGCGCCTAGTGTGTGATGACAGGCAAAATAGTTGGAATTTGTGCCGGTGGGAGACAAAGATGACACTCGTCCGGGTGATTCCAACCTCACTGCAAATCACTCGGTATGATGGCAATCACAGCTGGGATGACACATTTGTAATTATGTAATCGGAACAGCTGCGTCAAAATGATTTATTAATCACGACTAGTTTCGTGACTTTGTAGTCTCATCTTCAGATAACACACTGTTGACCTAAGGGAGAGCCGGCCGGTGTGGCCGTGCGGTTAAAGGCGCTTCAGTCTGTAACCGCGTGACCACTACGGTCGCAGGTTCGAATCCTGCCTCGGGCATGGATGTGTGTGATGTCCTTAGGTTAGTTAGGTTTAATTAGTTCTAAGTTCTAGGCGACTGATGACCTCAGAAGTTAAGTCGCATAGTGCTCAGAGCCATTTGAACCATTTGAACCAACCTAAGGGAGGTACAATAATCGTAATAAGAACTATCTTAAAACAGGAAATACCGATTTGATATAATTTTGAGTAGCTAATGTGATATACAGACAATTCTAGTACATAATGTGTAAGTAGGCTGTTTAGGTTTTATGTTGGTAACGCCATGTAGCGCTCTATATGAAAATCACTGACTGTGCTGTGTGAAGTCTGTGGCTGGTTTGCATTGTTGGAATTTGCTATTGTAGTGTTGGACAGTTGGATGTGAACAGCGTGTAGAATTGCGCTGTTGGCGGTGAGCCGCCAGCAGTGGTGGATGTGGGGAGAGAGATGGCGGAGTTTTGAGAGCGGATGATCTGGACGTGTGTGCATCAGAGAGAGTAAATTTGTAATACTGGATATCATGAACTGATATATATATTATGACTTTTGAGCACTATTAAGGTAAATGCATTGTTTGTTCTCTATTAAAATCTTTCATTTGCTAACTATGCCTATCAGTAGTTAGTGCCTTCAGTAGTTGGAATCTTTTATTTAGCTGGCAGTAGTGGCGCTCGCTGTATAGCAGAAGTTCGAGTAACGAAGATTTTTGTGAGGTAAGTGATTCGTGAAAGGCATAGGTTAATGTTATTCAGGGCCATTCTTTTGTAGGGATTATTGAAAGTCAGATTGCGTTGCGCTAAAAATATTGTGTGTCAGTTTAAGCACAGTCATTTATAATTTTTCTAAGGGGACGTTTCAAATGTACTTAAAATCTTCGTAACGACAAATAATAGTAATCCCCCTGTATTCGTCCACAAAAGTGGCGTCAGAAACTACACAACTGTAACGACAAGCGCCGGCACGAAGATCAAGAACGATACCACAGAGAAGGCGGTGAGACGACGTCAGCCAATAGTACGCTGACTAGGAGGACGCCACGACTGGAGCGGCATCTACACGAAGAAAACAAACGCGACGCGCCGCCTAGCCGCGGCCGCACGGTACAAGACGCGCACTAGGAGAGCCGCAGTGATATTAACGGTAGCAGTGACTTATGAACTAATGTGAACTTTTATTCGTTGCTTACATTGCATGAAATTGTATACGTTGAAGGACATTGATTATTTGCATGTCGCCAATTGCTTGCGACCCATCGTGTAGATACGAAAGCTAAGCATTGTCAATTCAATTACTGTAATAAATTCCATTAATATGATTTGCTTGTATGTTGTCTAGCTATCCGAGAAAACAGCTTCCTAGACACCCCGTAACACACGAGTGGGCAGGGTGCCACAACAACCGTCACGAACAAAGCAACCAGTGTGACTAGAGAAAGACGAGAGCCTAGAAACGGAAATTGCCGCATTAGAACTGGCATCGTAAAACCCGAGAAAAAAAATCAGTTCATAAGCGACCCTCTCCATCTCCTGCCACTATTTCGAGGGGTGAGGATGAAAAAAGCGGCCGGAACGGCTTCCGTCATTTTCACCCTTCTTCGCCGTTCTCTCTCCGACGTTCACAGAGCCAGTGGGCTGACAATGCACGCCACAACGTGCCACGTCGAGATATTTACCCTTTCGTCGTTGCACCGTTGCGACATTTCTGTGAAATTTACCACTCAAAAGTAGCATATCTAACTTGTGCTCTCTGGTATAAGGCTCTGAGCTTAACAAAAATGTTGAATCGGAAGTCAGTTGTCGCACGACAGCATTTCGATCGATACACGACATATTCCCTGTTAGGCAGCGGCGTGTAGAACGAAACAGCCCAAAGGATCGACTCATCATCGTAGACTGGTATAACAGGAGGCGCCGGCTATTGCTCGACTGTCACCTGGAGCGCACTTTGCCAGATACTTTTGCGAGTATTTTCAGTGCCAACATTAGTAAGTGGTATATTTTTATGCTCATCGTTTCATAAGCTTTCGAACGCCGGTGAACAGTATAGGGTTCCATTTTAAAGAAAGCTCTCGCCTCAGCATCCGTGCCAGTACGAGAGTTAAAGAGTGCTAACCGTGTAACAAAACTACGAATCTCTGCACGCAGCGAGCGAGGTGGTGCAGTGGTTTGCGCACTGGACTCTGCATTCGGGTTGACGACGTTTCAAAACCACGTCCAGCCATGCAAATTTAGGTGGTTCCTCGCAAAGAGTACAGTCGATTTCCTTATCCATCCTTGACACTCTCCGAGCTTGTCCTCCATCTCTAATAACCCCGACGTCTAACGGACGTTAAATCAAACTTCCTTCCTTCCTTCTCTGCACACCATCATCTCCCGGAAACTTCCTTTTGGTATCTTGAAGTCTTTTCGAAATAAAGGCTGTGATTTTTATTACGCGACGTTCACTGAATATATTTGAGTTATGCGGTGCTTTCAAATATAGGCACACCAACACACATACACACACACACACACACACACACACACACACACATACATACATACATACGTAGCAAAAACAATAATAATAATAATAATAATAATAATAATAATGACTTGCGTCATGTCACCGCGGTGATGTGACCTAACTGTTAGTTATTCTGAGGGATACTGACGGTATCCATAGCTCCCCAGGTAAAATTATTTACTTTCGGAATAGTAGTAGTATTAACTTGAGAATGTCTCTGTTTAATTGCCCAGACGGACCACTTACCGTGTACGGAGACGTATGTAGCTCGTTCAAAACGCCCGGCATGTCTCTGTCGCCGCCGCTGCCGCTACCGCCACTGCCGCAGCTGGCAAACGAATTCCGAACAATGCATGTCCCTCCCTTTAACGGTCAGTTTCAGGTACGCTTGGGCAGCTAAAGTCATAGCCAGATACACAGGGCCTGAATCAATAGGCGCCGAAACAGTCAGAAGTGATTTCTGGCGTTCCCCAAGGTAGTGTTATAGGCCCTTATCTATATAAACGATTTAGGAGACAATCTGAGCAGCCGTCTACGGTTGTTTCCAGATGACACTGTCGTTAATCGATTAATAAAGTCATCAGAAGATCAAAACAAGCTGCAAATCGATTTAGAATAAATATCGGAATGGTGCGAAAAGTGGCAGTTGACCCTAAATAACGAAATGTGTGAGGTCACCACATGAGTGCTATAAGGAACTCGTTAAACTTCGGTTACACGAAAAGTCAGTCTAATCTAAAAGCCGTAAATTCAACTAAGTACCTGGCTATTACAATTACGAACAACTTAAATTGGAAGGAACACACAGAAAATGTTGTGGGGAAGGACACTTAGAAAATGTAACAGACCTACTAAGAACACTGCCTACACTACGGTTGGGGGAGTGAACCACACAAAATAGTGAAAGAGGAGACAAAAACCTACAAGTTCTGGAAACGCTACTGCAGGATGACGGCACGATGACGAGAGGATGGAGGAATAAAGCGGAGTTTATGATGTATAAACTGCTAACTGACGACGTCATCGATATAGGCACATAATACCACACAGCACTAAGAGAACAAACCCATACAACACTGCAGCTGCCGCCTGTCCTTTTCCGCAACAAAAGGTTGCGCTAGCAAACTCAGAGCTCAAAAGCAGAAAAGCACCTGGGCCACATGGTGTCAACTTGGAAACACTGAAAAAACTGTCATTACTGAGAAATCAGCATACAGGGATCCTTTAGATCCAAAGACCTCAGATCAATATGCCTAATGGTTCAAATTGCTCTGAGCACTTTGGGACTTAACTTCTAAGGTCATCAGTCCCCTAGAACTTAGAACGACTTAAACCTAACTAACCTAAGGACATCACACACATCCATGCCCAAGGCAGGATTCGAACCTGCGACCGTAGCGGTCGCTCAGTTCCAGACTGGAGCGCCTAGAACCGCTCGGCCACCTCGGCCGGCAATATGCCTAATGAACACCCTAGCAAAGATTCAAGAGAGGCTACTGTGGAAGCGCTTGCAAACCCACAGAGCTCTCAGGGACATGAGACCAGTTCGGCTTCAGAACAGGTAAATCCATAGATGATGCAACCAGCCATGCCCTACATACTTCAACGCAGAAACAAACCATGGCAATAATGATTGACATCGCCTGGGCACTCGGTACTCGATATCTGGTGGCCCGCAGGGTTTCAAATGTTAAGACATCTAGCGGTAGCACAATCACTGTACAACAGTTTCCTCGACTACTGTAAAGACCGAACAGTCGAACAGCAGATAGCCAGCCGGAAAATAACCAAAAAAATTACCAAAGTCTGTCCTGAGGGTCGGCCCCATTTTCTGGGACATAATAATCGTGCCTCTCCTACAACTCCTAGATGAGCATGAAAGGTCAGACGGACCTGTCGCCTATGAAAATGACTTACAAGTTCTAGTCGCTGCAACCAGCAGAGCCCAGCTAGAAGAGAAAGCCATTGGAACAAACAGTTAGACAATGTTGTCACGACAACAAACTCAGGATAGCCGTAAACAAAACAACATATGCATTACTGAAAGGATCACTCCAAAAGAATCCTTCAGTTAAAACAGGGAACACGTACGTCAAACGAACAAATCTTGGGGTACGCGTAAACGAGAAGTCGAATTTCCACGAACACATACGGTTGGTAGATTTGGAGGAGGGGATCATACAGCGAGGTCATCGGGCCCATCAGATTAGGCAAGGGTGGGGAAGAAAGTCGGCCGTGCCCTTTCAAAGGAACCACCCAGCATTTGCCTGAAGCGATCTAGAGAAATCCCGGAAAACCTAAAGCAGAAAAATATTACATAACTTGGTGAGGCTAAATTCAAAGCAGTACGTACTACCTCTACCATTCAAACGAGCATACCACAGTGCACTCTTTGAATCAGTAGCCAGCTTTACAGCTAGCACGTGGGCACACAGATTGAATAGTGTCACCAACCAAGCATCAGTCAGACAAGGGCTGAGAGGTATCCTACTCAAGCTACTCAGAGACTGTCTGGAGCGTTCGGCATCACCTCAGTGGATGCACTGTGTGTGGTGCTCGGAATAAGCCTCACAGATATCACGATCAAATACAGAGCGGCAAGATACTGGTTAAAGATGAGCAGACTAATAAGGTACACACAATAACTGGTGTGCAAACGCAGACGACACGTACAGTAATTGTTGGCGTTTGGATACATGGCAATGCCAGTGGGACGTAACTGATCAGGGACGTAGACTGTACAACTTCCTCCCTGACATAAGCGAGCGGTTGAAAACGAAACATATCGATCCTAGCCGTGGTACGGTACATTTCTTAACCGTACACAGACCTTATCCCACTCACTTAAATCACTTGAGTCTGAGACAGACACCTACGTGCACATAAGGGGAAGAAGGGTCCCCAGGACACACTGCCTTCTAATGCGGACAATACGCCAACAATAGACGTACACTACACTTAGACTACACGAAAACAGACGTACATATACAGGGTGGTCCATTGATAGTGAGCGGGCCAAATATTTCACGAAATAAGCATCAAACGAAAAAACTACAAAGAACGAAACTCGTCTAGCTTGAAGGGGGAAACCAGATGTCGCTATGGCTGGCCCGCTAGATGGCGCTGCCATAGGTCAAACGGATATCAACTGCATTTTTTTTAAATAGGAACCCCTATTTTTTATTAAATATTCGTGTAGCACGTTGTAAGTAGGCTGTTTAGGTTTTTATGTTGGTAACGCCACGTACCGCTCTATATGACAATCACTGGCTGTGCTGTGTGCAGTCTGTGGCTGGTTTGCATTGTTGGAATATTTGCTATTGTAGTGTTGGGCAGCTGGATGTGAACAGAGCGTTGCGTTGCGCAGTTGGAGGTGAACCGCCAGCAGTGGTGGATGTGGGAACGATCTGGACGTGTGTTCGCCAGAAAGAGTAAATTTGTGGTACTGGATATCATGAAGTGATATATATATATTATGACTTTTGAACATTATTAAGGTAAATACATTGTTTGTTCTCTATCAAAATCTTTCATTTGCTAACTATGCCTATCAGTAGTTAGTGCCTTCAGTAGTCAGAATCTTTTATTTAGCTAGTTCTGCAAGCTTAGCAGGAGAGCTTCTGTAAAGTTTGGAAGGTAGGAGACGAAGTACTGGCAGAAGTAAAGCTGTGAGGACGGGGCGTGAGTCGTGCTTGGGTAGCTCAGTTGGTAGAGCACTTGCCCGCGAAGGGCAAAGGTCCCGAGTTCGAGTCTCGGTCCGGCACACAGTTTTAACCTGCCAGGAAGTTTCATAACAGCGCACACTCCGCTGTAGAGTGAAAATTTCATTCTAGAAAGAGAGAAATGTCTGAGTACGTTCAGTTCTGCTCTGCTGTTTGAAAATCAAATAACGTATGAGGTTTATCAGCACAGTAATTCACTAATTTTTCTAAGGGGATGTTCCAACGTAAAGAAATATGAATGTTTTACTTGGACCACTTTTTTCGATTTGTGTTCGATGGCGCCGTAATAGTCACAAACGTATAAGTACGTGATATCACGTAACATTCCGCCAGTGCGGACGCTATTTGCTTCGTGATACATTGCCCGTGCTAAAATGGACCGTTTACCAACTGCCGGTCCGCAGGTCGTGGTCGTGCGGTAGCGTTCTCGCTTCCCGCGCCCGGGTTCGATTCCCGGCGGGGTCAGGGATTCTCTCTGCCTCGTGATGACTGGGTGTTGTGTGATGTCCTTAGGTTAGTTAGGTTTAAGTAGTTCTAAGTTCTAGGGGACTGATGACCGTAGATGTTAAGTCCCATAGTGCTCAGAGCCATTTTTACCAACTGCGGAAAAGGTCGATATCGTGTTGATGTATGGCTATTGTGATCAAATTGGGCCAACGGGCATGTGCTATGTATGCTGCTCGGTATCCTGGACGACATCATCCAAGTGTCCGGACCGTTCGCCGGATAGTTACGTTATTTAAGAAAACAGGAAGTGTTCAGCCACATGTGAAACGTCAATCACGACCTGCAACAAATGATGATACCCAAGTAGGTGTTTTAGCTGCTGTCGCCACTAATCCGCACGTCAGTAGCAGCCAAATTGCGCGAGAATCGAGAATCTCAAAAACGTCGGTGTTGAGAATGCTACATCAACATCGACTGCACCCGTACCATACTTCTATGCACCAGGAATTGTACGGCGACGACTTTGAACGCCGTGCACAGTTCTGCCACTGGGCACAAGAGAAATTACGGGAAGATGACAGATTTTTTGCACCCGTTCTATTTAGCGACGAAGCGTCATTCACCAACAGCGGTAACGTAAACCGGCTTAATATGCACTATTGGTCAACAGGAAATCCACGATGGCTGCGACAAGTGGAACATCAGCAACCTTGGGGGGTTAATGTATGGTGCGGCATTATGGCAGGAAGGATAATTGGCCCCCATTTTGGCGATGGCAATCTAAAGGGTGCAATGTATGCTGATTTCCTACGTAATGTTCTACCAATGTTACTACAAGATGTTTCACTGCATGACAGAAAGGCGATTTACTTCCAACATGATGGATGTCCGGCACATAGCTCGCGTGCGGTTGAAGCGGTATTGAATATCATATTTCATGACAGGTGGATTGGTCGTCGAAGCACGTTCACCGGATCTGACGTCCCCGGATTCCTTTCCGCGGGGAAAGTTGAAGGATATTTGCTATCGTGATCTACCGACAATGCCTGACAACATGTGTCAGAGCATTAACAATGCATGTGCGAACATTAGGGAAGGCGAACTACTCGCTGTTGAGAGGAATGTCGTTACACGTATTGCCAAATGCATTGAGGTTGACGGACATCACTTTGAGCATTTATTGCGTTAATGTGTTATTTATAGGTAATCACGCTGTAACAGCATGCGTTCTCAGAAACGATAAGTTCACAAATGTACATGTATCACATTGGAACAACCGAAATAAAATGTTCAAACGTACCTACGTTCTGTATTTTAATTTAAAAAACCTAACTGTTACCAACTGTTGGTCTGAAATTGTGAGCCATATGTTTGTGATATTACAGCGCCATCTGTCACAAAGCGAAAAAGTGGTCCAACTAAAACATTCATATTTCTTTACGTACTACACGAATATGTAATAAAAATGGGGGTTCCTATTTTTAAAAAACGCAGTTGATATACGTTTGACCTGTGGCAGCGCCTCTAGCGGGCCAACCATAGCGCCATCTGGTTTCCCCCTTCAAGCTAGACAAGTTTCGTTCTTTGTAGTTTTTTCGTTTGATGCTTATTTCGTGAGATATTTGGCCCTGTCACTATCAATGGGTCACCCTGTATACACAGCAATATGAGACTAAGAACAATGGGCACAACTAAATGCATTAACAAACAATATTTCAAAAAAATATATGAAGATGGCTCTGAGCACTATGGGACTCAACATCTTAGGTCATAAGTCCCCTAGAACTTAGAACTACTTAAACCTAACTAACCTAAGGACATCACACACACCCATGCCCGAGGCAGGATTCGAACCTGCGACCGTAGCTGTCCCGCGGTTCCGGACTGCAGCGCCAGAACCGCACGGCCGCCGCGGCCGGCTTATATGAAGAGCACCTACGGTCACGACATAAGACATACATGCAACAGCAATCTCGAGAGGGTGCACAGCGACACTCACTGTGACAGTCACAAACGTAACACGGAAGAGGGGCAGGAAGATAAGATGTACCAGTAAATAAAACACGGAAATACGGAAGCGTCCGATCTAACCCGTCGGCTTTGACCCATGACGTCACAAATATAGCGGAAACGACAATTCCAATATGGCGGATATAGAAACGTTGCATACGTATCACAAAGACGAAAACACATAGAAAAACAACACACACAAAGGTTTCACAAGAACAATCTGCTAACATTGATAGCAAACAAAGATAATAATAAACATGTGGTACTCAAGGCCAGGCAGGGGGGGGGGGCTGCGCCCCCCCCCTGACCCCCCCCCCCCCGCCAAAAAAAAACTCCCAACCTAACCTCGTATTCAGGGCTACGCTACAGATCAATGTGTAGGTCAATCAAAAGATTAAAAAAAGAAACAAATAAAAAAAAAAGAAAAAAACAATATTGATTCATTAGACATAACGAGTAACGACAAAACATATAGACCATAAAGATTGAACAATCTAATGGCAAACTGATAAAAGCCTCATAGACGACGTTAAAAAAAAAAGTACAGTAAAAAGATAAACTATATATTACAGGCCCTAAAACTCCTACTAAGGTAACGTCAACGAGGCAACATCTACAAACACGCCACACTCACAAACCAAACTCCGCGCCGTAATGACGTCACAGACCACAACACCCTTACGTCACGGGTCAAAGCCGACGCGTGAGATCGGATGTTTCTGTTGACCCTAAAACACTTAGAATTACGAATCAGACATAACACGCCAAAATGTACTGACATATTCTATATATCGGTTAAATAATAGTTCAGAACAGTGAGTGCTAGAGTAAATGTAGTTTAAGGTTCTGGCAGTCTAGCCAGAATAGCACCCAATGTTGTACACGGATGAGTACCTAACATTAATGCCTAATACCATTCCTCAACTACTAACTATAAACTATTTGTTGTGGCTGACGGTCGAAAGCTCGAAGAAACCGTTCCGAGGTATTCATCCTCAGTCACAATCGTTGGTGGCACTAACAAATCTCTTCTCTGTCCTATCATCTTTTTACATTCCTCTTACAACAACATTACATTTATATTTCAAACTCAAATTACTGTTATTTGAAAAGAGTATGACTCTTTGAAAAAGTTGCAGATAAAAGTAAAAGATGACAAACGTGAACTGTAATGTGTATGATCTGTTTCAAAATGTCAGGTAAGAGGTTCTTAAATGTGGAATAAGTAAATAAATAAATAAACGAAGAAACTCACCGACTTGCTAAGTTAAGCACAGATTGGCCAAGCAACTACGCGAGGAACCTCTCTGACGTGTTTGCCACAGTTACTATGGAAACGGCTACAACGCGTATAAACAAACAACTTCTGTGGAATGTATCTTTTCGAAACGACAGCGATGCCTTTGTGTGTGTGTGTGTGTGTGTGTGTGTGTGTGTGTGTGTGTTTAATAAGACAAAGGGCAAGGTAAATTTGTCCATATGCATTACATATGTTCAGATAGGGGGGAGCAGCTGAGACAAGACGTCCAAAATATACGGAGAACGAGAAGCTATGCCATCGACATGCAGTTTTCGCATGGTTAAAGCGGTCAATGCGGCGATTTTTTTTTACGTCTGCAAGAAATTTTTACATAATTATCTGTCGATTCATGCCTATGATCTTTTTATGGGTACTGTATACACTTCACGGAATCAATCTCTGAAGAGTACACGTCCTCCTAAAAACATTCATTAAATACATAACTTTATGTTTAAGGGCGTATAGAGAGTGCAAAATTGTCAGAATGAAGTACAGCAAGGAGACTGACTTGTTTCTTAATCAGTGAAAAGAAGAATGCAATAACGCAGCACATATTTCTATTTACATAAACATAATCAAAGATTCGGAAGTAAAGATAAGTAATTTAGGATGCAAAATAAGTATTCATCGAAATAAGTATTCATCTGATGTAGGGCTGCTGGAAATGACACTCTGAACACAATGTTATGGTTAGGCCCTAGATTCCTTTTAATAACCTCTTTGATTCTTCCTGGCCGCGCGGGATTAGCCGAGCGGTCTCCGGCGCTGCAGTCGTGGATTGTACGGCTGGTCCCGGCGGAGGTTCGAGTCCTCCCTCGGGCATGGGTGTGTGTGTTTGTCCTTAGGATAGTTCAGGTTAAGTAGTGTGTAAGCTAAGGGACTGATGACCTTAGCAGTTAAGTCCCATATGTTTCACACACATTTGAACATTTTTTTGAATCTTCCTGGCATGGATGTCACCAGAGCTTCGGTTGTTTGCGCTGTCATTTTACGCCATTCCTCTAGTGGAGCGTTCGTTAGATCATTTCTATTGGATATCTGATGATACCTCATATTTTTGTCGAGTACATTCCGTAAATTCTTTACTGAATTAATGACTGTGGATTGCGATGGTTTTTGGCACCTAGCGATGTGTTTTATACAACTGTCATGGCCTCGTAGCTGTCGTTTCTCCATCTCGAATAGAAATGCAGGGCGATCGCTTCTTAAACCTGTATATAATAGTCGTTACTGTACTGGTAGGTCTGCGAATGGTTTCTCCGATTTCTCGAAAAGATTTTCCTGAGGCAGATTTCTCTCTCGTATTTTGTAGTTTGGCGACGTTTTGGACCTAAATTAGTGAAATATCACTCGACGGCTTTGGACAGCAAGAGACGTCGTGCGGGACACCTGGGATCTTGTTTTACTAGACGAATACTTGTTTGACACCCAGTGGGGCATGATTTTACATAACGTAGATTTGTTCACAAATTATGCAACACGTGAACCGAAACAGCATTTCGTTTCTAGCCATATGTACTGTATTAACCGGTGTAAGGAAACGGTTTTTGTTCGCTTCTTAGCTAGATTTTTATCATTGTGCTTGTAGTATTCTGTGCGCTATGATTGGGCGAATACTTTTTGGAGTCTCTGTACCTCGACGACACAACGGGTGTGGGACTCGAGCAAATAATAAGAGGGTAACAACGCCGCCGTAACAAAGCCGCCAACCACTGCAGCGTCCCCTGCGTATTAAATACAAGCAGAGGCGTGTAGCTCGGGCATGGTTCTGGTGTTCATTATTATGACTGTCTTTTTAAGCACTCGAAATGTTCACCGTGAACATTGATATTCAGTACAAAGTGACAGCGGACAGACCATAGTTCCACAGCACACTGAATTTCATGTGGACTTATCAGATCAAAGGCCAGCGTTAGGCGGCGTTTCATGTTTTTGGGAATCGCTAGTGTCTCCTCGTAGACCTCGTCTTTCAATTTTCCTCACAGGTAAAAGCCCAGAGATGTTAGATCTGGTAAACCTGCAGAATATTTTGTGTTTCCTGAACGCCCGCTCCAACTATCTCTGAGTGCTCTACTTAGTCTGCAGTTATTTGTGAGAATGGACGGGCAGCCGTCACGTTGGCTGCACGTGGCCTGTCTTACGTACAGTAAGACGTCTTCCAATAACCGTGGTAGCAAATTCACGAGGAACTGTGGGTACTAACGCGTATTTAGAGTCCCATAAATTGAACAGGGACGATTTATGAGATTTTCCATCTGATCAGTTGTGCGTATTACGTAGACTGGCTTGCTCGTGATTTGTACACTACGCTTCATCCATTAACAAAATAGTCCGCAGAAACACTGATTCGCTGGCACGTTCCAACTGTCTCGCACTGACATGTGGGTTGTTCGTTGACGCAGTTAAAATGCTAGCAGCGTTTGTCTCATCTGTTACTGCTCTCTTTCGTTGCCATATTTCATTCCTGAGCGGTCGGTTCTATCATTTTACCTTTCAGTACAAATTCGCACCTCTGCTCTAAAGATTTTACGACATATGCCAGAAACGAAAACCGTATCTACTTTTACGGTTATTGTACTCATTCTGAAACCTGTCTGGTCACTACAACAGCAGAGAGCATAACTATGCCTTCACCCGCGCAAGTACGCAGACGCACCGTGCCTGAGTGACGCGTCTGCCTACATTTGGTGGTGCAATAAGCCAGACGTTTATCTTAACAATGATCTGCGACCCTCTTATCTTGTTGGTTATTGGTCAGTTCACACATACTCGTATGTCGCTGTATTGCCTTCAGTCTAAAAGCCAAAGTTTAAAAAATTCCACACGTTATGTTGTTGAAATCCTCTTCCAGGGTTCTTTCCAATGTCAGAGAAAAAAGTACACAGGTATTTTTTTTTAAAAAGAAAAAAACAAAGTATCATCATTCGGTAGCTATAAACGTTAGAAACTACTTTCGACCCTCAAAATACTAGCCTCATTCTCTATTGCAATTAAGCGAAAACCACACGGCGATATATGTAATAATATACTATGGGGATCGTGATTAGATGCTTCACACTTTATGTATCTTAATAGTTGAATCGATCCCTATCCAGATGCCAAATAAAAAAAAGTTAAACAATGAGGAGATAACAAACTGTTTGTCATACCTCGCCCGAGTTGGTTGTGTACAGTATGTGACGAAAAAATGGTTCAAATGGCTCTGAGCACTATGGGACTTAACTGCTGAGGTCATTAGTCGCCTAGACTTAGAACTACTTAAACCTAACTAACCTAAGGACATCACACATGTGGTATCGATAGCAACGCATAGTTTCAAAGATTGACACAGACGACAGCGCCCTCTAGCCGATGCTGTTGAGGTCTACGTGCTTCGCGTCTGCTTCAGCCCATTTCATCAGGTGCAGCCAGCCAGGGCACTTCGCTTCGACTTCGCACCACCTTGCAAGTTATGTATTCTTATTGCTTGAGTAAAGGGGATTTAAATTCATACAGCAGTACCGACGTGTTTTATCTTTTCCTGATCCAACCCACGCACCGCCGTCCAGGCGGGATACAAAAACACACATCCATGCCCGAGGCAGGATTCGAACCTCCGACCGTAACAGCAGCGCGGTTCCGGACCATGAGCGCCTAGAACCGCTCGGCCACAGCGGCCGGCTATTTGATGTAAGAGTACCTCTAATAACATCACAGCCGTGGATAGGGTAAATTCAGGTAATTCCGTGATATTTATTTATTTTTTTCCTGAGGACGTAATTTTTGGTTATATACAGGATGTCCATAATTAAAGCTTCTGTTTCAAAAACCTTTAGAAAAAGAACCATTGCCCAGAATGATGACAAATTTAAACAACATGTTGTTGTTGTTGTGGTCTTCAGTCCTGAGACTGGTTTGATGCAGCTCTCCATGCTACTCTATCCTGTGCAAGCTTCTTCATCTCCCAGTACCTACTGCAACCTACATCCTTCTGAATCTGCTTAGTGTATTGATCTCTTGGTCTCCCTCTACGATTTTTACCCTCCACGCTGCCCTCCAATGCTAAATTTGTGATCCCTTGATGCCTCAAAACATGTCCTACCAACCGATCCCTTCTTCTAGTCAAGTTGTGCCACAAACTTCTCTTCTCCCCAATCCTATTCAATACCTCCTCATTAGTTATGTGATCTACCCACCTTATCTTCAGCATTCTTCTGTAGCACCACATTTCGAAAGCTTCTATTCTCTTCTTGTCCAAACTGGTTATCGTCCATGTTTCACTTCCATACATGGCTACACTCCATACAAATACTTTCAGAAACGACTTCCTCACACTTAAATCTATACTCGATGTTAACAAATTTCTCTTCTTCAGAAACGCTTTCCTTGCCATTGCCAGTCTACATTTTATATCCTCTCTACTTCGACCATCATCAGTTATTTTACTCCCTAAATAGCAAAACTCCTTTACTACTTTAAGTGTCTCATTTCCTAATCTAATCCCCTCAGCATCACCCGATTTAATTTGACTACATTCCATTATCCTCGTTTTGTTTTTGTTGATGTTCATCTTATATCCTCCTTTCAAGACACTGTCCATTCCGTTCAACTGCTCTTCCAAGTCCTTTGCTGTCTCTGACAGAATTACAATGTCATCGGCGAACCTCAAAGTTTTTACTTCTTCTCCATGAATTTTAATACCTACTCCGAATTTTTCTTTTGTTTCCTTTACTGCTTGCTCAATATACAGATTGAATAACATCGGGGAGAGGCTACAAACCTGTCTCACTCCTTTCCCAACCACTGCTTCCCTTTCATGCCCCTCGACTCTTATAACTGCCGTCTGGTTTCTGTACAAATTGTAAATAGCCTTTCGCTCCCTGTATTTTACCCCTGCCACCTTCAGAATTTGAAAGAGAGTATTCCAGTTAACGTTGTCAAAAGCTTTCTCTAAGTCTACAAATGCTAGAAACGTAGGTTTGCCTTTTCTTAATCTTTCTTCTAAGATAAGTCGTACGGTTAGTATTGCCTCACGTGTTCCAACATTTCTACGGAATCCAAACTGATCTTCCCCGAGGTCCGCTTCTACCAGTTTTTCCATTCGTCTGTAAAGAATTCGTCTTAGTATTTTGCAGCTGTGACTTATTAAACTGATAGTTCGGTAATTTTCACATCTGTCAACACCTGCTTTCTTTGGTATTGGAATTATTATATTCTTCTTGAAGTCTGTGGGTATTTCGCCTGTCTCATACATCTTGCTCACCAGATGGTAGAGTTTTGTCATGACTGGCTCTCCCAAGGCCATCAGTAGTTCTAATGGAATGTTGTCTACTCCCGGGGCCTTGTTTCGACTCAGGTCTTTCAGTGCTCTGTCAAACTCTTCGCGCAGTATCTTATCTCCTATTTCATCTTCATCTACATCCTCTTCCATTTCCATAATACCGTCCTCAAGTACATCGCCCTTGTATAAACCCTCTATATACTCCTTCCACCTTTCTGCCTTCCCTTCTTTGCTTAGAACTGGGTTGCCATCTGAGCTCTTGATATTCATACAAGTGGTTCTCTTCTCTCCAAAGGTCTCTTTAATTTTCCTGTAGGCAGTATCTATCTTACCCCTAGTGAGACAAGCCTCTACATCCTTACAGTTGTCCTCTAGCCATCCCTGCTTAGCCATTTTGCACTTTCTGTCGATCTCATTTTTGAGACGTTTGTATTCCCTTTTGCCTGCTTCATTTACTGCATTTTTATATTTTCTCCTTTCATCAATTAAATTCAATATTTCTTCTGTTACCCAAGGATTTCTATTAGCCCTCGTCTTTTTACCTACTTGATCCTCTGCTGTCTTCACTACTTCATCCCTCAGAGCTACCCATTCTTCTTCTACTGTATTTCTTTCCCCCATTCCTGTCAATTGTTCCCTTATGCTCTCCCTGAAACTCTCTACAACCTCTGGTTCTTTCAGTTTATCCAGGTCCCATCTCCTTAAATTCCCACCTTTTTGCAGTTTCTTCAGTTTCAACCTGCAGTTCATAACCAATAGATTGTGGTCAGAATCCACATCTGCCCCTGGAAATGTCTTACAATTGAAAACCTGGTTCCTAAATCTCTGTCTTACCATTATATAATCTATTTGATACCTATTAGTATCTCCAGGATTCTTCTACGTATACAACCTTCTTTTATGATTCTTGAACCAAGTGTTAGCTATGATTAAGTTATGCTCTGTGCAAAATTCTACAAGGCGGCTTCCTCTTTCATTTCTTCCCCCCAATCCATATTCACCTACTATGTTTCCTTCTCTCCCTTTTCCTACAGACGAATTCCAGTCACCCATGACTATTAAATTTTCGTCTCCCTTCACTACCTGAATAATTTCTTTTATCTCGTTAAACAACATTAAACAACATACTACACCGAATAGCCAAAGAAACTGGTACACCTGCCTAATATCGTGTAGGGCCCCCGCGAGCACGTACAAGTGCCGCCATACGATGTGGCATGGACTCGACTAACGTCTGAAGCAGTGCTGGAGGGAACTGACACCATGAATCTTGCAGGGCTGTCCATAAATTTGTAAGAGTACGAGGGGGTGGAGATCTCTTCTGAACAGCACGCTGCAACGCATCTCAGATATGCTCTATAATGTTCATGTCTGGGGGTTTTGGTGGCCAGCGGAAGTGTATAAACTCAGAAAAGTGTTCTTGGAGCCACTCTGTAGCAATTCTGGACGTGTGGAGTGTCGCATTGTCCTGATCGCATTTCCCAAGTCCATCGGAATGCACAATCGACATGAATGGATGCAACTGATCAGACAGGATGCTTATGTACTTGTCACCCGTCAGAGTCGTATCTACACGTATCAGGGGTCCCATATCACTCCAACAGCACACGCCCCACACCATTACAGACCCTCCACCAGCTTGAACAGTCCCCTGCTGACATGCAGGGACCATGGATTCATGAAGTTGTCTCCATACCCGTACACGTCCACGATACAATTTGAAACGAGACTCGTCCGACCACGCAATATGTTTCCAGTCATCAACACTCTAATTTCGGTGTTGAAGGGCCCAGGCGAGACGTAAAGCTTTGTGTCGTGCATTCATCAAGCGTACACGACTGGGCCTTCGGCTCCGAAAGCCCGTATCGTTGATGTTTCGTAGAATATTCGCACGCTGACATATGATGACTGCCCAGCATTGAAATCTGCAGCAATTTGCGGAAGGGTTGAACTTCTGTCACGTTGAACGATTTTCTTCCGTCGTCGTTGGTCCCGTTGTTTCAGGATGTTTTCCCGGCCGCAGCGATGTCGGATAGTTGATGTTTTACCGGATTCCTGATATTCATGGCACACTCGTGTTATGGCCGTACGGGAAAATCCCCACTTCGTCGCTTCGTCGGAGATGCTGTGTCCCATCGCTCTTGCGCCGTCTATAACACCACGATGAAACTCACTTAAAAGTTCTTAGCCTGCCGTTGTAGCAGCATTAACTGATCTAACAACTGCGCAAGTCACTTATCTTATTTAGGCGTTGCCGATCGCAAGGCCGTATTCTAGCTGTTTACGTATCTCTGCATTTGAATACGCATACCTGTACCAGTTTCTTTGGCGCTTCGGTGTAAAAGTTCCATTACAAATAGTATAATACAAATTTACAATAGTTTTCAGCATTAGATAAAGACTGTTTTATCGTTCTCACTATTTCATTAAAACACTGTCATTCTTACTTGATCGCTGCTTCTACTCAATAGCCCCACCGTCGGCGGCCACTCTTGCTGTCCAGTGAGCGGTACGAAGAGGAATCTCTTTATTAGAGTGGGTTATGTGGATTCCAACATCTATGCAGAGTCAAATTCAGAGCCGCGCCACGAGCATTCTATTTTATCCCTCTGATTTTGTGGGTAACGGTTCGAATTATCATTACGTTCTTAATAAATGTTGTAAACAGTCGCGAAGTTATAGATCCTAAACTTATGTGTACTCCTTTTCCTCAGCATTCCAGTTGCGAGTTGGCCGATTTTTGCATATCAGTTGTTCAGCTTCTTCCTGCAGTAGGAAGCTGCATTAATTCATATGTTCGAAGCCATGGGTCAATACCTGACGGCAACCTGTCAGCAGAAATAGAGCAGCAGGGTGCTTAATGCATTGTAGCTCTTTAATTACTTGCCGAAACCTGGACAGAAACATAACTCATTCCGTACATCTACGTCTACGTCTACGTGATTACTCTGCTGTTCACAATAAAGTGCCTTCAAGCTGTCTCTCTCTACCGTTCCACTCTCGAACGCCGCGCGGAAAAAACGAGCACTTAAATTTTTCTTTGCGAGCCCTAATTTCTCTCATTTTATCGTGATAATCAATTCTCCCTATGTGGATGGGTGCCAACGGAATGTTTTTGTAATCGGAGGAGAAAACTGGTGATTGAAATTTCGTGAGAAAATCACGTCGCAACGAAAGACGCCTTTGTTTTAATGATTGCCACTCCAATTCACGTATCAGGTCTGTGGCACTATCTCCTCTATTTCGCGATAATACAAAACGAACTGCCTTCCCGATACTTTTTCGGTGTCATCCGTCAGTCCCACCTGATGCGGATCCCACACCGCACGGCAATACTCCAGAATAGGGCGGACAAGCGTGGTGTAAGCAGTCTCTTCAGTAGACCTGTTGCGCCTTCTAAGTGTTCCGCCAATAAATCGCACTCTTTGGTTTGCTCTACCTACAACATTATCTATGTGATCGTTACAATTTAAGTTGTTTGTAATTGTAATCCCTAAGTATTTAGTTGAATTTACAGCCTTCAGATTTGTGTGACTTATCGCGTAATCGAAATTTAGTGGATTTCTTGCAGTAGTCATGTGAATAACTTCACACTTTTCTTTGTTGAGGTTCAATTGCCACTTCTCGCACCATACAAATATCTTATCTTTATCATTTTTCATATCATTTTGGTCATCTGATAACTTTGCAAGACGATAAATGACAGCATCATCTGCAAACAGTCTAAGACGGCCACTGAGATTGTCTCCTACGTCTTTAATACAGATCAGGAACAATAGAGGTCCTGTAACACTTCCTTGGGGTACGCCGGATATTACTTCTGTTTTACTCGATGACTTTCCGTATGTTACTACGAACTCTGACCTTGCTGACAGTAAATCACGAATCCAGTCGCACAACTGAGGCGATATTCCACAGGCAAGCAGCTTGGTTAGAAGACGCTTGTGAGGAACGGTGTCGAAAGCCTTCTGGAAATCTAAACATATGGAATCAATTTGACATCCCCTGTCGACAGCACTCATTACTTCATGAGTATAAAGAGCTAATTGTGTTTCGGAAAAACGATATTTTCTGAATCCGTGCTGACTATGTGTCAATAAATCGTTTTCTTCGAGGTACTTCATAATGTTCGAATAGAGTATATGTTCCAAATCCCTACTTCAAATCGACGTTAGTGATACGGGCCTGTAATTCAACGGATTACTCCTACTTCCGTTTTTGGGTGTTTATGTGACTCAAGCAATTTTCCATTCATTACGTACCAATCTTTCTGAGAGCGAGCGGTTGTATATAGTTGCTGAATATGGAGCTATCGTATCAGCGTACTCTGAGACGAATCTGACTGGTATATAGTCTGAACCGAAAGCCTTGCCGTTATCAAGTGATTTAAGCTGCTTTGCGAGAGCGAGGATATCTACTTCCATGTTTCTCATCTTGGCACTTGTTCTTGATTGGAATTCAGGAACATTTATTTGGTCTTCTTTGGTGGAGGAGGTTCGGAAAACCGTGTTTAATAACTCTGCTTTAGTGACACTGTCATCAGTGACTTCACCGTTGTTATCGCGCAGTGAAGGTATTGATTGCGTCTTGCCACTTGCGTGCTTTATGTATGACCAGAATCTCTTTGGGTTTTCTGCCAGGTTTCGAGACAGTTTCGCTGTGGAAATTATTAAAAGTATCTCGCATTGAAGTATGCGCTATATTTCGAACTTCTGCAAAACTTTGCCAGTCTTGGGGATTTTGTGTTCCTTTAAATTTAGCATGCTTTTCTTGCTGCTTCTGCAACAGCGATCTGACCCGTTTTGTGTACCATGGGGGATCACTACCATCACCTATTAATTTACGTGGTAAATATCTCTCGATTGGTGTCGATACTATCTCTCTTAAATCATTCCACAAGTTTTCTACGCTTTCATGATCAGATCGGAAGGAGGGAAGACTGTCTCTTAAAATGGCGTTAACAGCATTTTTATCATCTTTTTTAAATAGATATACTTTGCGTTTCTTTTTGATGATTGTAGCTGTTACAGTATTCAGCCTAACAGCAACAGCCTTGCAGTCACTAATCCCTGTATTCGTCACGATACTCACTATTTGTCCAGAATTATTTGTTGCTAAGAGGTCAAGTATTCTTCCGCAACCATTTTCGCTTCGAGTGGGCTCATGAACCAATTATTCAAAATAATTTTCTGAGAAAGCATTCGGTACAATTTCTGATGACGTTTTATGCCTGCCAGCGGCTTTAAAAGTGTAATTTTTGCAGCATATCGATGGTAGATTGAAGTCACCACTGACTATAATTGTATGAGTGAGGTACTTATTTGAAATGAGACTCAAGTTTTCTTTGAACTGTTCAGCAACTATATCTTTTGAGACGGGGGGTCGGTAAAACGATCCAATTAATAGTATAGTCCGATTGTCAAACATAACCTTTACCCATACTATTACACAGGAACTATCTAATTCAATTTCCCTAAAAGGTTAACTACTTCTGACAGCAATAAATACTCCACCACCAATTGTATTTAATCTACCCTTTCTAAACACTGGCCGGCCGGAGTGGCCGAGTGGTTCTAGGCGCAACAGTCTGGAGCCGCGCGACCGCTACGGTCGCAGGTTCGAATCCTGCCTCGGGCATGGATGTGTGTGATGTCCTTAGGTTGTTAGGTTTAAGAAGTTCTAGGGGACTGATGACCTCAGAAGTTTAGTCCCATAGTGCTCAGAGCCATTTTTTTTTCTAAACACTGTTAGGTCGTTTGAAAAAATTTCGGCTGAACTTATTTCCGGCATTAGCCAGCTTTCCGTACCTATAACTATTTGAGCTTCAGTGCTTTCTATTAGGGCTTGGAGCTGTGGTTCTTTCTCAAACACAGCTACCACAATTTACAGCAACAATACCGATCGTTTCTACAAACAACTTACTGTGTTTACCTGCCCCCTTTTAGACGGTCGCCCTTCCTTGTGGTTCGCTGGGACCCTCTAACCTAAAAAACCGCCCAGTCCCTTTCACACAGCCCCCGCTAGCCGTGTAGCCGCTTCCCGTGTGTAGTGAACTCCTGACCTATTAAGCGGAACACGGAAACTCACCACCCAACGGCGCAAGTCAAGGAATCTGCAGCCTACACGGTCACAGAACCGCCTGAGCCTCTGATCTCCACTCGGCTCTGCACCAAAGGACCACAGTCGGTTCTGTCGACGATGCTGCAGGTGGTGAGCTCTGCCTTAATCTCACAAGCAAGCTTTCCGTACCAGCCGTCTTAGTGGCACATTTGTCGGCGTTGGAGTAGTAATTGAACACATTCGTCTCACATTTGTAGCTGATTCCATCACGACAACAAGTGTGTTGCATCGTGTCTCCACCACCGTTTTCATGATGTTGTCGAGGATTTTACTGAGTACAGCATTTATTTTAATATGCGGTCGATTTTTCCACATCTGCAGCAGATTTAACACTCTTGAAGCGCCTCCTGTCTCAAAAAGTTGTCCTCGTCTAGCACGTGACGTAAAACTGTTGCGACGTTGCGGGGTTGTCATAGTCAAACTTTCGCTACCTTGGCAAGTGTAGAAGAGAACCTATTTATCATTTTTCTTATTTTTCTGCCATTTACAAATGACCTGCCCCCTAGCTACTAAGACAGATCGTATCTTCACAATATGAAATTGTACATGAAGAGAATGTGAAACTTGATATTTATTATTTGTAGTAATAATTAATACTACTGGAGCTTTAAATACTACAGACTTAAAAGTAATTAGGAAACGAAATTCAGAAATTAACTATTTATGAACAGAAAATAGTGATTTAGGAAGATACGAAAAAGATTATGATACATTATCATTTTATGGCACATTATAAATTCGTAAAATTTACTAAGATAACAATAATCTTGAATTTAAGAAGATGAAATAAAAAATAGTAGGAAACTGCACAGCTTTTTATTAGAGATCTCACCGCCTAGCCATCTCGGGTGTGAGGGCTCGGCAGATGATCGAGTCTGTCACATTTGAGGTAGCGTACAAAATATATGATAAATACGCATTTGATAAATTTACATGTACAGACGTGTATTTGTGTTATTGTTGTATTACATTTGTTACAAGCCAAATGTACTTTACAAGGGCATAATTGGTACATTGCTTGTGCAGCTTTGACTTCCTTATTTTACTTCTTGTGTGCATGTTGTTTGTGTTGTCTGTAAGGTGAACTTTATCTAGCCTTAATAACAAATTGCATCATTTTGGTTACAAGCTAAACTTAATAAACAATTATATCCTTTAAGTTACACGTGTACTCAAGACGTTTGTACATATACACTCCTGGAAATTGAAATAAGAACACCGTGAATTCATTGTCCCAGGAAGGGGAAACTTTATTGACACATTCCTGGGGTCAGATACATCACATGATCACACTGACAGAACCACAGGCACATAGACACAGGCAACAGAGCATGCACAATGTCGGCACTAGTACAGTGTATATCCACCTTTCGCAGCAATGCAGGCTGCTATTCTCCCATGGAGACGATCGTAGAGATGCTGGATGTAGTCCTGTGGAACGGCTTGCCATGCCATTTCCACCTGGCGCCTCAGTTGGACCAGCGTTCGTGCTGGACGTGCAGACCGCGTGAGACGACGCTTCATCCAGTCCCAAACATGCTCAATGGGGGACAGATCCGGAGATCTTGCTGGCCAGGGTAGTTGACTTACACCTTCTAGAGCACGTTGGGTGGCACGGGATACATGCGGACGTGCATTGTCCTGTTGGAACAGCAAGTTCCCTTGCCGGTCTAGGAATGGTAGAACGATGGGTTCGATGACGGTTTGGATGTACCGTGCACTATTCAGTGTCCCCTCGACGATCACCAGTGGTGTACGGCCAGTGTAGGAGATCGCTCCCCACACCATGATGCCGGGTGTTGGCCCTGTGTGCCTCGGTCGTATGCAGTCCTGATTGTGGCGCTCACCTGCACGGCGCCAAACACGCATACGACCATCATTGGCACCAAGGCAGAAGCGACTCTCATCGCTGAAGACGACACGTCTCCATTCGTCCCTCCATTCACGCCTGTCGCGACACCACTGGAGGCGGGCTGCACGATGTTGGAGCGTGAGCGGAAGACGGCCTAACGGTGTGCGGGACCGTAGCCCAGCTTCATGGAGACGGTTGCGAATGGTCCTCGCCGATACCCCAGGAGCAACAGTGTCCCTAATTTGCTGGGAAGTGGCGGTGCGGTCCCCTACGGCACTGCGTAGGATCCTACGGTCTTGGCGTGCATCCGTGCGTCGCTGCGGTCCGGTCCCAGGTCGACGGGCACGTGCACCTTCCGCCGACCACTGGCGACAACATCGATGTACTGTGGAGACCTCACGCCCCACGTGTTGAGCAATTCGGCGGTACGTCCACCCGGCCTCCCGCATGCCCACTATACGCCCTCGCTCAAAGTCCGTCAACTGCACATACGGTTCACGTCCACGCTGTCGCGGCATGCTACCAGTGTTAAAGACTGCGATGGAGCTCCGTATGCCACGGCAAACTGGCTGACACTGACGGCGGCGGTGCACAAATGCTGCGCAGCTAGCGCCATTCGACGGCCAACACCGCGGTTCCTGGTGTGTCCGCTGTGCCGTGCGTGTGATCATTGCTTGTACAGCCCTCTCGCAGTGTCCGGAGCAAGTATGGTGGGTCTGACACACCGGTGTCAATGTGTTCTTTTTTCCATTTCCAGGAGTGTATTAAAATACTGTATAACAATTGGTCCATTTCTATGTTCCCTAATTTCGTCTTATTTTACATCTGGGGCTATATGTTAATCTCAAAGTTCGTATCTGTTTCAGCATATGAGTCTGTTTGTATGTTTGTGCCGGTGTGTGTGTGTGTGTGTGTGTGTGTGTGTGTGTGTGTGTGTGTGTGTGTGTCTGTGCGTCATTCCAAAACCCCGTTCCAGAGTTTGTGTGTTTGCTCTTATTTGTGTATGTGACTGTCCTTCTTTATATAATTAGTGTAAGGTACATGATACATTATAGGTTATGTCATTCAGTAGGCTCTAGTCGTCCAACTTTCGTAGAATTTGTCCTATTTTGTCGTACTCTGTTCAAGGTCATATATGTATGAATCTGACACAGTGTAAAGGGACAAGTTCGTGAGTTCCTAGTTCTCTGCAAGTGCACATGGGTGTTCAGCTGAGACCAAACCGATGGAGGTGTTCTGAATAGGGACCATGGCCCTGAGAAAGTGGACAACGCCACGTGCGGGATCTACGTGATTTAGCCTAATTCGTTCCTTGACTAGACGCCCCTTTTCTGTAGAATCTCACTCTCTTCGCTCAGTAGTCTAGTTGGCGCTTTCTGTGATGTCTTCTCCTGTAATTTCTGATACCTTGTCACGTCTGCCTTTCTTCAATCAGTACGCTGCTGCTCTTCGACGGACGATGATGTCGGTGAGGCACACTCCCATCACAACATACAGCTCCTCCACCGATGTTGTGCCGAAGGCTCTTCGTATCTCGCCCGATGGTTACCTGCCAAAAGGATGCTATCAGGGCCCACCTATGCGAAAAGCGATTTCAGAGGCCTCCTCACGCAGCCCCAGAAACCGCTCCCGCGTGCAGAAATGTTAGATGGAAAAAATATAGTGCTGAAACCAAACTGAAGAAGATCGTAATCACGATAAAATTAACTTACAGCACCCATCGAATTGCATAACCAATCAATTGTGTTCCACGTTCACGTTAAAACTGGAATGCAATATTGAATTATCTGAATGTGACACGATTCTTTGTTGATTAAAAACACTGTGGAATAGGCGTAGACGGCGTCGACGCGTCACAGAATCACGTTCGCGGTGTCCTGAATTCTCAGAAAGAAGGCGAGAAAATAAATAACTTCCGACTTAGCAAGATGCAAGTCAGCAGAAAATATGCAGTAACTGTCGGTACCGAAGTAAGTCTATTCTATTTCTAGGCCACAATGTGCAACACTAGAAACAGTTTGACACCTTAATGATTATAACAGTCATTTCATAGTGATTTCTTGTATATATACACTTCTGGAAATTGAAATAAGAACACCGTGAATTCATTGTCCCAGGAAGGGGAAACTTTATTGACACATTCCTGGGGTCAGATACATCACATGATCACACTGACAGAACCACAGGCACATAGACACAGGCAACAGAGCATGCACAATGTCGGCACTAGTACAGTGTATATCCACCTTTCGCAGCAATGCAGGCTGCTATTCTCCCATGGAGACGATCGTAGAGATGCTGGATGTAGTCCTGTGGAACGGCTTGCCATGCCATTTCCACCTGGCGCCTCAGTTGGACCAGCGTTCGTGCTGGACGTGCAGACCGCGTGAGACGACGCTTCATCCAATCCCAAACATGCTCAATGGGGGACAGATCCGGAGATCTTGCTGGCCAGGGTAGTTGACTTACACCTTCTAGAGCACGTTGGGTGGCACGGGATACATGCGGACGTGCGTTGTCCTGTTGGAACAGCAAGTTCCCTTGCCGGTCTAGGAATGGTAGAACGATGGGTTCGATGACGGTTTGGATGTACCGTGCACTATTCAGTGTCCCCTCGACGATCACCAGTGGTGTACGGCCATTGTAGGAGATCGCTCCCCACACCATGATGCCGGGTGTTGGCCCTGTGTGCCTCGGTCGTATGCAGTCCTGATTGTGGCGCTCACCTGCACGGCGCCAAACACGCATACGACCATCATTGGCACCAAGGCAGAAGCGACTCTCATCGCTGAAGACGACACGTCTCCATTCGTCCCTCCATTCACGCCTGTCGCGACACCACTGGAGGCGGGCTGCACGATGTTGGGGCGTGAGCGGAAGACGGCCTAACGGTGTGCGGGACCGTAGCCCAGCTTCATGGAGACGGTTGCGAATGGTCCTCGCCGATACCCCAGGAGCAACAGTGTCCCTAATTTGCTGGGAAGTGGCGGTGCGGTCCCCTACGGCACTGCGTAGGATCCTACGGGCTTGGCGTGCATCCGTGCGTCGCTGCGGTCCGGTCCCAGGTCGGCGGGCACGTGCACCTTCCGCCGACCACTGGCGACAACATCGATGTACTGTGGAGACCTCACGCCCCACGTGTTGAGCAATTCGCCGGTACGTCCACCCGGCCTCCCGCATGCCCACTATACGCCCTCGCTCAAAGTCCGTCAACTGCACATACGGTTCACGTCCACGCTGTCGCGGCATGCTACCAGTGTTAAAGACTGCGATGGAGCTCCGTATGCCACGGCAAACTGGCTGACACTGACGGCGGCGGTGCACAAATGCTGCGCAGCTAGCGCCATTCGACGGCCAACACCGCGGTTCCTGGTGTGTCCGCTGTGCCGTGCGTGTGATCATTGCTTGTACAGCCCTCTCGCAGTGTCCGGAGCAAGTATGGTGGGTCTGACACACCGGTGTCAATGTGTTCTTTTTTCCATTTCCAGGAGTGTATATAGGATGGTCCATTGATAGTGACCGGGCCAAATATCTCACGAAATAAGCATCAAGCGAAAAAACTACAAAGAACGAAACTCGTCTAGCTTGAAGGGGGAAACCAGATGGCGCTATTGTTGGCCCGCTAGATGGCGCTGCCATAGGTCAAGCGGATATCAAATGCATTTTTTAAATAGGAACCCCCATTTTTATTACATATTCGTGTAGTATGTAAAGAAATATGAATGTTTCAGTTGGACCATTTTTTTCACTTTGTGATAGATGGCGCTGAAATAGTCACGTACGTGTAAGTACGTGGTATCTCCTAACATTCCGCCAGTGCGGACGGTATTTGCTTCGTGATACATTACTCGTGTTAAAACGGACCGTTTACCAATTGCGGAAAAGGTCGATATCGTATTTATGTATGGCTATTGCGATCAAATTACCCAATGGGCGTGTGCTATGTATGCTGCTCGGTATCCTGGAGGACATCATCCAAGTGTCCGGACCGTTCGCCGGATAGTTACGTTATTTAAGGAAAAAGGAAGTGTTCAGCCACATGTGAAACGTCAATCACGACCTGCAACAAATGATGATGATGACGAAGTAGGTGTTTTAGCTGCTGTCGCAGCTAATCCGCACATCAGTAGCAGACAAATTGCGTGAGAATCGGAAATCTCAAAACCGTCGGTGTTGAGAATGCTACATCAACATCGATTGCACCCGTACCATATTTCTATGCACGAGGAATTGCATGGCGACGACTCTGAACGTCGTGTACAGTTCTGCCACTGGGCACCAGAGAAATTACGAAGCGATGACAGATTTTTTGCACGCGTTCTATTTAGCAACGAAGCGTCATTCACCAACAGCGGTAACGTAAACCGGCATAATATGCACTATTGGGCAACGGAGAATCCACGATGGCTGCGACAAGAAGAACATCAGCGACTTTGGCGGGTTAATGTACGGTGCGGGATTATGGGAGCAAGGATAAATGTCCCCCATTTTATCGATGGCAATCTAAATGGTGCAATGTATGCTGATTTCCTACGTAATGTTCTACCGATGTTACTACACGACCTTCCACTGCTTCACAGAATGGCGATGTACTTCCAACATGATGGATGTCCGGCACATAGCTCGCGTGAGGTTGAAGCGGTATTGAATAGCAAATTTCATGACTGGTGGATGGGTTGTCGAAGCAGCATACCATGCCCCGCACGTTCACCGGGTCTGACGTCCCCGGATTTCTTTCTGTGGGGAAAGTTGAAGGATATTTGCTATCGTGATCCACCGACAACGCCTCACAACATGCGTCAGCGCATTGTCAATGCAAGTGCGAACACTACGGAAGAAGAACTACTCGCTGTTGAGAGGAATGTCGTTACACGTATTGCCAAATGCGTTGAGGTTGACGAACATCATTTTGAGCATTTATTGTACTAATGTGGTATTTACAGGTAATCACGCTGTAACAGCATGCGTTCTCAGAAATGATAAGTTCACAAAGGTACATATATCACATTGGAACAACCAAAATAAAATGTTCAAATGTACCTACGTTCTGTATTTTAATTTAAAAAACCTACCTGTTACCAACTGTTCGTCTAAAACTGTGAGCCATATGTTTGTGACTATTACAGCGCCATCTATCACAAAGCGAAAAAGGTGGTCCAACTAAAACATTCATATTTCTTTATGTACTACACGAATATGTAATAAAAAATGGGGGTTCCTATTTAAAAAAACGCAGTTGATATCCGTTCGACCTATGGCAGCGCCACCTAGCGGGCCAACCATAGCACCATCTGGTTTCCCCCTTCAACCTGGACAAGTTGTAGTTTTTTCGTTTGATGCTTATTTCGTGAGATATTTGGCCCAGTCACGTTCAATGGATAACCCTATATATATATATATATATATATATATATATATATATATATATATATTTCTATCGCTGCTCGTTTAGTTTTTATTGCCGTTTCAAATATACCGATCATTTTTGAAACACCCTGTATATATATATATATATATATATATATATATATATATAGGGTGTTTCAAAAATGATCGGTATATTTGAAACGGCAATATATATATATATATATATATATATATATATATATATATATATATATATATATATATATATATATATAGGGTGTTTCAAAAATGATCGGTATATTTGAAACGGCAATAAAAACTAAACGAGCAGCGATAGAAATACACCGTTTGTTGCAATATGCTTGGGACAACAGTACATTTTCAGGCGGACAAACTTTCGAAATTACAGTAGTTACAATTTTCAACAACAGATGGCGCTGCAAGTGATGTGAAAGATATAGACGACAACGCAGTCTGTGGGTGCGCCATTCTGTACGTCGTCTTTCTGCTGTAAGCGTGTGCTGTTCACAACGTGCAAGTGTGCTGTGGACAACATGGTTTATTCCTTAGAACAGAGGATTTTTCTGGTGTTGGAATTCCACCGCCTAGAACACAGTGTTGTTGCAACAAGACAAAGTTTTCAACGGAGGTTTAATGTAACCAAAGGACCGAAAAGCGATACAATAAAGGATCTGTTTGCAAAATTACAACGGACTGGGAACGTGACGGATGAACATGCTGGAAAGGTAGGGCGACCGCGTACGGCAACCACAGAGGGCAACGCGCAGCTAGTGCAGCAGGTGATCCAACAGCGGCCTCGGGTTTCCGTTCGCCGTGTTGCAGCTGCGGTCCAAATGACGCCAACGTCCACGTATCGTCTCATGCGCCAGAGTTTACACCTCTATCCATACAAAATTCAAATGCGGCAACCCCTCAGCGCCGCTACCATTGGTGCACGAGAGATATTCGCTAACGATATAGTGCACAGGATTGATGACGGCGATATGCATGTGGGCAGCATTTGGTTTACTGACGAAGCTTATTTTTACCTGGACGGCTTCGTCAATAAACAAAACTGGCGCATATGGGGAACCGAAAAGCCCCATGTTGCAGTCCCATCGTCACTGCATCCTCAAAAAGTACTGGTCTGGGCCGCCATGTCTTCCAAAGGAATCATTGGCCCATTTTTCAGATCCGAAACGATTACTGCATCACGCTATCTGGACATTCTTCGTGAATTTGTGGCGGTACAAACTGCCTTAGACGACACTGCGAACACGTCGTGGTTTATGCAAGATGGTGCCCGGCCACATCGCACGGCCGACGTCTTTAATTTCCTGAATGAATATTTCGATGATCGTGTGATTGCTTTGGGCTATCCGAAACATACAGGAGGCGGCGTGGATTGGCCTCCCTATTCGCCAGACATGAACCCCTGTGACTTCCTTCTGTGGGGACACTTGAAAGACCAGGTGTACCGCCAGAATCAAGAAACAATTGAACAGCTGAAGCAGTACATCTCATCTGCATGTGAAGCCATTCCGCCAGACACGTTGTCAAAGGTTTCGGGTAATTTCATTCAGAGACTACGCCATATTATTGCTACGCATGGTGGATATGTGGAAAATATCGTACTATAGAGTTTCCCAGACCGCAGCGCCTTCTGTTGTTGACAATTGTAACTACTGTAATTTCGAAAGTTTGTCTGCCTGAAAATGTACTGTTGTCCCAAGCATATTGCAACAAACGGTGTATTTCTATCGCTGCTCGTTTAGTTTGTATTGCCGTTTCAAATATACCGGTCATTTTCGCGGGGACCCCACACGATATTGTAGAGGTGTCCCAGTTTCTTTGGCTCTTCAGTATAATGAACCTCCACCAGGGCAGGGTACTTCAGTAAATTTCTTTGCCATGTGGTGAAGCGGACGCTGACGTAGCCTACAGCAAAGAAGACAGTTCCCCACAACTCTAACCAGCGGACAGCGTCAGTATTGAAGCAGGCTGAGAGTGGTTTTCAAATAACGAGCAGTCAATGTGTGGAACTGATACACATTTAGCTGAGTGTGCGTTTTGGTGTTAATGCAAGCCCTTCACTTTTCTTAATGAATGCGCTCTGTCTACTCAGCTTTGCTGTGACTGATAAATGCAGTACACTCACGCATCTCTCTCTCTCTCTCTCTCTCTCTCTGTGTGTGTGTGTGTGTGTGTGTGTGTGTGTGTGTGTGTGCGTATAGAGATACGCAGTCATGTCTCACCATGTAGTGGCCAGTGTATTAACAAACAACCTCAAAGTTGCACGTATCTTGTAAGCACCGCAGCAGACCAACGAACGTACGATGGAGCATAAACAGACAGGGGCTGACGCAGTGTGTGTGCTGTAAACAGATGGGATCACTTGCCGCAGGGAGTTGCGAGCCACGGAGGCAGCTTGCGCCACGCACAGCCACACGAGCTCTCAATTGCGCGGAGAATAAGAAGAGTGTGCATATCGATGACATCTGTAACGCAGTTCACCTAACGATTGTATGGGCTTATTCATACCATACACTTATGCTCGTGTAAGGGAATTAGAGATTAAACCAGCCGACCAATACTGATTTGAAAAATGTGTTCCAGAATCGTCTGAAATTCTGTCTCCAGTTGTAGAATACATATACAGGGAAAATGTGTGGGAGAATGTGGATAGTCGCTGAGCAGTGCGGGGCTCGTGTTCGCGCTATATCTCATTTGACATCCTGGTTTTACTGTACTACCACCTCGTTGTGTTAATTTCAATTACTGGTATCACTGAGTTGCCGCCTTGCCTGCCCGTGAGTGACAGCAGCGGTGCTTATCGATATAAGCCCTGGCATATTACCTTTGCTGACTGCTATTACATCCCGGTTGTCATGTGTTGGCAGGGAGTTCGGATCTGCCAGGAAGTGGGAACGCGCCTGTAGTGCAGTTCGGACCTGGCAGTCGTAGTGTTGGGACGCGGCGGAAGTCAGTCGGGTTGGAGCAGTAGTGAGGCTTGGATAACCATGACTCGACCGGCTGTTGCCGGCACACGTGACTTGAACTGGGGATGGTCTTGGTTGATCGTCATTTGTTCGTCTTACCGGACGACGTGTACTTGCTTGCCAATCGCTTATGTGTTGGCGGTGTGTGTCTCAACTCGTGTCATTGCTCGGTCACCACTTTTAGCATTCGTTGCGTTCTTCATCCTAATGTTTGTGAAATTGTGTGTAGCTTGTGATGTCACTGCTTAGTTATTTTAGTGCTGTCTCCATGCTGGTGTGCGAGGAGTCGGTCGGTTGGCGTGGAGCAGCGAGGAAATCTCCGTGGAGCTTAGTTTGGCCGGGCCCGCTGGCAGTCTCTACGCAGTGTCGGAGTGTTGGGGCTGTTCCCATTACTACGAGGTCCGTGGCTCACCGACCCTGGACAGGAAAGTTGAGTTTTGATTTATTTTACCAGCAAGTCAAGACTGTTCACATTGTGCCGTTTGGTTCTCGTTGTTGGCTGTTGGGACATTCCTGCGAGCTACAACGTCTGTGTTCGAGTAGGCGAAGGTTTAGCCACCGTCCTGTGGAGTCTAACTGTATTTCTTTATTTGCAATTGAAGTGCCATTAACGTTCCGGTCACCTGCCCGGGCAGTTGACGTAAATTCAGGCAGTGTCCTTTCCTGACCATGTTGTCGCTGTCCAGCACAGTGTGTAGTTTGACAGCTTAATGTACGCTTGGTTGTGGGCGTCCATGCCTTTTTACGTTTTGCACTGAACTCCCGGTTGTGTGCTTGTCGAGTGGAGCGCAAGCTACCTTGTCGGTGGATCTGCTGCTTGTCTGTTGGTTGGGTTGTCATCGGATCAAGAATGGCTGGGCCGACTGCCTGGCTCACCAAAGTGATCTTTAGTATTTCTAGTGCTGGCTGACCCCCAAAACTTCTGAGTGTCGTTAGTTGCACTTCCTTTTCTTATTTTCTGTTATGTGTATTTGAATGGCTCATAGTCGATGGTTTTGAATTAAAGTTGAATTGTTTTTAGTGGTGTTTTAAGTCATGGGCCTTCAGCCACATTAAAATTAAAGTTCCTTGCTTATCAACTGTTAGATCGCTTGGGCCTTCAGCCTCATTAATATATTTTTTAAAGATAAAGCCTTGGGCCTACAAAAATTATTTTACTTGCGTTTTAAGTCATGGGCCTTCAGCTGTTTTAAAATTAAAGTTCCTTGCTTGTCAAGTGTTAGATTGTTTGGGGCCTTCAACCTAATTTAAGATAAGGCTTTGTTGTTTAATTTATTTTACCTTGAGTTTTAAGACATGGGGCCTTCAGCCGTTTTTAAATTAAGCCTCTTTGTCTTTCGAGCATCAGACTGTTTGGGGCCTTCAGCCTAATTGAAGATAAGACCTTCGGCCTTGTGTTTATTTTTTTTTATTTTATTTTATCTTGAGTCTTAAATCATGGGCCTTCACCCATCTTTAAATTAAGGTTGTTGCTTTTCAAGTGTTAGATTTTTGGGCCATCAGCCAAATTATAGAACTTACTTAATGTGAGACCTTCTGCCTTCTAAATATTCTCTTTGGCGTCTGAATTTTGAGTTAATGGCTTTTAGGCGTTTTTGTTTAAAAAAAAATTGAAGTGGTTGTGCCCATTCGGCAGAAGATAGTGTGGCGTATTCAGCTGATAACTAAGTTCAAGAATTTGTACTGTAATGTTTGGTCAAATAAATAAAGTTATACGTGTTTGAGTATAAGTGACAGCCGCTCATTTTGGTCCCTTTCCACAATTCCAACTACCTGTCCTGTCCTGCGGGTTTAGCAGGGCATTTCAGTCGCAATTGGAAAGTCTATTGGTAAGAGAAATAAGTCAAATGCATGATTTAGTTTTAAAAAATCATTTACTGATTACCCACATTAAAAGTAAATTCACGTTATTTGAAGCAGAAATAAAAGTATTGTTCAATTCATCTTCTTCTCCCTACTACTTCTTGAGTTGACAGATTGCTGCACAATCATACGAGTCAGGATCATGTACTGAAACACGCTTTAATAGTTTCTTCGTCCAGAACACTTAGTCACTGCCTCCGATGTAAACTACACTATTGATGTCATCAAAATTCCGAAACATCTTCAACACGTTTCAGAGACAAGTCAGGTTCATCCTAGTCTTTTGAATGGTGATTCTGCATTAGCCATAATACTTTCCGCCGAGTTTTTGCAACGTAATATATCTGAATCCTTTAGGAGCCTCAACAGTCACTGAAAATGTTATTATTACATGTCCAGCGGTTTTAGTAGCTAGAAGTGCCAGACCTTTACATGTAAACTCTCCAAATTCATTTAAGAACCCTCGGGCATCAGCAATAACATTCATACTCTGAGACTCCACCGTGGAATGGTATTATGTGGTGTATCACTCATTAATTTATGCCATTTGCTGCACTATTCCAGTCAATGGACAGTAATTTACCACCCTATCATGTAACAACAATGAAAATGTGACAGTTTCTCTAGGGATGTTGTCTGATGACGCAGTTTCGATATGAATATCAAGAGGTGCACCTCTAATGAGCTCATTCCGCTCCAATGTGACTGTAACAACGTTCAGTGATAGTTCCTTAAAGTTCTGTTGTCTCAGTATGCATCTGGATCCATGTCCAACACATGGAAGGAGGGACAAAATTTCGAATGCCTGTTGTGTAATAGTCTGTACACTATATTACTGTAGTTCAGCTGTAAGTTAGTTAACAGTTGTCGAAAATGTCAGAATCTTTCTGCAAGCTGCCTTTCCTTTTCGTCTACAGCACCAATATAGTGAAATTCGGAGTTTCTACCTGAACAGCTGTCTCAACTGCCCAAGACTGACGTCGAGTAGTCATAAAAGCTGGGTATTCATACAGTTCCCACGAATGTTAAGATAATGGTAGCATAGCAGATGAATTCAGTATCCCCAGGAATCGCACACACTCTACATGCAATAAAGAAATATGCTGCATTTTCCAGATGACCTTCTCCAGTACCATTTTATTTTCTTCAGAATGAGGCTCTCCCTGACCGTAGCAGTTGTTATCCATTGCACTTTTCAGTAAAATCAGTTCCTGTTTTCAGTGATTAATCACGTCTCATAACTTCAAGGAATTCAATAAGCACCTCGAGCAAGAAATACACACAAAAGCGGTCGCATTCATTATCGATCCGTCTATCAACCATCTTGCATACTGCAGAAAATTCTTGGTAGTACTGAAACATATGTCTCAGGAGTTGATGTGACACCAACATTGCGATTGTGGTCGAGTTCGATTCCATTCAGCTCATATGTCTTGAACCACAAAGGAGGAGGAGGAGATTAGTGTTTAACGTCCCGTCGACAACGAGGTCATTAGAGACGGAGCGCAAGCTCGGGTGAGGAAAGGATGGGGAAGGAAATCGGCCGTGCCCTTTCACAGGAACCATCCCGGCATTTGCCTGAAGCGATTTAGAGAAATCACGGAAAACCTAAATCAGGATGGCCGGAGACGGGATTGAACCGTCGTCTTCCCGAATGCGAGTCCAGTGTGCTAACCACTGCGCCACCTCGCTCGGTTCTGAACCACAAAGGCAAACGCATTACATGTGAGTCATGAAGCCGATGTAGCCTCTCCATTGTTTTTCAAAAACCGCACTTCTAGATACAAGAAACTGCTGCTTGGAGGTGTCAACATATACTGGTATTGAAGCAAAAATACATATTTCATCGTTAATGTTAAATGTTGCTGAAGCAAAGATGACGGATCATTCATTCATCATACCGAACTGAAACTGTTACATCGACCAATGACATTGCACGGTTTCAAACTCACCGTTTCGAGAAATTTAAAATTCTCCAATGTTAACGCACTATACTTCCGTTCTAAAGTGATTTACCATGTACTCTGAGATCACCTTTCTATCTCATACCCACACTGTTTCAAGTGGATATGTACAAGGATCTCTTCTCTACAGAAACCACCTAAACTTTCGTCCTGATCTAGAGTATTAATCTCTAGATTGTCTAATGTCTTAACAGTCGCTGGAAGATACATCGGATTGTGTGGAACCTGTACAGTATTGTATCCGGGGCCTATTGTACAGAATATTAGTGGATACAATTTATTAGCTAGTAGTTCAAATATTAATTCATAGTAATGTTACATTCGACACAGTTTCTGTTTAACGGTAATATATTCATAAGTTCTGCCGAATCGTAAAATTCATCAGATTTCTTATGCAAAACTTGTTCCCTTTCGAAATCAAGTAGTGGTCCTATTGGACCTTTCTGTGTAAAGTATGTTATCATCTGCTTCATCGGTTACATCTCTGTTCTGCAGTGAAGAGCCAAACAAACGGGTACAGTTGCCTGATATCGTGTACGGCCCACGCGAGCAAGCATAAGTGCCGCAACACGACGTAACACTACTAATGTATGAAATAGTGCTGGAGGGAAATGACACCATGAATCCTGCAGGGCTGTCCATAAATCCGTAAGAGTACGAGGTGGTGGAGCAAGTACGTGTCACCTGCCAGAGTCGTATCTAGACGTATAGGGGGTCCCATGTCACTCCAGCTGCACACGCCCCACACCATTACAGAGCCTCCACCAGCTTGAACAGTCCCCTGCTGACATGAGGTTGTCCCCATACCCGTACACCTCCATCCGCTCGATATAATTTGAAACGAGACTCGTCCGACAAGGCAACATGTTTCCTGTTTTCGACAGTCCAATGTCGGTGCCGACGGGGCCAGGCGAGGCGTAAAGCTTTGTTTCCTGCAGTCCTCAAGGGTACACGAGTGGGCCTTCGGCTGCGAAGGCCCATATCGATGATGTATCGTTGAATGATTCGCATGCTATCACTTGTTGATGCCCAGCATTGAAATCCGCAGCAATTTGCGGAAGAGTTGCATTCCTCTCACGTTGAACGATTCTCTTCAGTCGTCATTGGTCCCGTTGTTGCGGGATATTTTCCCGGCCTTAGCGATATTAGAGGTTTGATGTTTTATCGGATTCTTGATATTCACGGTACATTCGTGAAATGGTTGTACGGGAAAATCTCCACTTCATCGCTACATCGGAGATGCTGTGTCCCATCGCTCGTGCACCGACTATAATATCACGTTCAAACTCACTGAAATCTTGACAACATGCCATTGTAGTAGCAGTAAGCGATCTAACAACAGCGCCAAACACTTGTTGTCTTAGATTAGCTGGCGGAAAGTAACTAGCTTTTAATACCGAGGGTCGTTCTTTCAAAGTTAATATGCATGACATGACATCTGGGTGTCGACTGAAACATTGGTGTACATGCAATTTGTTTTTATGCCTGCGTCAGGAGAAACATTAGGCAGAAATGTCCATAGTAGTATTAGTCAAAGTTCTGGTAACGTCGAAAATTGTAGAACACATGATTGTTGTTGGAAAAGTAATGGCGCAATTCTTCTGGCGCATGAAAATCGCCAAACAAGATAGAACACGTTATTTCTTTCTTTCTTAATATATGCGAACCAGTGGGACATTGATCCTCCTATAATATCAGAGTTCACAATAACACATTTTCCACTTTTCCATAACATCTTCAGGAGTGCATCTCTCACGCACGCTCCATGGAATCGGTGAATACGGAACTATTTGGCGAAGTTACGTACATCTATGTTTGTAAGTGGTCTTTAGGATAGTACAGCTAGGAATTTTTTTCTGCCCTGAACAATCCAAGATCTTTCCTGTGTGGTTTTAAGTAGAGTCCTTTCCCAATAACAGTAGCCTCCATAAACAAATGCACTACGAGAAGAAGATAGCAATGTCAGGGAACAAAATAAAAACAATATGGAAGAGGAGACTGGTAGAACCAGAAACGAACAGGAGCAAATAGCATTAAGGGTAGATGACACATTAGTAGCCGATGGGCATAGTGTGGCAAATCTATTTAACAAGTACTTTATATCCGTTACTGATAGGACGGGATTGTCAGGATCAGTAAATAATGTCCTTGAATATCTGAAACTAGCCTTTACAAATAGCTTCAGGTACATGAATATGTCACTCACTTCACCAAAAGAAATAACTTCCATAGCAAAATCTTTAAAAACAAAGCATTCTAGTGGTTACAATGAAATATCAACAAAGTTAATTAAGGCATGCTCTTGTGAGTTTAGTACAATTCTAAATTACTTGTGTAACCAATCATTTAAAACTGGGACATTTCCTGAGTGGCTAAAATATGCAGATGTTAAGATTCTATTCAAGAAAGGGGATGAAGAGATACCATCAAACTACAGACCGATTTCACTTTTGCCAGCATTCTCAAAAATTTTAGAAAACGTAATGTACAGGCAGCTTCTCAACCATCTGACCACAAATAACATATTATCAAGAACACAGTTTGGATTTCTGAAGGGTTCTGATATCGAGAAGGCTATTTACACCTACAGTGAAAATGTATTTAACTCATTAAATAACAAATTACAAACAGCAGGTATTTGCTGTGATTTGTCAAAGGCGTTTGATTGTGTGGACCACAACATCCTTTTAAATAAATTAGAATTCTATGGTGTCACTCGCAGCGCTGCAAAATGGTTCAAGACATACATCGCCAACAGGAAACAAAGGGTGTCAGTGCAAGGGACTAGTAAATAAAGTCATCAGTCATCATCAGAATGGGAAGAAATTACATGTGGTGTCCCACAAGGATCCATTTTAGGGCCATTGCTTTTTCTTGTGTTCATTAGTGATCTCTCATCAGTTACACTGCCAGAAGCAGAGTTCGTTTTGTTTGCGGATGACACAAGTATTGCAATAAATAGTATGTCGAGTGTAGCTCTAGAAAGATCTGGTAATGATATTTTCATGGATATATATAAATGGTTTAAAGCCAACTCACTGACATTAAACTTCGAAAAGACTCACTATATGCAATTCAGAACCTGTAAGAGGTTTCCACACAGCATATGCATAAAGTATGAAGAAGAGCAGATAGAAGAGGTTGAGAGTCTTCAATTCCTGGGGTTACAACCTGATAATAAATTCAGTTGGGAGGAGCACACCACATAACTGCAGAAACGCCTTAACAAATCTGTATTTGCAATTTGAGTGTTAGCAGACATAGGCGACATAACAATGAAAAAGCTTGCATACTTTGCCTACTTTCATTCCATAATGTCATATGGTACAATATTTTTGGGTAACTCTTCAAGTCAAATGTGGTGTCACCACCAGACACCACACTTGCTAGGTGGTAGCCTTTAAATCGGCCGCGGTCCATTAGTATATGTCGGACCCGCGTGTCGCCACTGTCAGTGACTGCAGACCGAGCGCCGCCACACGGCAGGTCTAGAGAGACTTACTAGCAATCGCCCCAGTTGTACAGCCGACTTTGCTAGCGATGCTACATTGACAATTACGCTCTCATTTGCCAAGACGATAGTTGGCATAGCCTTCAGCTACGTTATTTGCTATGACCCAGCAAGGCGCCATTACCAGTTAAAATTGAAATTATAAAACATGTACCGTCAAGAGCGATGTACTCCAATTATGGATTAAAGTTAAGTATTACAGCAACTCTGTCCGTTTTTCTAAGTTCTCATTTCTCTGACCTGTTCCAGACCTCACGCCAGTCTGCGTGTAACTGAACGCGTGCATTTCGGCCTCCTCTAGCAACACGGTGTTGGCTCTTCTGCCAACACTACATTGCCGACGAGTCTAAAAAGAGTCTAAAAAGGGTCTTCTCCTTTTACTTGCTTAAATTACTTGTGTCATGGCTTCGCCGCAATCTCCAGATGTGCTTTCCGAATTTTATCGCTTGCAGAATCAGCAGACGCAGGCCTTGCTGGATGCCCTTGGACAGCTCGTCCAGGGTCAACGTGCTATGCAAAATGATGCGGCAGCCGCCGCTCCACCGCTACCGCAGCCACAACATGCAGTTGCACCACCTTGTCGTCCTTTTGATGCGGCACTGGAAAGCAGGACGGAGTGGTCACGCCAATTTGTATTCCATCTCGCTGCCTACAGAATTCAAGGTAACGAGCGGCAGCCTTTCTTATTAGCATGCGTCGGCGTATCCACGTACCGAGTGATAGTGAAATTATTTCCCTGACGTGACATAGCAACTCTGTCCTACTAAGAAATTTTGTCTGCATTAGATGCCTATTTCAAAGAATCTGTCAATGTAGTTGCAAAAAGGTATACTTTCTTTCGTACAAAATGTACGGCCGGTCAAACTAATCGGGAGTGGGTTGCAACTTTGCAAGGCCTTACTAGGGATTGTGCTTTTGAGTGTGAATGTGGACTCCCTTATTCCGATACAATGGTACGTGATGCAATTGCACAGAACGTTTCTGATGTTCGTATACGGGAACAGATTTTGAAACTAGTCAATCCCTCCCTTCAACAAGTGATGGACATCTTGGATAGGCAGGACACACTTGACTTTGCTCAGGAATCATTTGCAACTTCGCCAGCTGTGTGTCACGTTACCCGGCCCGCCGGGCGCGCTGCACGGAACAGTAAACAGCCCTCGCGCCCGTCCGCGCAGCTGCCGCCAAGCCCTCTGCTACATGTGCCGCGCCAGCAAGCAAATGCAGTGCAAAAGTCATGCCCGCGGTGTGCTACTAGACATTCGCGTGAGAATTGCCCGTCACGCCAAGCTATTTGCTTTTTCTGTAATAAAAAAGGACATGTTCAAAGTGTTTGCCAGAAAAAGCTTAGATCGGACACTAACACCCATTCCAGGCCCTTTGCTTCGCGCCGGAATCGAACCAAGAATACTCAGGCTCGTGAACCTTCGCCCATGGACATTCATGTAGTTAATACCACTCCACCCAGTGCCACTCTCTCTAACAGTGACTGTGTTCGTCCCACAAAATGTGTGCGTCGACATCGACGGAAATCGCGTCAAGTCGCAAGTGATTCTGTACCAGTATCAGTTCACGTTGCACGAGACAGTCGCTCTTGTCGTCAGCAGGACAATAAACTTCTTGTAGATTTGGACATTAATGGCAAGGTCGTACCATTCCAGCTCAATACCGGAGCTGCAGTTTCACTAATCAATCACGACACGTACAAACAACTGCGCGCACCTCCGTTGCGTGCCGCGAATGTTAAGTTAAATAGTTATTCAGGACAAGCAATCCCTGTGTTAGGACAGTGCAGCCTTCTTGCAACATACAAGGGACAAACAAAACTTGTGTCATTGTACGCCCTTCGTTTTTCTTCTGCAGTGAACTTGTTTGGTTTAGATTTGTTTCAGTTGTTTAACTTGTCTATAGTAAATCAGGTCCTATCAGTGAACCAGACTGTGCCTTCAGCCAGTGTTTCTCGTCTATGTGAAGAATTTTGCAGACATTTTTGCACTGGGCCTTGGTTGCGCTAAGAACTATGAAGCCCATTTGGAACTGAAAGTAAACGCGCAACCGAACTTTTTCAGAGCGCGCGATGTTCCCCACGCATTGCGTGATGAGGTCACAAGAACCTTACACGATTTGGAATCACAAGGTGTCATTGAACGTGTGCAGGCTTCTCTCTGGGCCTCACCCTTAGTCATTTTGCCAAAACCTTCCGGAAAATTGAGACTTTGTGTGGACTTCAAGGCAACGGTGAATCCACAACTAGTGATTGCAACTTTTCCTTTACCCCGCACGGAAGATCTTTTTGACAAACTGTGCCCGGGTACATATTTTTCGAAGTTGGACCTAGCAGATGCGTACTTGCAAATACCAGTGGACGACGAATCCCAGCGCGTCTTGGTGGTTAACACGCATCTTGGTTTGTATCGATTCAAAAGACTGCTGTTCGGTGTGCATCCGCCCCTGCATTGTTTCAGCAATATCTGCAAACTCTTTGTGCCTCGGTCCCTACTGCAGCAAACTATCTGGACGATATTGTGACCTCCGGAAAAACAGAAGAACATTTAGCCTATCTCAGAACATTATTTCAGGTCTTGCGGCAAATTGGTCTTCGCTTGCGGAAGGACAAATGTGTGTTTTTTGCTTGTGACTTACCCTATCTGGGACATGTAATCAATGCCCAAGGCATACATCCCAGTCCAGAGCACCTCCGTGCCATACAAGACTTGCCTTCGCCGCAGAATTTGAAGCAGCTACAGAGTGTGCTGGGAAAAATTAATTATTACAACAGATATGTGCGCCACGCCTCTTCCATTTCAGCTCCGCTTCATCGCTTACGCCGTGAAAGTGTTCCGTTTGTCTGGATGACGGAATGCGAACGCGCCTTTCGCCAGTTGAAATCGGCGTTGCTTTCAAATACTTGCCTTACGCCATTCGATCCCCAGAAACCCCTTTTGTTGATGGTAGATGCATCGGATTTCGGGATCGGTGCTGTGCTTGCGCACACAGATGGATCGCATAATCGCCCTATTGCCTTTGCGTCCAAATTGCTCTCGTCTGCGCAAAGAAATTATTCACAGATTGAGAAAGAAGCTTTGGCTGTCGTATTTGGTGTTACTAAGTTTCATGATTTCTTGTATGGCGTCACTTTACCATCATCACAGACCACAAACCTTTGACGTCGCTTTTTCATCCGAACAAGCCTGTACCTCCACGTACAGCGCAGAAATTCCTTCGCTGGTCTATTTTCCTCTCGCAGTACCGCTACGATATCTTGTATCAGTCCACTGCTAAGCACGGAAACGCTGATGCGTTGTCCCGTTTGCCTGTTGCTGAGGATAGAGCATTCGATTCTTCCGAACTTGCTTGCATGTTCATTGATGCGGAAACCGATGACGTGGTCGAATCGTTTCCGATTGATTTTCGTCGTGTAGCTACAGCCACAGCTGCTGACCCTGTCCTTGCTACCGTTCTGCGTTTTGTTGCCATGCAATGGCCCTTGTCAAAATCACGGATCGAGGATCCGTTGGTTCGCCGATTTTTTGCTCACAAGGAGAGACTTTTTGTTCGACGTGGTGTTTTGCTGTTGCGTTCTGATAATGATCAGTCCAGGGTCGCGGTCCCACGTTCGTTACAGTCCTCTGTCTTACGGCTTCTCCACCAAGGACATTGGGGTATAGTGCGAACGAAACAACTTGCTCGTTAGCACTGTACTTGGTTCGTACTCGATGCTGCGATTACGAATATGTGCTCTTCTTGCATGGCGTGTGCCGAACGACAATCCGCACCACCGCGGAAATTCTTTGCATGGCCGAAAGCCACTTCCCCTTGGCAACGCTTGCACATCGATTTTGCTGGCCCATTCTGGAATGCTAGATGGTTGGTTCTGGTCGATTCATTCAGTAATTTTCCTTTTGTTGTCAAGATGCCTTCTGTGGTGTCACCGCTAGACACCACACTTGCTAGGTGGTAACTTAAATCGGCCGCGGTCCTGTAGTACATGTCGGACCCGCGTGTCGCCACTGTGTACTCGCAATCCTAGCGCCACCACATGGCAGGTCACAAGACACGGACATGACCTCGTCCCAGTTGTACGGACGACATAGCTTGCGACTAGACCTACCAAGTATTCCTCTCAATTGCCGAGAGACAGATTAAATAGCCTTCAGCTAGTCCATCGCTACTACCTAGCAAGGCGCCATGTGTATCATTGCTAATTGCTTACTACTATGCAAGAGATGTATTTCAACAAGAACAAGACTACATTAAAGTTAAGTATATTAACATCTCTCTTCTTTTCTTTATAGTTTTCATCCAGTCTCCTGTTTCAGAATTTACGCCCGTCTGCGTTAGTTTCGCGTGCACCTAGCCACTCATTGTGTCGAGACCTTAGGGAATCGACACAACAATATTTTGGCGCCGAGGATTGGTGCCGCGCCCACGTTGCAGTCTTTGTGTTATACTTGCTCTAATTTGCTTGTGTCATGGCTTCGCCGCATTCTCCAGATGTACTGTCCGAATTTTTTCGCTTGCAGAATCAGCAGACGCAGGCGTTATTGGAAGCCCTTGGACAGCTCGTCCAGGGTCAACGTGCGCTGCAAACCGATGCGGCGGCAGCCGCTTCTTCGCTACCGCAGCCACACACCGCTGTCGCACCGCCATTTAGGCCCTTTGAGGCCCATAACGAGAGCTGGACTGAGTGGGCCGATCAGTTCAACTTCCACCTCACTGCTTATGGAATTCAAGGTAAAGAGCGGCAGCCGTTTTTGCTTTCTTGTGTCGGTGTGTCTACCTACCGGGTGATAGTGAAATTGTTTCCCCGACGCGACGTAGCAACTCTGTCCTACGAGGAAATTTTGTCTGCTTTAGATGCCTATTTCAAAGAAACAGTAAATGTAGTTGCCAAACGGTATACGTTTTTTCGTACAAAACGTACGGCCGGTCAGACTAACAGGGAGTGGGTAGCAACTTTGCAAGGCCTTACTAGAGACTGCGCGTTTGCCTGTGAATGTGGCCTCCCATATTCAGATACTATGGTGCGTGATGCAATTGCACAGAACGTTTCTGATGTTCGCATAAGGGAACAGATTTTGAAACTAGTTAATCCCTCCCTGCAACAAGTGATAGACATATTGGACAGGCAAGACACACTTGACTTTGCTCAGGCATCATTTGAAACTTCGCCAGCAGTGTGTCACGTTAATCGGCCCGCCGGGCCCGCTGCACGGGACGCTAAGCGGCCCTCGCGCCCGACTTCGCAGCGGCCGCCTAGCTGGCAACCACGTGCGCCGCGTAAGCAAGCAAATGCAGTGAAATCTTGCCCGCGGTGTGCAACTAGACATTCGCGTGAAACTTGCCCGTCACGCCAAGCTATTTGCTTTTACTGTCACAAGAAAGGACATGTACAAAGTGTTTGCCAGAAAAAGTTAAGATCGGACAATCACACAAATTCCAGGCCCTTTGCTTCGCGCCGGAATCGAACCCAGGACAATCAGGCTCGTGGACCTTCACCCATGGACATCCATGTAGTACATTCCCACCCGTCCAGTGACACTTTAGCTAACAGTGACTGTGTTCGTCCCACCCAAAGTGTGCGTCGACGTCGCCGGAAATCCCGTAAAGTTGCAAGTGCTTCTGTACCTGTCTCAGTTCAATTTGCACGAGACAGTCGCTCTTGTCGTCAACAAGACAATAAACTTTTTGTGGACTTAGACTTTGCAGGAAAAGTGGTCCCATTCCAGCTCGATACCGGAGCTGCAGTTTCATTGATTAATCACGACACGTACAAACAACTGGGCGCCCCGCCATTGCGTGCCGCAAATGTTACGTTAACTAGTTACTCAGGACAGCATATACCTGTGTTAGGACAGTGCAGCCTTCTTGCCACATACAAGGGACAGACAAAACTTGTGTCATTTTATGTTCTTCGTTCCTCTAGTGCAGTGAACTTGTTTGGCTTAGATTTGTTTCAATTGTTTAATTTGTCTATAGTAAATCAGGTCCTATCCGTGAATCAGACTGTGCCTTCCGCCAGCGTTTCTAGTCTTTGTGAAGAATTTGCAGACATTTTTGCACCGGGCCTTGGTTGCGCTAAGAACTATGAAGCGCATTTGGAACTGAAAGACAACGCGCAACCAAAATTTTTCAGAGCGCGCAATGTTCCCCACGCATTGCGTGATGAGGTCGCAAAAACATTAGCCGAATTAGAATCTCAAGGTGTAATTGAACGTGTGCAGGCTTCTCTCTGGGCCTCACCCTTAGTCATTTTGCCAAAACCTTCCGGCAAATTGAGACTTTGTGTGGACTTCAAGGCAACTGTGAATCCACAACTTGTGACTGCTACTTTTCCTTTGCCCCGCCCGGAAGATCTTTTTGACAAACTGTGCCCGGGAAAATATTTTTCAAAATTGGACCTAGCAGATGCGTACTTGCAACTACCTGTGGACGAAGAATCCCAGCGCGTCTTAGTGGTTAACACGCATCTTGGCTTGTATCGCTTCAAAAGACTGCCATTCGGGTGTGCATCCGCCCCTGCTTTATTTCAGCAATATTTACAAACTATTTGTGCGTCGGTCCCTACTGCTGCGAACTATCTGGACGATATTGTGATCTCAGGAAAGGCAGAAGCCGAACATTTGCAGAATCTCCGGACCTTCTTTCAGGTCTTGCGTCAGAATGGTCTTCGCTTGAGGAAGGACAAATGTGTGTTTTTTGCTCGTGACTTACCGTACCTGGGGCATGTCATAAATGCCCAAGGAATACATCCGAGTCCAGAGCACCTTCGTGCCATTCAGGACTTGCCGTCACCGCAGAACTTAAAACAGCTACAGAGTGTGCTGGGTAAGGTAAATTATTATCACCGATTTGTGCGCAATGCTTCTTCCATTTCAGCTCCGCTTCATCGCTTACGCCGTAAAGGTGTTCCGTTCGTCTGGACGACGGAATGCGAACGCGCCTTTCGCCAGTTGAAATCGGCGTTACTTTCAAATACTTGCCTTACGCCATTCGATCCCCGAAAACCCCTTTTGTTGATGGTAGATGCTTCGGATTTCGGGATCGGTGCTGTGCTTGCGCACAAGGATGGCTCGCATGATCGCCCTATTGCCTTTGCGTCCAAATTGCTCTCATCTGCGCAAAGAAATTATTCACAAATAGAGAAAGAAGCTTTAGCTCTTGTGTTTGGTGTAACAAAGTTTCACGATTTCTTGTATGGTCGTCACTTTACAATCATCACGGACCACAAACCTTTGACATCACTTTTTCATCCAAACAAGCCTGTACCTCCACGTACAGCGCAGAAATTCATTCGCTGGTCTCTTTTTCTCTCGCAGTACCGCTACGATATCTTGTATCGGTCCACTGCTAAGCACGGAAACGCTGATGCGTTGTCCCGTTTGCCTGTTGCTGAGGATAAAGCATTCGATTCTTCCGAACTTGCTTGCATGTTCATTGATTCGGAAGCCGATGACGTGGTCACATCGTTTCCGATTGATTTTCGTCGTGTAGCTACAGCCGCAGCTGCTGACCCTGTCCTTGCTTCTGTTTTGCGTTTTGTTGCTACGCAATGGCCCTTGTCAAAGTCACGGATCGAGGATCCTTTGGTTCGCCGTTTTTTTGCTCACAAGGAGAGACTTTTTGTCCGACGTGGTGTTTTGTTGTTGCGTTCCGATAATGATCAATCCCGAGTCGTAGTCCCACGTTCGTTACAGTCATCTGTCTTACGGCTTCTTCACCAAGGACATTGGGGTATAGTGCGAACGAAACAGCTTGCTCGTCAGCATTGTACTTGGTTCGGAATCGATGCTGCGATTACGAATATGTGCTCCTCTTGCGTGGCGTGTGCCGAACAACAATCCGCACCGCCGCGGAAATTCTTTGCATGGCCGAAAGCCACTTCCCCTTGGCAACGCTTGCACATCGATTTTGCTGGTCCATTCTGGAATGCTCGATGGTTGGTTGTGGTCGATGCTTTCAGTAATTTTCCTTTTGTTGTCCGGATGTCTTCCACGACGTCTTCTGCCACCATCCAAGCCTTGTCTGCTATCTTTTGCATTGAAGGTTTTCCGCAGACTATTGTTTCCGACAATGGCCCACAATTCATGTCCGCAGAATTTCAGTCGTTCTGCAAGGCCAATGGTATTCAACATCTGACATCCGCGCCGTTTTCGCCTCAGTCACACGGTGCCGCTGAACGATTGGTCCGGACTTTCAAGTCGCAGATGTTGAAGTTGAAAGAGTCGCATTCTCGGGAGGACGCTTTGTTGCTCTTTTTGTCCTCATATCGCTCTCAGCCCCGCGATGGTCGCTCGCCGGCTGAGTTGCTCCATGGTCGTCCTCATCGAACTCTGCTGTCTTTGCTGCATCCGCCACATCAGGTTCCTGTGCAGCGGCAGTCTCCTGCTTTTGCTCCTGGCGACGTTGTCTATTATCGCAACTATCGCGGTTCACAGCGTTGGCTCGCAGGGCGCATTCTTCGCTGCCTCGGCCGCGCGATGTATTTGGTTTTGGGGGCCTCTGGTGAGGTGCGTCGGCATCTCAATCAGCTGCGCCTCTGTCGTCGCCTGGGTTCTGCCGCTCCCCGTCTGCTTTCAGCGACGGAGCCGTCAGGTCAGCGCCCTGGGGACCCATCTACTGGCTCGCCTCATCCCCAGGTGTTACCGACGCTGCCTTCCATTTTGCCTCATGGCGTCGCGCCGCCGCAGCCGCCGCCGGCGCCGCCAGCAGCGGACGCTTCGCTGCAGCCGCCTCGCGCCTCCCTGGGTCACGCGCCGCCGCTTGCTTCCTGTGACCAGCCGTCCTCCGCCATGGACCTCTTGCCCGCTCCGGACCAGATGTCGTCTTCGCCCGTCGGGTGCTCCGACCACATGGAGGTCGACCCCGCGGCTCCTCTTATATCATTACGTGCGCATACACCTCATGTTGACGTGCACCCTGGACTAGGTTTGCAGGCGTTTCCTAGCTCCCCTCGGACCGAATGGCCGGGTGCGGGTGGCACAGCCTCGCCTGTTGTTAGGCTCCCCACCTCATCGCATACGTCAACATGGGGTCCTCCCCACGGCGGGCGGAAGCCTTATCTCACGACCGTTCGCCGATTTGCGGGGGAGGAATGTGGTGTCACCGCTAGACACCACACTTGCTAGGTGGTAACTTAAATCGGCCGCGGTCCTGTAGTACATGTCGGACCCGCGTGTCGCCACTGTGTACTCGCAATCCTAGCGCCACCACATGGCAGGTCACAAGACACGGACATGACCTCGTCCCAGTTGTACGGACGACATAGCTTGCGACTAGACCTACCAAGTATTCCTCTCAATTGCCGAGAGACAGATTAAATAGCCTTCAGCTAGTCCATCGCTACTACCTAGCAAGGCGCCATGTGTATCATTGCTAATTGCTTACTACTATGCAAGAGATGTATTTCAACAAGAACAAGACTACATTAAAGTTAAGTATATTAACATCTCTCTTCTTTTCTTTATAGTTTTCATCCAGTCTCCTGTTTCAGAATTTACGCCCGTCTGCGTTAGTTTCGCGTGCACCTAGCCACTCATTGTGTCGAGACCTTAGGGAATCGACACAACACCTTCCACGACGTCATCTGCCACCATCCAAGCGTTATCTGCTATCTTTTGTATTGAAGGTCTTCCACAGACTATTGTTTCCGAAAATGGCCCACAATTCATGTCCGCAGAATTTCAGTCTTTCTGCAAGGCCAATGGTATTCCACATCTGACATCCGCGCCGTTTTCGCCTCAGTCAAACGGTGCCACTGAACGATTGGTCCGGACTTTGAAGTCACAGATGTTGAAGTTAAAAGAGTCGCATTCTTGGGAGGACGCGTTATTGCTCTTCTTGTCCTCGTATCGCTCTCAGCCCCGCGATGGTCGCTCGCCGGCTGAGTTGTTGCACGGTCGTCCTCTTCGAACCTTGATGTCTCTGCTACATCTGCCGCATCAGGTTCCTGTGCAGCGGCAGCCACCTGCTTTTGCTCCAGGCGACGTTGTATACTATCGCAACTATCGCGGTTCACGGCGTTGTCTCGCAGGGCGCATTCTTCGCTGCCTCGGCCGCGCTATGTATCTGGTTTTGGGGGCCTCTGGTGAGGTGCGTCGGCATCTCAATCAGCTGCGCCTCTGTCGTCGCACGGGTTCTGCCGCTCCCCGTCTGCTTTCAGCGACGGTGCCGTCAGGTCAGCGCCCTGGGGACCCATCTACTGGCTCGCCTCATCCCCAGGTGTTACCGACGCTGCCTTCCATTTTGCCCCATGGCGACGCGCCGCCGCCGCCGCCGGTCCTCCCGCCGGCGACGCCCGCAGTGGACGCGTCGCTGCAACCGCCGGGCGCCTCCCTGGGTCACGCGCCGCCGATCGCTTCCCGTGACCAGCTGTCCTCCGACATGGAACTCTTGCCCGCTCCGGACCAGATGTCGTCTTCGCCCGTCGGGTGCACCGCCCCGATGGAGGTCGACCCTTCAGCTCCTCCTGTCTCTCTAAGGGCGCATACACCGCATGTTGGCGTGCACCCTGGACTAGGTTTTCAGACGTTTCCTAGCTCCCCTCGGACCGAATGGCCGGGTGCGGGTGGCACAGCCTCGCCTGTTGTTAGGCTCCACACCTCGTCGCATACGTCAACATGGGGTCCTCCCCACGGCGGGCGGAAGCCTTATAACACAACCGTACGCCGATTTGCGGGGGAGGAATGTGGTGTCACCACCAGACACCACACTTGCTAGGTGGTAGCCTTTAAATCGGCCGCGGTCCATTAGTATACGTCGGACCCGCGTGTCGCCACTGTCAGTGATTGCAGACCGAGCGCCGCCACACGGCAGGTCTAGAGAGACTTACTAGCACTCGCCCCAGTTGTACAGCCGACTTTGCTAGCGATGCTACACTGACAATTACGCTCTCATTTGCCGAGACGATAGTTAGCATAGCCTTCAGCTACATCATTTGCTACGACCTAGCAAGGCGCCATTACCAGTTAAAACTGAAATTATAAAACATGTACCGTCAAGAGCGATGTACTCCAATTATGGATTATAGTTAAGTATTACAGCAACTGCGTCCGTTTTTCTAAGTTCTCATTTCTCTGACCTGTTCCAGACCTCACGCCAGTCTGCGTGTAATTGAACGCGTGCATTTAGGCCTCCTCTAGCAACACAGTGTTGGCTCTTCTGCCAACACTACATCAAACAAAAGTTTTCAGAGTCCAAAAGCGTGTAATACGTATTATTTGAGGAGTAAATTCACGGACGTCCTGCCTCTCAGTAATTTACTCCTTAGTGAAATTTGTCCTAAATAATATCTCTCTTTCCAACAAACACCTCTTCAAAGAACTGGGTGTACTAACTACTGCCTCTCAGTATATTTACTCCTTAATGAAATTTGTCCTAAATAATATATCTCTTTTTCCAACAAACAGCTCAGTTCATTCATACAATACCAGGAACAAAAATGATCTGCACAAGGACTTAAAAGTACTTACTTTAGTTCAAGAAGGGGTCCACTACTCAGGAACACTCATCTTCAATAATTTGCCAGCAAACATAAAAAATTTCGTTACAAATAAAGATCAGTTTAAAAGAAGCCTGAAAGACGAACTAGTGGCCAACTCCTTCTACTCCACTGACGAATTTTTTAATAGAAATAAATGATGTATTGTATATACTCATACTATTAGTATTGTTATTTCAGCTTAAAAAAAGATGTATTGTATATACTCATACTATTAGTATTGTTATTTCAGCTTTAAAAAAAGTGACATGTTCCACGTCCACGAGGCTCTCCTCAGTACGGATCTATGGAACGAAAAACTAATCTAATCTAATCTAATCTTGTTATGTTTGTCCGATTCCCATAGTTGTCATTCTGCACCCTGTGCATTCTTCACCATCCGCACTATTGCGGCAGTACTAGTGGCCAAAGAGTAATGGCTGATAAGCTGACCGAGGCTGGAATTTAAAAAAATAAATAAAAACAGTCCCATCTGGTGCCTTAGGTATTGGTGGAATCCAGGGCTTTCAACCCATCTTTTTCTCACTACTTTCTGTTTCAGAGAACATTTATCTGCCAACGACGACGACTACGTACAGTTTTTTTAAAATATCAAATGGTTCAAATGGCTCTGAGCACTATGGGACTTAACGTCTGAGGTCATCAGTCCCCTAGAACTTAGAACTACTTAAACCTAACCAACCTAGGGACATCACACACATCCATGCCCGAGGTAGGATTCGAACCTGCGACCGTAGCGATCGCGGGGTACCAGACTGAAGTGCCTAGAACCACTCGCCCACAGCGGCCGGCTTTTAAACATCCCACAGGTTTTTTCACATTCTTAAGCAGCTGATCATTCGTAACCTGTCTGTAATTTATCCCAGCACCCAGTTTAAGTTCGGTACACATTGCTTTATCAACTAAATAATACAATACTTTGACGTGTATCTATATCCCTTCTCCCTTGTATTTGTTTAACCTCACAAGCTAAACTTAGATCCAAGAAATGACATTCAGCTACTCCTTTATTAGCAGAGTAGTTTAAATTACGTTCCTTACATGCCTTGTCTAGTAGATTTATCCTCGTATCACCACGTACCAGATGCTTTTGTAAATTTCTTCCAGGTCCACAATAATTATATCCCAGTATATGAAGTTCTTTTGGAAGAGTATTAAGAGTTCTAGCTTTACCACGCACATTGTACATCCTATGACATGTATTATGATACTGTATGCTTGGAAAATTTGTGTGCATCGTTATATAACATGCCTTTAGCATCCACCCAGCTGTTGTGCTTCGAAGGAAAGCCAAGGCATTTCACTAATGCCCTGCTCCCTCGACGTCTCACAACGCTCTCTATGAGAAATACGTCAGGTTTAGAGCTTCTCTGTAATTGCTTTATGGAGAGGCTATAGGCAAATTCTTCTCCTTCATCATCACTTAAGATGGAAGTCCTAGGATATGTACGTTGCACTTTGCAAACATCTAGATATCTCTGTTGACCATTTTGATATGTATGATTTCTCAAATGCTGTCTTGTATTCTGAAATATGCACCGAATTGCCTTTACTAAATTTCTACCTGTGTGGATCCAGCATTTTAACGTGATTTTATACCATGTTTAGAAACTCATTATCATGGACATTTACTGGCCATATCTTGATGGTATTACGCTGAGACCAGTTATATTGCTCACTTATTTGTGGGAGTATACCGAGCCACTGATATGAAGTTTAAACTGTCAGGTTCAAATGATCCATAGTACTCGCTTTCTTTTGAGTGAATGTAGATTAGTGGTGTGTTTTGTACCTATCTATTACTACCCTGTGTAACCTCCCCACAAAAAATATTAAAGTAATAAATATCATGGATAGTGATTCTATTTTTAGTGTAACCTCAGAACAAAATTGGTTCCCATTTCTAACCTCCCTACAGAAATTCATTCACATTTAACCTCCACACAAAATTTGTTTCTCATTTAATGTACCCACAAAATTCTTTTCTCATTTAATGTAAGCTCGAAACAGAAAAATTCTTAAACCTCATAATAAAAAAAAATTCAGTAACCTGGTAAATTTTGGACGACAGCAGTGCTGCGTCATGGCCCTGTAAGATCATTCTGAATAAAAAAAATCAAAAATTCTTACCTCAATAAAGTCGCCAACTATCTGCTCTTACAATAACTTTTTCCGGCACAGCTCTGTGCAATGCTGGCCGATAGATTGGTCATTTATGAAAAGAAGCAACTGATTTTTCTTTTGCAACAATCAGAATGCTCATGGATTGGAGAAATTAGTCAATTCTTTAAATTGAAATGAATGCTTGTAAAAAAATTACTTTACATGACAAAGATTATTATTAGGACATTTTTTAAAACATTTACATCGGAGTTCAAATAACATTACTGGATATGCGTGAGGCTGCTTTTTACCTTATACAATAATACTCAGGCTCCGGCATCGCTGCACCGTGGCCGGCCCAGCCAACACGATACACCAGACCAGACCAGACCAGAGCAGACTCCACACAAGCGCAGACTAGTGCAAGCTAGTAATAACTTACTGCTACAGCTACACAGCTCGTACTGAGTCAACACTGCTCTCCGGTCAGCGATTCTCTTATACCTTGCATATCACAGGCAGCGCATGAGCAATACATCGAAATTACATCTGCTCAGACCTCTTACATAAAATTACTTCTGTATTACATCTGCTCGGACCTCTTGCATAAAATTACATCTGCTCGGACCTCTTACATTACCCTCCACTGGGGGGGCAAAAATTTGGCAGCGATGGTGAGTCAATTGGACTTGCCATGAGCAACAAATTTTTCTTAATTTACTAAGTTTACAGTCACAGAGTATATACATATATATGTATATATAAGTGCAGAACATGAAATGAAATAGAGTGCACATGCACTCAGTACAGAACATACCAATAGATCACAAAATGTATACGCAATGAGTACAAAACATATTAACAAATGACATAAAGTGCATACACACTGTAGTACAGAACATATCATGCAATGACTAAATGTATACGCAATGAGTACAAATCATATTAAGAAATGACATAAAGTGCATACCCACTGTAGTACAGAACATATCAAGCAATGACAAAATGTATACGCAATGAGTACAAATCATATTAACAAATGACATAAAGTGCACACGCACTGTATTTATTTCTACCATTTTAGAAGAACTAGTATATGCAATAAGTACAAAACATATTAACAAATGACATAAAGTGCACACGCACTGTAGTATTTTTTTACCATTTTACAAGAACTAGGATAGGAAAGGGAAGGATTGCATCATGGTTGTAGCACAGGAGGTTGCACGTAGCTGCACTGAAAGTCCGTATCTTTCTACAGAAGCACAACATCAAGTGAGACAATCTGAAGTTCTCTTCCCTGAAGTATTAATCAGTGTAGCCAAGACACTGAAATGTCGTATTAATATTCAATGTTATCATTTGGTAGTACATTAGGTACAACAAACAGTGGAACCATAATAACATCTCCATTGTTCAAGATGGTGGACACCATGATGTGTCAACACCACACTTTCACCAACGTAGAATTAGTGCAGAAACCAAATATAGTGCTCCATGATCATAAGGATAGACAGGACAAACGGATATTGCAGTAATTTCTGGTAATTAGGTCAGAAGGTGAAGGACATTAAGTCTTATGCTAGTCATCATTGAGAATTACACTAGTCTATCAACCGATTTGAGTAATTGGTGGCACTCATTGCCTAGTTACTAAACATTTCTGTACTATGTATGAAGTATTACAGAATATTATTCATAAGTCATCTGATTACAGTGAACATTGGCACTCATTGGCCAGTTACAAACCATTTTATGCATTATTCAAAAGTGATCATTCAAAACAAGAGTTAATTAATGGCATACCATTTACATAATTCATCTAGTTATAGTAATTATTGGCACTCATTGGCCAGTTACAGACCATCAGAAGTCATCATTCAAAACAAGAGTTAATTAATGGCATAGCAGTAACATAATTCATCTAGTTATAGTAATCATTGGCACTCATTGGCCAGTTACAGACCATCAGAAGTCATCATTCAAAACAAGAGTTAATTAATGGCATAGCAGTAACATAATTCATCTAGTTATAGTAGTCATTGGCACTCATTGGCCAGTTACAGACCATCAGAAGTCATCATTCAAAACAGGAGCTAATGAGTGTAGCATCAAGCTACTGATATTCATATATAATAGCATGTAAGTGACATAATACAAATTTAAAATATAAAAAACAGTGGCATTCATTGGCCAATTACAAAGTATTCATATAGTTTTATAGAACATTATTCAGTATCATTCAGAAGTCATCATTAAAAATGAGAGTTAATTATTGGCATAGCATTTATAGAGTATAACAAAATTATTATTTACAGAAATTATTGGCATAGCATTTATACATTGTTACAAAACATCATTCAGTATTACTCAGAACTCATCATTCAAGTGACATAGGACATATTTAAAATGTAACACACTGTAACTATTACTCAAGGTCTGTGATTAGAAAACATCATTCAGTATTACTCAGAACTCATCATTCAAGTGACATAGGACATATTTAAAATGTAACACACTGTAACTATTATTCAAGGTCTGTGATTAGAAAACATCATTCAGTATTACTCAGAACACATCATTCAAGTGACATAGGACATATTTAAAATGTAACACACTGTAACTATTACTCAAGGTCTGTGGTTAGAAAACATCATTCAGTATTACTCAGAACTCTCTTAAACTGGTAGCATTATTTGGGACTGGTAACACTTTTTTTTTTGCTAGCAATGCATTGCGTTGGGATCGATAATTAATTGCTGGAGCATGAAAATATTTGCTTGTGACTTATTGCTGCAAATAAGCATTAGTAACGTCATTTGTCATGAGTCAGCTGTAGCAAGGTTATGAAACAAGTACAGTATATATGATCACATTCATGAATGACACACACAAATGGGTAAAAAATGCAAGTACTAGAACAGGTTTAATAATTAACTGCTTATAGCACATTAATTTCATGAATAGCTTCTCCTGGAAAAAATACAAAATGGATTATTGAGCTGAAAGAAGAAACGCATATTATGCTGAAAAGTAGTGAACTTCGAATTAACAGGTAATGAAACGTGTACTCAATATGTATGTTCTCTAGCTGTCCTTTCCAAAACATTCAGTCATTATACCATGCGACATAAGACATACTGTGAAAACGAACTGCAACAAATACTTAAATAACTACATAGCATTTCTTAACTAACAGTAAATATATAAACTTCATCATTATCCTCATCTGCAAAGAAAAACTTCATTATTCATATTACCATAACTTCATTACTATCATCACCTGCAAAGAAAAACTTCATTATTCATATTACCATATTCTTCATCACTATTCATCATCATTCATTATCATCTGCAAAAAAACACTTCATTATTCATATTACCATTTACTTCATACAACTATTCATAGTATAGAGTTTCTTATTTCTAGCATATTTCATCACTAAAACCAAGATGTGTAGTTCTGTCTGACAGCCTGCATCAATCGCCTCGTATTCTGAAAGAAAAATAATTAGTTAAGACTGCTGTCATACGATGTGTATAGTATATTCTTGTTAATGTTTGTTAATTCTGATCCATTTACTCTTCATGACGAGGTATTGCATCTTCTTTCGTTCATTCCGAAGGTGAAATTCCCATTTCATAGTAATCCACTGTGGTTTGTTTAATTTATTTCTTTTACACGTTATTGCTTTCTGAAAATGATGAATAAGGATTAATATCTTGCATTTAAATCATATACCCATTAAATAAAAACTTGTTTCTAGTGATATAATTAAACATACAGCATAGCATGACAGAAGACGTATTATGTCAAAAACATAGACAGTGTTCAGGTGCAAAAATGTACACAGAGTATCATAATGTAGTAGCCAAAAGTGTAGAACAGTCAAGATATTGATATATCATAAGGAAAAATGTCAAAGCCAAGTGGTGTTTGTTACATCTTAAACGTTTCATACTGCATACAAACAAAACAGGAAAACAATCATACATACACGAAAAATGAAAAATGTGCACGGTCTGATGTGTAACGACAAGAAAAGCGACCTGCTAACATTACCTTGCCGGCCACTTGCCAAGAAAAAATATGATAATCATCAGTAAGTAGTCACACAAATATAATTGCATCATTGGTCATATAAAAATCAGAAAATGGCATTACAGTGTGATAAATCATAAAGTATGTTCATTCAATAAAGGGTTTAATATTGGAGACATGGTGATTGCCTTTACTTTTTCTGGTTCTCAGAGTTTCGACGTGTACTACATTGGGGTAAGGAATGCTGCGAATTCGATATGGACCTGCGTATAGAAGCTCAAATTTACTACATCTGTGAAAGTCACGGCGTGTACAAACCTGTTTTTGCTGTCTTCTCCGGCGCTCTGCGGCACGTTTGATGTTGTTCAGCGCAATGTCAATTATTTCATGGTGTCGTAGTCGACGAGATGTAGGAAAGGATAGTAATTCTTTAATTTTGTTAGGTGGTTCAACATTTTTCATTATAACAGTCGGAGATAGCATAGTACATTCATTTGGTATCGAGTTAATTACATCCTGGAATGACAGTATGTGTGTATCCCAATCAATATGTTTTTTATGGCAGTATATTCTACATAGTTTACCAATTTCTTTCATTAGACGTTCACAAGGGTTCGAAGAAGCATGATACTTGGATCGGAGAAATGTTTCTAGCTCGTAACATACGTGTCCATATAGCAGATCGAAACTGTGATCCATTGTCGGAAATTACTTTCAATACATGCCCTACAAGAAATAAAAAATGTTTTACAAATGCATTCGAAACAGATTTAGCAGTAGCTTTGCGTAACGGAGTGAAGGTAACAAATTTCGAAGTGAGTTCAACAGTGACAAAGATGTAGCAAAAACCTCTATTAGTTCTGGGAATCGGACCAAAAATGTCTACAGCGGCCATGTGTCTCAATTTAACAGGTACAATGGGATGTAACGGAGGAATATGTGAAGTCGTATCTGACTTAGCTTTCTGGCAGATTTTACATGACGCTAAAACTCGTCGAATACGTTTCTCCTTATAGGCAAAATAACAGTTGTGTCTCAGTATAAGAAAACATTTTCTGGCTCCAGAATGTGCGTAACTTAAATGAGTATACCAAATTAATTTGTTGACAAGCTCGTCAGGAATACATAGTAACCAATTGTTGCTGTCAGGGTGAGAGCGGAGAAACAGAATATTATTGCGTACAGTGTAATGGTTCCTAATGGTAACATTATTCCTATCTTGCCAAAGGTGTTTAATTTCTTTCCACACGTTGTCATTACTCTGCTCTTGTGCTATGTCTCGTAATGACGACGAAATGAAATTTTCAAATGCAACTTGTTGAATATACATGACGCTGAAATTTTCTTTGCAAAAGTTGGTTGCGATGTCTTGCTGATTATTGCTGAGAGAACAGTATAGTGTGTCTGCTACAATATTTTGTGTACCGGGAATGTGAACAGTTGTAAAATTAAATTCCTGTAAATAAAGTTTCCATCTGCTTGACCTGTCGTGTGTAAATTTTGCGGAAAGTAAAAACTGTATAGCTCTATGATCTGTGTAAACGCCCATACAACACATAATGTTTCAAGTTCTGTAACAGAATAATTGCGTTCAGCAGGTGACAGAATGCGACTCGCAAAGGCGATGTTTTTAATTACTGTAGTACCATCTTCTTCAATTTCCTGAAAAATGTGCACGCCTAAAGCGGTGTTAGAACTGTCGGTGGCAATGGAAAAATTTCTAGTAAGATCTGGATGTGATGAAAGTGGTGCATTCCACAAAGCTTGTTTTAGATTGACAAATTCAGAATGTGCTTGGCTATCCCAGGACCAAATAGCGTTTTTACCCGTCAATTGACATAATCTAGGGGTGTCTAAAGCAGAGTAATGAATAAATTTACGAAAAAAGTTAATTAAACCCAAAAAGCTGCGTAGTTGTTTCTTCGTCGTAGGAACAGTAATGTCACGTAAAGCTTGAAGTTTTTCCGGGTCAGGCGCAATGCCTTCTGCTGAAATTACATGTCCAATAAATTTTATAGAAGTCTTGCCAAAGTGCGATTTACTGAGATTAACTGTGAGTCCTTGTGCACGAAAAGTTCGTAACAGTTGTTCAAGAATCAGATTGTGTTCAGACCAGTTAGCTTCTGCAATAAGAATGTCGTCTACATACGTTGTGATTCTGTCTTTAAGTTCTGTCGGAAGTATACTATTCAAACCGCGAATAAATGCTGCTGAAGAAATAGTTAAACCGAACGGTAATTTACAAAATTGATAACAGTCACCAAAACAGAGAAAAGCTGTGTACTTTCTGCAGTTCGGATGGAGATGAATTTGCCAAAATCCCGATTTCAAATCTAATGTGGAATAAATAGCAGTACCATGAAATTTCTGTAGAAGTTCTTCTAGTGTTTGAGGGCGATATGTTTCATTAATAATAATGTCATTGATATGGTGCGAATCAAGTACGAGGCGAAGTGAACCATCCTTTTTCTTAACAATATGGAGTGGGTTTATGTACGGACTAACTACCGGTTCAATAATTCCTTGGTCAAGCATAGCTTGCAATTCTTTCTTAACTTGTTCTCTGTGAATATACGGAATGGGATAATGTTTGGCTTTAAATGTATCGTGCTATTTAACTTGAAATTCATACATAAAACCGGACATAATACCAGGGACGTTGTCAAAAACTGGAGCTTGCTGTAAAAGAATTTTGCGTAGTTGCGTGCGTTCGTCGTTTGTATTTGCATTGCTCTGTTTAACTTTATCACAAATCATCTGTATAACGTCATAGTCGGCTTCGTCTGGAGTATTAAAGTTGTGTATGTACGTATCTCTGAACAATGTGGAATGACAGTCTATGTTAAGTGATGCGGAAATGACCTCTGTACGATTAATTGTTTATTCTTCTGCAGATAAAGAGTGCTGAAATTCTAAAGCCAGTTGTACATTTTCATCCTTTAACATTAAATAGGAGTTTTGAAAGTCAATAATTGCGTCGTGTTGTACCAGAAAATTCGTACCTAAAATAACGTCTGTTGTCAATAAGGGAACAATCCAAAAATTTGAGTGAAACGTATGACCTGCAATACAAAATGATAAATGTGTCTGTTGTGGTGTCACCGCCAGACACCACACTTGCTAGGTGGTAGCCTTTAAATCGGCCGCGGTCCGTTAGTATACGTCGGACCCGCGTGTCGCCACTATCACTGATTGCAGACCGAGCGCCGCCACACGGCAGGTCTAGAGAGACTTCCTAGCACTCGCCCCAGTTGTACAGCCGACTTTGCTAGCGATGGTTCACTGACAAATTACACTCTCATTTGCCGAGACGATAGTTAGCATAGCCTTCAGCTACGTCATTTGCTGCGAGCTAGCAAAGCGCCATTACCAGTCACTATTGATGCTGTAAAACATGTACCGTCAAGAGCGATGTTCACCATTTATGGATTAAAATTAAGTATTCCAGCAGCTGCGTACGTTTTTTGTTAGTCTCATTTCCTTGACCTGTTCCAGACCTCACGCCAGCCTGCGTGAGCTAAAACGCGTGCCTTTCGGCTTCCTCTCATAGTGGGTTGGCTGTCTTGCCAATCCACAACATCTGTAATTTTACATCTACTCCTTTACCAGATACTGCTCCTTTTACTTTAGTTTTGCCTAATGGTAACGTAGGATAGGTATTCTCTTTGTTACATTCGTTGAAAGTTTCCTCATTTATAACTGACATAGGTGATCCAGAATCGATTACTGCTGAAAATTTGTATGATCCAATCTTTACTTCAATGACAGGGTGTGAAATGGTTTTTTGAATAACTGGTTTTTCCTGCAAAAGAGTATTTCGAATGTCGTCAAAAGTAATAACATTGTCGTGAACAAGATTCTCTGTGTCAAAAGTATTGCTTGCGTTGCTGGAAGATGCAACCTGTACTGTATCTAGTCAAATTCTATCTGACGTGCTATTATTTGCGGGAGGATGCTGTGGCATTTCGACTATTTGTACTGTTCTGTTATTTCGTCCTTACGTATTACGTTCGGGATGATATCTACCGTCTGGTTCATTCATGATAATTTGTTGTTGCGGGTGATTTTGTTGCTGGTAAGACCGACTGTTATTAAACGTACGCTGAAAATTGTGCTCATTACTTTTACGTCTGTCATGATAGTCATTTCTATACGGTGCATTGCGATATGAATTGAAATGGTGTGTTTTCTGTAGGTACTGATTTCCTTGTTGCTGTGCGTTACTATTTGATGTGGCCGATGCTATACGTGTAGGCGGCGAAACATTAAAACTTGGTTGACCTTGCAGACTGCATTGTTGGTTAGGTATGCTAACCGGCTGGTTTTGTTGCTGTTGTGGGGAAAAGCCTCTATTGTTACCAAAATGTAGTTGCTGATAATTTTGACGATACTGATAATTAAAATTTTGTCTATTATTAAAGTTCTGGTGGTTGTCGTTCCTGAAGCGTCCATTACCTTTGCTATTGAAATAGCGTGGCTGATCGTAATTGCTGTATGCTTGTTGACCTTGGTTATTATATGAAATATTTTTGTTTATGAAGGAATAATCTGATTGTTGAACTTCCAAAAGCTGTAACACATCTCTGAATGCCGAAATATTTTCTTTCTGCTGACCTGTTAAAAGTGATACTCTTAATGATCGTGGTAATTTAGAAATACACTCCTGGAAATTGAAATAAGAACACCGTGAATTCATTGTCCCAGGAAGGGGAAACTTTATTGACACACTCCTGGGGTCAGATACATCACATGATCACACTGACAGAACCACAGGCACATAGACACAGGCAACAGAGCATGCACAATGTCGGCACTAGTACAGTGTATATCCACCTTTCGCAGCAATGCAGGCTGCTATTCCCCCATGGAGACGATCGTAGAGATGCTGGATGTAGTCCTGTGGAACGGCTTGCCATGCCATTTCCACCTGGCGCCTCAGTTGGACCAGCGTTCGTGCTGGACGTGCAGACCGCGTGAGACGACGCTTCATCCAGTCCCAAACATGCTCAATGGGGGACAGATCCGGAGATCTTGCTGGCCAGGGTAGTTGACTTACACCTTCTAGAGCACTTTGGGTGGCACGGGATACATGCGGACGTGCATTGTCCTGTTGGAACAGCAAGTTCCCTTGCCGGTCTAGGAATGGTAGAACGATGGGTTCGATGACGGTTTGGATGTACCGTGCACTATTCAGTGTCCCCTCGACGATCACCAGTGGTGTACGGCCAGTGTCGGAGATCGCTCCCCACACCATGATGCCGGGTGTTGGCCCTGTGTGCCTCGGTCGTATGCAGTCCTGATTGTGGCGCTCACCTGCACGGCGCCAAACACGCATACGACCATCATTGGCACCAAGGCAGAAGCGACTCTCATCGCTGAAGACGACACGTCTCCATTCGTCCCTCCATTCACGCCTGTCGCGACACCACTGGAGGCGGGCTGCATGATGTTGGGGCGTGAGCGGAAGACGGCCTAACGGTGTGCGGGACCGTAGCCCAGCTTCTTGGAGACGGTTGCGAATGGTCCTCGCCGATACCCCAGGAGCAACAGTGTCCCTAATTTGCTGGGAAGTGGCGGTGCGGTCCCCTACGGCACTGCGTAGGATCCTACGGTCTTGGCGTGCATCCGTGCGTCGCTGCGGTCCGGTCCCAGGTCGACGGGCACGTGCACCTTCCGCCGACCACTGGCGACAACATCGATGTACTGTGGAGACCTCACGCCCCACGTGTTGAGCAATTCGGCGGTACGTCCACCCGGCCTCCCGCATGCCCACTATACGCCCTCGCTCAAAGTCCGTCAACTGCACATACGGTTCACGTCCACGCTGTCGCGGCATGCTACCAGTGTTAAAGACTGCGATGGAGCTCCGTATGCCACGGCAAACTGGCTGACACTGACGGCGGCGGTGCACAAATGCTGCGCAGTTAGCGCCATTCGACGGCCAACACCGCGGTTCCTGGTGTGTCCGCTGTGCCGTGCGTGTGATCATTGCTTGTACAGCCCTCTCGCAGTGTCCGGAGCAAGTATGGTGGGTCTGACACACCGGTGTCAATGTGTTCTTTTTTCCATTTCCAGGAGTGTATATAATTGGATAAGTGCAGATTCACTGTATGGCTCACTTCAGTACTGGTTTTGTTGGACCATGTGTTCAAAAAATTGCGTGACAGTGGAAAAATTTGAGTTCTCATAATTCGGTAAACTAATTAATTGATCCTTGATTCCGCGCTGTGTCATCTTCGACCAATACGCTGACAGAAAAGCATTCTGAAATTCTTCTATCGAATAGCATTGTCTCGCGATCGGTCTCATACGAGTTGCCGGTTCGCCTTCCAAAAAACTGCAAATAAATTCAAGTTTGTGTGTTATGGGCCAAGTCCGTGGAAAAGCAAAGCTAAATTGTTGTATCCAATCCCAGGGGTGGATCTGTGTTCCGTCATTTTTAAATACTTTAAATTTTCTCACGGATAGAAAGTGCTTGTAATCAAAATTATCGTCTCTGTATGTCTGAATAGGTTCAGGATTGCATGAGAATCTATTTGTCTGTGACAGTTCGGAATCTAACTCACGTATTCTCTGTAAATTACCTAAATTATACTGGCTGTGTGAGTCTGACAAATGTTCGGAGAGTGGCGTATGCTGTGATGTATTAAAGGCTGAAACATTTTTCATCTGTCACTTCTTGCTGTAAAGTTGACAATTTTCTATGTAATGTATTACTGGACGAACCTATCTCACTGATCGTCTGCTGTGAATTTTGGAATTCGGGTGCTTGATTAAACGAAACTGGTGACGTATCGTCTGATTTGGTGTCATTATTACTTTCGATAACGTCAATACGACTGGCCAATTCATCATATTTTTCAGTCAGTACTTTTACCTGATCATCGTTTTTAGCATCACAAGCATTAATTTGTTTTTGTATTTCACGTGTGGTTTTGTTCAATTTATTAACGTCTGCATTGATGGCATCCGGATCCTGTAATAGTTCCAACTTTTCAAGCCTGTTGGTCATTGTCCGAAAGTCTAATGTGTGTATGTCTGTTTTTGTTTTAAGATCGGAGATTTCATCATGCAATTCGGTGTTCAACCGTTTGATAGTATTAATTTCGTCTGATACTGTAGCAATATTGTTGTCTACGTATGTTTTTGCTTTCGTAAACAATTTACGCTTATCTTCCTGTCTCTGTGCAGTAATTGTTTCCATGACTTGTTGCTTTACTCTATTCTGTTCCTGTATAAATTTACGGTAACGCGTTTCACTGTTTCGTAGGTGATGATTAAAACGTTCGTCAATTTGGCTGTTCTGTTGGTCAAATTTCGCGTCTACTTTTGCATCCAGTGTGCGTGAAAGTTCTGCTGACATTAATTTAAACTCGTCGCGTAACTGTGTTGCGTTTTCAGAGCATTGTTTAGCGACTGCACTAATTTCATCTGTAAGTAATTTCGTTGTAGCTGCTTGCGTATTCCTTAATTCTTGTGCCACTAATGTAATTTCTTCACTACTGCTCCTAGCACAAGCCTTAATTTCCTCGCGTAATTGTTCTTTAGTATCATGACATTGCGCGGCAACGGCTGTAATCTGTTCACTAAGTTGTTTGTTCTGTTCATTAAGTTGTTTGAAATTGTTATCTTGCTTATCATTCGACTGTTTGAGACTTTCATTAATTTGTTGTTTGAGATTTTCATTCAACTGTTTGTTCGATTCATTGAGTCGTTTGCAATTGTCGTCTTGTTCTTTCTTCGACTGTTTGGAATTGTTGTCTAGTTTTTCAATTTGTCGTTTGAGATTTTCATTATTTTCATTAATTTGTTGTTTGAGATTTTCATTGAATTGTAGCGTTAATGCTATAACTCGATCCATGCCAAAATTAGCTACTGTACTCTCTGTGCTGTGTGATGATGTATCTGCTTTTGTCGCGTTTTGTGTAACCATTTGGTCATTCTCTGATTCTTGAACAGGTTCGCCAATTGGTTCAAATGGCTCTGAGCACTATGGGACTCAACTGCTGTGGTCATAAGTCCCCTAGAACTTAGAACTACTTAAACCTAACTAACCTAAGGACAGCACACAATACCCAGCCATCACGAGGCAGAGAAAATCCCTGACCCCGCCGGGAATCGAACCCGGGAACCCGGGCGTGGGAAGCGAGAACGCTACCGCACGACCACGAGATGCGGGCGGTTCGCCAATTGGATGTGCATTATTAGTCACTACCTCGGAATCAAATAAATCTGACGTATTTTGACTACATTGTTCATCTTCGTGAGAAAAATTTATCTGTTCACAATTCAAATTTTGCAAACCGGGTGTGTCAAACTGGGCAGCGTTCATTGTATCGGAACGTGCCGCGTCATCAATTGTTACATTTACTGTGGACATAATTGAATTTGTTAGTTCATCATTAGGATCAAAATCATTACTAGTGATCGGTAGGCACTGATTATCTGTAATTAGACAATTATCACTACTACACTGAGTGTCGCAACTATTATCGGTCAAATTATTAGAGTCAGCTTTTTCACTCATTGCACAACGCGATGTACTGTTAACAGTTTTTCGCGGCATTTTTCACAAATCAAAAATAAGCACAAAAATGAAACAAAGACAAAGCAAAAATGGAACAAATACAATTACAACAAAGAGCAACAAATTGCCGATGATCTGTGAAAGAAAGAGTGACAAATTAGTAAATGCGTTGCGCCAGATGCAAACTACATTTAAGTAAATAAGAGCAGATATATGATTACTTCTCAGAGATTCACAAAGAAATACGATCCTGGCCAGTTGTCGCCAAGTGTAACCTCCCCACAAAAAATATTATAAACCTCATAATAAAAAATAAATTCAGTAACCTGGTAAATTTTGGACGACAGCAGTGCTGCGTCATGGCCCTGTAAGATCATTCTGAATAAAAAAAGCAAAAATTCTTACCTCAATAAAGTCGCCAACTATCAGCTCCTACAATAACTTTTTCCGGAACAGCTCTGTGCAATGCTGGCCGATAGATTGGTCATTTATGAAAAGAAGCAACTGATTTTTCTTTTGCAACAATCGGAATGATCATGGATTGGAGAAATTAGTAAATTCTTTAAATTGAAATGAATGCTTGTAAAAAAATTACTTTATATGACAAAGATTATTATTAGGACATTTTTTAAAACATTTACATCGGAGTTCAAATAACATTACTAGATATGCGCGAGGCTGCTTTTTACCTTATACAATAATACTCAGGCTCCGGCATCGCTGCACCGCGGCCGGCCCAGCCAACACGATACACCAGACCAGACCAGACCAGAGCAGACTCCACACAAGCGCAGACTAGTGCAAGCTAGTAATAACTTACTGCTACAGCTACATCTGCTCGGACCTCTTACATAAAATTACATCTGTATTACATCTGCTCGGACCTCTTGCATAAAATTACATCTGCTCGGACCTCTTACACCTGAAATAACGATTGTAGAATTCACCTCCATGATAAGTTTGAAGATTGTCAGGGCAGTGATTCGTCCCTGTCTGTAAGAGTTACTTAGACACATCTGCAACTTCCTTACCAGACTTCACCCTCACAGGTAGAGCCCAGAAAAGTTTGAATACGTATCTGTAACCATTAAAGCATTCTTGAAGCCTTTATTTAAGTGTGAATATTTCCTCATATCCATAAGGTCTGCCAGCCATAAATCATCCAAACACCACCTCTACATTAGAATGTCAATTTGGTTTACGCAGGTTGATTGCGTTTACTTAAACTTATGGACTGGCTTTCTTCGGGTTCATAAACATTTATTTTTATCTGTTGAAAGGGTCCTGTAGCCACCTTTCATTGCCAACGCTCGTAGTGGTCAAGTCGGCAAAAGGGGTTTCCGCTACTTGGGAGAAATCCACCTGCGTTAGGTTGGTGGCGGAAATGGCATCATGGGGTTTTCCGGTCCACGCGGAGCGTGGAAGAGGCTGGAGAAGCGGGAGGCAGTCTGCCGCCGGTACGGGAAGCGTACACAGCTGTGCTCCAGTCGAAGAAGGGTGAGTTGGACTGACCGTGTGGCGCGTTGTCACATAGAGAGGGGAGCTTTTAGCTTTTGGTCTCGAATTTCGTCTTATAAAGATTTATTTGCTGGGTTGCAGCAGGGAATCCAAGGCTTTTGTAGACTTTCAGTTTGATTCCCAATGCAGTCTTGACTTTGATCCGTGAGAGGAACGCAGCACAAGGGAGTTGCATATGTTGAAGTGCCCTCGGTTCAGTGTGAATGTTTATGTGCCTACAGCTGTGTGTGGATGCTTCTAATCTTTTTTGGATCTTGGTAATTTTTGTGTATTTGTGAATTTTCTTTGTCTCATGTGATTAAAATTTGACCACGGTCCATAGAAATTGTCTCCGCGGACCGAGTGGGCACGCGAGTCTGTTATGAAACGTATAGTATTTCACAAGCAATTGTACATAGTTAGCATGCAATAGCAGTCTATAGATGCACTACATCAATGTTTTAAGGAATAAATAATTTTGCCTTCAATCTTATCTTGTGTACCGATGTTACGTCGCCGTTACCTTCGCCATTTACCTTGTAGTTTTCCTTGTTGGCCCACCTATAGCGTTTCCATGTGCACAGGTGTAGTGATTAGTGTCACTTTTTTATCTGAAACAAGTGCTCTGGAATAGATCGTGTTTTCACGAATCTTGCTGCAGGCTGCACTTACGCATGGTGTTCACGACCTATTTACTTTACTCAATATTTGATTCACGGGAAGAATGCCTGGATCATATTAATAACTACATCCCATTCTTTATCAATGATGTTACAATGAATGTTCTTTTGTGAGTTTTTCTTATTAATAAATTAAGTAATTTTCCGACTCAGTGCTACTTCTTCTTTGTCGTGTGGCTAGAGTTGGTGGCGACCTTACCTTTTATATTGATTTCAGTGTCAAGTAGCATTTTCTTATTCAAAGTGCGCGTGGCTCTTTTAGCTATCAGGATACATTCAAAGGGCGCTTCATGCTTCTTACACATAGCGTCCTTTTATTCACGCTACTTACACTGTTATTATTTTTATGCTGTAATTTCATGTACTGACACGTTCCATGATCTAGGAGATTTGCTCCTCAATTTGGTCCTACAGAACTTGGCGTGTAAATAAATAAATAAATGCCTCATCTCAAGAGCTGGGTGCATGCTTGTTCCAGATGAGAGAAGAAGGTAAGGAAGTACCAAAGGTCATCAGTTCTGCTAGTCGAACATTATCAGAAGCAGAAAGATCTTACTCTGTATCAGAATCGGAAAGTTTAGAGGTAATATGGGCATTCTAAAAGTTGCAAAAATACCCAAGTTTACTGTGACCATCACTCACTATCATCTCTTCTAACATAGATTAGCTGGGTGGTGCCTATATTTACAAGAATTCAATTTCGAGATCATTTGTATCAAAGGAAGTCAGAACGTTATTGCAGATGCCTTGTCTAGGTTACCACAGAGTTTAGAGGAATTTAGTGAATTAACAGAGCAAGATGCAGAAATCAAAACGTTATTAATGCATGGTACAACACAACAATCTGATTACCGTAAGTTTTGTAAGAAAATGAAAATCATTCAACAGCAAGGTCGCAGATGGAGTAAAGTCATGCAAAACCTTAAGCAAGATGAAGGTGGAAAGGTAATTAAATGCTACCAGGAGTACAATGGCGTTTAGTTTCATAGAAAACATGAAAAATCTGATCAATGGTGTTTGTGTATTCCTGAAGATTATATCGACGAATTTATAAGACACACAGGAAGTGTGGGGACATTACAGAGAAGGCAAATGTAGTGAAAAAATTGCAACACTTTGTTATTTTCCAAATTTGAGAAGGCAGGTCCTACAGGTATTAAGGAAGTGTGCAATATTTCAAATTCAAAACAGTCCAATGTAACAAAATATACTGAGCTACACCCATACTCCCAAAAAAACCTCTAGATATAGTATCCCTGATCCCAAGACATAGCTGGTCCATATCCAAGAAGTAAAGGAGAAGTAAGACACGTAGTAGCACTATCCGATATTTTCTCTAAACATATCAAAATGTATTCCATTAAGAATGCAACAGCTACAAATATAAGAAAAAGAATTGAGGAAGACTATTTGAGAAGAATAGGTAAACGAAAGGTACTACTAATTGATAATACTTCATATTACGTTGGGCAAAAGTGGAAACAATTTAAGACCTCACAGAGCATAGAACATGTATTAGTAAGCTATTTTCGCCCAGAAGCAAGCCCAGTAAAACGAGCCTATAAAGAATGTAACCGGTTTATTAGGACACACACCCCTCACAAACACACCCAACGGGTGGAATACGTAATTCCTTTCACGCAAGTTGTCAATAACCTTCCAAATTCTGCAACAGGTTTCACACCTAACGAATTGATGTTCCAGACTAAGCAAACGAATGAGTGGGAGTCGCTCATACCAAAAGTACCAGCTACAAGACAAAATCAAACAATGCATGATTACACTCGAAAACAGGGCCGAGTATAGAAAGAAATTTTATAATAAGAAATGAAACGCGTTACACAATTTTTTAAAGGGAAACGAGTCATAGTACGGACGCACCCTAAATCAACAAAATTTGGCACACTGAATAAGAAGTGGCAATTACTCTATTCAGAACCATATATAATTTCCAAAATACCATACGCTGGGAAGTACAGATTAGTCTATGAGAAAATTGGGAGAGACAAGGGTCTCCACCCTCACAAAGATATAAAAGGTTTTATATAATGATGAGGCTAGGCAGCATTTTTTTCTTTCTATCACAAGATAACTGTACATAGTGTACATAACTCATAGTGTAATTTTTTCTTCTGCATTGTGTTTTAGGATAAAGTAATGTGTATAAGTAATTCTTTTGATTTGTACATGTTGTGAATTGGCAGGAGCCAATTCACAGGGTTTGGAGGAAGCCGAAAGGCACGCGTTTAAGCTCACACAGGCTGGTGTGAGGTCTGGAACAGGTAGAGTAATTATACTATCAAGAAACGTACGTAGCTGATGGAATACTTAACTTTAATCCATAATTGGTGAACATCGGTCTGACTGTACATGCATCCCAAGTTAAATAACAAATGATAATGGCGCCTTGCTAGGTCGTAAAAATGACGTAGCTGAAGGCTATGCTAACTATCGTCTCGGCAAATGAGAGCGTAATTGTCAGTGAACCATTGCTAGCAAAGTCGGCTGTACAACTGGGGCGAGTGCTAGTAAGTCTCTCTAGACCTGCCGTGTGGCGGCGCTCGGTCTGCAATCACTGACAGTGGCGACACGCGGGTCCGACGTCTACTACCGGACCGCGGCCGATTTAAACGCTACCACCTAGCAAGTGTGATGTCTGGCGGTGACAACATAGTACACGTGAGTATACAATCCACAGGAATGAGAAGTGAAAGTATATACAAAATTAACTTATGGCTCAGCTGTGCGCGCTCAACAATACGCACTGATGTCAGTATTAAGAGAGGAGGCATTGACCTGTGCGCATGCGAGACAGATTGGCAGAAGGCGCAACCAAATAGGAATGCGATGTGTACAAGTACCTACCTTAAATACAAAGTAAACGGAAATACTAAGCAATTACATCTACGGCCTAAGAACTGAGGAACCTGTTGATATATGTACAAAGAGACTTAATTAAATACCAAGCTATATACATCGTATTTACAAGCAAAAGGAAGCTAAATGAAAAAGTACGCGTAACGTGTAAGCTAAGAAGAAATGACAAAATACCGTAAGAAATGTCACATAATTTTTTTTTTCAGGGTAAATGATCATAAAGGATAACAGAATAAATGGATGTCTATGAATTTAGACAAAATATGGAAATATCTGGGGATGGATGTAACAACCAAACGTATCAGTGGCCACCGAGCTACGTAATGCAATTAGTTTTAAGTTCGTTTTAATTTTTTTTTCTTTCAGCGACCAGTGTATCGTCACGGCGCAGAAGAAGAGAATTACGTCAAGAGTAGCAGGTACCAAATGAAGAAATGGGCCGCACCTCGACTAAAAAATTTAGTTATAAGAACATTTATACAAAGGTCATAAAGCAAATTAAAAATATGCATCGTCACAGTATATCTCCGTGACATTTACCATTACCTATTCGCTGCGGAGTACACATAAACATTTAAGAATGTGATTTTACAAAAACCAATTAATTTTATCGTGTCACATGAAAGCATAAATAATGACATTTCCAGTTATTCGAGAAGGTTAAGTCTACGATGGTTGAAACTCCTTCATATTTAACACTAAGCTAACCATAAATAGTAAACAGCACTAGCACATGAAGAAACAACATGATAGTACATGAATGATTAGTCAATACACCTCATTTCCATTAAATAAAAGTTGCTTAGCAACTAGTCCGTGATTGTACGAGTAACATTTCCTCGTAAGTCCTTGAACCAGTAGAAGAGCATTTCCTTTCTTCCCTCCTAAACAAAGGAGGCAGCGCCAAGCGTAGTTAGGCCAGCAATGCCTAATGCTTTAGTGTCATTTTGAATATTTTTCCCTACCTCTACCTAAGGAAGAAATGAGTTTCCATAAGTGATAAAAGCCTATCTATAAAATGAAGTATAAATGTATCATATGCTTCTATTGTATCATAATAATGTGTTATGTAATTAATTTGTATATGTGATGTGAACTAAGATAAGTTAAAAACTAACAAACTGTAGTAACACAGTAACAGAACCCAGTTAATGAAAATTTATGACGTTTTAAAACTTCAGAAATTTATGTTCGTAATATAATCGATGGATGGAATGTCAGCCATAGGTATAAGCTATCATGTTGTGTATATTGTTGTAACTCAATACTTGTATGAATTTTCATTGGAAACCAAACTCCGTGTGAAGGAATGAACTTTAAAGACAAGCAATTTATACAATGTTTTGGACGGCTATATATGTCTTTCAACAAGGGAACGGAGAAGTGTGGTGACATTAGCATATGTGTGCAACAAAATAATTTGTGAGTATTGTGTCTCACAACTCCTGATACGTCAATAAGTGAACTGTAGACGTCCGAGACAATACTTACCTCGTCGACGGATGCTATTGGCCAGGCTTCGCTCCGGAGTACGACGGGTAGTAACAACACCCGGGCTGTAAGAATGGAGATCTTCTGCCACAGCGTCGGATTTTGAACAATAAGCACACACCCACTGCACCCAGAGTGAAGACAAATGGCACGGCATTTCTTTAATATGTAATATTCAGGTGAAAGTGTGACACTCAATGTGAAATCAACACTAAGAAAACTAGCGCACGCACGTGCGACGGTAGCAGCTAGCACGTTGACCGTTTGCGACTCGTGCTTAGCCGCCAAACCTACTAGCAACCAAGCGCAAAACCCGGCAGCGAGGCCGAAGCAAACTGGACATTATAGTCAGCGCGCTTAATTCAAATATATAATGAACTATCATTTTATGTATATAATCTTCCAGTTTCTTGTAGAACTTTAACATACAGAGGATAAACTGACATATCCATTCCATTAAATAGAAGAGAAGCCGACAAATAAAGGGCATCGACCCCTATCGGCAAATGTAAATATAAACATGTACATGCAAATACACTGTACGTCACCATACCATGTCAACGTACAGTGTGGGGACAGTTGTGTAGGTACATGGTGAAAGACACGGGGGGGGGGGGGGGTTTGCTTTCACCATGTACCTACACAATTGCCCCCACACTGTACGTTCACATGACAGTGTGTACGGATATGGTAAAGTGAAAATTTATTTAAAAAATGAAACAGCGATCGACCATAAGCGTCGGCAAAGACACTAATTATGAATGCGCGGTAAGGCGCAGACAAATGAACAAAGAACATCATTCACTTTTCTTTGTACACGATTTTGTTTTACTCTCTCGTATGTAGAAAGATGGTTAAGACATATTAATCGAAGTATGACATACTAAAAGTGTTTTGTATTAAATGTGATTCTGAATAAGAGAAGACTTAACAGCAGTATTAAGTATTTTTATTGAAGTGGAGTCAAGTTGGGAGGATTTTTCTTCATTTTTGAAACTCACTGGTGTCCTTGGAGTCGGCAACCTGCATCTACAATTGAAATGTAAGAGAAGACGTCCGACTAGTACAATTTCGTACACGCAGAACATTTACTAATAATGCAATTGTACTACAATTTACTCCATTTTACATATTTTTTATTCTTATAATACACAACACATGTCCCCAATTCTGTGCCCAGTGCTCGAGCTATGTCATGGGAGTAGCCTCTCCCCTAGCGAACAGTTCAAAAGATTTCCCGTCGCATTCTACACTGGTGTACCTACAAAATCCAGAATGTACACCAAATGAAGTTCCTAAATATGCTACAAAACCGTGACTTTGGCCTTCGTTTTTGGCACCAATGGAAATGGATCGCGTGTGGCTGGGGAATATTCTTTGAACGGACGAGGCACATTTTACTGTGCATGGTGGCCCGAATGCACAGTACTGTCGCTGGAACATCCACTGCAATAAGCTTACGTGACTGTGTGGTAAGGCTTGTCAGCCCCTTCGTTCTCGGTCCGTTTTTCTTTGAGGAGGTGACACCTCGTGGGCCTCTTACGTGTCCAGTGAGAGATCTGCACTTTATAAGGACCTCCTCATGCAACACGTGATTGCAGCTTTGCAAGAACGCAGCTGTGTCCAGACCACTATTCGCATGCAAGATGGGGCGATACCACATGAGACCTGCCAGGGTAGCCGAGAGCGCTAATGCGCTGCTTCCTGGACTCGGGTAGGCGCGCCGGTCCCAGATCGAAGCCCGCATCTCGTGGTCGTGCGGTAGCGTTCTCGCTTCCCACCCCCGGGTTCCCGGGTTCGATTCCCGGCGGGGTCAGGGATTTTCTCTGCCTCGTGATGGCTGGGTGTTGTGTGCTGTCCTTAGGTTAGTTAGGTTTAAGTAGTTCTCAGTTCTAGGGGACTTATGACCACATCAGTTGAGTCCCATGGTGCTCAGAGCTATTGAACCCAGATCGAATACGCCCGGCGGATTAACGACGAGGGCCGGTTTGCCAGCCAGCCTGGATGTGGCTTTTAGGCGGTTTTCCACATACCGCTAGGTGAATACCGGGCTGGTCCCCAAGTTCCACCTCAGTTACACGACTCACAGACATTTGAAAACGTTCGCAGTATTTCATGACTTACACTAGACACAGACAGCTGGGGTACATTACTTCCGTCCCGGGGGGTCAGGGTGGCGGCAGGAAGAGCATCCGGCCACCCTCTGCAATTAACACTGCCAAATCCGTCACACCAAAGCCGACTCCGCGTTGGAGGGGACAAAGGCCCGAGAAAGAAAGAAAGAAATGGGGCGATACCACATGTGTTGTGTGCAAGATGAATGATTTGCTCCGAGAAACCTTCGGTAACGACGGCATCATCTAGAGGCAATTTCAAGATGTGTGTCCCACCATATCCGCCGACCTAAAGCCATGTGTCATCTGCTTGTAGGGTACCTGAAAAATTGTGTCTTTTAGGAGTGTATTCAGACTCTTCCTGATCTGAAGGATAGCTATCGACGACATATCTCTGTGATTACAACGGATGTGCTACAACCAACTGTCGATCGTGCCGTATTACGGATGCAGCATGTTGCTGAGTTTGTACACCATACTGAACACACGTAACTTATGACCATATCCTAATTAACAAGACAGAGCCATCGTTAGTGATGTGTATGATCATTCTTCTCCTTTTCATGCACCCACACCACATTCTGTCTGCGTAGAGCACCATATTTTCATCTAGTGGCGAAAAGTGGAACTGATCTTTTTTTTTCAGAATACTCCGTGAATGCACCTATTAATGAACATACCTCCAACATTCCAGCGTCTTATTATGTATACAGCCTTCACTGCAGCAAAAACTCTCAGTTTAATTGCAATCACCCGATAACTCAAATCCATACTGACCTGCAAAAACCATCCAAGTTACAGCGCGTGCACGTTGGGCGAAATTTTCAACATTCTCTCAATCTCCCCGCGTGAACTATTACTCCTAGAGAAAAAGAAATGAACACGACCTTCTGTGTATGAGGTTTAATGGAGTTTAATTTTGTGGATGCGTTATCGCTGGAGACCGCGGTTTTCGAGTTATTCAAGAAGAAAGGAAAGAGCGATCTTCAGACCTTAACTTTCAATTTGGTGCTGTTAGAATAGACAAAAATGTGAGATAAAATTTACACAAACATCAACCGTAAATTTTGCAATTGCACAACTAAGCTGGTGGCGTAATAGCCCTGTCAATGCAGACGAAAAAAAGTCGACTATGGGAAGCAAATCGTGTAGTTGCAAATTTTTATACACTGGTAATGAGAGAGTTCCATGAACAACATACTAAAAATACTAACCGGTCGGAGATGAGCGTGGAGTTAGGGGTGCGCTTGGAGGTCAGTGTCTCACGTTGTTCTTGAATATCTCGAACACCACGATCTCTAGCGAAGACGTATCCCAGTACAGTATTAATCTTCATTAAATGTCCTACAAGAATGGTCCTAGTCTTTTTTTTCTATAGAACTATTAGTTTGCGCCAAGAGAGAGAGAGACTATTGAAAATCCACGACAAACGTATGCGCTGTAGCTTATATGGTTTCTCTACGCCAGTTTCAGGTAGTTTTCCGATGGGATAAACCGCAAGAGTCTCGACTTCCTCTATACTACTGTAGTACGTTGTAAAGAGGTATCTTTTACGCACTACATACAGGGTGGACCAGAACTCCACCGACAAAGTTTCAGAAGTACGGAGAAAACAAGAGAAGGACGTCTAGTAAACACGGGCTCTAAAATGCTTTATTTTTTGGATCTACACAACCTCCTTCCGAAATACGGAAAGCATAAGGCTTGCAGGATAAGTGATGTGTTTCACAGTATCGAAGATGAGCATATGTTCATATCTCTTTATAGACATTGGTTACTCATTATCAAAGCTGTGGCTCTATATTCCGACATAATTGTCGTAAAAGAGTGTGACTATAATATAAGTTAAATGTTTGACACTACAATGGTGAAGCCATAGTCACAGTACATAAAATTTTTCTTAAAAAGGGATTATATTAACGATTTCAACGAATTACGTCGTCATTTTCAAACGTAAAACATCAGTTGGATAATATGTTATGGGAATTGTGACCATACATGTGACAACAATTACGAAAAATAATGAGACCAGGCCACCGAGGGAATGGTGGCGGGTTGTGCCATCTTTGCCTTGGTTGCCTGGTCTCATTATTTTTCGTAATTGTTGTCACATGTATGGTCACAATTCCCATAATATGTTCTCCAACTCATGTTCTGCATTTGAAAATGACGTAATTCGTTGAAATCGGTAATATAATTCCTTTTTTAAGAAACATTTTTGTACTGTAACTATGGCTTCACTATTGTAGTGTCAAACATTTAAAGCTGTGGGTAGCTGTGAGTGGCTCAGAAATAAGTGCATTATACAGCCACAAAATACTCTACTGATTTTCCCTACAATATAAAATGTCTGATGGGTTGTAACACAAAATTTTAAATCCTTAGTGAAATCATGTCTTCAGGACAACGCGCTCCACTCCATTAATTAAACCGATGTCAAAAGTACTATAGTAGAAAAATATGTTAATTTGCTTGAGAAGCCTGCATTTAACTTGTAACATGGGTGGTTAATTCAAGTTACTGTGCAGTTTAGTGCACTGTGGATGGTCAGCGTACATCAGAACACTACAAACTGTTCAGAAATAAAAAGCTGTCAACTGCCTCGTTCCCCATCACTTTGACAGAAATTGTGTAAATGGTCTACTGAATATGTAGCTATCTTCTCACTGTGTGCTTAAGTAACGTAGGAGAGAGCGGCTAGTTACGACGAAACGATCATAAATCGCGGAAGTTGCCGTCCTGCCCATTCGTTGAATTCTCCCGGCAGCAGGATGCTGCCCCACCGTGTGGAACCACTGACTCAGTATCCGCGAAGTTCCGGAGAAGGTCCGGCTCCCGGACGAGAGTGGTGCACATCGCGCTGCGCAGTGTGGGAAAGGGGGGGGGGGGGGGGGGTAGGAGGGGGGCAGTTCGGTGTAAGTGAAAGTGGTGCGCGGCACGGTGACCGCCTCCGCCGCCGTCGCTGCCGGCTCAGGCACTCGCAACAGCTGGCCCGTGCGAGATGGTCACCCCTAAACCCAGCAGGTGGGCTGCCCGCCCGCAACAGCTGCTGCTGCCATCGCTCGCCGTCTTCACCGCCGCCGCCTCCGTGCTAACTTCTGCAGCTGCAGCAGGTATGTGCAATACGTATGCCAGCTTGCAACCAGCGACATAGGGTGCTCTGGAACAAAAATCTTGAATGTTTGGAGTTCTGCAACTTTTAGATATTTATCGAAAGACATCATCACCTCCTGCATTTTTGTACTACGGATTTTGGTATCCTATCGTATCAACGTATGCATGGTTGTAGTTGGACTACACACGGTTGTTTGCTCTCTAGATGCACATCAAGCTGAATATCATACCTACTGTAAGTAGACTTACGTTTCTGCTATTGTACACAGTTGCTATGTTGTAGAAACTGATGTACACGCAGTTGTTTGTTTCTCTGTATCAAATGCCGCTGACGATGGGTCACAAACCCGAATAATGGTTTGGCTAATAAATATTTCAAGTGCAGCTCCTGGTGTGTAGAAGATGTCCTTCAATTACTCTGGAGTGTTGTCGATTCTTCATTCAAACAGTCGGGACCAGTTTTAATATTTGTGGACACCTAACCCTGTGGCAGTTGAAGACAAATTAATGAGCATCGTGAATCTCATAGAAAAGGCATCATAGTACATCTCCTGCTGATGGATGTGTTTATTCCAGATACAAGCATAGTACGGATCAGCAACATTCAAAAGAAACAAACGAGAGATATGGATTATTATGTACATGAAATAAATATGTCAGACACCAGATAAATGATCTCGCGTAATGATCACAACGAAAAGATCCGAGAAATTAGAGCAAATACGGAGACTTACAAGCAGTCGTTCTTCCCACGCACAATTCGTGAATGGAACAGGGAAGGGGGGATCAGATAGTGGTACAATAAGTACCCTCCGCCACACACCGTAAGGTGGCTCGCGGAGTATAGATGTAGATGTAGATGTAAATGAGATTTAGCAACTTCAAAACAATAGTATCGCGAACCATCATAAAGGAAGCACAATTAGTCAGCCGCGTGGTCCGATTACGAAACTGAACACACTCGAATTCGAAGTAACAGAAAATCTTTAAAGATAATCAGGGTCCCCATTCAAATGGTTCAAATGGCTCTGAGCACAAGGGGCTTAACTTCTGAGGTCATCAGTCCCCTAGAACGTAGGGCTACATAAACCTAACTAACCTAAGGACATCACACACACCAATGCCCGAGGCAGGATTCGAACCTGCGACCGTAGCGGTCGCGCGGTTGCTGACTGTAGCGCCTAGAACCGCTCGGCCACCCCGGCCTGCCAGGGTCCCCATTGGTTCTAAAAATATTTATTCCTAAAATAAAATGTTATGAGTACATACTTTTACTTGCAATGGCGACCAAGATGTCCTCTAAAACTGCTTACGTGAAGTGAACCAGATGTTAATATACATTCAACTGGGGACCCTAGGATCCAGTGAGAGATGAAGCTTGGGATGACCTAGAAGAGGGTGAAGGGGTGTGGGACGTTTAGCTAAGACTTGTCCGGCTCCTTTTTTACGGCGCGTCACTACAAGGTGCGGTCGTCGCTAATTGGTATCGAGTTAAGTCGCTTCTTCCAAACACCGTACACCAGGGAGCTGGACCATTGATGTCCGGCACTGAAAAAGAAATGTAGCGTTTGCGCCGAGGAAGAAGCACTGTGTTTCGTATCTAACTCTCTCAGGGAATTTCGTAAGACGTTCTCATCGAGCGAGGTGGCGCAGTAGATAGCACGCTGGAGTCTCATTCGGGAGGACGACGGTTCAAACCCGGGTCTGCCCATCCTGATTTAGATTTTCCGTGATTTCCCTAAATTGCTCCAGGCAAATGCCAGGTTCGATCCTATGAAAGGGCACGGCCGATTTCCTTTCCCATCCTTGACACAAATGGAGCTTATCCTCCGTCTCTAATGACATCGATATCGAAGGGACGTTAAACCCAGTCTTACTTCCTTCAAGAAGTGCTCCTCGGTTAAATCAGTTGACCGATACCAACGGCATGACTTCTTCTTCAGCTGGCCTACGCTGGATCGTCCTAGATACCGAAACGGTTGCCATTAATGTGGCAGTCCGTGAAAACTGGACAAGAAGGCTGTCTTGAATGAAATGGTCGTTGTAACTTTTAAATGACGGTGATGGCTGTCTGTGCTTATTACGTCTACATGCTCGTCGTCAAATATTACGTCCAGCCTTGTCAAATATCAGGTATCTTTCGTACTTGGTTCGCTAGGCAATAAAATCAAACAAATCGTATTAATGAGTTTTATTTCAAAAAGTAAATGACAATACTTAACTCTGAGAATTACACAAATGTGTCGCAAGCAAAGGGCGACATACAAAGTAAACAATCGTCTTCAGTATAAACAATCACAAGTGTGTGCTATGTAGACAGTAAAAGCAAAGTAACGAAGGTTGACGCCCCTATCCAAGTCGCTAGTCTTGAAGCTACTACTGAACTGGGACGTCGCCAGTAGGTCGCGGCGCTCATGTCCTCTTCACATAGAGGCCGCTGCTGCCGCATTGTCGTCCTGGAGAGGGGTCGGTCAGCGTTCGATTGGCTGACGTCTTCTCACAGCCCTCTCTTCTCTGTTGTTTCCGACTGACGTAACGGCGCTTGACTTTACGCCGTAACAATGATAACGTTACTAACTCTCCTTGCTCTGGCAACGTATATAAACCAGAGATAACAATTAAACGCAATTACTTGATAAAAATTCTAACTACTACGTAATTTCTCATTGTATCAGCACATTAGAATTTTATGTCGCAAGCTGTCTGGTACATCCCAGTCTTTGGCCTGAACATAAGTTGTGATATGACAATACCGAGCTAAGTGGCGCAATCATTAAGGCACTGGCCTAGTTTGAGGGAGGATAGGTTTCCACATCTCCTGGCCCAAGAGTTCCATGATTTTCCCAGACCACTTCAGCTCATTCTTGGTTGTGCCTTAAAAAGGCGGTAATCAATCTACTTTTCATATAATATTTATATACACTACTGGCCCAGATCACGTAAGAAACAGATTGACCGTCCTTACGGCGGAACAGGCAACCGTAAAAATAGTTTTCCCTTCGGTCAACAGATGTCGCAGTCGACGCTGCAATGCTAACTGACCTGTCCATGTCGCGGAATTGGCAACACTGTATCTTCGGTGACGTGAATGACGCTGATTTGTGTTCGGCTAGAGCGCTGCGCGCGAATTGCATTCGTCACATAGCTGACTGTAGACCATGATCGGCTGTAGTTTCTCCCGAGTTTTCAATCGAAGAATGTAGATTAGCTCTTGTAATTCTACAAACCAAGTTTATTTCTACTGTAGGGGTACTTCTCACAATCATATGCGAAATGAAATAAATGGAAAGTAACACACAAATATTTATCTGTTTAAATGTAGACTGTATTGCAGTCGCATAGGTTTTACACTCGCCTTCCATGCCGTCTATTTCCTCTTTGTTATACAGTTCTTCTGATACGGATTATGGTGGTAAAAAAGATCTCTACGTGCAGGTTAACACTAGAAAATTTTCAAAATCTTCTCAACGTCTTTGAAATATAATCCGTTAATTTACTGACAAGTATTGCACTGAGCAGTGGGTTTCGCGTCCTGACATTACTGACATAATTATTTTCCTACCCCATTTGTTTGCTTTGTCAAAACCAGCGGGCAAAATAATCTTATCTCAGTATGAAAGATTTACATCGTAGCTCAAACTAGAAGTCTGCGTGGACAGGAAAAATGCCGCCGTCCGTATGTGCACCGCATCCACAAGATCATTATCCACATCCGCCAAGTTGCTTATCCGCATTCTGAGATATTAACGTTTTGTAAAGCAGTTTAACCCACCACTGCTCTGAAAAGAGACTTGTGCCTGGCCTGAATTTTTGTCTGCTGATGTCTGCACTCGGTTGTGATGCGAATTAAGGCTTGACATATTTCAGTGACAGTCATTTCAAATTTAAATTCTTTTACTTTGCATGTAACTTACCGTAAATGATATAAGAGTGGCACAAAACGATGAATTCTGGATTGCTGTTGAAAGGGGGCTGCAAACGCGGTAATATACAAATGAAAGCGTGTTTTTCGAGCATATTTTGGCGCTGTCAACTTTGAAGAGCCACAGACGGCAAACCATAATTATGTTAAAAATTTACTTTGTACAGTTTAAAGATTACCCGCAAATATTCGCAACAGACGTACGCTTTTATCTGCAACGCAGTTACTACTGGGGATATCCGCACTCGCGCAGACCTGTTACTATAAGTAGTGTTGTTTTCGAATGAAAGCTGTGTGAGGATTATTAGCGCACAGATAAAAAACATTAAAATAGGCAGCGTGTATAGTTTGCATGCTATGCTCGTTCTCTTCTATTCTCTTCCCTTCATTCCAGTATAAACACTTGTTCACACGTATAAACGAATGGCAGTGAACATTGGCGAATTATCTATGAATACTTATGTGCAGCAGTGTAAACGAGGTTTTACACTCGTTCACTTCGTTCGCTCTAGTATATACCAGGATTTAGAGGGACCGATGACCTAGCAGTTAGATGATGGCTATTATTCGTTTATTCCACTGTTGCGATTTCATCTCTAGAGCCATTTTAAAGTACCAAGGGAAAGGTCTTGTAAGGTAATGCTTCTTAAATTGTTTACCAAATGTTACCACACTATGCTTTGCATTTTGTTATCCATATCTTATATTGGTTTCAGTTTTCACATTGCACACAAAGATGCCTCCACAGCCAAAATTACGATAGTGAAGTGAATAAACAGTTTAAAAAAGTCCAAATCGCTGCAAAGATTTCATTTAAAAATTATATGATATGATTCTTGTACAGGAAGGGCTGCCACGTTATATTAGAATATAGGATCGACAAACTTTAGATACGATCGAATGCTTAGGGCTCTTTATCAATTCTTACTCGTAACTAATTTATTGATTTACCTGAATTTAAAATCCACTCGCGTAACCTTTCTTTATCTTTGACGGGAAATCTGAACATTTTTAGTTCAGGACTTGTTCGTCTACTCCTTCCACAGTTGATATACTGGCAGGCCCTCGGCATGACGACTCGATCCACTGCCACCGGGATGTCAGTAACGGCTGTACTTCGCAGACGCCAAATAGTGGAAAGCTGCACGCGTTCGGCCGATGTTGCCGTTTCACAGAACGGAGTGCCATCTAGTGGTTGATTCCACAAGTAAGGGTGTGACGCTGTTGCCGCCTGGTGGCCGTTCCCTGACAAGGGTTGCCTGCTAGACCATGCGATCGGGCAATCTGTTTCTTACGTGATCTGGGCTACTGGCCATTAAAATTGTTACACCACGAAGATGACGTGCTACAGACACGAAATTTAACCGACAGGAAGAAGATGCTGTCATATGCAAATCATTAGCTTTTCAGAGCATTCACACAAGGTTGGCGCCGGTGGCGACACCTACAACGTGCTGACATGAGGAAAGTTTCCAACCGATTGCTCATACAAAAACAGCAGTTGACCGGCGTTGCCTGGTGAAACATCGTTTTGATGCCTCGTGTGAGGAGGAGAAATGAGTACCATCAAGTTTCCAACTTTGATAAAGGTCGGATTGTAGCCTATCGCAATTGCGGTTTATCGTATCGCGACATTGCTGCTCGCGTTGGTAGAGATCCAATGAGTGTTAGCAGAATATGGAATCAGTGGGTTCAGGAGAGTAATATGAAACGCCGTGCTCGATCCCAATGGCCTCGTATCCCTAGCAGTCGAGATGACAGGCATCTTATCTGCATGGCTCTAACGGATCGTGCAGCCACGTCTCGATCCCGAGTCAACAGATGGGGACGTCTGCAAGACAACAACTATCTGCACGAACAGTTCGACGACGTTTGCAGCAGCATGGACTATCAGCTCGGAGACCATGGCTGCGGTTACCCTTGATGCTGCATCACAGACAGGAGCGCCTGCAATGGTGCACTCAACGACGAACCTGGGTGCACGAATGGCAAAACGTCATTTTTTCGGATGAATCCAGATTTTGTTTTCAGCATCATGATGGTCGTATCTGTGTTTGGCGACATCGCGGTGAACGCACATTGGAAGTGTGTATTCGTCATCGCCATACTGGCGTATCACCCGGCGTGATGGTATGGGGTGCCAGTGATTACACATCTCGGTCACCTCTTGTTCGCATTGACAGCACTTTGAACAGTGGACGTTACATATCAGATGTGTTACGACCCGTGGCTCTACCCTTCATTCGTTCCCTGCGAAACCCTATATGTCAGCAGGATAATGCACGACCGCATGTTGCAGGTCCTGTACGGGCCTTTCTGGATCCAGAAAATGTTCGACTGCTGCCCTGGCCAGCACATCCTCCAGATCTCTCACCAACTGAAAACGTCTGGTCAATGGTGGCCGAGCAACTAGTTCATCACAATACTCCAGTCACTACTCTTGATGAATTATGGTATCACGTTGGAGCTACATGGGCAGCTGTACCTGTACACGCCATCCTCGTTCTCTTTGACTCAATGCCCAGGCGTATCAAGGCCGTTATTACGGCCAGAGGTGGTTGTTCTGGGTACGGATTTCTCAGGATCTATGCACCCAAATTGCGTGAAAATGTAATCACATGTCAGTTCTAGTATAATGTATTTGTGCAACGAATACCCGTCTATCATCTGCTTTTCTTCTTGGTGTAGCAATTTTAATGCGCCAGTAGTGTAATATCGTAGTTTTATCAGGCCGGCAGAGCGTATTTCCTCTTCCTGCGTTCTCTCATATAAATGTGCCAGTTAGGAAGACGGCACTGGGAACCGACATTGAGTGCGTTTTATTCTCTTTTTTACGACGTTTGATATTCAACACACCATGTACCTGTAACCACCTGTCTTAAGCATGCGCGGTTGCTTGACTGAATGAATGTGGGTGTGATTACAAAGACGTGCAGCAGAAGCTGGGGGAAGCCGTTTTGGTGTAGCCTCGGAAGCCGGCCCGTCGCGCCGGTCGGTCGCTGCCCTCGCCCGCCCAAGCGAAAGGCACAAACCACGCCGTGGCCTGCTCAGTGAGCGTGGGCGGCAAATCAGAACCGGCGGACGAAGCACTTTTGCCGTGGTTGCGGTTCGGACAGCCGCGGCTGTCAACGAGTTGGCGCCTGGTTGCGTTACGGACACCACTCCTGTCCTTCGTTCATCGTAAGAATAAACCTGACGTAAGCAAACACAAACGCTATGATTGGTCAGCAGCCATAAAACGTGTACACTAGTGTCAGCCCCGGATCTACCGGGGCAAAAAAATTGACAGTGGCTACGCCCCCCTTGAAGGTTTGAGATAGGACGTCAAAAATTTTAAACATGTCGTTTTTCAAAAAATTAACTTCTCATGGATTAACTTCTCGTGGTTGGTATTCACAGTCATACAATATTTCTTAAAAGACATCATAGTCGCCGTTGACTGTATGAAATATTTATTATTGTTTATTTATTTCTGAAGGTGGCAGGGGTAAAACACAGGGAGCGAAAGGCTATTTACAATTTGTACAGAAGCCAGGTGGCAGTTATAAGAGTAGAGGGACATGAAAGGGAAGCAGTGGTTGGGAAGGGAGTGAGACAGGGTTGTAGCCTCTCCCCGATGCTATTCAGTCTGTATATTGAGCAAGCAGTAAAGGAAACAAAAGAAAAATTCGGAGTAGGTATTTAAATCAATGGAGAAGAAATAAAAACTTTGAGGTTCGCCGATGACATTGTAATTCTGTCAGAGACAGCAAAGGACTTGGAAGAGAAGTTGAACGGAATGAATAGTGTCTTGAAAGGAAGATATAACATGAACATCAACAAAAGCAAAACGAGGATAATGGAATGCAGACGAGTTAACTCGGATGACGCTGAGGGAATTAGATTAGAAAATGAGACAAAGTAGTGAAGGAGTTTTTCTATTTGGGGAGCAAAATAACTGATGATGGTCGAAGTAGAGAGGTACTGGCAATGGTAAGGAAAGCGTTTCTGAAGAAGAGAAATTAGTTAACATCGCGTATAGATTTAAGTGTCAGTAAGTCGATTCTGAAAGTATTTGTATGGAGTGTAGCTATGTATGGAAGTGAAACATGGATGATAAATAGTTTGGACAAGAAACGAACAGCAGCTTTCGAAATGTGGTGCTACAGAAGAATGCTGAAGATTAGATGGGTAGACCACATAAGTAATGAGGAGGTGTTGAATAGAATTCGGGAGAAGAGGAGTTTGTGGCACGACTAGAAGAACGGATCGGTTGGTAGGACATGTTCTGAGGCATCAATGAATCACCAGTTTAGTACTGGAGGGCAGCGTGGAGGGTAAAAATCGTAGAGGGAGACCAAGAGATCAGTACACTAAGTAGTAGGTACTGGGAGATGAAGAAGTTCGCACAGGATGGAGTAGCATGGAGAGCTTCATCAAACCAGTCTCAGGACTGAAGACCACAGCAACAACAACAATAACAATAAATATTTCATACAGTCAACGGCGACTATGATGTTTTTCAAAAAATATTCATTTGTAGCGCACATCTTTCTGAAGAGTCTGACAGATAAAACATATATGATCGAGGAAATGTGAGACATGTTATTTGGTTTTAAGTGTGCCATAGGGCTGTACCGCACCTCTTCACACAGCATTCTTCTACTGCACGTCACTGTGTTTCGCTCTGCGGAATTCAGACGTATATATTTTGTGATGGAAGCCACCAAATCTATATTCAGGACAGTGGAAATTCAGATGTCCTGTGGTGCCTCTGCTGCTCCCAGTCGGCCAGTTTGACATCCTACCCCTCTTAAAAAATTTAATACTGGATGGGATTATTTGCGCCCTGGAGAATAGAAATCTTCAGAAAATTTCCATTCCTTGTAGCCTATTAGCTAACAACTTTCTCTTTTGTGTGACATAAAATTAAATATAAGAAACACAAAACCAACAAAGGTAAGACGCAAGCAAGACAGTACAATTTCTTCACACTATGGCACACTTAAAACCAAATAACATGTCTCACCTTTCCTCGATCATATATGTTTTATCTGTCAGACTCTTCAGAAAGATGTGCGCTACAGTCTGGAACCGCGCGACCGCTACGGTCGCATGTTGGAATCCTGCCTCGGGCATTGATGTGTGTGATGTCCGTAGGTTAGTTAGGTTTAAGTAGTTCTAAGTTCTAGGGGACTGATGACCTCAGATGTTAAGTCCCATAGTGCTCAGAGCCATTTGAACCATTTTTTGAAGCAACAAGTTTACTGTTACCAGTCACTGTTTATCTCCACGACGCCTTTCAAAGGTTTAAACCTCCATCGTCAGGTGGATTTACATTTGTTAGTATGACATTTGTGTCTGTGTGTGTTGTGTTACGATTTTTTGGAGGAACTTGCGGTACTGTCTCCAGTGGTTACAGGTTCCTTTCAGTACCGTAATACATCACATATATACTGTCATATTTTGTAAACAAATATGGCGTCGAGCGTTTCCTCCAAAAAATCGTAACAACATACAGACACATGTCATACTAACAAATGTAAATCTACCTGCTGGAGGTTTACACCTTTGAAACGCGTCGTGGAGATAAATAAGCAGCGACTGGGAACAGTAAACTTGTTGTTTCATTTAAATCTCTGTAATCTTGCTACAGCTTTACACGGTGTACATTCCTTTCTGCGAAAGAATCTGTCACCTCATCAAAGTTCGTCAAACGTTTTGCTACATGAAAATTCAAAATGTCGTTCACTAATACTGAAAAAGCTGTTAATATGATTAGTACCAAAGACTGGTGTGGTTTCTCGATTTCATTACGTCTATTTTGTCACTGCTACATAAAACGAAATAGGCCTTTCTAATATTGCAGCAATTATAACACAGGCCAAATAAGCGAGTCTGTTTTGGCGCGAATGGTGTTCTGGCACAAATGATCACTTTTATTTACCTTATTTACATAAATAATACAAAATAGTTTCATATTTCATTCACATGCCCCAATTTCTCAAGCATGAGATCCAAAAGTGGTAGTAGTATGAAATCTTTACACAAATTTGGAATCGTCATATTCTTCCATATAATTTGTGTGATGTCCCCATTCCTTCTCCTTCCTCGTTCTAAAAAACAATCTTTTCATCATTAATTCTGTAACAGTTCCCACCATTGTCAAAACTTATTCTCTTCACTAACCCCGCCAGAATAAAAAAATGGTTCAAATGGCTCTGAGCACTATGGGACTCAACTGCTGTGGTCATCAGTCCCCTAGAACTTAGAACTACTTAAACCCAACTAACCTAAGGACATCACACACATCCATGCCCGAGGCAGGATTCGAACCTGCGACCGTAGCAGTCAAACGGTTCCGGACTGTGCGCCTAGAACCGCGAGACCACCGCGGCCGGCGCCCCGCCAGAATCACCGGCTCAATTATTATCATGCGTTTATATTCGAGTTAGGCGCTGTTGCGTGTTCATACAACGCGTTTCCCGCGCTATTCGGAGAACAGAACTTAGGCTTCTACTAACTGGGGACTGTACAGCTGGCCGTTAATAATGTAGCGATCTGGGAAAAACTTTCTGTCAAAATTTCATTTTCTTCGATACACCGAGAAGATATTACGTAATCTTTCTTAGCTGTTACTCTCGTTAATCGTTTGGTTTCACTCTGGTAGTCTGAATCTGTCGATTTCGCTAGTAATTATAACAACATTTACCATTCGTACACCGAATCAGCCACATAAACATACAGCTTTTGACAGTCACTTGTTCGGGTTTATTTGGCGCAGCTTGTATGGTCCCGTCCCCTTTTGTCTGCGGGAAATGTTTTTGTTTGTAAATGCGACGGATATTGCCCTGGCAGACACATAACGTACACTACGCACGCATTCAAAAATCAGCTTATGATTGGTTCAGGAATCAACGTAGAATGTGGTCAAAAATGTTAAAAAACCAACAGGGACACGTTTCAAAAACATATCAGTAATCTATAGACCAAAGCGCGCCGGATGCTACTCTTCAAGAGTATGATTTTGGCGCCCCCTGTAATTGCCAACCGGGACAGATACCCCAGTTTGCATTCTCCATCCCCCCCCTCCCCCTCACCCCTCCCACGCTCTCGCTAGTTCCGGGCCGGTGTTGGTACGCACTTGGAAGTATGTCCTACCTATGCATTATATATCTTATTACCATATTACAGTAAATGAAACTAAGATATTGTAATGTATTAACAGCGATCAAGTTTTCCTTAATCATACTTTAGCTATGTATTTTTTATTTCAAAAATCGTGTACAGTCTCAGTCTCTCTAGTGTTGTGCACTGGTTGTCTCGCTCTTAAGAAGTACTCGTAAAACGACTGACACTGCTTCCGGCACATTAGTGAAACACACTCGTGGATCAACGTTAAAAATTGGGAGGGTTGGGTGGAGTTTTGAGAGAAATCCACCCGTAGATGCAAGGAAGGGAGCTCTTCCCCAAATGACTCACACTAAAAACAGAAAATTTAGAAGTAGAAGTGCTATTCAAAACAGCAGATAAAAATTCACTTGACGCCTTCCTAAGAGTCAATCTGCACTCATTCCAAATTAATAATACCAGTGTAGACCAGATGTCGCTTACATTCAATGAAATAGTATCGGCAGCAATTGAGAGATTTACACCAAATAAATTAACAAACGACCGAGCTGATTTTCCTTGGTACACAAAACGGGTTAGAACACTGTTGCAGAAACAACGAAACAAACATGCTAAATTTAAACAGAAGCAAAATCCCCAACATTGGCGATCTTTTACAGAAGCTCGAAATTTAGGACGGACTTCAATGCGAGATGCCTATAACAGTTTCCACAACGAAACTTTGGCTCGAAACCTGGCAGAAAATCCAAAGAGATTCTGGTCGTATGTGAAGTATGTAACCGGCAAGAAACAATCAATGCCTTCTCTGCGCGATGACAATGGAGATACTATCGAAGACAGTGCTGGCAAAGCAGAGTTACTAAACACAGCCTTCCGAAATGCCTTCACAAAAGAAGACGAAGTAAATATTCCAGATTTCGAATCGAGAACAGCTGCCAACATGAGTAACGTAGAAGTAGATATCCTCGTTGTAGTTAAGCAACTTAAATCACTTAATAAAAGCAAGTCTTCTGGTCCAGACTGTATACCAATTAGGTTCCTTTAGCTGATGCATTAGCTCCATACTTAACAATCATATACATCCGTTCGCTCGACGAAATATCCGTACCCAAAGACTGGAAAGTTGCACAGGTCACTCCAATATTCAAGAAAGGTAGTAGGAGTAATCCACTAAATTACAGGTCCATATCGTTAACGTCGATATGCAGCAGGATTTTAGAACATATATTGTGTTCGAACATTATGAATTACCTCGAAGAAAACGGTCTATTGACACACAGTCAACGTGGGTTTAGAAAACATCGTTCCTGTGAAACACAACTAGCTCTATATTCACACTAAGTGTTGAGTGCTACTGACAAGGGACTTCAGATCGATTCCGTATTTCTGGATTTTCGGAAGGCTTTTAACACTGTACCACACAAACGGCTCGCAGTGAAATTGCGTGCTTATGGAATATCGTCTCAGTTATGTGACTGGATTTGTGATTTCCTGTCAGAGAGGTCACAATTCGTAGTAATTGACTGAAAGTCATCGAGTAAAACAGAAGTGATTTCTGGCGTTCCCCAAGGTAGTGTTATAGGCCCTTTGCTGTTCCTTATCTATATAAACGATTTTGGAGACAATATGAGCAGCCGTCTTCGGTTGTTTGCAGATGACGCTGTCGTTTATCGACTAATAATGTCATCGGAAGATCAAAACGATTTAGAAACGATATCTGAATGGTTCGAAAAGTAGGAGTTGACCCTAAATAACGGAAAGTGTGAGGTCATCCACAATAGTGCTAAAAGGAACTCGTTAAACTTCGGTTACACGATAAATCAGTCTAATCCAAAAGCCCTAAATTTAACTAAATACCTAGGTATAACAGTTACGAACAACTTAAATTGGAAGGAACACATAGAAAATGTTGTGGGGAAGGCTAACCAAAGACTGCGTTTTATTGGAATGTAACAGACCTACTAAGGAGACTGCCTACACTACGCTTGTCCGTCCTCTTTTAGAATAATGCTGCGCGGTGTGGGATCCTTACCAGATAGGACTAACGGAGTACATCGAAAATGTTCAAAGAAGGGCAGCACGTTTTGTATTATCGCGAAATACGGGAGAGACTTATACAAGAGCTGGGCCGGAAATTATTAAAAGAAAGGAGTTTTTTGTTGCAACGGAATCTTTTCACGAAATTCCAATCAGCACCTTTCTCCTCCGAATGCGAGAATATTTCGTTGACTCCGACCTACATAGGGAGGAACGATCACCACGATAAAATAAGAGAAATGAGTGCTAGTACGGAAAGATATAGGTGGTCATTCTTTCCGCTTGATTGGTTGGAATAATACAGAATTGTGAAGGTGTTTCGATGAACCCTCTGCCAGGCACTTGAATGTGATTTGCAGAGTATCCATGTAGGCGTAGAAGTAGAAACCTCAAGTGGGGACCTAAACGTCACAAAGGATGAAATAACGGACAGAAGGAATAAAATTACAAGCGAGACGGGGAACCAGGTGGATAGCCAGGTCGATATAAATCAGAACACAGAGAGGGAAAGGAGGGGGCAACGGGGAAGGAGCGAGGATAGAGAGAGAGGGAAGAGTGAAGGAAATGCAGCCAGGGAAGGAAGAATCGTCTGCAATAGCTTGGGGCCCTGTGTGCGCCACGCACGAACTCACGAAAGAACCATGAGGCCCCTGGGGGGGAATCGTCGGTTTGGTGAGGATGAGAGGCCGAAAGCCAACGCGCTGGTGATGGACGTTCCGCCCAATCCATTGGCTGTCGTTAGCCTAGTGCGTACACGCCTATAAACGTGCGGCGACGTGATCGGTTCCTCAGAACCCACGCGCAGGAGATGCCCTGTTCGAATTGTGGTTGTTGAACCGAGAGGAAAGTTTTGAGGTGAAGGAACCAGGCATTGTCGTTCCTGCCTTCTGATTGTAGGAGATGCCTGCAACCAATGGTAAATTCTTTTGGTAAATTCTTCTTGGTGATTTGTCATGTCGCCTCCTTCAATTTCCATCTCTGTACGCAGAGGCGAGACAAGTTGGATTTTATACAGAGTTAGGCAATCGCTGTTGTGGGGTCACGTGAATATGATGTGCTGCTTCTGTACACACTTCAACGGTGGTATTGGATGGGAGTTAGTTCAGTTTTGAAGTAGGATTCTCTATAACGAAAAATGGTTCAAATGGCTCTGAGCACTATGGGACTTAACTTCTGAGCTCATCAGTCCCGTAGAACTTAAAACTACTTAAACCTAACTAACCTAAGGACATCACACACATCCATGCCCGAGGCAGGATTCGAACCTGCGACCGTAGCGATCGCACGGTTCCAGACTGAAGCGCCTAGAACCGCTCGGCTACTCCGGCCGGCCTCTATAACGAGTAACATCTGTCTTTGGAAGCAATGCAGGATTCTCGAGAGTAATATTTCTGCTACCGTTTTGGTTAGATTCAGATGGAACAGAATTTGTTCCTTAATCCGTCACGATTCACTTAATGCATCATGTGCCCAACTAACTTTCGTGATTCTGTTAATAGTGAGTCACAGGCCAGCTCTGACGATTCAATTTTTTAGTTGAAAGATGGTGAATTTTGTTTCCAATTATTCTGTGTGTGAGCAATTGCGCGTTATTGTTGTGTTCCTTAGTCAATCCAATCCTTGCAGAACAATGATAATCGTTACGCCATTATACTGTACGTGCAAACGAAAGGGGCGCGAGTAGAGAGCAATTAAACAAGTAAACATACCCGATAAACAGGTTCTGCAAGAAATGGTTACCCCGTACGACGTATTACAATTGAATGCATGAAAAACTTATAATAGAGTCCTCTAGGATCGAAACTGCAGATACACTGATCAGCCAGAACATTACGACTACCAACCCGCTGGTTTCATTGTGCTGTACCCATTTCACTTGCACCTATAATGGTGGGACAACCTGTCGAGCGGATCACACAAACAACTCGAAGTCTGACCCACAAGAGGGCGAGTGACCTGCGTGTGGTTTGCAGGCGCGCAGCACAGGCGCCAGGTTTTTGATTGCGTCACGACCGAAGAACGGGACTCGATCATCGCTGTGCCCCACCTTGTGTGGTGTCAAAGCTCATATGTCAAATATTTATGCCAAAGAAATTTGATGGTGTAATAGAGAACTTTGTCAAATTTACGCCACCTTCCTTCCACCGATTCCCACACACGTTCCCCGACCACATCTGTTAGAATTTGATACGGGCCATGCCGACCCGTTACGATCCTAGCAGAACGTTTCCAAATTCGTTCGATGCCTGTCGTCAGGTCTGCTTCGTAAGGATAGCGAGTACATCTTTACTACCGCTTTTTGGACGATAGTAAACAGTCTAGTAGCTAAAACTTTTTTTATGTACGAATTTCGGGTACAGTCCGTCGTCAGAACAGCAGATAAGAGAACTTCTCTCAGAGTATCGTATCAAATGATTTCAATCTTATCAGTTCAGCACTAATATTAAGACTGAAAACATTTGACGTGAATTGTTTTAAGTCGTTTTCTGTGATATTCTGAAAATGGACTGCGCTCGAAACGAGCAGAAAAAAGTTTGAGCAACAAGTGAACTTTTTGTAATTAGTTCCCAAAAGACAGCGATAGAGAGGTACTCAGTATTCGTAGTATGGATGGTCGCCGGGCATCTGCACGACTTCACCTCCAAGTTAAAATGCACTTGACAGGACTACAAATGTTGCAACAATACTCTGAAACTGGTCGTACTGCTGCGGCGCGGTTCCTTCCGTCCCTTTACGACGAACCTGCACCTACCTGTGAACATTGTCTCAGCAGATCATCAGTAGGAAAGCCGAGTGAAACCTACTGTACTTCGACATGAACCAGGCTGCAATTTAAGTCACTAATCTACGAGGGCAGTTCAATAAGTAATGCAACACATTTTTTTCTGAAACAGGGGTTGTTTTATTCAGCATTGAAATATACCAGGTTATTCCCCAATCTTTTAGCTACACAACACTATTTTTCAACGTAATCTCCATTCAATGCTACGGCCTTACGCCACCTTGAAATGAGGGCCTGTATGCCTGCACGGTACCATTCCACTGGTCGATGTCGGAGCCAACGTCGTACTGCATCAATAACTTCTTCATCATCCGCGTAGTGCGTCCCACGGATTGCGTCCTTCATTGGACCAAACATATGGAAATCCGACGGTGCGAGATCGGGGCTGTAGGGTGCATGAGGAAGAACAGTCCACTGAAGTTTTGTGACCTCCTCTCGGGTGCGAAGACTTGTGTGAGGTCTTGCGTTGTCATGAAGAAGGAGAAGTTCGTTCAGATTTTTGTGCCTACGAACACGCTGAAGTCGTTTCTTCAATTTCTGAAGAGTAGCACAATACACTTCAGAGTTGATCGTTTGACCATGGGGAAGGACATTGAACAGAATAACCCCTTCAGCGTCCCAGAAGACTGTAACCATGACTTTACCGGCTGAGGGTATGGCTTTAAACTTTTTCTTGGTAGGGGAGTGAGTGTGGCGCCACTCCATTGATTGCCGTTTTGTTTCAGGTTCGAAGTGATGAACCCATGTTTCATCGCCTGTAACAATCTTTGACAAGAAATTGTCACCCTCAGCCACATGACGAGCAAGCAATTCCGCACAAATGGTTCTCCTTTGCTCTTTATGGTGATCGGTTAGACAACGAGGGACCCAGCGGGAAAAAACCTTTGAATATCCCAACTGGTGAACAATTGTGACAGCACTACCAACAGAGATGTCAAGTTGAGCACTGAGTTGTTTGATGGTGATCCGTCGATCATCTCGAACGAGTGTGTTCGCACGCTCCGCCATTGCAGGAGTCACATCTGTGCACGGCCGGCCCGCACGCGGGAGATCAGACAGTCTTGCTTGACCTTGCGGCGATGATGACACACGCTTTGCCCAACAACTCACCGTGCTTTTGTCCACTGCCAGATCACCATAGACATTCTGCAAGCGCCTATGAATATCTGAGCTGCCCTGGTTTTCCGCCAAAAGAAACTCGATCACTGCCCGTTGTTTGCAACGCACATCCGTTACAGACGCCATTTTAACAGCTCCATACAGCGCTGCCACCTGTCGGAAGTCAATGAAACTATACGAGACGAAGCGGGAATGTTTGAAAATATTCCACAAGAAATTTCCGGTTTTTTCAACCAAAATTGGCCGAGAAAAAAAATGTGTTGCATTACTTATTGAACTGCCCTCGTACGTTTCGGGAGAAAGATTGGAAATTTTGTCCTCAATTAATATATTTTGAAACTTAGGTGAACAAGTATCATTGCCAAGCCCGTGCTAGTCTTAACACAGACGCTCACAATCCCTTTCACTCACCTTAGCAAGTTTATGATGCTGCATTTCCCGGAAACGTAATAGCTACAAAAATACGGATTGTTTTTGACTGAGAATGCTGCCGGCCGCTGTGGCCGTGCGGTTCTGGCGCTGCAGTCCGGAACCGCGAGGCTGCTACGGTCGCAGGTTCGAATCGTGCCTTGGGCTTGGGTGTGTGTGTGATGTTCTTTGGTTAGTTAGGTTTAAGTAGTTCTAAGTTCTAGGGGACTTATGACCTAAGATGTTGAGTCCCATAGTGCTCAGAGCCATTTGAACCATTTTGAACTGAGAATGCTTGCCAAATATTAAGTCTGTCGGTACCTAATGCTGTCACAGTTTTTAGCCAACGACCTGCTCAATACGCCACGCGGAATTTGTCTTTTCTCGTCACAAAATTCACTTAAAAATTCCGAAATTTCTACACGCCCATCGGAATAATTATGCCGTCACTTTACCACACTTTTGATGTATGAAACACTGCTAGATCTGGCAACTTATCGTTTCCATCGGAACTACTACTACACACGTGCGAACTGTTTCATGGCTAGGTTCCCACTCTTCTCTAGAATACTCTAAGTCTTCTCTACCAGCAGAGAAAGGCGCGTGAAGAATATTGCTTTACCATTGGTCAGTTTACTCAACAGCCAATAGCAAAACAACATTCTCCCGCGTCAGTTCGCGCTTTTCATCAATAACCAATCGCAAAACAGAAACTTAACGACAGCACTTTTTACCGACGTAATTATCTAATATGCTGAAGTTTTGCTTATGCAGAAAGTTATTTACTATTGTTATTTATACTTGAATGAACTTTCCCTTTACCATAAACTTACTTTACAAATCTATTCTACAAAAATCCCCTTTGTCCATATCCAAACTTCTTCGAAATGTTCCCACACTTAATCCTACTACATAACTCGTTAAACAATTATCTTCATATTAACCTTAAACCACACTCACGCATCATTCATACTGCTAAAAGACATTTATAACATTTTACGAGGCCTGTTCAGAAAGAAAGCTCCGATTGATTGCCAAATTGAAACCACAGTGAACATCAGAAATGTTTTACTTGTAACAATTAGCTACACCTTTCAGCTACTTCTCTACGTAGTCGCCGTTCTGACTTAGACTTTTGTCATAGCGTTGTACCAACTTTTCAATAGCCTCATCATAGAAGGCAGCCGCCAGTTCTTTCCGCCAATTCTCCACGCTGGCCTACACCTCGTTGTCTGTGTCAAAATGTTGTCTTCAAAGACAGCGGTTCATGTGACCAGAGATGAAACTCAGGGGGAGACAATTGCGGACTGTGTTGTGGGTAATCTCACATTTCCATTTGAAAACGATGCAGGAGCATCTTCATTGCCCCTGCAGAATGCGGCTGAGAATTGTCTTGAAGAAGAAACAGCACGACAGTTATGTAATGTTAGCTGCATAGCTTCAGGCGAAATTTCTCACCAGGCCCTCGTACTTGGCGGCAGACACTATTTTCTAGACATCTTTACGCACTCACTGCGAGCTCAGAAATGAGAAGAGCGAAGTGATGCTAACTGGGGTTATACTAGAGACACTACCCAACACATCTGTGCAAAGCTTTATCGGATTTTCATAGTCGTTTCCATTTCGCGACCGATCTGAGCTTACTTTCTGAACGCCCCTCGTACATACAAAAAATGGTTCAAATGGCTCTGAGCACTATGGGACTCAACTGCTGAGGTCATTAGTCCCCTAGAACTTAGAACTAGTTAAACCTAACTAACCTAAGGACATCACAAACATCCATTCCCGAGGCAGGATTCGAACCTGCGACCGTAGCGGTCTTGCGGTTCCAGACTGCAGCGCCTTTAACCGCACGGCCACTTCGGCCGGCTCGTACATACACAAAAGACATAATAACACTTTATGAAAATACTAGAACAGTTTATGAAAAACATTCTATTATTTTAGTGCACTCTAGTGGGCACAATCGAAACTAAAATCAGTCCCCTACCCAATACTGTCCGCTATCGGCTGATACATAAACTACGTGCGCGTCCAGTCTCGCGTCACCATCTGTCGCTATCCAGCTCTGAGACACATCTCCCACTTAACTGCCTCCAAGGCAGGATCGTTATACGGCGCTACGCCTCAGTACGACTGTTATCAACGCAGTTTCTGTGTTGCAGATCGTCTTCTCTTTCACAGAACCCTTCCAAAAAAAAAAAAAAAAAAAAAAAAAAAAACTAGTTCTTGTGTTCGCATTACCAAATACGGAATTAACTTCGTCATCCAACTTTGTTTCGCTCTTTGGTATTATCCCTAAACACCTAAACGATGGACGTCCTCATAATGCTCATCAGCAGTCCCCTAATAGGACTGTGTAGGGCACATTTGCTGTCGTCATTACGTAGCATCTATCCAGGCTTAAAGAAAGCTGTCGTTAATACCACCGAATGAGACTTTTACGCAAGGCTTTTCTGCATTTCCTTAAGGTCGCCCGACGGCGCCAGTTTTCTGCTGACGGCAGCACCGTTAGCGACCTGCTGATCAATTAATTTTGTTTCTGGAGAACATTCGCCGCGCAGTATATCGTACTGTACTCTACTAGCTGCGAGACCGTTCACATGTACGAGTGAGGCTACTAAAGCTCCTTTCGTGGCAAATGTAACTGCTCTAAGGCCCCAAAAGTGGCAATTTGCTGAATCGCCGTACAAGACTTTTGTTTCATCAAACACATATTTTTATTTGCGACTATCTACATCTATATACATACTCGGCAAATCACATTTAAGTGTTTGGCAGAGGGTTGATTGAACCACCTCCACAATTCTCGGATATTCCTATCTGGTATAGCGCGCGGAAACTCGCTTCCGTTTTCCCTTGTCGTCGATGGGAGCTAATCTACCGTACACGATGGCTGCACCAACATTGCCCTTGGGCTCACCTTCCTCGTCACTTGCCTTTCGCTGCTTTCTCGTTTTGTTTTGTTTTTCCGCAGCAGACGGAAGTACTGAGTTCCACTGTCGAGACGTCCGACAGCGCAAAACCATTGCGGCGCAGGCAAACTGGCCGCGTAACGTAGTGTGGCCAACGATCTCGGAGTAACCTGGGAAAAAAGTGAGCGCGCTTGGTTTGGTAAGAAACGTCGGCGCAAGAAGCCGAGAGGCAGTGCGATCGGTACTGCAGTCCGAATCGTACTTCTAATAGCATGTTCCTACTTCCTTGGCAAGAATAAATATGTATGTACTTGATGTAAAAAAGGGGAAACTTTGTTGCGAATAAGTCTCTAGTGAAGAAATCAATTCTGCTTGCTTTCGCTGTAGATGTCTATCTCTTTCACTTCGTGTCATCTTATAAGATATTTTTCTGTAATGACGCGTTGGAAATCGATGAAGTATTTATTCCGCAGAAATTTCTTCCACTAATGTTCCATGGGTCATTTGTACTATTAAGCCTAACGATACGGAACGAGTCATTTCATTTTCACATTACACATTCTAACGATACCACCACTTGCAAAGTAGGTTAGAAATCAGATTAATAATGTTTCTCACGCAGCATATGTTCGCTTTATCGGGCAACAACATATTAACTGTGGATGGTATCGTCAGAATGGAAATAATGAAGTCACTGCAAAAAAAGTCATTAATTTTGGCACTTATCTTGAATCGATTCCCACGTAGATTTCGTCGAAGTTGTTATGGCTCATCTTGTTGATCCTAGGGTGATTCCACTTTGACTGTTAGAAGGTCCAGATCTGTATTTTAGCAATATTTGAAGACCTAACAAATGCGTTTTTCAGGAAATTCTTAATGATCAAAAAATCCCAGATCAGAGCAATGGTATGGAAGAAATAATTTTTGAGTTGGTGTTCACGATCCACATTTTTATTAAACTTCTTGTATATTCACATATACTTCTTCTTAAGTGTCACATCATCAAGAAAACAGTTTTGTATCAATCTTCATATATTTAATTTCCAATTTAACCAAACACAAGACTTGATTGTTCTTTTACAAGGCGAAATAACAACTTAACTTCTGCAAAGTGAAACAAAGCCTGCTCTGTGCGCGTTCGCGCCGAAACGGTTACAAGTAAGTCAAAGATTATGACAGTCTCACAGAAATGAATACACACAAGAACCATATCACTGTAATATATCGATACATGGGAGTACCTATACATTAATAAAACCAAATGTGAATATTGTCACAAAAATATGTCTGTTACTTCGCAGAAAAGTAGTACGATATTACTGGTATCGAGAACTGGGGTTGGAGTGCCGTAATGGTCACGTAAATAAAGAACCATTACAACATCTAACGCATATATAGAGCTACATGCTGACCGTTTACAAGGTTTTCTTTTTTTTTAAAAAAAGTTACAGATGTGACATAGAAGTTCCTATCCACTATCTTTCCCACATTATAAAAATGTAAGCTGTTCTACAGAACAGAACTATTTCAGTTTCTTGAAAATGAACTTCGCTGTCTGTCAGATATTTTATATCATTGGATAGATGATCAAAAATTTTAGTGGTAGCATTGTCCAACCCTTTTTCTACATCTAAGTTATTACTCTGCTATTCACAATAAAGTGCCCAGCAGAGGGTTCAATGAACCACCTTCGAGCTGTCTCTCTACTGTTCCACTCACGAACGGCACGCGGGAAAAACAAGCACTTAAATTTTTCTGGGCGAGCCCTGATTTCTATTATTTTATCGTGATGACCGTTTCTCCCTACGTAGATGTGTGCCTACAGAATGTTTTCGCAATCTGAGGGGAAAATTGGTGATTGAAATTTCATGAGAAGATCCCGTCGCAACGAAAAACGCCTTTGTTTTAATGATTGCCACTCCAATTCACGTATCATGTCTGTGGCACTATCTCCCCTATTTCGCGATAATACAAAACGAGCTGCCCTTCTTGGTACTTTTTCGATGTCATCCGTCAGTCCCACCTGATGCGGATCCCACACCCCACAACAATACTCCAGAATAGGGCGGACAAGCGTTGTGTTAGCAGTCTCTTCAGTAGACCTGTTGCAACTTCTAAGTGTTCTGCCAATGAATCGCCGTCTTTGGTTTGCTCTGCTCACAACATTATCTGTGTGATCGTTCCAATTTAGGTTATTTGCAATTGTAATCCCTTAGTATTAAGTTGAATTTACAGCCTTCAGCTTTGTGTGACTTATCGCGTAATCGAAATTTAGTGGATTTCTTGTAGTACTCATGTGAATAACTCCACACGTTTCTTTGTTCAGGGTCAATTGCCACTTTTCGCACCATACAGATATCTAAATCATTTTGTAAGTCGTTTTGATCATCTGATGACTTTGCACGACGGTAAATAACAGCATCATCTACAAACAATCTAAGACGGCTACTCAGATTGTCTCCTATGTCGTTAATATAGATCAGGAACAATAGAGGGCCTATAACACTTCCTTGGGGAACGCCGGATATTATTTATGTTTTACTCGATGACTTTCCATCTATTGCCACGAACTGTGACCTTTCTGACAGGAAATCACGAATCCAGTCGCACAACTGAGGCGATACGCCGTAGGCACGCAATTTGGTTAGAAGACGCTGGTGAGGAACGAAGGAACGGTGTCGAGAGCCTTCTGGAAATCTAAAAATATGGAGTCAATTTGACATCCTCTGTCTATAGCACTTATTGCTTCATGAGTATTAAGAGCTAGTTGTGTTTCACAAGAATGATATTTTCTGAATCCGTGCTGACTACGTGTCAATAAATCGTTTTCTTCGAGGTACTTCATAATGTTCGAATACAGTATATGTTCCAGAATCCTACCGCAAATCGACGTTAGTGATATAGGCCTGTAATTCAGCGGATTACTCCTACTTTTTGGGTACTGATGTGACCTGAGCAATTTTCCAGTCTTTAGGTACGGATCTTTCTGTGAGCGAGTGGCTGTATGTAATTGTTAAATATGGAGCTATTTTATCAGCATACTCTGAGAGGGACCTGACTGGCATACAATCTGGACCGGAGGCTTTACCTTTATTAAGTGATTTAAGCTGCTTCGTTAATCCGAGGATATCTACTTCTATGTTACTCATCTTGGCAGTTGTTCTGGATTGGAATTCAGGAATATTTACTTCGTCTTCTTTGGTGAAGGAGTTTCGGAAAACCGTGTTTAGTAACTCTGCTTCAGTGGCACCGTCATCAGTGACTTCACCGTTGTTATCGCGCAGTGAAGGTGCTAAAGACAATCTCAATGTACACCAATGACCGCCTTTTTTTCTTCTGGTACTGTAATTATGAACATCGCTGTTCCTTTTTTAACTGCAGCGGATTATTTACAGCAGACTTCTGATGGCAATAAATGTGTTGTGAATAACCGTGATTTCAAACACAAACTATAGCTACACTTGCTCTGTGAATCACTATAAAAAGTGTAGCGTGTTTACTTTTATTACGACGAACAGTATAAGCTCAGTGGAGATACGCCCTGAAAAGAGAAAACTGGTGTTTTACAGACGGTGCAGAAATGGTTTCAGTCAGTGACGTCACGCTCCACAAATAAGTCGTGATAGCAAAGCGGTGAGTGCATCCCGGCTTCGACCATAGATGCTAGTAGACTGGCCCTGCTGTGGAGAAGCTATAGGGCTGGTATGGCTCCAACATAAACCACGTGACTGTTGGCAAAACGTGGCAGGATTTCAAATCAGCGGTCTGCCACCCTATTGTTTGTATCGTATTTTCCCCACATTTCTCAATTGACTGCCAAATGCTTCCAACAAAAATTACTTTTTTTTTTACGAAAAATTATGCCAGAACTACATTTGACCTGGATTTGCTCACAGTACAATTTATAAAATCTAACAAATACTTGGAACGCCACTCTGGTGGGCAGCGGGACGAAATTACTATAAACTATCAATTAAAGTAAAATGTCGTTAAAATTCTTTTAAACAGTAAGAGTGGGCTCGTGTCAAAACTTTAAAGATTGGATTCGCCGCGTTCTGAGCTCTAGTCTCTTATAAAAGAAAATGGGATATGGGAATTACGTCAACTATAGGTGCCAAAAATGTCGACTTTAGGAGCAGGTTCATTTTAGAGTATCAATTTTAGGTGCTCTTCAAAGGTTCAGTTCCCACTATTTTTGCAAAAGTTTAAACTATCAGTTTAAAAAAAATGATGTTTTAGATGAAAGGTGAGACTTTGAAGTTTCGGAAAATAATTTTGGAGCCTAGGTTTAAAAATGACAGACACTGTAAACATAAATTATAAATATACATTGTAAATAATAACTAACCTATCAAAACACTTCTCCGCGAAGTGCTTCGAGGCGCGTATGTGCAGATGGCTTAAAGTTTTTCCGTTTCAGGGCCTGTATATCAAAGCTGCCTTCGGTTTTCATCCTTAGGAAACCTATGAGTAGGAACGAGAAACAATTATACTTACTTCTGTAACCGAATTATCACAGATACTTTCCAAAATGTAATATGAGTCTGACTTTACAGGCATCAGTTTCAACACTTTACGTGATACTCTATTTCAAGTGTAAAAAACATATAAAAGTCACTTCAGCAGATTTCAATAAACGCATCTGCACTATCATAGAAACACTTACACGTGAAATGTAATGCCATTTCCCCCGACAAAACGCTGAGTACAGCCATAAGCGCAACACGAAACAACCATGTTTTGCCAACATTCACGTGACTTCAGCCCAGAGATGTTGGAGCCACGAAAATGACGTTAGGGCCAGTCCATTATACACTCCTGGAAATTGAAATAAGAACACCGTGAATTCATTGTCCCAGGAAGGGGAAACTTTATTGACACATTCCTGGGGTCAGATACATCACATGATCACACTGACAGAACCACAGGCACATAGACACAGGCAACAGAGCATGCACAATGTCGGCACTAGTACAGTGTACATCCACCTTTCGCAGCAATTCAGGCTGCTATTCTCCCATGGAGACGATCGTAGAGATGCTGGATGTAGTCCTGTGGAACGGCTTGCCATGCCATTTCCACCTGGCGCCTCAGTTGGACCAGCGTTCGTGCTGGACGTGCAGACCGCGTGAGACGACGCTTCATCCAGTCCCAAACATGCTCAATGGGGGACAGATCCGGAGATCTTGCTGGCCAGGGTAGTTGACTTACACCTTCTAGAGCACGTTGGGTGGCACGGGATACATGCGGACGTGCATTGTCCTGTTGGAACAGCAAGTTCCCTTGCCGGTCTAGGAATGGTAGAACGATGGGTTCGATGACGGTTTGGATGTACCGTGCACTATTCGGTGTCCCCTCGACGATCACACGTATTCTCGAAGAATCGTCGGAAAATTCAGTCTTTGTTGTCTCACTCGTATTTCGTTTTTTTCTACTGTGGAAGCAGTGAGCTAAATGACTTGCAGAGCGACAGAAACAGGAATTCTGTAGGGGACTGTAATTCTGTCGTCTGTAAAAGGAAAAAAATGTCAGTATAATGTTTCAAAATATTTGTTACCATTTACCAGGACAAAAAGTCTCTGTCGGTCTGTTTGAAATTAAGGATAATTTACTAGTTTCTAGTGTAAACTTCACGTTATTGACTACAAATGCAATTGTTCAGTTACGACAAACGTTACTGGATTTATTTATCTCACACGTCTCAAGTTATAAGTCGACATAAAGAGCTCCACTGTGGGAAGAACAACGTCACCGTGTCGAGCCATATTTACATTTGTCGGTTCTTGCGTAGTCGGACGCGGTAGCATAGCGGTAAAGAAAGTGCCTGACGAATCCCAGCGGGCCACGGGTTTTTCAGTCTGCCTTTAAACAAAACTTCCCGTCTCAGTGAGGCGGGGATTCGCCACGAACGAACATGGTTCGCGTTGGACATCAATCTGCAGTTCCACTTTCCTCATAACAAAAACTGGGGTACCTTAGGGCGACCTATATCGCCGAAGTGACGTCCAGTTCAAAAGACCTATGTCAAGCCTCTGAACCATACGGAGTTGTTATTACTGTGCTTCATCTGTACAACAATGAACGGGGTTCCTCGTCGCTTGTATTTCACAGCGCTCACTACAGTACTTGCTATAGAGTTAAAGTTAAAAAGTGCGCCTGCGTCACCTGTAAAGAAGCCCAGTAACCTTCCAGGCGTCACGGTACATGCCGCCGTTTCCGAAACACTGTCCCACTTGGAGCCCGAATGGCCAGAAAATAATAAGTAGAGTAATTCCTATCTTTTTATAAGCTAAGAATTTTACCTTTCCTGTCATGATTTCGTTCCTGCAAATGGTAGCAAAAAATCACGACTATATTATTAAATTAAAAGTGTGAAGCCACATTTACTATGTACGAGGTGTGTTCAAAAAGTTAGGTGACTTCATATTTTTATGAAAAAATATTTATTTGTTCATCAATATTCATGTTATCCCCTTCGAAGTAATCCCCCTCAGATACAATACACTTGTGCCAACGATTCTTCCAATCCTCGAAGCACTTTTAATAAGCACTTTTTGGTACAGACTTGAGTACTTCCAGCGATGCAGTTTTTATTTTCTCACTCGTTGAAAATCTTCGTCCTTTCATAGATCTCTTCGGTTTTGAGAGCAGGAAAAAGTCGCAGAGGGTAAAATCCGTTGAATATGGTGGCTTAGGTATAATTGTCGTGTTCATTTTGGCCATAAAGTATCTCAAAAGCAACAATGAATGTGCAAAAGTCATGAATTGCTTCTCTACAATTTTTTGCGTATTGCTTCTCGCATACGGCGCATAACGTCTAGGTAATATTCCTTATTGGCCGTACGACCTTGAGGGAAAAATTCCTGATGCATTACGCCAAGGTAATTGAAAAAAAAACAGTGAGCAAAACTTTGATATTTAATTGAACTTGGCGTGCTTTTTTCGGTCTTGGCTCTCCGGGATGCTTCCATTGGGACGACTGGGCTTTGGTTTCGACGTCATAACTGTAAACCCGTGTTTCGTCACCAGTTATGACCCTTTTGAGCAAATCAGGATCTTCGTTGACGTCATTCAAGAGCTCCTGAGCGATGCTGAAGCGACGGTTCTTCTGATCAAAATTGAGAAGTTTTGGAACAAACTTCGCTGACACACGTCTCATGCCCAAAACATCCGAAAAACTTGCGTCACACGAGCCGACAGATATTCCCACATCCTCAGCAATTTCTCTTACGGTAATTCGACGATTTTGCAAAACAATTTTCTTCACATCTTCGATGTTATCACCTGTTGATGTGCGGGCCGTCCAGAGCTAGGTTCGTCATTGGCATCTTCTCGGCCATCCTGGAAGATCTTGTACCACTTGTTAACACTTTTTTACTTAACTCGGACTCACTGTATGCCACTGTGAACATTTCAAGTATTTTAGAACAATTTTCACATAAAATTTGATGCAAATTCTTTGCTCCATTTTTTATAATAATGGAAAATCGCCGAGCACACTAAACTAGTCTAACCTTTCTATCTGTCAAAAATAAACGAAGTATGCTGTACACTTGGAACTGTGAACCTATTATCGGGGCGTGTGTACCAACATAACAAAAAAAGATGGATAATCGAATGAACGTTGCCCGCGAAATTTGAAAAGTCACCTTACTTTTTGAACAGCTCGTATATACAAAAGGAAATTCACAAGTATTTGCAACGCTCTTCCCGAAATCGTGTTGTACAAGACTCTGTGTTGTCAAAACAGACCACGCGTAGTGCGCATGAGTCCAGATCGTTTGCTTCAAACCTTGACATTTAACGTCGTGTTAAGATAAAATACATTGTCATTTTGCAGTGCGTTTCTCTATGATACTGAGTGCTGACACGAATACTAGCAAGCAACACATTACCCGAAATTCATATAATGTAAAATGTATGTCGCTTTAAATTGCGAGGTGGGTGCTGTTGCACATGTTAATGTCTAGGATGAATTTTTCGCTCTGCGGTGGAGTGCGCGCTGATATGAAACTTGCTGATACGAGGGTCGCTCCAAAAGAAATGCACAATATTTTTTTTAAATCCATCTTTTATTCTACATGAAACTTCCTGGTAGATTAAAACTGTGTGCCGGACGGAGACTCGAACTCGGGACCTACATGTTTGAAAATTTTAGTGTGTAGATACATCCTTTAGGAACAATATTTTCATTTCTCCACATAATTTCCATCCCTCTGTTGGAGCCACTGTTTGGCAGTGTGCACAAGGGAGTCATCGTCTTCAAACCTTGTTCCACGAAGAGAGTCTTTCAGTTTCCCAAAGAAAGGATAGTCACATGGAGCCAGGTCAGGACTGTACGGCGGGTGTTTCAGTGTTGTCCATCCACGTTTTGTGATCATTTCCATGGTTTTTTGACTGACATGTGGCCGTGCATTGTCGTGCAACAGCAAAACATCCTGCTTTTGCCGATGTGGTCGAACACGACTCGGCTTGAAGTTTCTTCAGTGTCGTCACAGATACATCAGAATTTATGGTAGTTCCACTTGGCAAGATGTCCACAAGCAAGAGTCCTTCTGAATCGAAAAACACCATAGCCATAACTCTTCCAGCAGAAGGTGTGGTTTTGAATTTTTTTTCTTGGGTGAATTTGCATGATACCACTCCATTGATTGGCTCTTCGTCTCTGGTGAAAAATGATGGAGCCATGTTTCATCACCTGTCACAATTCTTCCAATAAATTCATCTCCTCCATTCTCGTACTGTTCGAAAAGTTCCCTGCATACTGGTTTTTTTTTTTTTTTTTTTTGAGCCACTGTCAACATCCTGGGAACCCACCTGGCACAAACCTTTTTAACGCCAACACTTCCAGTATTCAGCAAACGCTTCCTTCTCCTATCCCAACGCAGCGTGACAATTCGTTCAGTGTGATGCGTCTGTCAGCAGTCACCAATTCGTTAACTCTCTGCACATTGTCTGGAGTGTGTGCAGTACGAGGCCTGCCGCTGCGAAGACAATCCTCAATATTGCCGTGCCCGCTTTCATCACGTAAACCTGCTTGCCCACCGACTAACTGTACGGCGACCGACAGCAGCATCTCCATACACCTTTTTCAACCTCTTGTGGATGTTTCCCACTGTCTCGTTTCCACAGCACTGGAATTCTATGACAGCACGTTGCATCTGACGAACTTCAAGTGTAGCAGCCATTTTTAAGACAACCTGTGACGGCGCCACTCATGGGAACAGGTTGAACTAAGTTTGAAAAGAAGAGGGAAGGATCTATCTGCACACTATGAAACTTTCACTCGTGCAGAATGAAAACTGTATTTTTACAGAAATAGTGTGCATTTCTTTTGGAGTGACCCTCGTAGATCAAAAATGTTGGTGGAGCGACATTCGAACAGTGGTTCAGCCACTCTCCGAAATGTCATTTTTTCCTGCAATGTATATAAATTGAAGATGGAGGGATGATGACGGTTTGTGGGGCGCTCAGCATCGTGGGCATCAGTTCCCAATCTTTCCATTTCCAGTCTTGCCGCGATCCGAAAGATGATGAGGTCTTGAGGAAACATAGACACCCTGGGCGGAGAAAATCCGGCCTGGAATCGAACCTGGGACCCCGTGATTCAGAGGCAGCCACGCTAGCCACTAGACCACGAGCTGCGGACAGGATGGAGGGAGGGAGGAAAGGAAAGGGAAGCCGATATTGATATCAGCTGCATCGGGACGTTACGCGGAATCAGCGGCGACGAGCGATAAATGTCTGTTGGACCGGGATTCGAACCCAGTATTTCCTGCCTACTAAGTAGCGGCGTTAATCACTGCGTCATCCGGGACTGTCTGGATAGCCCTCTCGACCGATTACAGATTCACCAAGAGCCGCCCACCTGCAGCCCTTTTTCCGTGCCTTCCATGCTCGCTACTCAGATCCCCCCAGGAGGTCGGACGTATTTGTTCATCCGTTGTTCATCCGCACTGAAGAACGTAGATCCTCGACCCTCGAGGCGAAGTAATTACACGAACGCGTGGTATCTGTTCTTTGCGTGGACACGTCCGAAAGAACAGACACCAAGCATTCATATACTTCTGCGTGAAAGTTTCGCAGGAGGTGATCTGTGAGGTTTCGCAGTTAGGAGACGAGGTTCTGCCGGAAGTAAGGCTGTGAGCACGGGGTGTGAGTCGTTCTCGGGTAGCCCAGACGGTAAATCAGTTGCCCACAGAAGGCAAAGGGCCCGATTTCCCGACTCGGTCGAGCACACAGTTTTAATCTTCCACGGAGCTTCATTGTAATAAAAAAAATGGCTCTGAGCACTATGTGACTTAACATCTGAGGTCATGTGTCCCCTAGAACTTAGAACTACTTAAACCTAACTAACCTAAGGACGTCACACACATCCGTGTCCGAGGCAGGATTCAAACCTGCGACCGTAGCGGTCGCGCGGTTCCAGACTGAAGCGCCTAGAACCGCTCGGCCACAAAGCCGGCTTCATCGTAATATCTGACAAGGGGAAGCCACGACGTTTGGAACGCGGATTTACTGCAAACTTCGTACACTCGTAGTACTCCATGAGGACAACAAAATGTGTAAGCAATAGCGCGTACTTCTCAAGCGTTACTGAGAAAATCGCAAGGTAATTTCGGTCATCAAATGTATAGGGTGTTACAAAAAGGTACGGCCAAACTTTCAGGAAACATTCCTCACACACAAAGAAAGAAAATATGTTATGTGGACATGTGTCCGGAAACGCTTACTTTCCATGTTAGAGCTCATTTTATTACTTGTCTTCAAATCACATTAATCATGGAATGGAAACACACAGCAACAGAACGTACCAGCGTGACTTCAGACACTTTGTTACAGGAAATGTTCAAAATGTCCTCCGTTTGCGAGGATACATGCATCCACCCTCCGTCGCATGGAATCCCTGATGCGCTGATGCAGCCCTGGAGAATGGCGTATTGTATCACAGCCGTCCACAATACGAGCACGAAGAGTCTCTACATTTGGTACCGGGGTTTGGTAGACAAGAGCTTCCAAATGCCCCCATAAATGAAAGCCAAGAAGGATGAGGTCAGGAGAGCGTGGAGGCCATGGAATTGGTCCGCTACCAATCCATCGGTCACCGAATCTGTTGTTGAGAAGCGTACGAACACTTCGACTGAAATGTGCAGGAGCTCCATTGTGCATGAACCACATGTTGTGTCGTACTTGTAAAGGCACATGTTCTAGCAGCACAGGTAGAATATCCCGTATGAAATCATGATAACGTGCTCCATTGAGCGTAGGTGGAAGAAACTAAAATGAGCTCTAACATGGAAATTAAGCGTTTCCGGACACATGTCCACATAACATCTTTTCTTTATTTGTGTGTGAGGAATGTTTCCTGAAAGTCTGGCCGTACCTTTAGGTGTATATATATATATACACCTGTGCGAGGCCACTTTTACTAAGAAGCTGCTGCAGCCGAGTGGACGCCGGCACGGTAGCTCAGCATGTTCGGTCCGAGAGCCGGTTGGCCTCTGTAATAAAAAACTGAGCGGAAGGATGAACCACCGAACTTGAACAGGATGTCTTGCGACGTCCGCAACGACCGAAGACAACGATCAATAACGAACATAATGCAATATATATATATATATATATATATATATATATATATATATATATATATATAAAACAAAGTGGTTAGCGTCCAAGCCCCGTACTCGCTGGACCGATGGATCGAGTCCCGTTCGTTCGTTTTTTTTTTTTTTTCATTTCTAACACAGTTTTTTTCTTTACTATTTATATTGCAGTTGATATAATGAGAAAAATACGTGTAATCGGATGAACTTTTGTTAAATTTACAATGTTATTTGGCAGTCTACAAATTCTTACTACCACAAATAATATAATATTCATAACTATCGACTAGTAAACGACCACACGCGTAAAGTGATACTGAAAATGTATGCTTGTCCGTGAATTGAGAAATCTCTTATACCTGGAAGCAACCCGAAACGTTACCTCCAAGTTTTGACCGGCCCAGACGGCTTTCAAAAGATGTACAATTAATCGTCGCCGTCGACATTACGAGTACAAGTTTCAGGATCGTTTTTTCGTAAAAACATGCAAAACAAAGTTAAACGGCACCAGCTGCATTCAATAAACGCTATGTTTCAGCATGCGCAAGATCTTTTGAGGTTTTCCGTGGAAAAACGAACCTCGTTAACATTTTCAAAAACCTCTCTTTCAGCCGATAATTTGGAAGCAAACCATGCATAACGCAGCATTTCCTTAAAATCGGCGCTGATAATTGGTTATGCAGTATCGAGTGTATCTTAATATCGTCTTCACGAGAAGCAATTTCTCGTTCTCTTTCGATTAAATACGAACAGTTTTGAAGACACGGACAAGCATACATATTCAGTATCACTTTATGCGTTTGGTCGTTGACAAGTCGATAGTTATAAATATTATATTATTTGTGATAGTAAGAATTTGTAGACTGCCAAATAACATTGCAAATTCAATAAAAGTTCATCCGCCGACCGTTGTGGCCGAGCGGTTCTAGGCGCTTCAGTCTGGAACGGCGCGACCGCTACCGTCGCAGGTTCGAATCCTGCCTCGGGCATGGTTGTGTTTCGTGTCCTTAGGTTAGTTAGGTTTAAGTAGTTCTAAGTTCTAGGGGACTGATGACCTCAGATGTTAAGTCCCATAGTACTCAGAGCCATTTGAACCATTTTTTAAAAAGTTCATCCGATTACACGTATTTTTCCCATTATATCAACTGTAATATAAATAGCAAAGAAAATTGTGTTAGAAACGAAAAAAAGCGACGAACGGGATTCGATCCATCGACCCAGCGGTCCCGGGGGCTTGAACGCTAACCACTCGGCTGCCGCAGCTTCTTACTAAAAGTGGCCTCGCACAGGTATATATATATTTGACGACCGAAATTATCTTGTGACTTTCTCAGTAACGCTTGAGAAGTACGCGCTACTGCTTACACATTTTGTTGTTCTCATGGAGTACTACGACTGTACGAAGTTTGCAGTAAATCCGAGTTCCAAACGTCGTGGCTTCCCCTTGTGAGTCCGCTTAAGGGGGGTAGGACGTCAAACAGGCCGACTTGGAGCAGGAGAGGCATCACAGGACATTTTAATTTACACTGTCTATAATTTTACAAATAAATTCATAAAACTTTGTCAGAAACACCAGGAAGGATTCAGGATTCACACTCACTGCAGTGGAAGTTCGAAAACATAATAAAATCAAATTTTTTTTACGTGCGAAATATCATCATTTTTTCACTTACTACTGGCTGCATTTGTTGCTATAGGTACACTTTTCTTCATAAGTAAGAGAGATTCTTCGATGAATTTTGCACAGCATACATACCATACTCACAGGTGTATGAAACTCTAGAAATTATTTAATTTATGAAAAGCGAATAAAATGTTGTATTTTAAACTTCATGTTTAGAAAAAACACAAATTTTTTTAGTTAATTACCTCAGTTTTTACCACAGTTTTTAATAGATTTGGAAAATTCTAGAGTTTCATACACCTTTAAGTATGGTTTGTATGCTGTGCAAAATTCATCGAAGAATCTCTCTTACTTATGAAGAAAAGTGTACCTATAGCAACAAATACTGCCATAAGTAAGTGAAAAAAATTATGAAATTTCACATGTAAAAAAAATCATTTCGTTATGTTTTCGAACTTCCACTCCTATGAGTGTGAATTCTGAAGCCTTCCTGGTCATGCTGACAAAGTCTTATGAATTTATTTGTAAAAGTGTGGACAGTGGAAATTAAAATGTCCTGTGGTGCCTCTCCTGCTCCAAGTCGGTCCGTTTGACGTCCTACCTCCCCCCCCCCCCCTTTACGGAGTGTTACCTCAGTTCATTATTAATTTTTCATCATCGGAAGCAGCATGTCTGAGCATCTACATCTACATCTACCTTTACATGGATACTCTGCAAATCACATTTAAGTGCCTGGCAGAGGGTTCATCGAACCACCTTCACAATTCTCTATTATTCCAATCTCGTACAGCGCGCGGAAAGAATGAACAACTCTATCTTTCGTACGAGCTCTGATTTCCCTTATTTTATCGCGGTGATCGTCAACGTTCAGGAGGCGTCCACGTGCTTCGGGGCGCTCGGCTTTAACAGTTACACCTGTTTATTGGTTTGGCTAATACATCATCTAAGTTTGGCTTCTGTGCTGACGTTAGAGACGTTGTCTGCCACGACAGTGGAATGAATGGGCAAAGAGTAAGTAAAAATAAGGCGGAAATAGTTTTCTACTCAACCTAACAATGCCACGAGATTACACGCAAGTTTTAATATGTCCCCGTTTGACACCGTTTCTTGCCTGGTAACAATGTGTAACTAAAGATATCTGTAAATCGAGACCCAGTTGAAGTAGAAGTGCCGGCCGCTGTAGCCGAGCGGTTCTAGCCGCTTCAGTCCGGAACCGCGCTGCTGCTGCGGTCGCAGGTTAGAATCCTGCCATGGGCATGGATGTGTGTGATGTCCTTTGGTTAGTAAGGTTAAAGTAGTTCTAAGTTCTAGGGGACTGATGACCTCAGATGTTAAATCCCAATGTGCTCAGAGCCATTTGAACCATTTGAAGTAGAGGCCACTGTTCGGAACGCGATTCGCCCTCACAGAGACGGCTCAGTAACATCTTTGCCTAAGTCCCAGTCGCGTTCACGTAGTGTGTCGTAAGTGTCGCGACAACGGCGCAAGGCCGCCCTCAGCAACCCATCCTGCCATCCTGCTCTTGCCGCTGCTGCTGCTGCTGCTGCTGTCTCCAGATGCGGCCGCGTTGTGCAAGCGGCAGGCAGGCTCTGCGGTAATGTCGCCGCGGTCATTTCACAACTGCCGCGCACTCGCAACATCAGAACGAGAAGACCCACCATACAGTTTTCTGTTCGCCGCCGTAACACGCTACCCGTTTGTGACAGTTGCAGCGTGAAGAAGGGTACACGCAACGGACATGGGCTCCGTCCTGTCCCGCACACATCCACCTGCCCCAACGGGTATCTCCCCACTCAAATAAGCTGTTTAGACTACTCGAATCTTATTCATAGATGCGTCCATACACTACGACGTGCACACACTAAACGTCACTACAGGTACTCGTATTTAGCTTTTGACATGTTCGATGTTCCTGCCATTATTGGCAATGATTTGGCGCAGACGAATAGCGAAATTCTCCATGACGGAGCATCGATGCTGTCAATGACCTCGTGAATCTCTCTTTTCAGCAATGGTTCAAATGGCTCTGAGCGCTATGGGACTTAACATCTCAGGTCATCAGTCCCCTAGACTTAGAACTGCTTAAACCTAACTAACCTATGGACAGCACACACATCCATGTCCGAGGCAGGATTCGAACCTGCGACCGCAGCAGCAGCGCGGTTCCGGACTGAAGCGCCTAGTACCGCTCGGCCACAACGGCCGGCTCATCAATGGTGTTGGGGTCATTGCTGAACACTTTGTCTTTAATACAGCCCCACAAAAAGGAGTCAGATCCCGCTAGTATGATGGCCAATGAAGAGCCATGCCAGTGGCCTCTGGGTACTCCAGAGCCAGAACGTGGTCCCCAAAGTGCTCCTGCAGGACATCAAAGACTCTCCTGCTTCGATGGGGTCGACCTGCGTATTGCATGAACCACATCTTGTCGAAATCAGGGTCACTTCGGATAATGGGGATGAAATAATCTTCCAAAACCTTCATGTAGTGTTCGCTAATCACTGTGCCATAAAGGAATATCGCACCGATTATCCCGATTCTGTGACTAGACATTGCACACCACACAGGCAGCCGTTGAGGGTGAAGAGACCTCGATCTTGAAATGTGGGTTCTCAGTCCCCCAACTTTTGCTTACTGACGAACCCATCCAAGTCAAAGTGGGCTTAGTCCCTAAACCATATTCACATCAAAGTCCCGTTCGTCAATTCTGCGGACAATAGTGTTAGCGAAACACAAACGATGTTCCATGGCCCTCGGGCTTAATGGCTGATGGGTTTGAATTTTGTATGGGAAGAGATACAGGTCTTCAACAACAAACTGTCGCAGTGTCTCCGCCGGCCGTGGTAGCCGAGCGGTTCTAGGCGCTTCAGTCCGGAACCGCGCGACTGCTACGGTCGCAGGTTCGAATCCTGCCTCGGGCATGGATGTGTATGATGTCCTTAGGTTAGTTAGGTTTAAGTAGTTCAAAGTTCTAGGGGACTGATGACCTCCGATGTTAAGTCCCACAGTGCTCAGGGCCATTTGAACCATTTTTTAGCAGTGTCTCCTGATTGATTCCCACCTGTTGTGCAGCTCGTCTGACCTTTTTCCTGGGACTGGTTTGAAACACAGCGCTTGTATTGTCGATGTTTTCAGGCGTTTCTGCCCTTTTTGGATGACCGACATTGCCAACATTCATCACGAACACCGGTTCTCTCTAACTTGCGAAACAAATTCTTAATGTTAGTACTCTTGAACCGCTTGTCTTCAGCGTGAATTCTGTCGCTAACGCCCTTTGCGCCGCAGTCGGGCTGTTATTTCTCGCATAGTAGGCCTTCATAAGCGTTATATGCTCAGGCACGCTGCACCGTTACGTTTTCACGTACAAATGGCGGACAACAAGGCGCGTGCGTGTGTTCATACTAATTCCCATCATGCATACATCCAAAGGAACAGGCGAGTTCAGGTTTTAGATGTATGTCCGAAGGAAAAGGTGAGTACAGGTTGTAGACAGATGGTTGTTGACATATGGAAGATTGGGTCTGACCCTGAGTCTGCTCGGATAGCACAAAGACTAAAAGTGTTTGACAAAACTGCCAAGCAAGGCAGTACACGTTCAAACAACGTTTGTCAGTTTAATTTCACTTTGAAGAAGACGCGTGCGTCTTCGTAAGTCTTTGAAAGTAGTGAGAACGGCCACAAATACAAATGAGTCGTTTCATTGATATTGGCATTCTGTTTAAAAAAGAAGAAAACAAGTCTCTGGTCTAGGGAACGGCTTAAAGTGAGAGATTTGCCCATGAATATCTGCTAAATGAAATATTATCCTCAGATGATTACATCAACTTTCTTCAAATGGGTAATGAACTTTTTTAAAACTTGTGAAGGCCCTCTTAAAGGAGCAAACTTGTCTGTCGAGTGTGCTGTTATCTAGTCACGGATGTGTCTAACAAGCCCGTACGCTTGTTGATTTAACAATACTTTTGTAGGAGAAGCTTTTCGTGTATGCTGTATTTTGGTACTAGTGGGAATGGCCACAAATGCAGATCAAGCATTTTTAGCAGCATGGAGAGCTGTATCAAACCACCCGCCAAACAACAATGATTCTAGTATGGTGTTTAAAGAAGAAGAAAGCGAAACGATGGTCCGGGAAACGGTTTGAAACGAGAGAGAAATGTACAACTGAAAACCTGTTAATGGAAATGTTACATTCAGAACCTGATGGTTACGTCAACTTTCTGCACAAGGACAGTGAAAAATTACTTGTTTAGCGTTACTTCGCCCGCAGACTGAAAGGGAAGACACAAGGAAGCGAAAATTTATTATCTTCTACTTATTCAAAAAAAATGGCTCTGAGCACTATGGGACTCAACTGCTGAGGTCATTAGTCCCCTAGAACTTAGAACTAGTTAAACCTAACTAACCTAAGGACATCACAAACATCCATGCCCGAGGCAGGATTCGAACCTGCGACCGTAGCGGTCTTGCGGTTCTAGACTGCAGCGCCTTTAACCGCACGGCCACTTCGGCCGGCTTTCTACTTATTCCTGTAAGACATTTCATTAAAATATCACAATATAGGAAAGAGTAGCCCACATCGTCCATGGAAGAACCGGAGAACTTCGATTTCCTTATTTCATTCCACTTCCGGTTGTATGTGACTGTACGCACAAAATATTGATTTGTTCATAACCTTTTCTCGCACAAATATGGCTGGTAAATACGCTGTACCTCTACTATTTTGGTAATTGTCAGTGTTATTTTGTTTTTATACTTGACCGCAGTTTCCATAACATTCGCCATCTTGTCAAACTTTCCGCCGGTCAAAATTTCTGCCATACACCTCGTACACGTCAAACACGTCAAACAGCACCGTACACGGTCAAATATTTGGCAAGGATAGTTAAGTCTGAGAAAATATTTATCGTTTGCGACTGCCGTAATGGTAAGGCGATCTCTCGCGATAAGCTGAGCCGGCCGTGGTGGCCGAGCGGCTCTAGGCGCTACAGTCTGGAACCGCGCGACTGCTACGGTCGCAGGTTCGAATCCTGCCTCGGGCATGGATGTGTGTGATGTCCTTAGGTTAGTTAGGTTTAAATAGTTCTAAGTTCTAGGGGACTGATGACCTCAGAAGTTAAGTCCCATAGTGCTCAGAGCCATTTGAACCATTTGATAAGCGGAAAATCCGGGTTCGAGGCCCGGTGCGGCACAAATTCTCATTGTCATTCCATTACACAGATGATGGTTGCCCATATTCGCAACTGCGAATACATATCATGTATTTCGTAACGGCTGTAGTCGACGCAATGCCTGTTCCTTTGGACGTGCGTCCATGTTTGAAGGAACATTGCTTCATAATTCGGAACAACATGGACCTGGCAATATCGTATTATTGCGAAAGGCCATTGTGTTTCTGGCGATGCCGTTATGTGCTGCTGACAGATGACGCTCTTAACAGGGCACACTATCGGAAACCTCTGCCGAGGATACCAAAAGCTGCCGAGACCAGGGTTGGCAGAAAGCCGTCCGCGGGGGTGTTTCTGCACCGCGACGACGCCCCAACACATTCTGACACTAAACAGCCTCACAGGTGCTTGTCCAGGCTGTCACTGTTACTCGGCCCTGCATCCCACTGGACAGGTGTGCTCTGATTTGTTGTTCTTCCCTGAAATGGACAAACCATAGTGTGGGGCAGGCATTACCAGAACGACAGCGAGGTGATTTTCGGGGGCGAATGATCCCTTAACACCTCAAATATTTCTGCAACCACGTTCATCTCGTGAATGCAGCCGGACTTTTTCTTGTTTTTTTTTTTCTTTTTTTCCGAGGCGACGCGCAGAGCTCTGAGTGGCGTTCGCAGCAGCCGTCACGGGCGTGCCTCGTCCAGTGCCACTCCAATCTGTCGCCCTCTCTCTGTTCTCCCCCATGCCGCTCAACAGTGTGGGCTCCAGACACTCGTCCAAGGTTTCTCGATTAATAGAGTCCAGTATGTTATCCTCGGCTGCGAATGTCCATCGGAGACGAGGGTATCGTGTCCCGGGATACAACTGCTATTGACCTCTATATACACAGGGATGGTTCCTTAGAAAGGGCACGGCCGATTTCCTTCCCCATCCTTCCCTAATCCGAGCTTGTGCTCCGTCTCTAATGACCTCGTTGTCGACGGGACGTTAAACAGTAATCTCCTCCTCCTCCTCCTCTATATACACAAACCATCACCGGCCGCGGTGGTCTCGCGGTTCTAGGCGCTCAGTCCGGAACTGAGCGACTGCTACGGTCGCAGGTTCGAATCCTGCCTCGGGCATGGGAGTTGTGTGATGTCCTTAGGTTAGTTAGGTTTAAGTAGTTCCAAGTTCTAGAGGACTGATGACCACCGATGTTAAGTCCCATAGTGCTCAGAGCCATTTGAACCACAAACCATCTGCCGGATAGGATGAACAACACTCTGTTTGCTGATGGCGCTGTAGTGGTTCAAATGGCTCTGAGCACTATGGGACTCAACTGCTAAGGTCATTAGTCCCCTAGAACTTAGAACTAGTTAAACCTAACTAACCTAAGGACATCACAAACATCCACGCCCGAGGCAGGATTCGAACCTGCGACCGTAGCGGTCTTGCGGTTCCAGACTGCAGCGCCTTTAACCGCACGGCCACTTCGGCCGGCGCGCTGTAGTGTTCTGGAAGGTATTTTCGTTGAGTGACTGTAGGAGAATACAGGCTGATGACGGTGGGTTTGTGGGGTGGTCAACTGCGCGGTCATCAGTGCCCGTACAAAGTCCCAATCTTTACACAGACCAATCTTTACACATTCCAATCTAGCCACTGTCACGAATTATGATGATGATGAAATGATGCGGACAATTGTATTGTATGTTAATCGGGGACCTAGAAACGACAGAGAGGCTCCGTCTCCGCCGCAGCCGCAGTGGTCCACAATCCCACGACGAATACCACAGTCCACTTCACCCCTCCGCCGCCTCACACCGAACCCAGGGTTATTGTGCGGTTCGGCCCCCGGTGGACCCCCCCAGGGAACGTCTCACACTAGACGAGTGTAACCCCTTTGTCTGCGTGGTAGAGTAATGGTGATGTACGCATACTTGGAGAACTTGTCTGCGCAGCAATCGCCGACATAGTGTAGCTAAGGCGGAATAAGGGGAACCAGCCCGCATTCGGCGAGGCAGATGGAAAACCGCCTAAAAACCATCCACAGACTGGCCGACTCACCGGACCTCGACACAAGTCCGCCGGGCGGATTCGTGCCGGGGACCAGGCGCTCCTTCCCACTCCGGAAAGCCGTGCGTTAGACCGTTCGGCTAACCATGAGGACAATACAGACACCCAGTCACCCGGCAGAGAAAATCCTCAACCTGTCCGGGAATCGAACTCGGGACCCTGTGATCCAGAGGCAGGAACGCTAGCCACGGGACCACGAACTGCACACAGGATACAGGATGTCTTGGAATGTTTATTTCGTGTCATGAATCGCAACTTACTCTAAACGTAGAAAAATATGCTCGAATGCAGATAAATAGGACAGATAATGCTGTAATATTCAAATACAGAGTTAGTGATGTGCTGGTTCACATGGTCATGTCCGTTAAATATCGAGGCGTAACGTTGCAAAGCGAAATCCAATGGAATGAGCACGTCCAGACAGTATCGCAGGGAAGGCGAACGGTTGACTTCGCTTAATTGGGATAATGTTAGGAGAACCCAGTACGTTGTCCTCGATGGTGAGTGTTCATCGGAGGTGAGGGTATCATCTGGAGTGCCCCAGGGAAGTGTGGTAGGTCCACTGTTGTTTTCTATCTACATAAATGACCTTTTGGATAGGGTGGATAGCAATGTGCGGCTGTTTGCTGATGATGCTGTGGTGTACGGGAAGGTGTCGTCGTTGAGTGACTGCAGGAGGATACTAGATGAGTTGGACAAGATTTGTGAGTGGTGTAAAGAATGGCAGCTAACCCTAAATATAGATAAATGTAAATTAATGCAGATGAATAGAAAAAAGAATCCTGCAATGTTTGAATACTCCATTAGTAGTGTAGCGCTTGACACAGTCACGTCGATTAAATATTTGGTCGTAACATTGCAGAGCGATATGAAGTGGGACAAGCATGTAATAGCAGTTGTGGGGAAGGCGGATAGTCGTCTTCGGTTCATTGGTAGAATTTTGGGAAGATGTGGATCATCTGTAAAGGAGACCGCTTATAAAACACTAATACGACCTATTCTTGAGTACTCCTCGAGCGTTTGGGATCCCTATCAGGTCGGATTGAGGGAGGACATAGAAGTAATTCAGAGGCGGGCTGCTATATTTCTTACTGGTAGGTTTGATCACCACGCGAGTGTTACGGAAATGCTTCAGGAACTCGGGTGGGAGTCTCTAGAGGAAAGGAGGCGTTCTTTTCGTGAATCGCTACAGAGGAAATTTAGAGAACCAGCATTTGAGACTGACTGCAGTACAATTTTACTGCCGCCAACCTACATTTCGCGGAAATACCACAAAGATAAGAGAGATTAGGGCTCGTACAGAGGCATATAGGCAGTCATTTTTTCCTCGTTCTATTTGGGAGTGGAACAGGGAGAGAAGATGCTAGTTGTGGTACGAGGTACCCTCCGCCACGCACCGTATGGTGGATTGCGGAGTATGTATGTAGATGTACATGTAGAGTGTAGCTCATGTATGAAGAATAACACTATTGCAACCCGTTCTTGAGTACTCCTCCACTGTTTGGGATCCGGACCATAGTCTCACTAAAGAAAGCCATCGAAGCAACTCAGATTTATTAGCCGTAGGTTCTGTCAATGCGCAAGTATTACGGATGTGCTTGGGGAAATCAAATGAGAATCCTGAGAGGGAAGACGGCGTTCTTTACGCGACACAGAACTTAAAAAGATTTAGAGGACAGACATTTGTGGTTGACTGCAGAACGATTCTACTGTAGTCAATGTAGATTTCGCGTAAGGACCAAGGAGATAACAAAAATTAGGGCTGGTATGGAGCTGTAGAGACACTAGTTTATCCCTCGCTCTATCTGTAAGTGCAACATTAAAGAGAGTGACTATACTTCGTTCATCATAAGAATAAACCTCATGTAAACATTACACTACGTATTCTTCCGCGGTTGCTGGAACCTCTTTGGATTTCGTTTCACGTGGAGCACAAGCAAAGCTGTCCTGAATACAGTCAAGTACGATAATGAGGATACGTTTTACGCTGTGCGTTGCGCGTGTATCGACTCAGCGATAATAAGGGACAACGGCTGCACCGGCGCATTTAACTTGGAAAGCAATGGCCAGTCACCTGGTTCAACAAAAGTGCAGTGATGTGAACAGAGCCGGCCGGTGTGGACGTGCGATTCTAGGCGCGTCAATCTGGAACCGCGTGACCGCTACGGTCGCAGGTTCGAATCCTGCCTCGGGCATGGATGTGTGTGATGTCCTTATGTTAGTTAGCTTTAAGTAGTTCTAAGTTCTAGGGGACTGATGACCAGAGATGTTGAGTCCCATAATGCTCAGAGCCATTTGAACCATTTTTGATGTGAACAGTGGCAATCAATACGCAAAAAGAGACGAACAGGGAACAATGTTGCCTTGAGTGTCATTTAATTTTTGTACGGAAGGAAACAATGGTAAAACTCAGGCGATACGTTTCTTTGGTGATCTGCTGGAAAACGTAACATGCTGTCGATCTTAGTTAACATAGTAGTATAATTAAAAACGAGAGTGATGAAAATTCCTGACTTCAACAAGAGCAACTTTTCTCCATGAGCTATGTGTGGCGTAAAACTGAGCTGCTGTGATTTCAACATGTAGTTAAATATTGAAGCCACTGAAGTATTACAGTCAGTCTTCAGTTAACCTCCGAACTTCTTCCATATCGGACTCCGAGGAATACAGTATATTTCAATGCTGCTACGTTGACAACGAGGCAGTCAGCAATAGAACCTCAAGAGACTAAAAAGTCCACATTTCTCCTCCTCTTTTATGACGTGTTGTTCTGCAATTTGCCATCGCTTGGCAGTGACGTGTCATCAAGCTTCGTGCATTATCTTCAGTAAGTGTGGCAGCTTAAATGTGTTGTTATTTCTGGTGATGGCAGCTGACATGTCTTGTTATTTCTGGTGACATATCCCTTAACTTGGCTCCAGATCAACTTTCTTGGATTCATATTGCAGTGTTAAGGTGACAACTGTAAACATGCAACATTTGTACTGTGTGCTCGACTACGTAAAAATTATTGTTTTCAATGTTTCTACGACGCGTATCACTGTGGATCGTGTGAGACATCTGTCCTATAAAACAATGGATATATTCAGACGAGGAGTATTTAGTTTCTCATTTTTCTCAAAAAATGGCTCTGAGCACTATGGGACTTAACATCTGAGGTCATCAGTTCCCTAGAACTAACCTAAGGACATCACACACATTAACGCCCGAGGCAGCATTCGAACCTGCGACCGTAGCAGTCGCGCGGTTCCGGACTGAAGCGCCTAGAACCGCTCGGCCAACGCGGCCGGCTCATTTTTCTCCAAAATATTTAATTGTGTAATGTTTCTTAATTTCAGAATCTTTAACAATCTTTTATAATATATCGATAATTAAGAGTGTGTATTTGCAATGAAAATCAGAATTCTACGTGTGATATGTAATCAAGAAATAGAAGACGTGCATTTTTCTTGAAAAAATGAGGGTTAGATATGAATTAATTACCATGTGTTTGATAAATTTCGTGTTTAAATGACTCAGGTGTTCAAACCGAACAAAAAAAAAAAAAAGAAGAAGCTGTAGATAACAAAGGGTTTCCAGCTGCCGCCCAGCGGCCTACTGGTGTCATTCTGCGACGCTACCGTTTACGCGACGAATGCAACAGAAGTTCCTTCTTCTATGTTACATATAATGTTTCTCAAAAAACGCCAAATTTGATGATTTTTCTCTATAATGTTACAAAAACATTAAGAACAACTTCTTTCTAGCCATTTACGGTGTTCCGCGTGCGCGCTTCACTAGGAAGCAGAAAGCAGTGACATGCATTTTTGCGGTACATATGATCAGCGGGACAATCAGAGGAAAAGTTGCGCTTACGGAGACTGTGACTGTACGCGATTTTTGAACTAAAAATTAAGTAGCTATTGTATGCTTAAGAAAAACGTTGATGGCTGTTAATACATCAGAATGTCTTAACGTTTCATTTACAATGGCATAGTAATAAGATATCTAATACATTAGTTGAACCTACTTCCAAGAGCGCAACAACACCAGGGTACGAGAGTTAAGACTGCTGACCAATCACCGCGTCAGTGTTTGTTTACATCTGGTTTATTCTTATGAGGAACGGAGTGTAGTAGTGGTACAGGATACCCTCTGCCGTGGACTCAGCCACTCGACAGGCTCAGCTACGTAGCTACAGTAGCAGTAATTACAGGTTTCTCTGGGTTGAAAATAAATAAATCGCCAGGTCCTGATGGGATTCCAGTTCGGTTTCACAGAGAGTACTCTACTGCATTGGCTCCTTACTTAGCTTGCATTTATCGCGAATCTCTTGCCCAACGTAAAGTCCCGAGCGACTGGAAAAAAGCGTAGGTGACGCCTGTATATAAGAAGGGTAGAAGGACGGATCCTCAAAATTACAGACCAATATCCATCGGTTTGTTGCAGGATTCTCGAACATATTCTCAGTTCGAATATGATGAATTTCCTTGATACAGAGCACGGCTTTAGAAAGCATCGCTCCTGCAAAGCGCAACTCGCCCTTTTTTCACCTGATATCTTGCGAACCATGGATTAAGGGTATCAGACGGATGCCATATTCCTTGACTTCCGGAAAGCGTTTGACTCGGTGCCCCGCTGCAGACTCCTAACTAAGGTACGAGCATATGGGATTGGTTCCCAAGTATGTGAGTGGCTCAAAGACTTCTTACGTGATAGAACCCAGTACGTTGTCCTCGATGGTGAGTGTTCATCGTAGGTGATGGTATCATCTGGAGTGCCCCAGTTGTGCTGTTGTTTTCTATCTACATAAATGATCTTTTGGATAGGGTGGATAGCAATGTGCGGCTGTTTGCTGATGATGCTGTGGTGTACGGGAAGGTGTCGTCGTTGAGTGACTGCAGGAGGATACTAGATGAGTTGGACAGGATTTGTGATTGGTGTAAAGAATGGCAGCTAACCCTAAATATAGATAAATGTAAATTAATGCAGATGAATAGAAAAAAGAATCCTGCAATGTTTGAATACTCCATTAGTAGTGTAGCGCTTGACACAGTCACGTCGATTAAATATTTGGTCGTAACATTGCAGAGCGATATGAAGTGGGACGAGCATGTAATGGCAGTTGTGAGGAAGGCGGATAGTCGTCTTCGGTTCGTTGGTAGAATTTTGGGAAGATGTGGTTCATCTGTAAAGGAGACCGCTTATAAAACACTAATACGACCTATTCTTGAGTACTCCTCGAGCGTTTGGGGTCCCTATCAGGTCGGATTGAGGGAGGACATGGAAGCAATTCAGAGGCGGGCTGCTATAATTCTTACTGGTAGGTTTGATCATCAAGCGAGTGTTACGGAAATGCTTCAGGAACTCGGGTGGGAGTCTCTAGAGGAAAGGAGGCGTTCTTTTCGTGAATCGCTGCTGAGGAAATTTAGAGAACCAGCATTTGAGACTGACTGCAATACAATTTTACTGCAGCCAACTTACATTTCGCGGAAAGACCACAAAAGATAAGAGAGATTAAGGCTCGTACAGAGGCATATAGGCAGGCAGTCATTTTTACCTCGTTCTGTTTGGGAGTGGGATAGGGAGAGAAGATGATAGTTGTGGTACGAGGTACCCTCCGCCACGCAGCGTATGAATGATTGCGGAGTATGTATGTAGATGTAGAAGAACGAAGATACAGGCGTGAGAAATCTGCATGCGGCTTGACACCCAGTGACTAAAGCGTTAGCGTTTACAGTAACAGCCGAAGGACGAGGTTCGCCGTCGACGGAGAAAGCTGACCCGTGGTGCGGCACGCGGCTGCGGAGGGAATTCCGAGACGCGATTCGTTGCGTCACGACGCTACGGCCTCGCCTTAACGAGCCGCGAGGCGCTCAAGAAACGAGGTTATTACGCGGTCTCTTAACGGGCAGCGTTAACAGTTAATTGCTACTGAATAACAGCGACTCTTTGCGTGTTTACTCATTTCGTTCTTTCACTGTCGTATCTCACAGAACTATTGTTGCAGTGCGCAATTGTTGAGGCTCTCGTGACCATTTGTTGACGACGTAGACTGAATGCGCAGTGACCAATTTTCGTCCAAAGCGCTGAGCGAGTTTATTCGTTTGTTCGGAAGGGGGGTCCGGCAGTTCTGCCCTCTTTCGGCCTGCCGACAATTGTAATATTTCTGGCTTTGCAGTCATTATATTCGGCTACAAGAAGCTCTTCTTAGAGCAGTTGAGAAGCAGGCTGTGGAAAGATGACGTAATGTGGTGTGAGCTACCGATGACAAATGATTGATCGCTACGGGTATCGTGAGAAAGACAGCCTAAATTGTGGTCCTTCTCTGCGATTGGCTACTAAGTTCGGGAGTTGCGCGTCAAAATGGTAATCTGTTATTAATATTTAAAGAATTAAATAGCGTATTTACTTGAATTTCAAATTAAAGCATCTCTAAATAGCGTGCTATAATTCCGTTATTTCACAAGTATTAATAACCAGCAGAATAATAAACTGCACAACGAAAAGACAGACGAAGCACTTCGGTGATTTTCGGATCGCGCCTAACTTGGATGGCGAGCGAAGTTGTTCGGCTGTTATATTAGAGCTCGTTCGGCAGTCTCGGAGAACGGACATGTCCGCCGCGGTATCAGATGAGACTTAATTAACTTGTAATGTCTAGTTGAGAACAGTGTGACTGTAATTACAGAAATAGGGAGTTAATTATTTTGTTGAAGAATTGGAAGTATTTCTTACTCTAAAGTGGAATGTAATTTTGCAGTTTATCGTGTTCCGCCAATAAAAAAAAGCGAGTGGCATCCCGTATAAACAAACTGATCGGAAATTTAATCATTTCTAAAACAAATGTTCCTCGCCAAGAGTTTCTTACAGTCTCAAGATAACGGATTCACGACCTGTATGTTGTTTTCTGCGCAGGAGACGACAACTAAAGAAGACTGCAGGTTGGTGAACATTTATTAGAACTTACGCATTCCACTTCGGGCAGTAGAAGCAAATAGGTACCTCACGTGTACTGCAATCTTAGTACAAACGAGATCAGTGGTAACACAGAGGAGGCATGAAGAAGAGAAATACTTTTGAGGGAACGGATTTATCATACACATGTATACATCACTTCTCGCTCATCGGCTCTTTTTCAACTTGCCGCACAATGACGGAATCGAGGCGCACGCCTTGAAATCGTTCTCAAACGATTTTACAGAAACTATTCAGTAAAAAAATCATTTTTGCGTTACTTGTAGCTTTATACGTCAGTTTCATAACGACGTGCCCATCATTTCGTTAATGGTCAGAGATATTGTGATTTTTGCATGGAAGTAAGAACTTTGCGAAAATCGAAAAAGTTTGCATGAAAATCAACCGTCGCCATGATTTTGCATTTGGTGCATATTACATAATATGCTGCTGTGTATGAAAGTTTGCTAACGTATCGAATTTTTCTTTAGACTTGGGTGCAGGTCCTCTGTGCCACCAATCTCTAGAAAACTGATCTGATGTAGCACGCTCATTTGCGATCGCGCGCCGCAGCAATAAAGCCAGAATGAAATTTCCACAATATTCCTCACATTTTGCCGTATGATTACTATGCAAAACTTCGTTATCGATCGTGTTAGCCCAGTAACTACAGACTTTTTCGATGAAAGGAAGTTATTTTAAGGGCTATCGACAGCTGGTGAATCAAGAAATGATGTGGGTTTTGTAACAAGTGAAGACAATTATTTTTGTCCGGAGAATGTGTTTTTTCGTAAGCTATTGTCCTAACTTTTCCTCAGTTCCTCACTTAATAAGCTTTTATAAGTTTCACTGTTTCAGAATTCTCTCGCAGTTATATCTGCACACTGTGTTGAAGCCGTCGCCACACGGGGCGAGCTAGCTAGCGTTGACGTGCAGGAGGACGCGATATCCGAAGTCACGAGACATAGCGCCTTCGGCAGGAGGCGCGAGTTGCTTGACGTGATTTTTTTGGCTCGGGAACCATACAGTTTGTTCACAAAGATGGACGCGCCTAGAATTCCTACGTTAGCTTTAACAAAACGAACATATCCTTCCCTAACCACATGCTTGTCAAGTTGTTCTGTCTTCAAAACTTCAAGATCTGTGATCTTGTAATGTGACAAAAATGAAAGACACATGTCTATCCAGGAAAGACCTCAGCTTATAACATATATATATATTATTGGTGTTTTGCCCTTAAAGAGCGCATTTGGACTAAACTACATGGCCAGTTCCTTTTGCTGCCTTCCTTGCTGCCTAAACTTCCCTCATTCGCTCGCTGTGTTTCTGTTTCCGGTCCTCTGTCCATGCTTTTTGTCGGCTTTGTGTCTTCGGCTTCATCTTAATTGCCTTTTTGGTTGCCCATATTTCTTTCATCTTCTGGCTATGATCTTGCTTGCGTTCTTCGGTCCATTTTAAGCCTGTTCGTTTGTCACATTATATCTCATGTAGTTTACTTTTCTTAATGATGTTTCTGAATTTTATTCTGTCGTTTATTATGTCTGCTGTTATGTTGAGTTGGTTCAGGTCGTTTTCTACCTCTGCCACCCATTTGTTGTTTCCAGTGGTTACCCAGTCAAAGATCTGTTTGGTCAGCCTGTGTGATGGCATTCTGTATAGGTGTCCATAGAATTGTAGTCTGCGTTTTCTAATCTTTTCTGTGATTGTCTCCGTATGTTTGTACAGTTCCTCTGTAGGTTTCTTGATCCATATTCCACTGTTGTTAGTTGCGCCAAATATTTTCCTAAGTATTTTCCGTTCTACTTTTTCTAATTGTCTGATACGTGTATGCCCTAGGATTAGTGTGGTCTCTGCTGCATATAGTGCCTCGGGGAGCACCACCGTGTCGTAATGGCGTAATTTGGCTTTTTGTGAGATAGACTTCTTCTTGTAATGATTCCACACTACTTTGTATGCCTTGTCCAGCTTAAAGTCTTTCTTTCTTCGTTTGAGTCTCTGTTATGTCCACTCATTTGTAATGTTTCACCGAGGTATTTGAAGTTTGCCGTTTTGTAAATCGTGCCATACTTTGTGTTCAGAGATGAGAGTTTCTTTGTGCTCATAAACTGTGTCTTTTCGTAAGAGATCTGTGGTCCAGTTTTGGAAGCGATTTCGTCCAGTTTTTCAATAGCGTCTTTTGTTTCCTTTATACCTTTCGTGACAATCGCCAAATCGTCTGCAAAAGCCAGGCATTTAATCTGTAGGTTTCCTAAGGTTATCCCTTGTTGTGATGTTTCCCATTCTTTTATGACCTTATCTAACACCAGATTGAAAAGGAGAGGTGAGAGGCCATCGCCTTGTCGGACACCTGTGCGAATTTCAAAGGGTTCTGATAGTTCCCCACGGAACTTTACTTTGGAGGTCGTGTTGGTTAAAGTTTGCTCTATGATAGCCCGTGTTCTGTCGTCTACTTTGTATTCTGCTAGAATTTTGAAGAGAGTTTTCCGGTCGATAGAGTCGTACGCCATTTTGAAGTCAACAAATGATCAGGTTCTGTTTGTGTTGTAAAATCATTTTCAGGTTCCAAATTTGTTCCGCACAAGACCCCCCTTTACGGAAGCCTGCTTGGTATTCCCCAATCAAGTGATCGGTCTGGCATTCTAGTCTGTTCAGTAAAGCTTTAGAGAGGATCTTGTATGTGACCGGTAGTAGGGACATTCCTCTGTAGTTGTTCGGGTCAGTCTTGTCACCTTTTTTGTGTAGTGGGTGTATCAGGGCAGTTTTCCAGTCGTCAGGAATTTTCATATATATATATATAACATCAAATATTACAGAAATTAATTCCATACGAAACTCTCAAAACCTTTAAGAAACCGCGAAAGTGAAAAAAATTGGTGACTGTCGGGCGCGAAACTATTCCCAACATATGCACGATCTCGTATCACGGTGCCTCAACAAACTACACCATGCCGATCCACGAAGGTCAGTGACTGCGTTTTCTGCACTTGATCCGTAAAATATTATTCACATTTAATTAAGTAACAAATCCTAATAAGAAAGACACGTTTTCGTGAATCTTAAATGGGTCGTTGTCTTAAAACAGCTTGCTCTCATTGCACGCGAGTTTTAAAGCGAAAATAACTAAATACGTAAATTCTTTAACCACCAACATGATGTTTCCTGTCATTATAAAAAATCGTACGAATAACGATTCGTTCTCCAGACATTCAACTCGCTCGTGCTTAGAAACGGCCTCTAATCATGGCATGTAACATATACCATAAAACCCATCGAATATGGGCTTCTGCTGAACATGACAATACAGTATGGCGTCTTGCTTTCGGCTTGTGACGTAAGGAGTGTGCTTGCTTCCTATTGGTTCTACTTCACGTGGTACGTTGCCGAAATATCGCGGGACGTGTGTTTCACGTGATGAAATGGCTTCTCAACGAGAAATAGCAGGAAGTGACGTCAAAAAAACTCATAGGGCGTGAAGTCAACGTTAGCTAACTCGTTCCGCGTGTCGACGGCTTTAGTGAGGTGACACTGTATAAACTCTGCTGTGTTTTGGCCAAAGAAGCAAATTTTAGCATGACCACAAGAAAAGCGAGTAAGTTTTACTGAAAATTCGCCACTCATGATGCTTCTCTGGAAGGTTACAAACGGTTAACAGGCCAGGAGAAAATAAAACGCTGCTTTCGTTGCATTTTCAGTGGAATTCTTTTTAGATACTAACCGAAGCAGAGGTGACAGACATTTTTAAATGGTCACCATGGAAGTGTCGGTGTGGAGGGGACCCACTTAATATGTACAAAAAATGCTAGTATAGGCTTCAGTTTGGAATGGCACTACCCCTACTGCACTCGGCGTTTTCCCTACAGCAACCATGACTACCAGTTCTCCCCCAGTGTGTCCTGCCGATTGCGCATGTACCGGTCACGTTATTCTGCTCGGACTCAACTGCTTGTTGGCTTTCGTCCCAGGATCTTTGTCTGACGCTTTACCAGTACAAATGGCTGGCATTGTCAAGGATTCTCATACCGTTGCTGGCGGCATACTTACTGACGAAGCGTCAGAAAAATCGTCAAACGAACGTCGCTAAAGATTCGAGGCGAGAGTCAACAGACAATATCGACGCAAAGATGAATGAAATAGGAACGATGCTGCAAACGTAGTTTCATTCTAAATACAGTACTAAACATGATAGTGCTAAGTGCTCAGTGTGCTCAATTGCTGTGTGGTGTACTTGGATTCAGCCAAGGTGGGACAACTGCAGAACGGTGATGGGGGTTGCGGGGAGGGGACGCTCACATGCTTGACTGTAGTGGCTCCGAGGGAAACGGCCAACTCGCTCCTTGGCCCTCCACAATGCTTCAGAATGACGCCATGGCACGGTGGACAGTCGGTATGGCCTGATTGCTTTTTCTTTCTTTTAAGCATCCTATTACCTGAACGATAAAATAGTTTAATTCTTTCAGGATAGCAATCGACTTATCCGATTATCTGAAGAAAAGCTACTATTTGGGCAACCCATATAATGGCATCTGTACACAGATCTGCCGCCGGCCGTTGTGGCCGAGCAGTTCTAGGCGCTTCAGTCTGGAACCGCGCGACCGCTACAGTCCGAATCCTGCCTCGGGCATGGATGTGTGTAATGTCCTTAGGTTAGTTAGGTTTAAGTAGTTCTAAGTTCTAGGGGACTGATGACCTCAGACGTCCATAGTGCTCAGAGCCATTTGAACCATTTGAACAGATCTGCCACCTATCTAGTAGCCGGTATGTCCACCTCTGGCAAAGATAACAGATACGATGCGTCGTGGTATGGAAGCAATGTGGCCTTGACTGAGAGTTTTACTCTGCAGCGGAGTGTGCGCTGATATGAAACTTCCTAGCAGATTAAAACTGTGTGCCGGACCGAGACTCGATCTCGGGACCTTTGCCTTTCGCGGGCAAGTGCTCTACCAACTGAGCTACCCAAGCACGACTCACGTCCCATCCTCACAGCTTAGTTCTGCAAGGTTCGCAGGAGAGCTTCTGTAAAATTTGGAAGGTAGGAGACGAGGTTGGTTCAAATGGCTCTGAGCACTATGGGACTCAACTACTGAGGTCATTAGTCCCCTAGAACTTAGAACTAGTTAAACCTAACTAACCTAAGGACATCACAAACATCCATGCCCGAGGCAGGATTCGAACCTGCGACCGTAGCGGTCTTGCGGTTCCAGACTGCAGCGCCTTTAACCGCACGGCCACTTCGGCCGGCGGAGACGAGATACTGGCAGAAGTAAAGCTGTGAGGACGGGGCGTGAGGCGTGCTTGGGTAGCTCAGTTGGTAGAGCACTTGCCCGCGAAAGGCAAAGGTCCCGAGTTCGAGTCTCGGTCCGGCACACAGTTTTAATCTGCCAGGAAGTTTCAATGAAGCCTTGGTTGGTCGCTGGAAGGAGCCGCCATGCGTAAGTCAGCTGCCGTAAATTCCAGGAAGGGGGCACATGAGCTCTGACGCCACGTTCAATCACATCCCAGGTGTCTCGAATGAAAAACAGCCCACAGTTGCACTAAATTATGTTTATTTTAAACTCTGGCCATGGTTTCTGCTATAATAATATAGCCTTCTTCAGAAGTCCTAAAAATGATCAAAATAACATCTAGACCAGTGATACAATCTACACATAAACTTCAAAATAACGTAAGTGATAACATATTACTTACGTACACACTGGTAAATGAAAAATGTCTTAGCCCACCGGCTGCGTCAAGACCAATAAAATAACTTCAACAGACATAAGCCTATTTCGAACGTAAGTAAAATTACATATGGCACCGTATGCGCTCCGCCACTACCTCTGTTATACTGGGCGCACGGTCGTCAAATGCGCTGCAGCCCGCGCACCATAGGTGGCGCTCACCACAGTGAGCTACGTCGCACCGTGTGCCAAGCATCTAGCCAATACATACGGCAATAAATTAATAACAAGACTACATGCGCAATGAAGTACCATATACTTATTAATACGGATGTCCAACAGATGAAATACTGTGGCATACGACCATTAGAGTGGTAGAACATAACAATTTCATATAACAAAGTTCGCCGTATCACAATTTGATTCATGGCTCAGAAACGAGACTGTCATATACAAATATAACTTCAGCTTACATTATACGCTCTAATAGCTTATAGGGCTAATTCTGCAGCCGACCGTAGTCGTACATAGCCACATTATTGTCGTATGGTTTTACGTTAGTTTCTTGAACACAGCAGATAAACATGAGCTGATATTGTAGCTCCGTACGTAATAATCACATACAGCCGCTAGCTCGACGAAAGATCCGTACCTATAGACTAGAAAGTCGCACAGGTCACACCAATACTCAAGAAAGGAAATAGGAGTAGTCCGTTGAATTATAGACCCATGTCATTGACGTCGATTTCCTGTAGGATTTTGGAACATATACTGTGTTGTAATATTATGAATGACCTCAAGGAAAACGATTTGTTGACACACAGTCAGCAGGGATTCAGAAAATATATTGTTTGTGAAACAACTATTCTCACGAAGGCCGGCCGCGGTGGTCTAGCGGTTCTGGCGCTGCAGTCCGGAACCACGGGACTGCTACGGTCGCAGGTTCGAATCCTGCCTCGGGCATGGGTGTGTGTGATGTCCTTAGGTTAGTTAGGTTTAAGTAGTTCTAAGTTCTAGGGGACTTATGACCTAAGATGTTGAGTCCCATAGTGCTCAGAGCCATTTATTCTCACGAAGACAACCTTGTCGGTGGGGCAATCTCAGCTAGCAGTATTCATCTTGGGTATTGATAAGCGCTTCAACTGTATTTAGTTTTTTATGATTGAGTCACTACCGGTTTCTTGGCACTAAAAGCCACATCATCGGGTGGACGTCTGTATAACAATAAATCCAGAAGGAATAACGACCTTGAGACGTACACTGATACTGTAAATTATTTTAAGATTTAAATTTTTTTTTTTAAATATCAAAAACTTTTACATGAGTATATCAACATGTTTGTACTCACATGACTAAAACATTAGAATGGAAAAGCTCGGAATCTTTTTACCCAACATACGTTGCCCATCAAAACAAAACACTTCTAAAAGACGGTATTTCATAGGAAAAACAGTCAGATTCGTACATAGTGGATCAGTCCTAAACAAATCGTACCATGGTGATCTATTAGTAAGCAGAAAACAAATGAAAACTATTAAGACCTATTTATGAGCGAGAATGAAAAACCAAGAAGTGGTTGCCACACGATGGAGGGATGTTCTACCTCGACACAACAGTCAAGTAAAGAGCTTTTGGCGGAAAAGCAGAGCATGAAAAGCGCAGTTACCGCTACTCCGATCCATGTACAGGTGACACGGCCGCATGCTGCGGCATACTGACGGCAAGAAAGCTTGCTTGTGGACGGTCCGCTCATGCGCTGATGATGTGCGGGCTCGGCCAAATGATTGGCGGCCTTCTGGGGATTACACGAATGGTGAATGAGAACAATGAATATTGGCACAAAAAGGACAAATATTTTTTGAAAAACAATCTGTAGAATATCAATGTGATAGTGACAGATGACATTTTTCGTAAATAACGCTCGTAAGATGTGCTAAAACTAGTGCGCAAAAGAGAAACATCGTGTAATGGTCCGACTTCCGGTGGTAAATATTCAAATAGGTGTCCGTCCATCGCAATACACCGTCGACAACGACTTACAATTGAGCGACATGCCAACTTTATTGTTTCCAACGGAATAACATTACAGGATTGCTCAATTTGCTCTCTAAGATCATCCAGTGTGTGTGGTCTCGCAGCGTAAACAGCGTTCTTGAGAGTACCCCACAGAAAGAAGTCTTGAGGAGTTAAATCTGGGGATCGAGTGGGATGCTCCACACTCCCTCTTCGTCCTATCCATCTGGCAGGGAATGTACGATTGAGAAATGCCCTCACATCCAGATGAAAGTGAGGTGGCGCCCCATCTTATTGAAAGTAATAATCTTCATTTCCAAACACAACGCTAAGACCAGGAGTTATCATTTCCAAGTACAAGTCACCCGTGACAGTGTTGTCAAAGAAGTATGGCCCGATTAACCCTCTAGAAGACAGACCACACTAGACTGTTACTCCTGGTAGATTAACATGCCTTTGCTCGGTTACGTATGGAATGTCCCTGGCCCAGTACACGCAATTACGGCGGTTACATCAAGTTTAAACGTCGCTTCATCTGACCAAATAATTCGATCTTGGAAACGTTGCTCCTTCTTCACATCTGTTAGTGAACTACTCACAAAATTCGCTTGGCCTATCAGGATCATCCTCGTTAAGAGCAAGGAGAAGTCTTGGAATGTAAGGCTTAGAGTCCTGAGACCGCAAAATTCTATGAACACTGCTTCTGCAGATCCCAGTCTCACAAGAGCATTGCCTCACAGATTTCTTCGGGGATCGTGTGTATGGCTGGATTTACTGCATCAACGCTCTCATTGTCTGTTGAACTTCTCTTTCGTCCGCTATGTCCCTTCTTCATATCGTGCACCGTTCCTTCGACTTCAAACTCATCTCTGATTCTTGTAATTGTTACTCTTGACGGTAGTGGTGTTCCAAATTCAACATTCCAACTTCGGCGTACCGCACTCACATTCTCTGTTTTCCATTAACACTGTAGCACCCATTTCCGTTGTTCAAACGATAACGCCATGTTTGCTGACAATCCTAAAACAAAAGAAAGCATTGTTATGTTTTTTCTTCGTAAAAATTCATTAAAAAATTCTTCAATTTCATAGATGAAACAATCCAAGCCTGTGTGAATTTTGATACTTATTAACAGTAGATAAAATTTAAGGAAATTTATAAAAAGTTTAAAAACATACTTGAAACGAAAACGCGGAAAACCTAAGATAAGACGGATGCATGGGAGGTAGGGAGGTAAGGTGAGGAAAATGGAAAGGCCGAGGAGGAACAGAGGGTACTAAGTGAAGAATGTCCAGAGTACTAACTTAGGAGGTCGAATTTTGCCAAAATGCTACGGTGTCTCAACTCCGTTTGTCCACTCAGGATTTGGTGTGGAAAACGACTAATTGATCTCAAAAGTTCTACCTCCTCCGTGATGCTTAAAGTGTGGCCCTTGTTTTCTCGATGTAAAATTCTTAAGTTACTAGTGAGACCGGTAGCGGAACGCCTCTGCGCACGAAGGTGGCTACTCAAGGCAGATTCTGAGCTGGAAACACTAAGATGTTCTCTAAGCTTAGTGCTAAGGCTCCTGCCTGCATTACATTTGGGACAAGTGGCATGTTCTTTGTGCCTATACCTTGTGCCAATGTTGCTGGGGATGAAGAAAGCCTGTTCAGTATTTTCAGACCTCAACTGTCTGCCGATCCTTTCGGAAATATTGCCGAAATATGGAATTTTATGATACGTGATACCAATGGCCTTCCGACTATCGCCTATCGCCTATCCGTTGCTGTGGTTTTTCCTATCTTTCTTACTCTGATTAATACCATTGACAAACTCACTGTCATAACCGCTTTTGTAGGCCATGTAGGGAATGATTCGAAACTCTCCACCAAAGGCTTCATTTGACAACTACACACGATGGAGCCTATACAGGGTGTTACAAAAAGGTACGGCCAAACTTTCAGGAAACATTCCTCACACACAAATAAAGAAAAGATGTTATGTGGACATGTGTCCGGAAACGCTTAATTTCCATGTTAGAGCTCATTTTAGTTTCGTCAGTATGTACTGTACTTCCTCGATTCACCGCCAGTTGGCCCAATTGAAGGAAGGTAATGTTGACTTCGGTGCTTGTGTTGACATGCGACTCATTGCTCTACAGTACTAGCATCAAGCACATCAGTACGTAGCATCAACAGGTTAGTGTTCATCACGAACGTGGTTTTGCAGTCAGTGCAATGTTTACAAATGCGGAGTTGGCAGATGCCCATTTGATGTATGGATTAGCACGGGGCAATAGCCGTGGCGCGGTACGTTTGTATCGAGACAGATTTCCAGAACGAAGGTGTCCCGACAGGAAGACGTTCGAAGCAATTGATCGGCGTTTTAGGGAGCACGGAACATTCCAGCCTATTACTCGCGACTAGGGAAGACCTAGAACGACGAGGACACCTGCAATGGACGAGGCAATTCTTCGTGCAGTTGACGATAACCCTAATGTCAACGTCAGAGAAGTTGCTGCTGTACAAGGTAACGTTGACCACGTCACTGTATGGAGAGTGCTACGGGACAACCAGTTGTTTCCGTACCATGTATAGCGTGTGCAGTCACTATCAGCAGCTGATTGGCCTCCACGGGTACACTTCTGCGAATGGTTCATCCAACAATGTGTCAATCCTCATTTCAGTGCAAATCTTCTCTTTACGGATGAGGCTTCATTGCAACGTGATCAAATTGTAAATTTTCACAATCAACGTGTGTGGGCAGATGAGAATCCGCATGCAATTGTGCAATCACGTCATCAACACAGATTTTCTGTGAACGTTTGAGCAGGCATTGTTGGTGATGTCTTGATTGGGCCCCATGTTCTTCCACCTACGCTCAATGGAGCACGTTATCATGATTTCATACGGGATACTCTACCTGTGCTGCTAGAACATGTGCCTTTACAAATACGACACAACATGTGGTTCATGCACGATGGAGCTCCTGCACATTTCAGTCGAAGTGTTCGTACGCTTCTCAACAACAGATTCGGTGACCGATGGATTGGTAGAGGCGGACCAATTCCATGGCCCCCACGCTCTCCTGACCTCAATCCTCTTGACTTTCATTTGTGGGGGCATTTGAAAGCTCTTGTCTACGCAACCCCGGTACCAAATGTAGAGACTCTTCGTGCTCGTATTATGGACGGCTGTGATACAATACGCCATTCTCCAGGGCTGCATCAGCGCATCAGGGATTACATGCGACGGAGGGTGGATGCATGTATCCTCGCTAACGGAGGACATTTTGAACATTTCCTGTAACAAAGTGTTTGAAGTCACGCTGGTACGTTCTGTTGCTGTGTGTTTCCATTCCATGATTAATGTGATTTGAAGAGAAGTAATAAAATGAGCTCTAACATGGAAAGTAAGCGTTTCCGGACACATGTCCACATAACATATTTTCTTTCTTTGTGTGTGAGGAATGTTTCCTGAAAGTTTGGCCGTACCTTTTTTGTAACCCTGTATAGAAACGACCTGAATGCCGACATTTTGTACTTGATAGGGTGATGGGAGGAGCTATGAATCACTAAATCGGTATTAGTTGCTTTTCTGTAAATATCGAATCCGACTTTAGTGCCACATAAGGTAATTTAAGGTCCAGATGCGGTGTCGTCCCCCCATCATTGTGATGAGCAGAAAATTGTATGCTCTCGTGTAAGCCATTTAACTCGTCCACGAACTGACAAGACTGCTCCCGTGTCCCATTGAAAAGAAAGAGAATGTCATCTTCATATCTATACCAAGTTACGATCTTGCTAGCATATATTGGAAACTGAGTCATAGCATCCTACTCAGAAACTGTCATGAATATATCGGCAAGACAGTATAACAAGTGGGGTCCCAGTGCATGACTTTGTTTTTGTAAAAAGATATCGTCCCCAAATCTGAAGTAATTGAACCTTAGAGCAAATACCGATAACTTGAATACGTCATTGATTTCGTTGCTGCGTCGTCCGCCATACGCTCTTAAATTATGAGCCACAATACCCTGCACCTGATCTGTTGGAATACTGGTATACACGTTCTCGACCTCCAGGGAGAGTTCCTGAGGGGATGGTTAAGCTAGAAAGGTTTTCAATTGATCGTCCCCTATTGCGGATGTTGAAGCAAACTGGGTGGTGGCAGTGCCGATCGAGGTACTTTGCTATCAACTTCTCAGTGTCGTAACCAACCCCACTACGTACGTTAACAATTGGACGAGCTGGAAAGTCGTCTTTATGTAGCTTAATCAAAGCTTGGAGTCTTCGTGCTACTGGGTTCACAGGAACAATATTTTTATTTTTGAACGGATTTGGAATGGTAGTGGTCGTATTAATGGTCTTTTCTAGAATACCCAAATATCTATTCCTTGGGTCTACATTAGACTTAACAATTCCATTATCTACAAAGAGGGATTGCACTTTATTCACATACTGATCTTCATTCAAGATAACGGCTGTTTTCCCTTGTTCGACTGGACAATTAGCGCTTTATGTTCATCGACTTTTTTGTTAATACTTCCCAAAACAGCCATGACACTGTAAAGTCGTTCCTTGACTAAACCAGACCCATAGTAATCTGTACGGCCTCGCTCGATTTTTATTGACGGCAATATCTACCGGGTGATCAAAAAGTCAGTATAAATTTGAAAACTTAATAAACCACGGAATAATGCAAATAGAGAGGTAAAAATTGACACACATGCTTGGAATGACATGGGGTTTTATTAGAACAAAAAAAAGGTACTGCTAGACGCGTGAAAGATCGCTTGCGCGCGTCGTTTGGTGATGATCGTGTGCTCAGCCGCCACTTTCGACATGCTTGGCCTCCCAGGTCCTCAGACCTCAGTCCGTGCGATTATTGGCTTTGGGTTACCTGATGTCGCAAGTGTATCGTGATCGACCGACATCTCTAGCGATGCTGAAAGACAACATCCGACGCCAATGCCTCACCATAACTCCGGACATGCTTTACAGTGCTGATCACAACATTATTCCTCGACTACAGCTATTGTTGAGGAATGATGGTGGACATATTGAGCATTTCCTGTAAAGAACATCATCTTTGCTTTTTCTTACTTTGTTATGCTAATTATTGCTATTCTGATCAGATGAAGCGCCATCTGTCGGACATTTTTTTTACGTTTGTATTTTTTTGGTTCTAATAAAACCCCATGTCTTTCCAAGCATGTGTTTCAATTTTTACCTCTCTATCTACATTATTCCATGATTTATTCAGTTTTCAAATTTATACTGACTTTTTGATCACCCGGTACTTCACTGCCGTGTTGGCACCATCTAGCGCAGAGACGGTGTGGGAGAGCAACGAACTAATCTGTTGTTGATTGGCCACATGACAGATCCCGTATGATAGCCCTTTCTCTGAAATGATGTTTCTATCTCATTAAAAGTGATATCAGAAAGGTTGAGCACCCTAGGATAAAAGTGAAGACCACGCTCTATGACATCCTGACGAACAATCTGGTGGTCCTTATTATGTAACCTGCTTACTTTATCTTGATGTATAGCACTAATACGATCTCGAAACTGTCCCACTATGTCCTCAATGTGCTCGTGATTCCAGTCATATTGTTGCAGGCTTACTAACCTAGAAAATACTAATTGGGCTAAATACAGTTCGTTATTTACGTGATCGTATTTTGCAGACAAACATCGTATTACACATCGGATACACTATGTCATAACTTTGCGAACATAGTGTTCAGGCATATACACTTTTTGTCGGAACAAATGTTTTATGTAATTTGGAATGCAACCATTCTTGAGACTCATCATATTGAACTGGACATGTGCTTTAACTTTAACTAAGGATTTACTCTTACTTGAAAGTCTAAAGAAGGCTCTTTTTCCCTCGCTTGGCATGCTTCTACAGAGAACCTTTTAGCTGGGGCAACCACAGCTATGGTTATTCGTCTTGGGAATTGAGAACCGCTTCAGATGTGTTTAGACTTCTATTATGGATCGCTACCAGTGTCGTGGCACTAAAAGCTACATCTTCAGGCGAACATCTGTATAACAATAAATCCAGCAGGAATAACAACCCTGGGACATAGACTGGCATGATAAATTATTTTACGATTTTTTAAAATATTACACACTTTTGCATGAGAATATCCAAAAAGTTTGTACTCACATGACCAAAACAGCAGAAAAGCATGTCCCAGTTTAAATTTTCATCGATTATTATCCCAAGGAATTTTGTGTATTTGGAATTTTCTTTTAGGCACCTATCTATACAAATGTTGATATCTTCAATGTGTTTGTTTTTTAGTCAGAAATTTAATCAAAGTGTTTTAGCAATGTTGCTGTGCAGATTTATTTCAGCAAAGCTTTGGCTAACATTACTTATTTCTAAGTTGGCTTTTATTTCCAGATTTTCTGTGTTATTTTTCTTGTTAACAGAGTTATATCATCTGCATAAGTAATTATGTTTCCATAATTTACAGTATTTGGGATGTGATTTGTATATAAAATGAAGAGCAATGGGCCAGTATGGATCGCTGTGGGACAGAGAAGCGTAAAATTCTTGCTTCAGATCAGATGACAAGTGTTTTTTCTGAACCAAAATACTTGAAGTAGTAAGAGTGCTGTGTTCGTTATTTTCTGTGTGTTCTTGTAGCTAGAATACATTGGCGATGAGTAGGGTCGTTTTCCATGTGTTACGTGTGCGGTTGCTTTTTGCAATCCGTTGTCCCATTTTTCTTCTTATGACATGGAAGCTCTATCCAAACTTTGGCGCAACAACAGACAGGCTGCGCCGGTGTCGTTCTCTTCCCCTGCGTCTCCTGCTACGTTTCCCCCTCCATTTGCGCCGATTGACGAGCCGGCGGAAGACTGGGAGGCGTACGGACTAGAGATGGGTCGAACTCGTTCATTCCCGTGAAGTACTTCATTCATTTCACTCTTTGCCGTGAAGCGTTCAAATTAAGTAGTTCATTCATGAAGTACGGAAGCCTGGCGAAGTTGCTCGCTTCGCCTCGCTCGTACAATAAAGCTTCGTAATACTTCATATTTTTACCAACAGATGGCCGAACTATGCGGTAACGTGCACGCAACGTTTTGCGTCTTACAGCGTCTGAGTTAAATACAGGATGGTCGAAGGGGACAAAGGAAAGATAAACAGAGAAGCCTGTCACATATAAAGAAGGTATTACGTTTAATTTTGCTCGACATTTTCTCATGAAGCGCCAAAAAGTCTTCATCTGCCAAGTGAAACCTTATTTGTTGTATTTATGGACTGAAAACTTGGGCTACAAACGAAATGCAGTCCAAGTTTATGTTCCTTTTAAAATTTAATCCAAAATAGAATGAGTATGTTTACCACTGTCACAAAGTCTATATACCTACGTTAAGTAATTATTCAGAAGTTTTCCGGGATTTTATTTTTATTGAGAATAATAACCCAATAAATTCAAAACGTAAACTGTCACCTGTAGTCATTGGTACGATTTCAGGTAAAATCCCTCTTTATTTTATTCGAAAGCAGTTTTTGTGTCTGTTCACGCTTATACAATGGCTAGCAACACGCGATCGCGTAAAAGTAGTGAAATTTGGGGTTTCTTCGCCGATTTAGGTTATGTGAAAGCAAAGTGCAACTGTTGTTCTAAGTGTATTTCACCGTGCGATTCGTCGACAGGCAGTACAGGGAGGATTGAAGTGAAGGGAGAATGAGTGACGTAGCGCCAATGTAGTGGGAGAGGGAGAGGGGAAGAGAGTGAGTGAACGAACTAGAAAAAAAGTGTGGAGTGTACTATCTGTGGAGAGCTTGAAGTGCCAGTTCATTAAAATTGAGTGGTTAGTTCACACTTCACTGGAGTGAAGCGTTCATTTAAACGACTCATTCACGAGCTCCCCATCACTAGTACGGACACCGCCTATGGCAACATTTCCGTGCCATCCACGTGACGGCCGTGGAGGTATGTCGTGCTCTGTTTTTGTCCTGTATTTTCCCGCCTCGTATCAGGTGTTACGGCAGGTGGCCCCGTTACAGGAACCTTTGTCGTTGTCTTTTGATAATTTACGCCCGTTGTTGTCCTCGTATTATCGCCGCTGCACACACTTTGTGGCCGCTAGGGTAGAGTTCTATCAATGCGAGAAGCAGCCTCATCAGTCTTATCCCGCCTAGGTCGCGACTCTCCACGGCCTTAGCCGCAAGTGCCGTTTCGTCACGTCCGAGTCAAAAGGGTCGTATGTCGACGTCAAGGTCTGCGTTGTTATCGTCCGCTCTACACCGTATAAGGAAGTCCGGCAACGGTCCCGCCAATCAGGAAACCCTCCCTCGAAGAGGTTTCCGCACAGCAAGTAAACACTGCTACAGCTTCCGCTTCCTGTTGCTGCCGTATGCGTCTCGTTACTCCCACCATGATAGATCAGGCGTCCGACAGACGTTTCATCGAGGTTTCGGTTCTCTCGGGGCAGTTGCACCTGCCGTTGGACATCGGCGGGGCAGTTTCGCTGCTCAGTGCCCAAACATATTCAGACCTCTGGTCTCCTCTGCTGTCGCCAGTAAACAGGCGCCTACGGGGATATGATTAACAGCAAATTCCCTTGCTCAGTCACTCCACAGCTGATGTTACCTTTGTTGTTCTTCATAATGCTAGCTCAGCAAACCTTTTCGGATTTGATGCCTTTCAGGCCTTTGGAATTTCCTCACAAACTTCGAGATATTTTTGCGGAAGTCCTAGGATGCGCCACAGACTTTAAAGCCTACATAACCTCGAAGCAGTCGGCTCGGCAGATTCCAACAGCCCTCTGCTCCCAGATCGAGGCGGAGTTTGTCTGGCTCGCATCTCTTGGGGTCGTGGTTCATGTTTCACTTGTTATCGTTATCAAACCCTGAGGTAAACTGCGACTTTGCGGTCATTATAAGGTCACCATGAATTCACTGTCCATGGTCGACATGTCCCCATTGACACGTGCTGCATCCACAAGAGCTGTTCACATGGTTAGCAGTGGGTCAGTTCTTCACCAGATTCGATCTTTCCGAAGCATATTACCAGTTACCCTCAGATGAGTCGTCCGAGTATACCATGATTTGTAATATGCCTTTCGGCCTATTTCGATACCGACGGTTAGTGTTTGCCCCTGCACTTTTTCAATGCAATGTGGAACAGGACACATCCATTATTCTGCAATGTTTCAACTACCTGGATGCCACTGTAGCTAGGCAACCTCCAGGCCTGTTTTGAAAAATTTTGGGCTTCAGATGTGGTTGTAATCTACAGAAGTCTAAATTTTTCCAACCCTCTCCTGGGCCATAGTGTATCACTGCAGAGTGTCCGACACTGTGTGGATCTCGTCAAGGTGATTACATATCTGATAAGTCCCTCACCGTTGCTTAAACTGCAGGCTTTTTCGACTCAAACTGCCTATTACCACTGGTTCATTCCCATGGGATCCACCATTGCGCACCCTCTCTATCTCCTTCTCCACAAGGGTGCTGCCGTTATCTGGTCACTGGCGTACAATCAGGTCTTTTCCACGCTGAAGAACCGCCTCAGGTCGACGCCATGCCAAGCTACTTTTGACCATAACAAACAGTTTCAGCTGTGGAAGCCTCGCCCATCGGAATGCAGACAGCTTGGTGCAGCCACTGGCGTTTGCATCCAAAATTCCCAATCTGGTACAGATCTGCTAGTCTCAGAAGAAAGCTCTGGCCATTGTGTATAACCACCAAATTTCACGTATTCTCATATGGCGCCAGATTTCAACTCATAAGGACCATAAGCTGCTACTTTCGTTATGAAGTATGTCCACCCATGTCTCCAATAAGGTAGCCCATAGGTTGCAGTGCTAGGCATTATTCCTCTACAAATATCACTATGACAACTATTTTCGCCCACTTGGCGCCATGCCAATGCAAACACTTTATCCGAGCTGCCTGTTGGTTCAGACTGTGAGTTTGATAGAAAGGAGCTTGTGTGTTTGTGTGTTCCCAACTGGATGCAGCCTCCCACCAGATGGTAGACGGCTTTCTGATCAGTAGTACCCAAGTCACCAGGGCCGCAGCTTCTGAGCCCGACCTCAAGCAAGTCATCCACCTCGTCCAGCAGGGTTGGCCATCTCGTCCTCCAGGGATGCTTCTTATTCGTTTTGTGACTGTTTTGTCATGCGCAATCGTGTCTCATTCTTAGACAGTATCCTCCTCCTCTCCACAGACGACGCAGCTCCCAGAGTGGTCATTCCCAGGATTTGCAGCAGGAGGTCTTATAGCTATTGTTTTAAGATCACTGGGGTTTTCCTAACCAAAACCTTGGCTTGCAGATATGTATACTGACCCGCCACTGACCAGCAGCAGGAGCATTTGGTGGCTGCGTGTCCCCAGTGTGCTAGTCAGCAAGTAGCTCATAAGGCTTTGCTTTCCCCATGGGCTTCAGCAACCCATCCCTGGGAACACATCCATGTGGAATTTTCAGGTCCATTTCTGAATGTGTTTTGGCTGTCACTGGTGTGTTTTCGCATTTTCCATGTGTGGTCCAGTGCTCCTTGGCCATTATGAAGATTACTATTCAGGCTCTTTCAAAAAAATTTTCTGTGGACAGTCTTCCAGTTACTCTCATTTCTGAAAACAAGTCTCAGTTCCTGTCCCAGACATTCTGTGATTTCTGTGTGCATTTGTGCATTCACCATATTCGCTCCCCTTCCTTTCACTCAATCTAATGGAGAGGCTGAGCACATAGTTCACACCTTTAAGACCCAAAGGAAAAAATATCTGCAGGACTTTCTTACTGAGGAGGTGCCACTGTTTTTTTTTCTGATGGTGGCCTGCATAAGATCCCACATCCACAATCTGGGCGTGCAGCTGTAGGCACAACACAGAAGCTGCATGACTCCAGCACCAGCAGAAGCCCCCCACTCTCTGATGCACACGTGGCCTCTCTGTAGTGCACTCTACTGTCTGGCTGGTGGCTTACAGAGTCAGGCCCGGCCAGCCTCGCCCTCAGTCTGATGTTCAATTAAGCTCATATGATGAGGACTAGTTGGGCAGCCACTCAGTGGCAAGTGTTTTTTCTGTACCAAAGTACATGAAGCAATAAAGTGTTGTGTTCGTGTGACATGGGCCCCCCCTGCCCTCTGGCGGGTACCCTTAGAATCACTAAATGTGGAAAATTGGAGGTAAATTAGGAGAGAAGCAGTTTCATTTTAGGATGTATGGTGGCACTCAAAAAACAGTTTAGCACACCATTAACGACGGAGAGCAGATTTGTGGAGAGCAAGGAAATGTATTCTGAATTTGTAGATTTGGAGAAGGCTTGTCATAAAGTCAGCTAGAATTTTAATTCTTAGGTAGTGTAGAAGGGTAGGCCACTTTCTTTGTGCAATATAGAGAGAACTAGTCAATAGTGGCGAAATAAATACAAGAGGCCAAAATCAGAAAATATGTGATGACGGGCAGGGCAGATTATGGTCATGGTCACCATTATCCCCTAATTTTTTAACAGATGAGGCAATGAGGGAAGTAAAGTACTGTTTTAATAATCCCTAAACAGGCAGCATGCACACATAAAAAAAATTCAAATCATCGATAAATAGCCTATATACCAAAGAAACTGTGCAAATGGTCTGTTAACTAAGGAATTAATTATTCTGTATGTCGTAAATGATAATAAGGATATAATAGAGGTATACATTCCACGGGCGAAAAATTTATCCAGAAACAAAGATGATGTGACTTACCAAACGAAAGCGCTGGCAGGTCGATAGACACACAAACAAACACAAACATACACACAAAATTCAAGCTTCTTTCGGCAGTTGACTCAACTGAATCAAGTTATTGAGCAGCTGTACTTTTCTATGTAGCACACACATCCGCATCATAGTATTTTAAATGTTTCTGTCTTGCACATAGATAGCTAACACATACCTACGAGAAAAGTCGTGGCCATTATACTGATCTCAATACGTTATTCTGTCTGGCATTTGTTCAAGAAAAGTTGCGAATGTTCTACTGTTTTGTGATTAAAAAGAGACTATTGGGAGAGATTCTTCAATACAAGCAAACAAGTATTAATGCCCTTCATGATTGTGATTCTGTTATGCAAGCGTTGTCTGTCTGTCCTAGACCTGACTATCCTACTTTGCACATGCCGTACAAAATATTTTCATGTCTGCGTGCATCTACTATTACAGCAGAAAGAAGTTTTTCAACATTACAGCATACAAAGATATGGCTGAGGTCAACAATGAAGGAGAATCGACTTAATGGCTTTTCCTAGTGACATTGTAATTAACCAATTTGCCAGGAGGAAGAGGCACATAGAATTCATCATTTAAGGAAGAGAATCACAATTGTAGCTTTTTTATATCATAAGATGGCATTGTGTTGTGTATGTGTATAATCAGTTGAAATAAAACTTTCTTAAACTTTGCATGTGACTTGATTATTTTTTATTACGGTAAAAGTAAAGGTAGCTGAAGATATCTTTAGTGCCCCCTCCTTGTGGTTTTTCTGTATCTGTCACTGGTGCCCCGGAACTGTTACATTTGTTACTAGTAGGTTCAGACATCTCGCAAGTGTTATGGAGATGCTTCAGGAGCTCAAATGGGACTCCCTGGATGGAAAGTGACGTTCATTTTGAGAAACGTTATTGAGAAAATTTGGAATACTGGCATTTGAAGCTGACTGCAGAATGATTCTGTTGCCTCATAAATTGTATGTAAGGAACATGAAGATAATATATAAGAAATTAGGGCTCGTATGAAGCTATATAGATAGTAATTTTTCTCTCGTTCTATTTGCAAGTGGGGCAGGAAAGCAAATGGTTAGTAGTGGTATGGGGTACCCTCTGCCATGCGCCACAAGGTGGACTGTGGAGTATGGATGTAGATGTAGGTATAGATGGAGACCAAATAACTGGATGAGTAAAGACACCACTCAAAGTGTAGTGGGTTTGTTGAATGGATAGGCACACATGCAAAAACATTTAAGATTGATGCCAGTTGTGGAAGGAAACACACTCTCAAGGTGTGTCTTTTTGCGTTTACTACTGTCTTGTGCCTCTTTTAATAGTAGTGTCCTCATATACATGGAAAAGTTAATGAAAAAGCTCAGTTCTGCCTACTTTGCACTCACAAGTCTCTATTGCTTTGTTCACCTGCAGATATTGTTGTCAGCATACTTTGCATACTTTAACATAGTTGTTCCCTATGGCATAAGCTCATGGGGCGTTACACCTAAGGAGAAAAAAAGTTTTTAGTGATGTCAGTACCAGCCACGAAACCTTACATTGTATGAACTAGAGTAAATTTAGGATGAACCCAGTAATTCACAACTGCCGTACATAAAGAAATACTTTCCATGTAAACTATGCACCCCTCTCTAGAGTTCACAATAGAGTTTTAACAGATTGCCAGTGGCCATCAGGTAGGAAACTGAAAATCCCCAAAGATTTCAACACAATGTGAAGGAGTACATCATTAGCCACTTCGTCTAGAATGTGTCTGAATACTTGGGAGTTAGGAATGTAAGTTCTGCCTGACTCTAATGTTTGTGTCGGATAGATCTAGTATTTAGATTTACCAGTATGTAGATTGTTGGTGGTGGTCTGTGTAAAGTTAAAATGGTTTGTTTGTTGCAGGATATCAGATAATAATGGAAACTGCATAGTATAGAAGAAGCAACAGTGGCTTTGTTTTCAGAATAGCTGTTTTTCTCCTAGTTTACATATATAAAATAATTATCTTAATTATCAGTTTGAGTGTATTAGCACTGGTCATAATTGGTTACTAGCCTCCACCCCAACCTTTCCACCCTCTGACACCCTCAGAACACAGTTTATCCCTTATTACAGTTCTAGTGCACCTAGTTGTGGTACAAACATTTAAAATTTGTTCTTAACCCACTTAATTTAATAATATATGTTAATTTTATACCATTAAGACACAATTTTTAACAATCTGGAATTTTTCCATCCCCTGCAGTGTGGAAATTATTAATTCTAGAGAAACTATAATTAGGACCTTTTTGCAGGAAATTTCATGTAGTTTTATTTTGTATTGGGTAAGATTTTTGCTAGGAGCTGCAATCTTTTAGATAATCAAGAAAAACATGTAGAAAAAGACTTTTAAATACCCATCTCCCCCCTCCCACTCCCTCACCTCCCACACCCCCTCAAAACCCCTCCACACTCATACCCATACAGTCAGGATTTTTGGTACATTGTTCATTGCCACTGTCACTACACAAACTTTTTCCTCCAGTTGATATGAAGAACAGAAACGTACAATTTGGTGTAGGAAAGGAAGGACTTAGGTATCTCAGTTTCTATGTATATCAGTTTCTATGCATATCAGTTTCTATGTATATGTGAATTGCATTGAGGTACACTTAACATATTTTCCTTGCCATTAGGCCAAAACTTTGTATAGATGTTGATTGGCAATTTTTGCTGGCTGCTCACGACAGCTAATGTAATTTAAAAGTAGAACACCAATTCCCAATGACTAACATAATGTGAAGAAAGACTAGCATTTACACTCTGGTTATTAGCAATTGGAGAAATTTACATTAGTGATTGTTTTACCTTTTAATAGCTGCTATATATTAGACAATTTCTAATTCTGCAGTGACATGTGTGAAGTGAATCATGGATTTTATTAAAGTACATACACTATCCGGTCACATTTTACCCAATCAAATTAATGTGCTCACCTGTCAAAAGCCTGAACAACTACCTTCTGCAGCACAGACTGAAGCAAGATGTGTAGGAAGAGAGTCAGTGAGTTTCCAGAAGGAACCAACAGGGATGTTGAGCTATTCTGACTCCAGTTCCATGGCCAGATGCACTATGTTACTCAGTTGAGGATCTGTGGCACATATAACCCAATTGAGGTGGCCCCACAGATTCTTGATTCGGTTTAAATCTGGGGGGTTTGGTGGCTATGAGACTATGGTAAACTCATCCTGGTGCTCTTCAGACCATGCACATACACTGTGAGCTATGTAACAGATTGCAGTGTCCTGTTGGTAATTGCCATCATGCTGAAGAAAAATAAACTGAATGTAGGTATGTACACTGTTCCCAAGGATAGATGCATACTTGTGTTGATCCACTGTGTCTTCCAGAATGACAAGATTAACCATGGAATGCCACAAAAATATTCCCCAGACCATAATGCTCTCTCCTCCAGCCTGACCTCTTTCAGTAATTGTTGCAGTGTGTTTGCTTTCAGTCCTATGGAGCATAAAACGTGACTCATCTGAAAATGCCACTTGTTGCCATTCAACAGACATTCAGTTACTATATTGGTGTGCAAATTTCAGCCATCATTACCAATGTATAGCAGTCAGCATGGGTGCAAGAACCAAGCAGCTGCTGTGGATGCCCATACAAAGCAAAGTTCGCTGAACTGTTGTTGAGGAGATGCTGTTGATAGCCCTTGTTTCATGTGGGTGGTCAGTTACTCTACAGTTGCACATCTGTTCACCTTAGACATCTCCACAGCTGTCATTTACCCTTGTCATCTGTGGCCCATGGTGTACTGCAGTTGCCTTGCACCAGTTTTGGATAGTGCAATTTTGTGATGCACAGTATACTTTGTGCATGGCAGTACAAGAAAAGGTTTAAAAACTAAGCCATTTTGGAAATGCTTCCATCCTTGGCCCAAAAGCCAATGATTACGCTCCTTTGGATGTCAGATAAATTGCTCCATTTCCGCAATAAGACAATGACTGCACTGTGTTCCTCATTCCCTGACAGGCTTTATATGCCCTACACAGATAGTGCTGCCACCTGCCATCTGTGAGTGGTTATTGCATGTTGATGCTGAAAATAGGCAATGATCATATCAATGTGACTGGATCATGTATAAGGAAGATAATGTCAATAAAAGATTATTAATGGAATGTGACATACATATATGAGCTGTCACACAGGTTAAGTGATAAAATCTTCCTTGGTATATAGTTTGCTACAGAGCAGACAGTACGATGTGGTGTAAACCACTTTTATTTATCATCAAAAATACGTAACATAACAGTGATGCATCTGCCATGAAATTATAGACACTGTGAATGTGAACCGTGAGAATGATAAGGTCTTTCTATATGTTTAATCAGGGTAATAGATGCATGTTCACACATATTTACTTTCAAGGAAATTTATTGTGCTTTTTCTTTTTAATAAAAATGATTACTAAGCTTGTACTTATTCACTCTGTTCCAGCAAGATGAAGGGGACTAATGAATTTAGCCCCTTTCTCACATTCTCACTAGATGATCTGAATTTTTTTCCAGTTTTCTACTAATTACATTTCTTTTCATGTGAGATTAGTGCTGGGGATCTTGTTGGATCTCTGATGCATGTATAATATCTACATTCTCCTAAGTATTTGATTGGTATACATATTTCTTACTGTGGTCTTCCTTTCGGTGTTTATTCTATCAATTTCTAGTACTCAGTAAAGTATTGAATAAACTAATTCTGAGTATTAAGGTGGCATCTTTAATGTAAAAATATTAAATTTATACAGATAAATATAGTTTCACGTAGAGACCATTTTCAGACCTACTAAGAAAATTAGTGAATGCCTAAGATCAACAAAAGATGCTCGTCACCCCCTAGCCACCCCAGGGGTATATAAAATTCCATGCAGTTGTGGCAGGGTTTACATAGGAACTACAAAAAGAAGCATCAATACACGGTTGATGGAGCACAAAAGAAACTGTCGCTTGGGACATATCGACAAATCGGCAGTAGCGGAACATGTTTTTAAGGATGGAGATCACGAAATAAAATTTGGTGAAACCAGCGTGCTAGCGAGGACTTCGCATTATTATACACGTATGTGTAGAGAGGCAATTGAAATCCACAAACATCAATACAATTTTAATCGTAAAGAAGAAGGATTAAAATTGGATAAGATATGGCGGTCGACGTTGCATCAATCACGTGACAATCGATTGCCTGTAATCGAGAGAACAGACGATAGCCAGAGATAGCTGCACATCGACGCCACGTGACGTGCGGTGGCGCCCTCTACGATATCCATATAAGCGGTGGCCCCAGCTCCTAGCAGCCAGTCGTTGACTCACCTCCGAAGATGTTCTCCGTAGTTGAGAACGAAACGTTAGGGAGAAGAAGTTTTACGGATCGACCACGGCAACTTAGCCCGGAAGTGTTTATTGATGAAGACGCCGGCCGTGAAAGCCTACATGGAATGATAAATAAAATATAGCTTCCTTCTTCTTTGTCATCACCAAGATGAAAGTGCCACCCATTGCACTGTCATAAAATCAGTGTCTCTCACCTTTCAATAAGGCCTATTTTTACATAGCTGCACAACAACATTTCTGTATATTTTAATGTTACTTAACAACTAGAGGAGGAGGAAATTAGTGTTTAACGTCCCGTCGACAACGAGGTCATTAGAGACGGAGCGCAAGCTCGGGTGAGGGAAGGATGGGGAAGGAAATCGGCCGTGCCCTTTCAAAGGAACCATCCCGGCATTTGCCTGAAGCGATTTAGGGAAATCACGGAAAACCTAAATCAGGATGGCCGGAGACGGGATTGAACCGTCGTCCTCCCGAATGCGAGTCCAGTGTGCTAACCACTGCGCCACCTCGCTCGGTCTTAACAACTAGAGAACTTAGTTTAGTTATAAAATCATTTTAAGAATGTTAATAAAATGATCACCTTGTCAGGGGCTGTCTTGTGCTTACCAATGAAAATATTCTCCTTTTATGTTTCAGAACAGACCAACAACACTACCAGTCTAATATGTCCCTCTGCAACCACCAATATACCTCTATTCAGTCTTCCATGCAAAAATGATGGTGACTGTAAAGCATTCAAACTACAATGCTGTGAGGTTCAAGGTAAAAGACGATGTCTGAAGGGAATTCCTAGACCAAAGCCAGAGCCTATTCATAAACGTAAGTGGTTTTAAACCTCTTACTCACAAACATTTTAGGAAAAAAACTTTTGAACATTTTATGTAAGATGCTCATTGTCTTACATTTTGTATTATTTATTTCAGTTGTTTTACTTTTTCATCATTCAAATATTAATATCACAGTCACCAAAAACTGTTCTGCTCTATGGTTCCAAATAGTTGTGTGTTAAAGTATATTTCTTCGTTTTGTGTCCAGCATATGGAACATGGTGATGCAATTTCCATGACTGTAGTATTACTTGGAACCAAATGACAGCACCACTTGCACTTTTATTTTTGTTTTAGATTACCAAAATCAATCTTGACCACCAAGGGCATTTTTCGGTGGTTATACATCTATTTTATTTATTGTTGTAGAAGTATATGGAGATACAAACATTTACTCCCACAATGACATAATGACTGGAAAATGGCCTTGGTCACAGAAATTGGTCACAGCAATCAAACCTAGAAGTAAAAAGGCAGCTGGTCGTATCATTTGATTGCAAATGTTTCTTTGTGTTTCTAATGCCAATAAGGTTACCTATTGTACCAGTCACATTATCTTGTGTTTAGGTGTGCATAAATAAGAGACACAAAGTAGAAAAGAGTCACAGTTTTAACAAAGACTCATTTAATAATTTTCAATTGCTTTTAATATTAATCCTTAACCCCCACAAACTGTATGATGCTCATGTACCAAACAAGAAACAGGATTCAAGATCTGAATGTATTGTTTTTCAGCTTTTCGTAATGGTGTGCCACGAAAGTGCCCCAAAGAACAAATGGTTGAGCCTTTTCCAATTAAAAACTGTACCACTGATGAAGACTGCTGGCCCCGTATATGTTGCCCAGATGGACAGGTCAATTACTGCCGTATTCCTTTACCTGAATGGAGCCAAGTTCCTCAACTATCAGGTAATAGCATAACAGTAAAAGCAATATAAATTAAGTGTATAGTGAATTTTTAATTTTCTCCAGTGAATTTTCCTTTCAATATATGATAAAGTAATGAGACTCAACATACATAAATGCTTATGGTATTATTTGATCGAAATGACAATTGAAATTTTGAAAAATTAAAGCTGTTTGAGGTGCACACACAAGCTTAACTATTGCCTGACAACAGTGAGAAAATTAAAATATTATTAAAACTACTGAAACAATGTCTTAGAAACAGATTTAAGAGGAATGGCAATCATGCAAATTGGTCCATAAAGGTACTATAAAAATTAAACAAACTGCAATTGGAAATTACAGATCTGCAATAATAAATGGATTAATATAAGTTAAAATGAAAAATAATAATGCTACAAGGGCTATTCAGAAAGCAAGATATAATTTTTTATTCTACATAGATGCCTCCTACATTAAGGCATGAGTTTTCCATGTTTTCATTATAGAATTTTGCCACCTGTGAGCTAGCCCATGTTCTGACACTCTCCTTTATCTCCTCATCACTTTCAAAAAACTGTGACCCTAGCCATTTTTATATCTTTGGAAACAGGTGAAAATCACTCAGTAACAAATAAGGGTTACATGGAGCATGATCAAACTATTTCAAGTTGAAAGTGCTGAGATTGTTCAGCATTTTGCAATAAATGTTAGAGTTTTCTGTAGTGGCTCTTCCCATAAAAGCTCCCAAAAAATTGTCATCGATTTTTGTGCAGAAAATGTTTGGCTACACTTTAGTAGAGGCCTGTGTGGCAAGCTTGTGTGACCACACTTCACTGACTGGTTTCTGACATACTAGTATGTAACCCATTTTTCATCCACTGTCATGATGTGATAGAAGAATTCATCTTCATCTGCTCTGTACCACATCAGAAATGTTAATGCAGCTCCCAACATCTTCACTTTGTAGACATCAGCCAGAATCTTCAGGACCCCATATGCACAAAATTTGTGATAACCAAGCTTAAAAGTCACACAGTTCATACCATACTGTCCTTATGGAAAACTGGCTGATTATTCTGTAATCATGAACTGAATCATGCAATATCCAGTATTTGGGGCATTTGGATGTGACAGTAGTCTGATGTTGGACTGCACAGGAACGTGCAAGCAAGCATATTTGTCGTCAATGTTCTGGTCAAACCTGTCTGACCGCCACAAGGGAAGATCGTCATATTGTACACCAAGCACATCAAAACCCCTTCCCATCTGCATGTGCAATGGACTCCAAACAACATTCTGTGTCATTGCACACCACTAGTAGGAGAACAGCAGCAGCCAGTGACCATTTTTCAACAGAACACTGTTCATTCACCTGTAGCACTGGTCTCTTTCAACTGCCTGCATGATGTCTGGGTACTCCCATGGCCAGTGAGTTCCTCAGACCAGAGCCCAATAGAACATGTGTGGGACCATCTTGGATGTCAACTCCATCCAAGTGCCAGTAACCAGGATATGAAGGACCATTTATAACAGTTGTGGGAATGTTCACTCTGGAAGAGAATACAACAGCTTTATAAACATCATACTCATAAGTTAGTTTCTTTCTAAATTTGACATATTTTATAATCACTGAAATAACTTTGTACATCATCTCAACCCATGAGGTTTCATTTCATTCTCTCCTTCCTTTCTGGGTGCTTCACATTTTTATCAGGCAGTATATTTTTGAATGTTACTGTTATTTCCCAACTATGACTGATTGTCATTTTTCCGATAAGGGATTAATGTACTGTGAGAATGTTGCCAGTAAGTCCCACTCTTTAAAGTTCTGGAGTCAAATCACATATTATCCTTATTACACACTTCTCTGTAAGAAACATGCTTTTCTTCAGTGACAAATTGCCTTGGAGTCTGATGCCATAAGACACCATAAGACATTAGTGAAATACGTAGCAAAAATGAGCTTACTTTTAGACATTTTCATCTCTAAAATCTGATGTTATCTGTAACACAAAAGCTACAGAGTTTAAATCTTTAAGAATATCTGTAATATGTGACTTCCAGTACTGGATTTTATTAATGTAAACACTTAAGACTCTACAATATTCTGTTTCACTTATTGATTTACTCTCATGCAAGGTTTCGAATGGTGTGATCAAACTTTGTGCAGTGCTGAATTGCACGTATTGAGTTTTATCTAAATTCAGTGACAGCCTATTTGCAGAGAACCAGTTATTTATTTTAAAGAAAATATTATTTGCATTTTCAAGTGTTGAAGTTGGTCCCTTAGGCTTGCTTCAAATACTTGGATCATTAGCAAAGGGAACCATTTGTGCTTCTCAAAAGTACAATGTACAATGATATAATAATCATGAAAGCTCCCACAACTTTGTTAAAATTTGAAATTTATAGTTTATTTCTCCAGCTGAATTACACATTTATTTTCATTACATCATACATTCCGAAGATGCTGTTTCATTGCATACACTCCTTTAGTTTCTTAATGCAACCTTCCGCACCCTTTTAGTTAGACAGGATGAAAAGCAGTTACCCAAGATCTCTAGTGTCTTAATATTGGAGATTCTGTAGTAAGGTTCTGCTAACTGAAGAGTCAAATGCTTTAGACAAGTCAGAGAAAATTCAGCTGGTAATATTTTGTCATTTGAATTTTGTATGATTTTATTTATGAATTAAAAAATAGCATGCCCAGTGGAAAGGCCCTTTTGAAATTCAAATTGAGATTAAGTATCTTATTTTGAATGTGGTGTATTATCATTCATACATACATAATTTTTCCCAATATCTTTTGAATGTGGTGTATTATCATTCATACATACATAATTTTTCCCAATATCTTTTGATGTGTTGGCAGAAGAGCCAACACCGTGTTGCTAGAGGAGGCCGAAATGCACACGTTTAAGCTCACGCAGGCTGGCGTGAGGTCTGGAACAGTTAAAGGAGTTGAGTCTAATAAATAAAGTAGGGAGCTCTTGGAATACTTAACTTTAATCCATAATTGGAGAACATCGCTCTTGATGATACATAATTACAATCTCAAAATAAACTGGTAATGGCGCCTTGCTAGGTCGTAGCAAATGACGTAGCTGAAGGCTATGCTAACTATCGTCCCGGCAAATGAGAGCGTATTTGTCATTGATCCATCTCTGGCAAAGTCTGCTGTACAACTGGGGCGAGTGCTAGGAAGTCTCTCTAGACCTGCCGTGTGGCGGCGCTTGGTCTGCAATCACTGACAGTGGCGACACGCGGGTCCGACGTATACTACCGGACCGCGGCCGATTTAAAGGCTACCACCTAGCAAGTGTGGTGTCTGGCGGTGACACCACATTCCTCCCCCGCAAATCGGCGTACGGTTGTGTTATAAGGTTTCCGCCCGCCGTGGGGAGGACCCCATGTTGACGTATGCGACGAGGTGGGGAGCCTAACAACAGGCGAGGCTGTGCCACCCGCACCCTGCCATTCGGTCCGAGGGGAGCTAGGAAACGCCTGAAAACCTAGTCCAGGGTGCATGCCAACATGCGGTGTATGCGCCCGCAGAGAGACAGGAGGGGCCGAAGGGTCGACCTCCATCAGAACGGGGCACCCGATGGGCGAAGACGACATCTGGTCCGGAGCGGGCAAGAGTTCCATGTCGGAGGACAGCTGGTCACGGGAAGCGATCGGCGGCGCGTGACCCAGGGAGGCGCCCGGCAGTTGCAGCGACGCGTCCACTGCGGGTGTCGCCGGCGGGAGAACATGCGGCGGCGGCGGCGCGTCGCCATGGGGCAAAATGGAAGGCAGCGTCGGTAACACCTGGGGCTGAGGCGAGCCAGTAGATGGGTCCCCATGGCGCTGACCGGACGGCACCGTCGCTGAAAGCAGACGGGGAGCGGCAGATCCCGTGCGACGGCAGAGGCGCAGCTGATTGAGATGCCGACGCACTTCACCAGAGGCCCCCAAAACCAAATACATAGCACGGCCGAGGCAGCGAAGAATGCGCCCTGCAAGCCAACGCCGTGAACCTCGATAGTTGCGATAGTATACAACGTCGCCTGGGGCAAAAGCAGGTGTCTGCCGCTGCACAGGAACCTGATGCGGCGGATGCAGCAAAGACATCAGGGTTCGAGGAGGACGACCGTGGAGCAACTCAGCCGGCGAGCGACCATCTCGGGGCTGAGAGCGATACGAGGACAAAAAGACAATAACGCGTCCTCCCGTGAATGCGACTTTTTCAGCTTCAACATCTGTGACTTGAAAGTCCGAACCAATCGTTCAGCGGCACCGTTTGACTGAGGCGAAAACGGCGCGGATGTCAGATGTTGAATACCATTGGCCCTGCAGAATGACTGAAAGTCGGCGGACATGAATTGTGGGCCATTGTCAGAAACAATAGTCTGTGGAAGACCTTCAATGCAAAAGATAGCGGATAACGCTTGGATGGTGGCAGATGACGTCGTGGAAGACATCCGGACAACAAAAGGAAAATTACCGAAAGAATCGACCACAACCAACCATCGAGCATTCCAGGATGGACCAGCAAAATCGATGTGTAAGCGTTGCCAAGGGGAAGTGGCTGTCGGCCATGCAAAGAATTTCCGCGGTTGGGCGGATTGTTGGTCGGCACACGCCATGCAAGAAGAGCACATATTCGTAATCGCAGCATCGATTCCGAACCAAGTACAGTGCTGACGAGCAAGTTGTTTCGTGCACACTATACCCCAATGTCCTTGGTGGAGAAGCCGTAAGACAGAGGACTGTAATGAACGTGGGACCACGACCCTGGACTGATCATTATCAGAACCCAACAACAAAACACCACGTCGAACAAAAAGTCTCTCCTTGTGAGCAAAAAATCGGCGAACCAACGGATCCTCGATCCGTGACTTTGGCAAGGGCCATTGCGTAGCAACAAAACGCAAAACGGTAGCAAGGACAGGGTCAGCAGCTGTGGCTGTAACCACACGACGAAAATCAATCGGAAACGATTCGACCACATCATCGGTTTCCGAATCAATGAACATGCAAGCAAGTTCGGAAGAATCGAATGCTCTATCCTCAGCAACAGGCAAACGGGACAACGCATCGGCGTTTCCGTGCTTAGCAGTGGACCGATACAAGATATCGTAGCGGTACTGTGAGAGGAAAATAGACCAGCGAATGAATTTCTGCGCCGTACGTGGAGGTACAGGCTTGTTCGGATGAAAAAGCGATGTCAAAGGTTTGTGGTCTGTGATGATGGTAAAGTGACGACCAGACAAGAAATCATGAAACTTAGTAACACCAAATACGAGAGCCAAAGCTTCTTTCTCTATCTGTGAATAATTTCTTTGCGCAGACGAGAGCAATTTGGACGCAAAGGCAATAGGGCGATCATGCGATCCATCTTTGTGCGCAAGCACACCACCGATCCCGAAATCCGATGCATCCACCATCAACAAAAGGGGTTTCTGGGGATCGAATGGCGTAAGGCAAGTATTTGAAAGCAACGCCGATTTCAACTGGCGAAAGGCGCGTTCACATTCCGTCGTCCAGACGAACGGAACACCTTTACAGCGTAAGCGATGTAGCGGAGCTGAAATGGAAGAGGCATGTGGCACATATCTGTTATAGTAATTGATTTTTCCCAGCACACTCTGTAGCTGCTTCAAATTCTGCGGCGAGGGCAAGTCCTGTATGGCACGGAGGTGCTATGGACTGGGATGTATGCCTTGGGCATTGATTACAAGTCCCAGATAGGGTAAGTCACGAGCAAAAAACACACATTTGTCCTTCCGCAAGCGAAGACCATTTTGTCGCAAGACCTGAAATAACGACCTCAGATTGGCTACATGTTCTTCTTCCGTCTTTCCGGAGATCACAATATCGTCCAGATAGTTTGCTGCAGTAGGGACTGAGACACAAACAGTTTGCAGATATTGCTGAAACAATGCAAGGGCGGATGCACACCCGAATGGCAGTCTTTTGAATCGATACAAACCAAGATGCGTGTTGTTGTGTCTAGACAAGACAGCCTAGACACAATGAGAGGAAGCCGAAAGGCACGCGCTTAAACTCACGCAGGCTGGCGTGAGGTCTGAAACAGGATACGTAATGAATGCTATAAAGAAAAGTACGTAGCTTCTGGAATACTTAACTTTAATCCACATTTGTAGAACATCGCTCTTGATGATACATGTTATAACCACAATATATATGGCAAAGGATTATGGCGTTTTGCTAGGTCGTAGCAATTGTAGTTGAAGGCTAGGCTAACTATCGTCTCGGCAAATGAGAGCGTAGTTGTCAGTGATCCATCTCTGGCTAAGTCGGCTGTACAACTGGGGCGAGTGCCAGGACGTCTCTCTAGACCTGCCGTGTGGTGGCGCTCGGTCTGCAATTACTGACAGTGGCGACACGCGGGTCCGACGTATACTACCGGACCGCGGCCGATTTAAAAGCTACCACCTAGCAAGTGTGGTGTCTGGCAGTGACACCACATGTGTTAACCACCAAAACGCGCTGGGAGTCTTCGTCCACCGGTATTTGCAAGTACGCATCTGCTAGGTCCAACTTCGAAAAATATTTCCCCGGGCACAGTTTGTCAAAAAGATCTTTTGGGCGGGGTAAAGGAAGAGTTGCCATCACTAGTTGTGGATTCACTGTGGCCTTGAAGTCCACACAAAGTCTCAATTTTCCGGAAGGTTTTGGCAAAATTACTAAGGGTGAGGCCCAGAGAGAAGCCTGCACACGTTTAATTACATCTTGTGATTCCAAATCGTGTAATGTTCTTGCGACCTCATCACGCAATGCGTGGGGAACATTGCGCGCTCTGAAAAATTTCGGTTGCGCATTGACTTTCAGTTCCAACTGTGCTTTATAGTTCTTAGCGCAACCAAGGCCCGGTGCAAAAATGTCTGCAAATTCTTCACAGAGACGAGAAACACTGGCTGAAGGCACAGTCTGGTTCACTGATAGGACCTGATTGACAATACACAAGTTAAACAACTGAAATAAATCTAAACCAAACAAGTTCACTGCAGAAGAAGAACGAAGTACGTAAAATGACACAACTTTTGTTTGTCCCTTGTATGTTGCAAGAAGGCTGCACTGTCCTAACACAGGGATAGCTTGTCCTGAATAACTATTTAACTTAACATTTGCAGCACGCAACAGAGGTGTGCCCAGTTGTTTGTACGTGTCATTATTGATTAGTGAAACTGCAGCTCCGGTATCGAGCTGGAATGGTATCACGTTGCCATTTATGACCAAATCTACAAAAAGTTTATTGTCCTGCTGATGACAAGAGCGACTGTCTCGTGCAACGTGAACTGACACTGGTACAGAATCACTTGCGACTTGACGCGATTTCCGGCGATGTCGACGCACACTATTTGTGGGACGAACACAGTCACTGTTAGAGAGAGTGGCACTGGGTGGAGTGGAATTAACTACATGAATTTCCATGGGCGAAGGTTCACAAGCCTGAGTATTCTTGGTTCGATTCCGGCGCGAAGCAAAGGGCCTGGAATGGTTGTGAGTGTCCGTTCTGAGCTTTTTCTGGCAAACACTTTGAACATGTCCTTTTCTATTACAGAAAAAGCAAATAGCCTGGCGTGACAGGCAATTCTCACGCGAATGTCTAGTAGCACACCGCGGGCATGACTTTAGCACTGCATTTGCTTGCTTGCGTGACACACGTAGCGGAGAGCTTGGTGGCAGCTGCGCGGACGGGCGCGAGGGCTGTTTACTGTTTCGTGCAGCGCGCCCGACGGGCCGGTTAATGTGACACACGGCCGGTGAAGTTTCAAATGATTCCTGAGCAAAGTCAAGTCTGTCTTGCCTATCCAATATGTCCATCACTTGTCGCAGGGAGGGATTGACTAGTTTCAAAATCTGTTCCCTTATACGAACATCAGAAACGTTCTGTGCAATTGCATCACGCACCATAGTATCTGAATAAGGGAGTCCACATTCACACTCAAAAGCACAATCCCTAGTAAGGCCATTCAAAGTTGCAACCGACTCCCTATTAGTCTGACTGGCCGTACGTTTTGTACGAAAGAAAGTATACCTTTTTGCAACTACACTGACTGATTCTTTGAAATATACATCTAATGCAGACAAAATTTCGTCGTAGGACAGAGTTGCTACGTCGCGTCGGGCAAACAATTTCACTATCTCACGGTAGGTGGACACTCCTACACAAGAAAGCAAAAAAGGCTGCCGCTCAATACCTTGAATTCTGTAGGCGGCGAGATGGAATCCAAATTGGCGTGACCACTCTGTCCAGCTTTCCAGTGCCGCATCAAAAGGACGAAAAGGTGGTGCAACAGCATGTTGTGGATTCGGTAGCGGTGGAGCGGCGGCTGCTGCATCGTTTTGCATTGCACGTTGTCCCTGGACGAGCTGTCCAGGGGCATCCAATAAGGCCTGCGTCTGCTGATTCTGCAAGCAATAAAATTCGGACAGTACGTCTGGAGATTGTGGCGAAGCCATGATACAAGTAATTTAAGCAAGTATAAAGAAGAAGACCGTTTTTACACTCGTCGCCATATGATGTGTTGGCAGAAGAGCCAACACCGTGTTGCTAGAGGAGGCCGAAATGCACACGTTTAAGCTCACGCAGGCTGGCGTGAGGTCTGGAACAGTTAAAGGAGTTGAGTCTAATAAATAAAGTAGGGAGCTCTTGGAATACTTAACTTTAATCCATAATTGGAGAACATCGCTCTTGATGATACATAATTACAATCTCAAAATAAACTGGTAATGGCGCCTTGCTAGGTCGTAGCAAATGACGTAGCTGAAGGTTCAAATGGTTCAAATGGCTCTGAGCACTATGGGACTCAACTGCTGAGGTCATTAGTCCCCTAGAACTTAGAACTAGTTAAACCTAACTAACCTAAGGACATCACAAACATCCATGCCCGTGGCAGGATTCGAACCTGCGACCGTAGCGGTCTTGCGGTTCCAGACTGCAGCGCCTTTAACCGCACGGCCACTTCGGCCGGCGTAGCTGAAGGCTATGCTAACTATCGTCTCGGCAAATGAGAGCGTATTTGTCATTGATCCATCTCTGGCAAAGTCTGCTGTACAACTGGGGCTAGTGCTAGGAAGTCTCTCTAGACCTGCCGTGTGGCGGCGCTCGGTCTGCAATCACTGACAGTGGCGACACGCGGGTCCGACGTATACTACCGGACCGCGGCCGATTTAAAGGCTACCACCTAGCAAGTGTGGTGTCTGGCGGTGACACCACATCTTTAAAAAGAAGGTAAGTAGTGATCTGGTCAGAAGTATCTGTCTTACTATTTTTCTCAGTAAACAATCTGACAATAGCATATTTCAGTGTGCCAGGCAACATCCCCTGTGATAGTGACATGTTGCATACATTGTACATATGTTAAGAACATGATTTTAGACCCTTACATGAGATATGGTGAATTATTCTTTTAGTTTTATTGAGTGAATTTTCGTTTTGATATATGGTGAATCAATTAGACTCAACATAAAATTTTTATGGCAATATTTGGTGAAAGTGAAATTTTCAGATTCACACACAAGCTACATTGCCTGACAGCAATGGGAAGGTTAAAAAATTATTAAAACTATTGAAACAATGTCTTAGGAACAAATTTAAAGTGAAAGGTGACCACACATCATGGTCCGTAAAAGCAATATGAAAAACTGAACACATTCCAGTTGTAAATTACAGATTTGCAATAATAATGGAATTAATAATTTAAAATACAAAACAATAATACTATATTATGTCACGCTTCATAGTCCAGTAATCAGTTCTAGGTAAGTAGATAGATACATGAGGTAAGTAGATAGATACATGTAAATTTTTAAAGTAAACAAGACTGAGTATCAGTGAAATTTATTTTTAATCTCTTCAGGGATATTGGCACATATGTGACCATAAACCTAGTGCTGAATATATTGAAGAAAATGAGGTCCTGTAATGGGCAGTGGTTACATTTGTGACCATTGTGTTCCTGTAAGTTGGCTACCTTGTTCGTAGTTCATTATCTTATGGAGAGAGATGTTTTTATACTTGTAGATAGTCAGCGGCAGCCTGTTGTTCAGTACGTGCATCATAATTTACACTTTTCTGCAAGAGAATTTTTCGTCTACAATTTTTTATTGTGTGCTTTGAACATTTATTATCATAATGTTACTGTTGAAACAGTGATATCTGGGAACTATTTTGTATAAATTGACTGTTTACAAACATACACATTTGCGGACACAGTGCAATAGGTAACATAACCTGAAATACAACATAACCACCAGTGTCTCAATTATAAAATACCGTTTTTGTCATTTTGTTACTTTCATTTATGTTACAGTTTCTCTTACAACATTATTAAAAATGAATCAAAGGAAAACATTGAGCCCAGAGGAAATTTTACTCATTTTAGATTCTGTTGATGATGCCAATTGTTCTGATTTGGACATAATTACAATTGATGAAGACAGTGATATTCCTGATGATGATTCTGATGATGATAGTGTTGTTGGTGATGACATTGTTGCTAGTGGTGATTTAGATGTTGATAGTGCAATTCAGTCAATAACAGTGCAAACCAATAGTGCAACTACAAGTACAAGTTCCACAGTTTCGAATTCTCCAACATCTTCCTGTATTATATGGTATCCAAACAAGGACAATGACTTCATTGGTAACATTCCTGCATTCTGTGGTGTTTACAAAAGTAATGGTGATCCTTCAGTACAAAGACACCATATTTTTGCTACTGCAACATGTTCACTCCTGAAGCACTGGACGTGATAGAGAGACAACACGGTATGCTTTTTCAAATGGTGAATGCAATTTCTCTTTCTCAGTAAGTGAAATTCATTGCTCCTTAGTGATTAATTTGATTATGACATATATAAAGTACCCAAACTATCATATGTACTGGTCAACTAACCCAGCTTTGAGAATGGATCTTATTGCTGACATTATGTCACTAAAGAGATTTGAGAAAATAAAAATGTATTTACATTTTGTAGGCAGTGATGAAATCCCTGAAAACAACACTGAAATGTTTGTGAAGGTGAAACTCATTTTGGACATACTGAAAGAGACATTTTCAGGGACAGTAACTCCTACTGAATATCAATCAATAGATGAAATAATTATCCCCTTCAAGGGTAGAAGCAGGATAAAACAGTATATAAAGTCTAAACTCAAAAAGTGTGGATTCAGAGCAAGGGTACACTCTGGCTCAGATGGATATGTGACATTTTGTAAGATGTACCAAGGGAAAAGGCAGGAACAGAATAACGCACTGAGCCCTAACTTTAGTCCTATTGGGAACGCTGTTGTAAAATTGTGCCAGGGTCTGGAAGGAAAGAATCACAAGATTATTATTGACAATTTATCAATTTATTCACAACAGTCCCATTGCTTTTGTATCTGAAGCAAAAGAAAATTCATGTATTGGGACCTATAAGTCGAACGGACTGAAAGATGCACAGAGTAAATTGACCAACAGCAAAGCTCTAATGAAATCACGTCAAGGTTCAATGTCTATTGTTACTTCAAATGACAATATTACAATTGTGCAATGGGTGTATAGAAACATTGTCCGCATGGTTATCTACCTTTGCTGGAGGGACACCAACCGATACTGTCAAAAGATGGGACGTGAAGAACCATCTTACATAGATATAGAGAGGCCATATGCTGTAGCATGCTACAACAAATTCGTGGGCGGAGTAGCCATGACTGACAGGATGGTTGGACGCTACCCTCACACAATGAAAAGCAAGAAGTTTTATTTGAGAATATTTTTCCACTTTTATAATGTTGCACTAGTAAATGCATGGATTCTTTACAAAAGAGATTTCTGTTGTGGAATTCAAGGCATCAGTTGCTGCAACAGTTATAGAATTGGGAAGCCTGCAAAGGAAGTGTGGCAGACCATCAAACATCCCTGACCATGCTCACTTGAAGAAAAGGCAACACAATGGATGTTCTGCAGATATAAGAGTGGATGGAAAAGCCCATTACCCTGAAAAAAAGGAATTTAATAATCCCCCTAGGTGCAGAGATAAATCTACAAAAGAAGAACAAGATACTGTGGTGTCGATAGTTCGTATTGATCACAAAACTTAATATCTGTGAACTCTTAAGTGCTCTGTTGAGCCTCCATCTTAACTTTACTTTAATCAGATCTTTGTTATACTTCATTCTGTACAGACACGGTGTCAAGTGTAAATATATATGAGCCACGACATATATAGGAATTAAGTTTTCTATATCCTGATTACTGATCCCATTCCCATAGTGGTGACCCCGCAGTTCGTTCGTGTGTCGCATCTTCTGTGCTGGTGTTTATGCAACAGGTTATGTGCACTATGCAATGACCACGTCAAATAATGCCTTGTTTGAAGATGTGGATGCACAACTCCGCTCTCCAAGTTTCATCGTTTCTTCACCAATGACGTTTCATCATTTACGCACAGCGATTCACGTTCTCAACCAACTCCGTGTGCTAACCTCATTAGTTTTCAACGGTTGACAACTACGCCATTAGAGAGAACAATGGACTCAGGCTTCGTGTCATTGGATTATGCCCATCTGACAGTGAAATGTGAACTGAACAATATTTCGAATTGTGTCTCTTCAAATCAAGTGTTTCAAGAACAGAGTGATCTCCATTCAAACACATGTTTAGCCACCCACCGGCATGCTATATCAGTTACTGCTGGGCCGTGTGCAACACCGCCATTACTACAAACTGCACCGTATCCGTTCCATGCATGTGGTGTTCCTGTTGTGTCCAATTTACATGCACAATTCAGTGTTTCGCATAACATGGACCCATTACCTCACCTCAGTGGCCCGCCACATGCACTACAGGCATGTTATGCATCAGATAGTTTCCACGTGGTAGGCATTCTCAACCCCCCCCTCACTTTTGGGGGTCCCCGTTTCCGGTCGCTCAACCGCCTGCTGCTCCCACAGCACTGCCTGTGTCTGCCACACCGGTATCTCATCCTGTTCCGGAAGCAGGTCGTTTCCATCCAGCACTCATCACTCACAGGTTCAGTTTCTGGGCCCCCCCTCGTGTGCCATCCATCTGCCTGTTTCCACGGTACCATCCGTGCCTGCCATGCCATGTTTTCATGACACACAGTCAACTATGCAGCTGCTGCTACTTCATATTCGCTCGCCTGGTTTAAATCCAGGCCTAGCGCGCTGGCCTCTGGCTTAACCTCAGTTCAGCTGCTACCCCAGGAGACACCAAAGCTGCTGTGGTCACGCCCTGCTGGCCACCTGCCAAAGCTTATGAGGACAACCCGGCATCATGGTTCGTGCTCATCAAGCATCTGTTTGAGTTACATCATGTGTCTGACGACAACTCAAAGTTTCTCTGCTTCGTCACACACCTCCATGACCACTCAGATTTGATTTGTAACCTGCTCCTTTCGCTGCCGCCTGCACCAAAATACGAGTTTGCAAAGAAGCCTATAATGGAAAGACTTGCCTGCTCGCCACAAGAGTTGATAATCAAGATTCTCTATGAGGAGCACCTGGGGGAACACACCCCCTCACAACTCTGGTGCCACCTTCGATTACTCATGAACAAGCATACCATGTCTGACGCCACACAATGGGCTGTGTGGTTTGCCAAACTACCTACTGATCTACAGATCCATCTATTACCACACTCGTTCAAGTCCATTGGCTCCCGCCTATGTATCACTGACCAGTTGTATTCGCCACTGCAGCAACATCAGCCGGTACATTCCACACTATTTGTCGACACAGCCACCCCGCATACCGACCTTCAACCAGTAGAGGCAGGGCTCGCTCCACCATCACCTCATCTACTTCTCCTGGCAGCGTCAGCTGACTCTCTCCACTGTCCGAGCACTCCAGGATCGCCCACACACCTTAAGTACTGATCTATTTACTGGAAAAAATCAACAAGCACAAGCCGCCCCCATTGTTGCAGACTCCAACTCCTACTCACCCTGCTCACTCTTTCTGCTGGTACCACAAAGTGTTTGGCGACGATGCCAAGAAGTGCAGGGTGCCATGCCAACACCCAAACACCGACCGCAGGAACTAAGAGACGCTGAGTCCTGTGGGGTACCTAACAGGCATCCTCTTACATTACACTCTGTTCACTCGACTGCCCGGCTGAGTGGTCGTCTCTATGTGACTGGCATTGCATCAGGTCTAGCTTTTCTGGTTGACACTGGAGCTGACGTGTCGATCATACCTACTTCGATGGCTCCACCCGCTTCTTCACAGACGAAGTCACTTCTACGAGCTGTCAACGCATCAACGTTACCTACCTCAGGCTCAGTAAAGGTTACTCCATCTCCTTCTCTATGTTTTCCGTGGACATTCTATACTGCCAACATCGATGAACTGATACTCGGTATGGATATTTTGTCACATTACAAACTATCTCCGAACATCGTACAGGGTTCAGTGATCCACCATCCTATGAACACTCACATACTGTGCACCTGAACCTATGTCCAACGCTCTGTTTCCACCGCAACATATGATATCATATGCAAGTGCTCCACCCTCGCGGGCAACATTGTGACTTGCGATACCGACCTACTGTCAGAATACAACTCGGCGACACAACTCCGCCAGGACAACGAGAAGCTGAAACAACGCATCACATCCACTTACAGTGAGGTCGTTGTGGCTCGTACCTTGCTTCTGCAACTACAGTCCATGGCCCCACCACCTAAACAAAATTGCTCAGCCAAGCCTAGCTTGAAGTCTCACCAGGTTAGTCCACAAACTTTACTTGCATGTTACATTCCAACCCCCCCCATCCCACTCGCCTCATCCAGTGCTGTGTGTTTCAAACAGTGCTGCTAATGACAGTCATGTGTGCGTTGCGATCATGCCCACGTCTCATACAGCTACCGTGCATATTGATTAACATTCTCCCTTTCTCACTCACCAGCCACATGACCAAGTGGCCATTGTGGCCCCACGTGCAAAGCCAGCGCTGCTCTCGCCCGAGCTGGTTGTCCAGTGCAAGGTTAACAGCAGACAGTCGCCACCCATTCACCTTCGCTTGGCACTGCGCGCGCACCAACCTACTCCACACAAGCACATGCCGCGCTCCCATAAGAGACATGTGACTTTCGTGCTATCTTTCCCCACTCCTGCTAACAGCTATGCTTCATCACACCCTACTCACCCAAAGACTCAGCGCCAGGACGTTAACCAATCTCATGTGTAGTTCTCAATTTCTTCCATCACTGATGGAACAACATACAAGATAGTTACCACTGACAGCCCTCCTATTAGGCATAAGGTCCAACACCTCAACCCTATTAAGTTGCGTGCGGCCCAGCAATAGATTAATGAACTTTTGGCAGCAGGTGTTCTGCAACCTTCAGACAGCAACTGGTCTTCACCAATCCACCTCATCCCGAAATACGACTGATCTTTTCGAATGTGAGGCGATTACCGATGCTTAAATGCTCATACCATCATGGACAATTACCCAGTGGCGAACATCAATGACTTCACTCATATGTTATTGGGCGCCACAATTTTCAGTGTTACTGACTGTAAACCCACCTACCTCCAGATTCCCTTGGCGCTGGAAGACATTCCTAAGATGGCTATTATCACGCTGCTCGGTTTATTCTAATACCACTTCAAGTCGTTCGGCCTAAAATATGCGGCGCAAATGTGGCAACGTTTCATTGACTCTATCTTGCGACAGTTCGTTTTAGTTTCCTTATCTTGAGGACATTCTCATTATCAGCAGCTCAGCATAGGAACATGAAAATCATCTGCCTATGGTCCTCCAGACCTCGAACTCCAATGGTGTCGAGGTCAACAAAGACAAGTTTCAGTTTCGCCAGACGTCAGTCTCCTTTCTAGGTTCCACCATCTCCACTGATGGAATACAGCCTCCCAAATCTCGTGTGCAGGCTATCACGTCTCTGCCGTCCCCAGCTACTTACAAAGAGCTATGCCGTTTCCTCGACACCATCATTACTATCGTCGCCATTGGCCTTCTGCCGCCACTGTTCAGGCACCCCTAACGGACGCGCTATCAGGCAAACAAACTTCCAGTATCAAACCAGTCTCTTGGACTGCTCTGATGCTAGAGGCCTTCAAGGTTCTGAAGACTTCTTTAGCTCACGCTGTGACACTCGCCCACCCCGACCTCTCAGCCGAGTTATTCATCACTACAGATGCCAGCAACATCACAGTGGGGGCAGTGTTTCAACAGCGCAAGGGCGATACAGTTTCCCCCTTTCATTTCTTCTCCAAGAAACTATCTACGGCTCAGAGAAAATATTCTGCATTCGATAGAGAGCTCCTTGCTGTTTACGAGGCAATCAAACATTTTCTCCCCAGCGTCGAGGGACGTTCGTTTTTCGTTCTCACCAATCACAAACCACTGGCAGAAGCGTTCTGCAACCCACCTGAGGACCACCCCCTCGACGTTACCGCCACTTTTACCTGGTTTCTCAATTCACAACGGACGTCCGTTAAATCAAGGGTGCAGATAATGTTGCTGTGGATTTCTTCTCGCGGATCAGTGCTGTTTCCCACATTGTTGATCTTTCTGATCTGGTCTCCCTCCAAGCTTCTGACAAAGATTCTAAGGCTCTCCTACAAGGCCTACAAATATCACTTGTTTTCACAAAGGCTAAATTTCCTGGCGTTTCCAACGAGGTGAGGTGTGATTCTTTGACCGGCACCCTACACCCTTTACTCCCACCTGGGCTGCGCTGACAGGTTTTCGATGCCCTGCATAACCTAGCCAACCCGGGCATTTGAGCCACCACACATCTCGTGTCAGAAATTTTTGTTTGTAAGAATATCAAATGGGACTGTTAACCCTGGGCACACAGCTGTGTCGCTTGCCAGTGCAACAAGATCAGCTGCCACACCTCCCCGTCTCTGGGCAAGTTCAATGTTCCTGCAGGACGATTCCATCACATACGTATTGATTTGATTGGCCCTCTTCCTCCTTCGGAGGGCCATAGATGTAGCTTATCAACTATCGACTGTTTGTCTCGCTGGGTCAAGGTTGTCCCTCTCCCTAGCATTACTGCCGAGACAGTAGCCAAGGCTTTCATTGGCTCATGGATCGCTCGTTTCGGGTGCCCGATCACTATCACCACCACTCTGTGCTTTCATATCGAACAGCAACTATGTGTTGTACCAAGTGGAAATAAAACACTGTGTACAGAATACAGTGCAGTTAGTAATGATTCACTAGTATCGCCTATAATGTGAAAATCCTTCCACATTGATAACCCCAAGTCGTGAATATGTGATTTTCATTTGTGATCGTGATCACTCGTATCTGCGTCACGCTTAATAGAACTCCATCTCATTGAACATTCGCTGTACATAGGTGTGAGCACCATGGATGTGTGAAGTGAGATTGATTACTAACATAATGAACAGAGTGAAAGTTTTGATCAACATCAAATTAACAATGTATCTTGGGTGTTGACAGTGACAACTTGCAACAATAGTTACTCTACAGGTCCGACAATAGGAACACTACATCAGTGCTCAATGTATGCATCAATGTAGTGCCCTCACTGTATAGAAAATGCCATGCAACATACCTCACCTTGACCATGTCACCAATGCAGGCCACACAATGACAGCAATGGGCTTCAACACTCACATTGTCAACTGGTCTCCTTCCAACAGCAACTACCACTGGCACTGACCTCAATGGCATAATTTCACAAACTGACTGCGGTGATTATCCTGCATTTCAAGTTTCCATGAACTCACCTCAGGTGGCATTCTGTATCAAGATAGAACAATAGCAATTGGCAAACAGTCGTGGTGCCACATTGCCATCTCTACCACTGTCACCTTCCAGCAGACAGCACAGCAACTATATACTACAGCATGCAACATGCACACATGCTGTCAGCATGCCATGCACTCTGCCATGTCCAACATTAAGCTCCAGCCGTTCTGCATGGATGAGTTGATGTTATTGTTTGCTACAGTGGAATGCTTTTTTTCACACCGAGACATTACGGATGACTCATAAAAATTCATCATTTTACTGTATCACTTAAGCAAGCACACCAAACTAGCAAGTGACATCATCCCATCACCACTGCCCTCCAATAAACATGAGACACCAAAACAAATGATTCTTAGATGACTTGCGCACCCTCCGGAACAACAACTACATTAAGTGCTGTATGAAGCACATCATGGTGACAGCACTCTGCCACAGCTGTGATGCTGCCCCCGCCACTCAGCTGACACAAAGGTCAAAACAGTCACACATTGTGGACTGTCTGGCTTGCATAGTTGCCATCTGAAGTCTAGACTGCACTGATAGTCCACAAGCAGCAACCGAAGGAAGACGGACTCACACTGGCCAACAGAACATACACCTGCATGTGTCGGGACAACCGCCTCTCAGACAGTCCACCCCATGACAACGTGCCACCCCGCAGCGCCTGTTCACCACAACCCACTACAGCACAATGTCTGAACTTCTCCAGCACTGTTGACGTTCAGCTACCACAATGAACAACCATAGCCAAATTGGACAATTCTGACGCTGTGCACTGGTACCACTGAACATTCAGTGATAAGACACAAAAATGCCAAACTTCGTGCCTGCACCCAAACACCAGTGGTGGCAAGAATAGGCACACTTGCCCACCATGCTGCAAGTTGCCTTCTGTCCATGGTGACACCGACAGGTGAATGCATTTTCGTCACAGACTTTATAGACAATACCCACTTCCTGATTGACACAGGGTCCGAAGTCAGTATAGTCCTGCATCACCATCCCTCAGTGCAGTCTACCTCGGAACATCTGCAACTCCTGGCCACCAATGACATTCCCATATGGATATGCGGCACCACAAGCAGAACAGTGACTTTCACCAACAGTGCACAACATATGTGGATTTTCTACATGCTGATGTCATGCAACCAGTTCTTGGGGTGGACTTCTTGTGACACTTCAAAAACTTTCCCCTGACTTGCAGCAGTTTGTATTCTAACACCATGACATACACACATCTAATACTATAACACCGGGATTGCCCCCAGTTGTCCACTGATGCCCCTGCATTAGTGCCACCTAATGCAACAAACCTTCGCTGCACTGGACAAGTTCACTGTATATCACACACAGCTCCTGGATGCTTGCAAAGAAAACTACTAGTTATGTCAAAGCCCTACCAGAAACACACTCACAGCCAACCTGGGCAAACAATATGTACTTTTGTGCTCTGCCTCGCTTGCCTCCCCAGCCCATGCCAGTGTCCCATCAACACTGTATTTGTGTGCCATACAGAGCTTAATGGTCCATAAGATTATTGTTATACCAGGATCTGTAGTACAACACAAGGTGCATAGACCAGATCCTCAAAAACTCAATGCAAAAGAAGCAGTCAATGTTGTGTGGTGTACTTTGACAACCTGACAGCCCGTGGCCTTTGCAAGTAAAAGTGGTTCCAAAGAAAGACAGATCATATGTGACCCGAGGCTTTCCCGGCAAATGTGCTGTATCCAAGGTACTCAGGTGTCCAGCCAGATCCGATAATCATAGTTCCACGATATTTCAGCAAATAACCATTCCACTATCATCAGGTGGTGCTGATGCACAGTTTGCAAGAAAATAAAACCACTACCAATGCCATATATATGCATTTCTTGATGCTACTCTACATCTTGTTGACAAGAAATGCCCAGCTATAGGTGCCTGTCTTGACCTCACAAAGGTTTCTGACATGGTAAATCACAAGTTGGATTCTTACAGGATAAGGGGAACTACCCATGGCTGGCTCAGCAGCTATGTGAAAGACCAAGCAAAGTATGTTCATGTAAATAAGGTCAGTCAATCAGGGATCCTAAGTGGGGGTACACTCATCTACATAACTTATATATATAAAAAAAATAAATAAATAAATTAAAAAAAATGGTGTGCTACAGGGCTCTATTCTAGGTCCCTTGTTATTTCTCCGTTATGTAAATGACCCCCCCCCCCCCTTCCACCCTACCCACTAGCACAATTTGTCAATGAAACAAAATTCTTAGCGATTGAAATCACTTATACATTCACATGGAAAAGCCACACTGACATGACTAGTTCCAGAATAAGCAAAATTTGTTTTATGCTCCACTCGGTGATGGACAAGCCAAATGCCAGCACACAGATATGCATGTGAAACCTGGTAGTCAAGGATAGGCAGGATTCGGTTATGATTGTGGACAGGCCCATAATCAGTTACTATTGGTTGCCTTTTACAGTTACACACAATTTATTTTAAACCAGTAATTCCAGACTCAACAATAAATAAGAATACCACACATTATTAATGAAGGAAAAAATTACTGTGTAAATAATACTGTTTACTGTGAGTTACAAATTAGCAAATCACCATTAAAAACAGATGCACCAGATAATGTTTTACAAGCAAGCCACTGTGATCTGGGCAGAAGGCCTTACATGGCAGGAATGGTCGTAAATTAAGAATTGTTTAAATCTTGCTGCAACTTACCAATTACAGATATTGAAATATTAAGGCAAGTTGCCACAAACACAGCGGAAGGCATCAGATGCCAGGAATGGCAGTAAATAAGGTTTTAAGGCTTACTGCTGAAATAGAAATACCAAATTAGAATTTTACGGCAAATGATCACATCAAAGCTGAAGGCCTTACATGCCAGGAATGGCAATAGTATAAAAAATTGTAGAAACCTGCTGTAAAACAGCAAATACAATAGCAAAGGTTACTTAAAAAAAAAAACAAGCAACTGATCACCAAATGTGTGAAATAAGATGATGGTAAACTTTATAACACAGCCCTTAACATCCACTGAACACTACACTGCTAGATTTATTCCATTAGGCCACCAGAACTATTAACTAGACATATACAGGTGGTCCATTGTCAGTGACCAGGCCAAATATCTCACGAAATAAGCATCGAACGAAAAAACTACAAAGAACAAAACTCATCTAGCTTGTAGGGGGAAACCAGATGGCGCTATGGTTGGCCCGCTAGATGGCGCTGCCATAGGTCAAAAGGATATCAACTGCGTTTTTTAAAATAGGAACCCCCATTTTTTATTACATATTCATGTAGTACGTAAAGAAATATGAATGTTTTAGTTGGACCACTTTTTTTGCTTTGTGATAGATGGCGCTGTAATAGTCACAAACGTATAAGTACGTGATATCATGTGACATTCCGCCAGTGTGGACGGTATTTGTGTCATGATACATTACCCGTGTTAAAATGGACCATTTACCAACCGCAGAAAAGGTCAATATCATGTTGATGTATGGCTATTGTGATCAAAATGCCCAACGGGCATGTGCTATATATGTTGCCCGGTATCCTGGACGACATCATCCAAGTGTCCGGACTGTTCACCGGATACTTACGTTATTTAAGGAAACAGGAAGTGTTCGCCCACATGTGAAACGTCAACCACTACCTGCAACAAATGATGATTCCCAAGTAGGTGTTTTAGTTGCTGTCGCAGCTAATCCGCACATCAGTAGCAGACAAATTGCGCGAGAATTGGGAGTCTCAAAAATGTTGGTGTTAAGAATGCTACATCAACATCGATTACACCCATACAATATTTCTAAGCACCAGGAATTGCATGGTGACAACTTTGAATGTCGTGTACAGGTCTGCCACTGGGCACAAGAGAAATTACGGGACGATGACAGATTTTTTTGCACACGTTCTATTTAGCAACAAAGCATCATTCACCAGCAGTGGTAATGTAAACTGGCATAATATGCACTATTGGGCAATGGAAAATCCACGATGGCTGCGAGAAGTGAAACATCAGCGACCTTAGTGGGTTAATGTATGGTGTGGCCTTATGGGAGGAAGGATAAATGGCCCCTATTTTACCGATGGCAATCTAAATGGTGCAATGTATGCTGATTTCCTACGTAATGTTCTACCAATGTTACTACAAGATGTTTCACTGCATGACAGAATGGCAATGTACTTCCAACATGATGGATGTCTGGCATGTAGCTCGCATGTGGCTGAAGCGGTATTGGATAGCATATTTCATGACAGGTGGATTGGTCATCGAAGCACCATACCATGGCCTGCACGTTCACTGGATCTGATGTCCCCAGATTTCTTTCTGTGGGGAAAGTTGAAGGATATTTGCTATAGTGATCCATTGACAACACCTGACAACATTCATCAGTGCATTGTCAATGCATGTGGGAACATTACGGAAGGCGAACTACTCACTGTTGAGAGGAATGTCGTTGCACATATTGCCAAATGCATTGAGGTTGATGGACATCACTTTGAGCATTTATTGCATTAATGTGGTATTTACAGGTAATCATGCTGTAACAGCATGCATTCTCAGAAATGATAAGTTCACAAAGGTACATGTACCACATTGGCACAACCGAAATAAAATGTTCAAACGTACCTATGTTCTGTATTTTAATTTAAAAAACTTACCTGTTACCAACTGTTCATCTAAAATTGTGAGCCATATGTTTGTGACTATTACAGCGCCATCTATCACAAAGCGAAAAAAGTGGTCCAACTAAAACATTCATATTTCTTTATGTACTACACGAATATGTAATAAAAATGGGGGTTCCTATTTTTAAAAATGCAGTTGATATCCGTTTGACCTATGGCAGCACCATCTAGTGGGCCAACCATATCGCCATTTGGTTTCCCCCTTCAAGCTAGAAAGTTGCGTTCTTTGTAATTTTTTTTCATTTGATGCTTATTTCGTGAGATATTTGGCCTGGTCACGATCAATGGACCACCCTGTATAACCTTTGATGTAGGCATTATGAGATATTGTAATAAATAATACAAGAATAAAATACAAGGACCAGTACATAAGTTCATTAAGGGGTACTGAGGCAAATTATGCCCCCAGAAGGCGTGGGATGAAGGAGTGTTACACTGAACTACTGGCCCTCATACCCCCTTTTAGAACACACATGTCTTACAAGAACCAAGGGGCCACACAGATGGTGCTCCAGGATACCTCTGAGAAGGTCCAGCAACAATCACTTTCGTGAGTGATGAGATAGGCAGCCAAGAGTTGCATTCACTTCACAAGATGGTAACTCAGACTAGTAGCAGTCTAACGAATGACTAATGATAATCTGACTGAAGCTACATGACGTGCGATAAACCAAATGCAATGATGGAACAATATGCCAAAGCCGAAACCAGTGGTCTGCACTACGTCCCCAGAATACTGTGTTTAGAGCAGCCGGAACAAGAAGGGAATCACTACCACAAGTTGAACACAGTAAATAGTTATAAGAAGTTGAGGAAAGCTAATCAGATCTGCCTTCCCCAAGCACTCCACTCGCTGCTCTTTGCCTCAGCAACACTATGAGCAGCAAGATGAACCCAAGTCATTGGAGAATCATGAGATATCACAATGGTGGCGGTTTTTCTACTTGGATTGAAATGCACTCATCTTAAAGCTTGCTGGATCCGGTTTACAATGAGGTCGTACACTCTCGTGACCATAGCCCTTCCGTCCAGCAGTCCATTTGTGCCGCCAGTGGTCCCGGTGTGTTCTGGCACTGCACGGACCTGGCTCCTCCTGAGTCCCTAACTGAACTGGCCCCCTCACACAACCCGGGAAAACAACAACATCACCCCAAAGATAGGACAACAGTTACTACATACCGATAACCACCGCTGCTGCCACTAGCAGACAGGACATGCTTGCAAAACTGAGTGGCACCATCAACACGAGACAAGACAAACAACCACAACCATGCCAACCAAACGATACTGTCTGGCCTCCAAGAGAGGACAGAAGCCTACAAACAGTACCAACGCAAGCTGCAGCACGGCTCAACCTCCCCCTCTCGAGGACACACCCGAGGACAAACCCAACCGGTGGCCTAATCAAACTTAATTTGATTAAGGTGGACCCGGTATTACTTACTGGTAGAGTTGTCCTTAACCAGAATATTAACTGGGCCTAAAATCCACATAATCGTATAAGGACCCAGAAAACGGAGAGTAAATTTACCAAGGTTGCCAACATGCTCCTCCCTCCTGGGAAAATTATGGACATATGCCTGATCTCCAGCTTACCCCTGAAGGCTTGTCAGCTGTTGTGGGCCCTGAGAATATTGTGCCTCACACGATTCAAGTTTTCTTTGACGATCTGAGGGATGATCTCTGCAGGAATTAATCTTGAATCCCCCATAAGTTCGAAAGGGGGTAATTAACAGGACAAGCAAACATCAAGGAAACTGGAGTAGCCTTCAAAGCCTCATGGCTGGTGGTATTGAAGGCAAAGCTAAGCCAAAGCAGACTAGAATCCCACCTACTGGGAGAATTCTGATGAAAGACAATCAGTGCGGATTTAAGAAGAATACCATCACAGCACAACAAGCGGCGCCACTGGCATTGTGGATGTGGCCTACCAAGGCTGCCAGGCAACCTCTGGCATGTTGTCAGCATCACAGGATGCCTACATGAGCATCACCTTGCTGGACAGAAGCAGCTGGCCATGAGCCAACCCCAGCCTAGTCAGTCAAGTGAGGCGTGTTTAACTCGCTGTGCTCATGATGTGATGTGTAATTTAAGTTGAAATAATGCTTTTCTTTTGGTCAGCAGTATGTCCATCCGCCCCCTTCCCCCCTGGCCCATTGTCAACACCACTCATCCTGCCAAATGTGCCCACTCTTATCAACAGTATAAATGCTTTTCTATTAGATAATTTTGTAGGATATTTCTGAAGGCCTGTATTTGAGTTTTGTCTTTGATCACTTGTAGAAGTTTGTTGTATCATTTATTTCCATTATATAGTACACTAATTTGAGTTTCTGTGTTATTTTTTGTGTTGAGCTGTTACTGTTCACAAAATTTATTCACACAGAACAGACAAGATTCCCACAAATTTAAACATTCGATGCAGTGAGTTCCCTTGCAACTTTTGTTATACTTTATATGCTCCTCTTCGACAGAACTAAAAGATTGTTTACATATCCTGCTCATTTTCCCCTCAGATAGTTATAGCATAGCTAATTATTTAATGAACAAATTAAATACAGAGTGAGTACAAAGTCTTGCCCTGATTATAACAATTTATTACAGAATAACTGTTTGACATAATAATGTACATTTGATGCCATTACATAGGTCAGTATTACTAGTTTTATTAAGACCACTTACATTAGTAAACCTCAACGTGTGCTCCCTTGGTAGCTTGGAGAATGTCAAGGCGGTACTCCAGTTCCCACCAGGTGTTTCTTAACATGTGTTCTGTCACAGTACCCACAGCAGCTTGTATCCTAGCCTTCAGTTCATCAACGTCATCAACTGGTGTGACAAAGACACTGTCCTTAATATAGCCCCAGAAAAAAAGGTCAAGGGACGTAATGTCTGGAGAGCGGCGTCTCAGTAAATGTTAGTGGTAATGGAGTTTTCCACAAAGAAAAACAGTCCAAAAAACTTATCATGCTTGAGACCGCACCAAACATTCACTTTTTTGCTGTCTCACTGTATCTGTACAGTAGCATGTGGAGACTCTGAATCCCATGTATGGACATTATGCCTATTTACCATTCCACTGACATAGATGATGGATTCATCAGTAAAGCATATGCGATTCAAGTAATCATTAGCGCCATCAATCCTGTTGAGAATCTCAGTTGCAAATTTAGCATGTGTCAGCAAATCATTGGGTTGCAAGGCCTGCACAGTTGGCACTTTGTAAGCATGCAACCTAAGCCTTTCATGAAGAATCTTCACCACACTTGCTTGGGGTATTCGAAGTTCACGTGATGCGTGACGAATTGATTTAGACGGACTCCATTGAAATGATTGCCAAACACAATCAACAGTTGCATCACTCACAGGAGGCCTGGCACTTCGAGGACAATCTTCAACCCAAGCAAGTGTGGTGAAGATTCTTCATGAAAGGCTTAGGTGGCATGCTTACAAAGTGCCAACTGTGCAGGCCTTGCAACCCAATGATTTGCTGACACATGCTAAATTTGCATACCATCACTTTATTGGCTTAAAGTCAGGAGGGCTGCGTCCATAAGAAGCCCAAAATTTAAGCTGAACACTGATGGGCGATTTCGTTTTGTGAAACCAAAGCACACATTGCACTTACTCGTGCTTCATCACCATTTTGCCAGCAACTAACCTGACCTAACAGATCATGACAGTGTTGTGGAGCACTAGCACCATCTATTGGTCACAATAACTAGTAACACTAACCTATGTAATGGCATTAAATGTAATTTATTATGTCAAACAGTTATTCTGTTATAAATTTTTGTAATCAGGGCAAGACTTTGTGCTCACACTGTATGTTATTCTAGTGCTTGAGCTACTACACACTGAATTTATTATTCTAAGCGCATAGCATGCTGAACCTATTCACTCCCTAAAGGCAAGTATATGCTCAGTACACTTTAGTTTTGTATCAACATGCACCCCTAGAAGTTTTGTTCTCAATACACATGTGATGGACTTATCTTTCAGTTTTATAGAGTTAATGAAGGGCTTTTTGCCTTTTTTGTTTTTGTACACTTTGCAACTCATCACTGATTAAAATGTTACTGCCATCAGTTGGTAGTCCTTTCTTACAATGTTGACAAAAGTTTTGGTATATATCAAGAACAGTATTGGACCAAGCTCACTTCCTTGGGGGCTCCAATATTGTTGTGCTGTATTCTGGGTTTAAAAGATGTTTATGGTACAACTGAAGTTAGACTGAGATCTTCACGTACTGTGCTCCATTTTTCAGATATGAATGAAACCACTTAGTTGCTACCCTCCTTATACCTAGTGCATCCAGTTTATTTAGCAGAATTTTGTAGCCTGCTGTACTGAAGGCTTTGGTAAGGCCAGGGAAGATCCTGTTATACAACCTCCTTTGTCTAGTACTTTCAGAACAATATTTGTAAACTGAGTTATGGCTGGTCCTGTGCTTTTACCAGACCTGCAACAGACTGTTCTTTACACAGAAGACCATACTTTGTTAAGTACCCCATGAGTCTGTTTTTCATTATGGTTTCTACTACTTTTGAGAATGATGACAGTAAAGAGGTGGGCCTATGACTTCATTATTGTTTAATCACAGAATAATGGTTATTACCTAGCTAAGTGAATTGATGACCTGGACAGATGGCAGCACCGTCGTGTTTATACCTGAAACAGGGAGAGGAGGCTGTGAGAGCATGCACTCCAGTAGTCTTAGAAATGAAGTACTGTCATCCACTACATATCTGTGTTATGTCAGCAGTCTTAGAAATGGAGTACTGTCATACACTGCACATCTGTGTTACGTCAGTGTGCTGTCTGGCAAGACTTGCACAATATTGTAACACTGAAAAGAGTGTAGTGAGAAACGTGTGGCGTTCTATGGCAGCATAGAGCAAATTTGGCATTGTCAATTTCTCATAATCCACCTGAAGATGATAGAATGATCATAACAATGCATAGCGATGTTAGAAATATAAGTGACCGAGGCAGTGCACTGTTAATTTTTTGTATATTACCTAAGAAGTTGCAGCATTTAACAGGGAGTCATTTATGGATGATACATTTGAAAGTAATTCGGTCAGCTTGATACACAAAATAAACAATGTAAAGTCACATCTACAACTGTTATATGAATTTCTTCCATTTTGAACCCACACTTCCAAACACGTCCATCAAGTCAATCTGTATCAAAAGCTCCCAAAACCACAATAAAAAAAAAAAAAAAACTCTAGACATTTGTAATAGGCAACAATAGGAGCAACAGAACAAAACTCATCCACATCAACAGGCCAGATATGCTGCTTGTCAACAATATCTACATCTACATCTACATCTACATTTATACTCTGCAAGCCACCCAACGATGTGTGGCGCAGAACTTTACATGCCACTGTCATTACCTCCCTTTCCTGTTCCAGTCGCATATGGTTCGCTGGAAGAACGACTGCCAGAAAGCATCTGTGTGTGCTCGAATCTCTCTAATTTTACATTCATGATCTCCTTGGGAGGTATAAGTAGGGGGAAGCAATATATTTGATACCTCATCCAGAAACGCACCATCTCGAAACCTGGACAACAAGCTACACCGTGATGCAGAGCGCCTCTCTTGCAGAGTCTGCCACTTGAGTTTGCTAAACATCTCCATAACACTATCACATTTACCAAATAACCCTGTGACGAAACGTGCCACTCTTCTTTCGATCTTCTCTGTCTCCTCTGTCAACCTGACCTGGTATGAATCCCACACTGATGAGCAATACTCAAGTATAGGTCGAATGAGTGTTTTGTAAGCCACCTCCTTTGTTGATGGCCTACATTTTCTAAGCACTCTCCCAATGAATCTCAACCTGGTACCCGCCTTGCCAACAATTAATTTTATATGATGATTCCACTTCAAATCGTTCCGTACACATTCTCCCAGATATTTTAGAGAAGTAACTGCTACCAGTGTTTGTGCCTCTATCATATAATCATGTAATAAAGGATCCTTCTTTCTATGTATTCACAATACATTATATTTGTCTATGTTAAGGGTCAGTTGCCACTCCCTACACCAAGTGCCTACCCGCTGCAGATCTTCCTGCATTTCGCTGCAATTTTCTAATGCTACAATTTCTCTGTATACTACAGCATCATTCGCAAAAAGCTGCATGGAACTTCCGACATTATCTACTAGGTCATTTATATATATTGTGAAAAGCAATGGTCCCATAACACTCCCCTATGGCACGCCAGAGGTTACTTTAACATCTGTGGACGTCTCTCCATTGAGAACAACATGCTGTGTACTGTTTGCTAAAAACTCTTCAATCCAGCCACACAGCTGGTCTGATATTCCGTAGGCTCTAACTTTGTTTATCAGGCGACAGTGCGGAACTGTATCGAACACCTTCCGGAAGTCAAGGAAAATGGCACCTACCTGTGAGCCTGTATCTAATATTTTCTGGGTCTCATGAACAAATAAAGCGATTTGGGTATCACACGATCGCTGTTTCCAGACTCCGTGTTGATTCCTACAGAGTAGATTCTGTGTTTCCAGAAATTACACCATACGTGAGCAAAAACCATCTTCTAAAATTCTACAACAGATCAATGTCATAGGTATAGGCCTATAGTTTTGTGCATCTGCTTGACGACCCTTCTTGAAAACTGGAACTACCTGTGCTCTTTTCCTCTAGACTTGCAGTACATGGCTGTTAGACGGGGGGCAAGTTCTTTTGCACACTCTGTGTAGAATCGAATTGCTATCCCATCAGGTCCAATGCACTTTCCTCTGTTGAGTGAATATATGTGGGACAACTCTACTGGCTTAGACAGAAAATAGCTGATTTGAAAAAAAAACCACTGCTCTTGCTTTTGTACTATCAGCTGTTGTTTTAATCTGATACTACAAACAAAGTATTTATTTAATTTCACATAGACCACTGTCCACATGTTTGGTTATCAACTTGACACAGTCCTTTTACTGAATGCTTCTGTACAATAAACAATTTTTTGACCATAGCTGCATTTCCCCAAAATATTATGCCACAGTACAGTATTAAGTGAAAGTGTGTAAAGTATACTAGCAATCTCATCTGCTGATAAACACAGTGGGAGATAATTTGAAGTGCAACGAGGCAGAACTTAGCTTTCTTGCTGACTTTGCCACATGTTGATCCACCCTTGGTTGGTCCATCTGCATAACTATGAAATTCATACATGAAGTCTTGTCCATTGTGTGCCCATTCATGTCTGCTTCTGGCACCTGCAAATCATGTTACTGAAGTGCATAATATGAGTCTTTGTAAGATTAAGGGTTAAACTGTGTGCTGTGAACCAGCTGTAACCCTCTGTTTTCTGTTGATAAGATAGTACTCCATTTATGCAATAGGAATGCCTCTAAGGCTATCGCTTTTCTGATTGCCTTGTAGAATTTTGTCTTATACAGAGTGGATGGACTTGGGAAGCACAGAGAAAATGTCAACAGAGTGTACAAGAAGTGATCTGATGAGATCCAATACTGCCTTTATGAAAGCAAATCTGTGCCACTTTTAAAAGTCTATTTTCAGAAATTTGGTGGAATCCAGAAAAATGTATACACTCTTTGATAGTTAATATCTTTGAAACAAAATGATGTATCATTGCAATTTTGTGTGGTAGCATAGTCCATTGTTTCCTCAACAGATCTCAGTGTGCATTGTTCATCTGATGAAAGTGTAGCAACAAACAAACTAAAGTTGTTGTTTGAGCGATGTAAGACCTTATTGAAGTGGTACTGGAAGTATGAAAATATGATGGAAGTACAACAGAAATAGTGTAATGTGTACGGAACTCAGCCACCAACATGTATGACAATTTATCATATTGGGGTGAATTTGAAACCAAAGGTACTGTTCAGGATGTGCATAAGGAAAGGTCTAGCTGACCAAAACCATTAACAAGTCTATCTTCCAGCACTGCTGTGTTGCAACAGTTTACTAGATCACCTCAAAAATCTGTGAAGCAGGCTGCACCTGAAAGTGGGATAAGCCAGTCAAGTGTGTGGTGAATTCTGAAGGCTTCAAAGTGGAAAGTGTACATGCCAAGATCTCTTCATGCTATGAATGGCAATGATCCTGATCAAAGGCTGGAGTACTGCGAGCGGTCTGAAGACATGCTGTGCAAGGATGAATGGTTTACAGGGATGGTTATCTGGTCTGACAAGGTCAATTCAAACTGAATGGTACTGTAATCTGTCACATTTGATGTAGTTGGCTCCTGAAAATCCTCACTTTCACTTGGACAAACATGTTAATGAGTAGTGTGGTCTGCCATGGTGCAGTTTGATTGACCTATTCTTCTTTGGAGGTACTGTAACTTGGGAGATGTATCTTCAAACACTGCAAACATTGATTTTACCTGCCATCCAAAAGGTGTTTGGAAATGAAAGATTTTACCTGCAACAAAATAGTGCTCCACCCCACTGCCACAGAGATGTGAGAGCCTACTTGGATGAAAATCTACCTGGATGACGGATAGCTCCAAGAGGAGCTGTTGGGTACCCATCACTGTCTCCATACCTTACATCTCTTGACTTCTACCTATGGGGGACCAGGAAAAATGATGTTTATCAACAGAAGCTAGCTACACTGAACGAGCTACGAGGAACCATCAAGGCAACCTGTGTAGCTATTACACTGACAGCCATAGTTTGGTCAGAGGCATCGACATTGTTTAACTGCTAATAGGGTCACTTTGAATGCATACAATAACCTTCCTCCTGTGCAAGAATTGTAACGGTATGTCATTTTGTTCCAATAATATTGACTATTAATGTGTATCTACATTTTTCTGGAACTCTGCGCATAATGTTGTAAACTAGCTTCAAAAAAACATACAGGACATGGGAAGGGGGAGATCACTTGCTTTTATCAGAAGTGAGGGGTTGCTGTTGTCTTCACTAATATACCTCCTGTCTTAATCAACATTTTAAGTTAATATTGCTGAGCTCTCTATTATTATACACATAAAACTGTGCCACAATAACAAAAACTAATTTATGTTTTTGTATGTTCCAAAAATATCAATATCAAGGAAAGGGTGTAGTGGATGAGTGGCAGTCAAGAAGCAGACAGAGGAAACAGCATGCTACATGAGCACATTAGTCGAATAACACAATTTTAATATGCCATTCCTACAAAAGGGACTACAAAAGCTAAGCAAATTGACTATCGTTAACAACACGCATTGAGAAATGTACTATACTAAGAGAAGCAACTAGGCATCTGATGATAGCTGTAAATTTGTACACACTTATAAGGTAAATAATGGATGTAGTCTGATAGGGTGCACATACTAATTGCACAGCTGGCAAATGAACTTAGAATCATTTTGATGGACTGACAGATTCATTCACATAGCATAGTTGGTGATGGCCTCACTTTCTGATCAGAAAGCACTGAAAAGTGGAAAATGGAACAAATAGGCTCTCAGACAGGCTAGATGCCATACGAACTATGGACTGTCCTAGTGCTGGTGCTGGTGAAGTCGCTAAAGCAATAGTAAGACAACTGACTCATTTTTGGGACAACTCTGGTGTGATCCTCCTTATGGCTGTCCCGATTTAGGTTTTCTGTAATTTTTGAAGGCAGTGAACCCTGGCCCAACTGAAGCTTGTACTCTCTATTTTTCCTAGAGTAGAAAGTGGCACAATGCAAAACACAAGGATGACTTGAATTGCAGGAACCAGAATTTCACTATAGTGGAGTTCTTAGGCTGTTAATATCATCTGGAATCATTGTATCGCATACCAGGCAGACAAACACTGATTGATGATTTTGATCCAGAAGCGGTTATATAAAGGAGATGAGATCTTTACATTTAGTTTGTTAGATAACAACATAATTTTTTCACTTACAGATGAATGATTATTCCAAAAATTAAAACTTATATTGACTTTTATAAAACTGATTCAAGGGGCCCTCACACACACAATGTTTACTGCACATTACTGAGTACCATGCAATAATACTGACCATCTCAGATTGGAACTGACGGTTTGCACAGTATACTGAAGAAGACTGCAAAGCTTTGAATATTTTGATGTTTGCCCAGTATATTCTGCAATACGTTGTACCATGTTAGGTTGGTATTGCACAATTCATGGCAGTTACTGCTGAGACAGAGAGAAGCTCAGTTCACTGTCAAAAAACTTGTGCAAAGAACTGAAAAAGGAAGTGAGCCAGAAGGTGTGCATGAACACATCACGCAGTACTTTTAGAAATGACATTCCTCATTGACCAGGAGATGCCAAATACCTCCTTCTCTACAATAACAGAGGAAACTGATGATTGTACTGTCAAGACAGTGTGCATGTCACTTGTAGCACTTCCCAGAACTGAAAAGTGAGGTAAGGTTGGCTGCCCAGTAAGTGTATGTGTTTGTTCCTCTTGCACTAGTTGCCACAGCACATACTTAACATCATGTAAGCTTTCAATCAGCATAATTGTTTTATTTGGTTTGCGATACTACATCAGTGAAATACGTAGAAAACAGCATATGTACATGATAAATTACACAGTTCACTTGTTTAATTTGTGTTAGTTTTCATTGTGGTTTGCTAATCTATTCTGCTGTGAGTGATCCTGCAGTCCTTTGAAATGTTCACAGGAAAATTTTCAGACTTACTTTGTACATCCTTCTCAATTTCTGATTGTGTTTTCAAGTCAAGAAACTCAATGTCCTCTGTGAATGTAGAGTTCTAACTGTTACTTCCCAGATGTAAATATTGTACTATGCAGTTGGGCCATCCTTAGGTGCAACATACAGACACGTTAGACAATGTGAAATGTCAGGCTTCGGTACATTTGTTGAAACTCCACTAACAATGTTACACTGGGAGTTCTCTGGGAAAAAAATATGTATTTGTAAAAGAAATTTTTTTTTCTCATAGTAGATAATGCATGTCTATTGAAAAATTAAATGTATTCAGTGTTTTTTATATCCAGTACATTTTGACAAAGTAATCACAAAAATGAGTCACTTGTGGTTCTTTGTCATGGCTCATAAATGATTTGAATGGTGTGTCACAGGATGCTAAAGTGCTTAATGAAAAGAACACAGCATGTGCAAAGCAAAGATCATTTGTTTGTGTGTGTTACGGGCACCGTTATGTTTCCTATATATTATTGAAATCTCTTACAGAGACACACACTGTAACTACTATTAGTATGTGAACAATCTGTAATTGTTTCTAAATGCCCCACTATAAATTCTAATGGCAGTTATAAACTCCATCAACAAAGCTCTTCAAGAGGGCTACAGAAAATAAGAACTAAGCTGAAAGTTATTCAACAGCAAGAAATCTTCACAGTTCAGCAGCTTGCCAGTCCAATTAGGAGTGAATCCTTTCTAAATGACATAAATACCTGCCTCCATGACCAAGGTCACTAACACAAACTCATGTGATGGCGCTCGACACAGTGGAAAGCTGGGATTCAAATCCTGATGGTGGAAAAAATTTTCACTGCTAGTGTTTGGCCACAGGGGGAGGAGAGGTGGTGTTGTAAAGTTCCTGATTACCATACATTGCTCCAATGTCTTGGTTTAAATACAAGACCTCTCCACAGCATGTCATGAAGTGAGGTCACGTGACACTGCTGACAGTGATCTGTCTGTCAGATGGAGACATTGAGCTTGACAGTCCCCTCGGTGCTATTTGCAACGAGTGGGCTATGTGCCAGCACCAGGTTTCACACTCTCACTGCTCTCATCATCTTCATGATCATACAACAGTAACACTACACACACACACAGTACATACATATAGTACTATAAATACCGTAATGGAGCATCTTGCAAATAAACAAACAAACAAATAATATAGATATGCCTTTCTGTTACTCAGTTTGAGATCTGTTCTTGGAAGGTAGCTGTATCATCCTATGTTTTACAAAAGTGCAAAAAACTTTCTTCCGTATATACCATTCCATTCCATAATGGCAGGTGCAGCAATAGTAGAGAAATGATTCAAATGAGTGAACATTCTCCATTGCAATTATATATTCTTTTTATTAATTCCAACTACACATTTCATGTGGTTAGTAGATCATCAGACTGGAATGATAAGTAAATAATTACAGCTCAAATGCATGAATCCAGTGAGCAGCACCATCTAATATTTCTAAAAGGAGAGTAAATATGGAAAACTTTGGAACTTACTTGGTTAAAATGCTGAAGGCATTAGGTATGGGACCCAGCTGTCATGTAAAAGGATAGAAGAAAATACCCTTGTCATAAACTAAAAGTTAATGTAAGGGAACCCTATAAAAATGTAAAAAAAGATAAACAGCAAATACATTGTGGGGAAGGACAAATAAAATATAAAAATAATAAAAAGAGAGGGTGCCATGTAATTAAGACTCACCACAGTAAAAGAAAGTTCTGGTGCAGTGGTATAAATACGTTTACAACCGTTAAACTGAATGAGGTGGGACTGCAGTGCCCTCACTGACTGTAAACACAGAAGAGTTATCATAACATTATGCTCTACCCTACATGAACCTCATGTCACACTGTTTCCTCTTTTATCCCCCTTTGTTTCCTATTCTTTCAAGTAAATATATAAGGTTTCCTATATATTCAACCTCCTCTCCTTTTCCCTCCCCCCAACCCCCTCCCCATTCCCTCATATATCATTTACATTACTGTTGCTCCAGTGTCACCCTGTGGTTGTTCCTCAGCTTGAGAAGTTCCCTGCCATCAGCCTTGGTGTACCACTTCCATGTTTACAGTTGGTGGTTGGAAACGTGTACCTACCGCTGTACCAGCTCTTCCTTCTGTTATATTGAGTCTTAATTACATGACACCTTCTCTTTTTATTACTTTCATATTTTATTCATCCCTCCCATCCTCTCCCCCCCCCCCCCCCCTTCCTAATTTGATATTGGTGGTGGTGGTTAGTGTTTAACGTCCCGTCGACAACGAGGCCATTAGAGACGGAGCGCAAGTTCGGATTAGGGAAGGATTGGGAAGGAAATCGGCCGTGCCCTTTCAAAGGAACCATCCCGGCATTTGCCTGAAACGATTTAGGGAAATCACGGAAAACCTAAATCAGGATGGCCGGAGACGGGATTGAACCGTCGTCCTCCCGAATGCGAGTCCAGTGTGCTAACCACTGCGCCACCTCGCTCGGTAATTTGATATTATCAGTGTTTTTGTTGTTTATCTTTTTTACCTCTTTTCAAGTTTTCCCTGTGTTAATTTTTAGTTAGTCTCAAGGGTGTTACCCACAGCCATTTTATATGATGACTGGGCCCATACCTAACACTCTCAGCATTTTAACAAAGTAAGGTCTAAATTTTTGCAAATTCACTCTTCTTTTTGCATATTAGATCTACATCTACATCTACATTTATACTCCGCAAGCCACCCAACGGTGTGTGACGGAGGGCACTTTACGTGCCACTGTCATTACCTCCCTTTCCTGTTCCAGTCGCGTATGGTTCGCGGGAAGAACGACTGTCTGAAAGCCTCCATGCGCGCTCTAATCTCTCTAATTTTACATTCGTGATCTCCTTGGGAGGTATAAGTAGGGGGAAGCAATATATTCGATACCTCATTTAGAAACGCACCCTCTCGAAACCTGGTGAGCAAGCTACACCGCGATGCAGAGCACCTCTCTTGCAGAGTCTGCCACTTGAGTTTATTAAACATCTCCGTAACGCTATCACGGTTACCAAATAACCCTGTGACGAAACGCGCCGCTCTTCTTTCGATCTTCTCTATCTCCTCCGTCAACCCGATCTGGTGCGGATCCCACACTGATGAGCAATACTCAAGTATAGGTCGAACGAGTGTTTTGTAAGCCACCTCCTTTGTTGATGGACTACATTTTCTAAGCACTCTCCCAATGAATCTCAACCTGGTACCCGCCTTACCAACAATTAATTTTATATGATCATTCCACTTCAAATCATTCCGCACGCATACTACCAGATATTTTACAGAAGTAACTGCTACCAGTGTTTGTCCGCTATCATATGATCATACAATAAAGGATCCTCCTTTCTATGTATTCGCAATACATTATATTTGTCTGTGTTAAGGGACAGTTGCCACTCCCTGCACCAAGTGCCTATCTGCTGCAGATCTTCCTGCATTTCGCTACAATTTTCTAATGCTGCAACTTCTCTGTATACTACAGCATCATCCACGAAAAGCCGCATGGAACTTCCGACACTATCTACTAGGTCTTATATATATATATTGTGAAAAGCAATGGTCCCATAACACTCCCCTGTGGCACGCCAGAGGTTACTTTAACGTCTGTAGACGTCTCTCCATTGATAACAACATGCTGTGTTCTGTTTGCTAAAAACTCTTCAATCCAGCCACACAGCTGGTCTGATATCCGTAGGCTCTAACTTTGTTTATCAGGCGGCAGTGCGGAACTGTATCGAACGCCTTCCGGAAGTCAAGAAAAATAGCATCTACCTGGGAGCCTGTATCTAATATTTTCTGGGTCTCATGAACAAATAAAGCAAGTTGGGTCTCACACAATTGCTGTTTCCGGAATCCATGTTGATTCCTACATAGTAGATTCTGGGTTTCCAAAAACGACATGATACTCGAGCAAAAACCATGTTCTAAAATTCTACAACAGATCGACGTCAGAGATATAGGTCTATAGTTTTGCGCATCTGCTCGACGACCCTTCTCGAAGACTGGGGCTACCTGTGCTCTTTTCCAATCATTTGGAACCTTCCGTTCCTCTAGAGACTTGCAGTACATGGCTGTTAGAAGGGGGCAAGTTCTTTCGCGTACTCTGTGTAGAATCGAATTGGTATCCCGTCAGGTCCAGTGGACTTTCCTCTGTTGAGTGATTCCAGTTGCTTTTCTATTCCTTGGACACTTATTTCGATGTCAGCCATTTTTTCGTTTGTGCGAGGATTTAGAGAAGGAACTGCAGTGCGGTCTTCCTCTGTGAAACAGCTTTGGAAAAAGGTGTTTAGTATTTCAGCTTTACGCGTGTCATCCTCTGTTTCAATGCCATCATCATCCCGGAGTGTCTGGATATGCTGTTTCGAGCCACTTACTGATTTAACGTAAGACCAGAACTTCCTAGGATTTTCTGTCAAGTCGGTACATAGAATTTTACTTTCAAATTCACTGAACGCTTCACGCATAGCCCTCCTTACGCTAACTTTGACATCGTTTAGCTTCTGTTTGTCTGAGAGGTTTTGGCTGCGTTTAAACTTGGAGTGAAGCTCTCTTTGCTTTCGCAGTAGTTTCCTAACTTTGTTGTTGTACCATGGTGGGTTTTTCCCGTCCCTCACTGTTTTACTCGGCACGTACCTGTCTAAAACGCATTTTACGATTGCCTTGAACTTTTTCCATAAACACTCAACATTGTCAGTGTCGGAACAGAAATTTTCGTTTTGATCTGTTAGGTAGTCTGAAATCTGCCTTCTATTACTCTTGCTAAACAGATAAACCTTCCTCCCTTTTTTTATATTCCTATTAACTTCCATATTCAGGGATGCTGCAACGGCCTTATGATCACTGATTCCCTGTGCTGCACATACAGAGTCGAAAAGTTCGGGTCTGTTTGTTATCAGTAGGTCCAAGATGTTATCTCCACGAGTCAGTTCTCTGTTTAATTGCTCGAGGCAATTTTCGGATAGTGCACTCAGTGTAATGTCACTCGATGCTCTGTCCCTACCACCTGTCCTAAACATCTGAGTGTCCCAGTCTATATCTGGTAAATTGAAATCTCCACCTACGACTATAACATGCTGAGAAAATTTATGTGAAATGTATTCCAAATTTTCTCTCAGTTGTTCTGCCACTAATGCTGCTGAGTTGGGAGGTCGGTAAAAGGAGCCAATTATTAACCTAGCTCGGTTGTTGAGTGTAACCTCCACCCATAATAATTCACAGGAACTATCCACTTCTACTTCACTACAGGATAAACTACTACTAACAGCGACTAACACTCCACCACCGGTTGCATGCAATCTATCCTTTCTAAACACCGTCTGTACCTTTGTAAAAATTTCGGCAGAATTTATCTCTGGCTTCAGCCAGCTTTCTGTACCTATAACAATTTCAGCTTCGGTGCTTTCTATCAGTGCTTGAGGTTCCGGCACTTTGCCAACGCAGCTTCGACAGTTGACAATTACAATACCGATTGCTGCTTGGTCCCCGCATGTCCTGACTTTGCCCCGCACCCGTTGAGGCTGTTGCCCTTTCTGTACTTGCCCAAGGCCATCTAAAAAACCGCCCAGCCCACGCCACACAACCCCTGCTACCCGTGTAGCTGCTTGTTGCATGTAGTGGACTCCTGACCTAACCAGCGGAACCCAAAACCCCACCACCCTATGGCGCAAGTCGAGGAATCTGCAGCCCACACGGTCGCAGACCTGTCTCAGCCTCTGATTCAGACCCTCCACTCGGCTCTGTACCAAAGGTCCGCAGTCAGTCCTGTCGACGATGCTGCAGATGGTGAGCTCTGCTTTCGTCCTGCTAGCGAGACTGGCAGTCTTCACCAAATCAGATAGCCGCCAGAAGCCAGAGAGGATTTCCTCCGATCCATAGCGACACACATCATTGGTGCCGACATGAGCGACCACCTGCAGATGGGTGCACCCTGTACCCTTCATGGCATCCGGAAGGACCCTTTCCACATCTGGAATGACTCCCCCCGGTATGCACACGGAGTGCACATTGGTTTTCTTCCCCTCTCTTGCTGCCATTTCCCTAAGGGGCCCCATTACGCGCCTGACGTTGGAGCTCCCAACTACCAGTAAGCCCACCCTCTGCGACCACCCGGATCTTGCAGACTAAGGGGCAACCTCTGGAACAGGACAAGCAGCCATGTCAGGCCGAAGATCAGTATCAGCCTGAGACAGAGCCTGAAACCGATTCGTCAGACAAACTGGAGAGGCCTTCCGTTCAGCCCTCTGGAATGTCTTTCGCCCCCTGCCACACCTTGAGACGACCTCCCACTCTACCACAAGTTAGGGATCACCCTCAATGCGGGCAGTGTCCCGGGCAACCACAGTCGTAGTCCGATTGGTGGATGCGTGGGACGAGCTGGCCGTCCCCGACAAACCCCCATCCGGACCCCCATAGTGATGCCCATTGGCAACAGCCTCAAGCTGTGTGACCGAAGCCAATACTGCCTGAAGCTGGGAGCAAAGGGATGCCAACTCAGCCTGCATCCGAACACAGCAGTTGCAGTCCCTATCCATGCTAAAAACTGTTGTGCAAAGAACATCTGAACTAATCTACAGAGAGCGCAAACAAATCGACACAAAATTTAAACGGTTATTAAAATACAAGACTGCCTAGTAAATGCAGTAATGCTGCTACTTGCGCACTGCTGACACACTGCTCGGCGGTGGAAGGAGACTAGGCGATTTTACACTATTCAGGTACTAAAACGTGATGCTACAACTCTCAAATACTATAATATGCCCGAAATTTATGAATTAAACAATGCAAATACCAAAAACACGCAAAGAAATTAAGAATTAAACTATGTAACAAATGTGTGAGCTGGGAGTATACGACTTGCTGCTGCAGCTGCTTATCCAACGGTGGCAGGGAGCACACTGATGGCACTGCTTGCTAGGTTTATGTGTTTGAGCTGTAATTATTTCCTTATTGTTTAGTGTGGTGATGTGCTAAGCATGTGAAATGTGTAAATGGAATTAATAAAACAGTTACATAATTGGAACAGAGAATGTTCACTCATTTGAAACTTTTCTCCAGATGCATCTAAAAGAAAATGGTTCTTGTTTCTAGTTTTGCCCTCGTCTATGGTTGTAATGACATACAAGAAGATTGAAGCAGGAATAGCTGCCAGCACCTTGACCTTATCATAAATTCCTGTGTGAAATATTTTACCAAAAATGATCACATTTTCCCTTATAAAGAAGGTTGTATACCTGGAAGAATCCTGGAGATACTAAAAGGTATCAGATAGATTATATAATGGTAAGACAGAGATTTAGAAACCAGGTTTTAAATTGTAAGACATTTCCAGGGGCAGATGTGGATTCTGACCACAATCTATTGGTTATGAACCGCAGATTGAAACTGAAGAAACTGCAAAAAGGTGGGAATTTAAAGAGATGGGACCTGGATAAACTGAAAGAACCAGAGGTTGTAGAGAGTTTCAGGGAGAGCATAAGGGAACAATTGACAGGAATGGGGGAAAGAAATACAGTAAAAGAAGAATGGGTAGCTCTGAGGGATGAAGTAGTGAAGGCAGCAGACGATCAAGTAGGTAAAAAGACGAGGGCTAATAGAAATCCTTGGGTAACAGAAGAAATATTGAATTTAATTGACGAAAGGAGAAAATATAAAAATGCAGTAAATGAAGCAGGCAAAAAGGAATACAAACGTCTCAAAAATGAGATCGACAGGAAGTGCAAAATGGCTAAGCAGGGATGGCTAGAGGACAAATGTAAGGATGTAGAGGCTTGTCTCACTAGGGGTAAGATAGATATTGCCTAGAGGAAAATTAAAGAGACCTTTGGAGAGAAGAGAACCACTTGTATGAATATCAAGAGCTCAGATCGCAACCCAGTTCTAAGCAAAGAAGGGAAGGCAGAAAGGTGGAAGGAGTATATAGAGGGTTTATACAAGGGCGATGTACTTGAGGACAATATTATGGAAATGGAAGAGGATGTAGATGAAGATGAAATGGGAGATAAGATACTGCGTGAAGAGTTTGACAGGGCACTGAAAGACCTGAGTCGAAACAAGGCCCCGGGAGTAGACAACATTCCTGGCCTTGGGAGAGCCATTCATGACAAAACTCTACCATCTGGTGAGCAAGATGTATGAGACAGGCGAAATACCCACAGACTTCAAGAAGAATATAATAATTCCAATCCCAAAGAAAGCAGGTGTTGACAGATGTGAAAATTACCGAACTATCAGTTTAATAAGTCACAGTTGCAAAATACTAACGCGAATTCTTTACAGACGAATGGAAAAACTGGTAGAAGCGGACCTCGGGGAAGATCAGTTTGGATTCCGTAGAAATGTTGGAACATGTGAGGCAATACTAACCTTACGACTTATCTTAGAAGAAAGATTAAGAAAAGGCAAACCTACGTTTCTAGCATTTGTAGACTTAGAGAAAGCTTTTGACAACGTTAACTGGAATACTCTCTTTCAAATTCTGAAGGTGGCAGGGGTAAAATACAAGGAGCGAAAGGGTATCTACAATTTGTACAGAAACCAGATAGCAGTTATAAGAGTCGAGGGGCATGAAAGGGAAGCAGTGGTTGGGAAAGGAGTGAGACAGGGTTGTAACCTCTCCCCGATGTTATTCAATCTGTATATTGAGCAAGCAGTAAAGGAAACAAAAGAAAAATTCGGAGTAGGTATTAAAATTCATGGAGAAGAAGTAAAAACTTTGAGGTTCGCCAATGACATTGTAATTCTGTCAGAGACAGCAAAGGACTTGGAAGAGCAGTTGAATGGAATGGACAGTGTCTTGAAAGGAGGATATAAGATGAACATCAACAAAAGCAAAATGAGGATAAAGGAATGTAGTCAAATTAAATCGGGTGATGCTGAGGGGATTAGATTAGGAAATGAGACACTTAAAGTAGTAAAGGAGTTTTGCTATTTAGGGAGTTAACTGATGATGGTCGAAGTAGAGAGGATATAAAATGTAGACTGGCAATGGCAAGGAAATCTTTTCTGAAGAAGAGAAATTTGTTAACATCGAGTATAGATTTAAGTGTCAGGAAGTCGTTTCTGAAAGTATTTGTATGGAGTGTAGCCATGTATGGAAGTGAAACATGGACGATAACCAGTTTGGACAAAAAGAGAATAGAAGCTTTCGAAATGTGGTGCTACAGAAGAATGCTGAAGATAAGGTGGGTAGATCACGTAACTAATGAGGAGGTATTGAATAGGATTGGGGAGAAGAGAAGTTTGTGGCACAACTTGACTAGAAGAAGGGATCGGTTGGTAGGACATGTTTTGAGGCATCAAGGGATCACAAATTTAGCATTGGAGGGCAGCGTGGAGGGTAAAAATCATAGAGGGAGACCAAGAGATCAATACACTAAGCAGATTCAGAAGGATGTAAGTTGCAGTAGGTACTGGGAGATGAAGAAGCTTGCACAGGATAGAGTAGCGTGGAGAGCTGCATCAAACCAGTCTCAGGACTGAGGACCACAACAACAACAACATCCCTTATTTATTTAAGGCCCACTTTATCACATTCATGATATAGGACTTGTCAAAATACAAGACAGTAAAAAACTTTAGGTATAAGTATGATCAAAATACAGGCAAATGTAAGTCATAATTTAACATCTAGACTGGTAGCTTTCTTATTAACACATATTGGTTCATCATAATAACAATCAGTATTGTACTTTATTACATATAAGAAAACAGAAAATTGGGTACACACATATAGACACAAAAGACATACAGCTGAAAAGTTATTGACACATCTTAGCTGGATGTACTAAAGAAAGCAATATTCTAGTTAAATATGTATAAAAAAATAGAATTTCACATCCACATAAAAGGTCACAAAATTCAAATAACTACATACATTTACATATGTAAAAGGTATATTTGTAAAAGGTCTTTAGTGTAATCTAAAAATATTTTGATAATTATAAATTGCCAAGTAGATAGATTATGAGACACAGCCTACAGATCTGAGCAGTATTCCAAATATCAATTATAGCTACAGGAGTTGTGGATTAGCAGTAGATTTTTTAAATGTATTAAAGTTTCGTATTCTTTTGATCTTATCTGGCAATGCACTGAAGACAATTTTTTGCTTGTGTAATACATTGTTCTGGTGTATATAAAGAGATCTCTACTGGTTACATACAACCTGTAGGTGGGCTGATTTAGTTACTCATTTTTATGGTTACGAGCAAGTAAGAAGATGGGTGCAAGATGTATTTAGAGCATAGAGAGATGGGGGATGCTTTGCAGCATTGGTAGTGTGTTCCTTGCATTTGACCCATGCCACACACTTCAGTCATTGCCTACTTCAGTAACTGACAACATTGGGGTAAACACTACACTGAGCCACAGTTTCTGCTTATGGTATTCCATAGAAAAATTGTGTGCTCAGAAAAACTCTCACAGTCACTTGTTGGTGTAATATTTAATGTGTATACTTTACACCAGCCAAAATGGATATTACAGTTGCCAAGTACCTGACTCTGACTTGGTGCCAGAGACTGCAGTTGTGTGTGTGTGTGTGTGTGTGTGTGTGTGTGTGTGTGTGTGTGTGTGTCATTTGTCATTTATTTTTGATGAAGGCCTTGCTGGGCAAAAGCTTATTTGTGATAGTCTTTTCGTTTTGCAAATCTGTGATTCAGCATCTCTGCTATATAGTGAGTAGCAACTTTCCTTTTCTAATATTATCGCAAGGTATATGTTCACAAAAATGTCCTCTCAATATTTGTAACTCTTTTTTTCTATTCTCTTTTTTATTCTTCTCTTTGTAAGTTCTGATCACATGTTATAATTCAAGTAATTTATATTTTCATGTAATGTCTTTAATTTTCAAGTAAAATATGTATGTCTACATTTCTAATTGAAAGATGTGTGGAGCAATGTAAAATATGTACATGAAGCTTAAGACTTTGCTACAACTGCAAGGAAAAAGATTAATAGCAAAAATATGTGTGATACTTACCTAAATAAGGGGACACATAGCAGAGGTCTACAACATTTATTCTGCTAACTACTACTAATAATACTAACAAATTCACACAAAAAAGAAGTTGATGGGTCAGTTGAGCCTAATTTCTATTTGAGAAGAATCCTGGCATAGTTTCTGTGGTGACTGTTGCACATTTTAATCCAAAGATAATCTATTTATTGATAACCAACATCACAGAAGGGACCATTGTGGAAATAGTTGTCTCATGGCAGTGGATGTTTGATACACATGCGTCAGTCCTAGAGTTTGGAATAGGAGCATAATGCACTCAAAGATATCAGGATGTCATCTTAAATCAATATGTTTGCCTTTTAAGTCATGCGGGGAAATTAGAATTCGTGTAAGAAATATCTGTATTGCATGGCCACTACTTATGATTGCTTGGAAACAGGAACTATAATGTGGATTGAACAGTCACACTAACCCCTTATTTATATGTATGGTGAGTGGATGGATACACTTGTACAAGTTGTTCTATTGTGGAATGTTGAATGGTAAATCAGTCACCATTAGTATAGTCACTATTTATAGTAATAGATATGATGCCAAATCCAGATGAAATTCATAGAATATACATGAACCAACTAACAATTCACGATGGAAGTGATAATCTGCAACAGTCATGTATACTGTTTTAAGACTGTAGTACCACATACTCTGATACGAAGGGACAAACATCTCAGTAGTAACAATTCACTTTTGTGAATGTCTTGGAGAAGGAATATCAGGTTTTAAAGTTTGAACAATGAGACAGTAATTAGTGAGGGAGCACAAGCTCAGATTGTGGAAGGATGGGGAATAAAATGGGGATGGGGGGAGGGAAGGGGGTCCTATTAAAAGGAGCCATCAGTCTCTGGATTCTGAACGGCTGGCCAGGCATTTGAACTGTCACTATTCAAAAAGGCCATGCAAAATTGTGTTACTTATTTGTTATATGCTAGCAAAACTAAAAGCCTGGCAGGCAGATGTAAGCTAAGCTTTATGGGAGCTGAGGTCAGTGTCGGTGGAAAAGTGAGATGCTGAACCATGAAAACAACTGGGTTGTGATAAATACATCAATAAGCTCTAATCAACACATCACTGTTTTCTAAGCAAATTTAAGCTCCTTTTTCTCTGCAAAATGTATTGTTTCCTATTGTCTATGTTACAGTAATTGTATTGATTACTTTTCAGACCTATTAGTGGCTAATATATGTGGTGTTCTGTGCAGTTGGAAATGTTTGATTACACGCTGATATAATAAAATGTTGTATTAATAATGATTTTTGATTTAGAGGTGAAAGTGTGTTACTTACAGCTTGTTAAAATATTGTTAATAGTAGAAATCATTGACTAACGCTCTTAATAATTATTTTTCTGCACTTTTATAGTCATAACATAAATGGTTCTATGTTCTTCATTAACTTTGTATATTGCTTTTGTAATACCTGCTGTAATGTGTTAAATAAGTAGTAAAGTTGTTCACATAATAATTATTTATTTCTCCTTGCATCAGCTTTAATGAACATGGTGAGCTACCTGCAATGCTCACCACCACCACAACGGCTGTTATTTAATCTGCCACCTAAGCCATGTCAGACTGTACTGGATTGCTTTCCTAACCTGTGTTGTCAAGAGAGAGGAATCAAAGTATGTCGTCAGCCTAAAAAGTCAATTCTTCCACTGGTTGCTTCAGTCATGCAGGTACAGTAAATTATTGCAAAATGAAGAATCTTACTATACACATTACTTCTAAGTTATAAAGAAAGGTTGTAAATGAAGAACACACATTGCCCTTTACAGACAAGCCCATCCAATAACTAACCACTGAAGAAATAGCAACAATTGACAGTAACATGCAATACTGGAGGGGTGGCAATATCAAACATCAAATATCCCTTGTCATTGCTTGAAGTTAAAAGTAGGAGAGATAGTTAATTGCTGTTGTTGTGGTCTTCAGTTCAGAGACTAATTTGATGCAGCTCTCCATGCTACTCTATCTTGTGCAAACTTCTTCATCTCCAAGTAACTACTGCAACCTACATCCTTCTGAATCTGCTTAGTGTATTCATCTCTTGGTCTCCCTCTACAATTTTTACCCTCCACACTTCCCTCCAGTACCTACTAAATTGGTGATCCCTTAATGCCTCAGAATGTGTCTTACCAACTGATCCCTTCTTTTAGTCAAGTTGTGCCACAAATTCCTCTTCTCCCCAATTCTATTCAGCACCTCCTCATTAGTTATATGATCTACCCATCTAATCTACAGCATTTTTCAGAAGCACCACATTTCAAAAGCTTCTCTTCTTTTCTTGTCTAAACTACTTATTGTCCATGTTTCGCTTCCATACATGGCCACACTCCATACAAATACTTTCAGAAACAACTTCCTGACACTTAAATCTATACTTGATGTTAACAGATTTCTCTTCCTCAGGAATGCTTTCCTTGCCAGAGCCAGTGTACATTTTATATCCTCTCTACTTTGACCATCATCAGTTATTTTGCTCCCCAGATAGCAATACTCATCTACTACCTTAAGTGCCTTATTTCCTAATCTAATTCCCTCACCATCACCTGATTTAATTTGAGTACATTCCATTATCCTCATTTTGCACTTATTGATGTTCATCTTATGTCCTCCTTTCAAGACACTGTCCATTCTGTTCAACCGCTCTTCCAAGTCCTTTGCTGTCACTGACAGAATTACAATGTCATCTGCAAACCTCAAAGTTTTTATCTCTTCTCCATGGATTTTAATTCCTACTCCGAATTTTTCTTTTGTTTCCTTTACTGCTTGCTCAATATACAGATTGAATAACATCGGGGATAGCTACAACTCTGTCTCACTCTCTTCCCAACCACTGTTTCCCTTTCGTACCCCTCGACTCATATAACTGCCATCTGGTTTCTGTACAAATTGTAAATAGCCTTTCACTCCCTGTATTTGACCACTGCTACCTTCAGAATTTGAAAGAGAGTATTCCAGTCATAGTCAGAAGCTTACTCCAAGTCTACAAATGCTAGAAACATAGGTTTGCTTTTCCTTAATCTATCTTCTAAGGTAAGTCATAGGGTCAGTATTACCTCGCGTGGTCCAACATTTCTATGGAATCAAAACTGATCTTCCCCAATGTCAGCTTTTACCAGTTTTTCCATTCGTCTGTAAAGAATTCATGTTAGTATTTTGCAGCCATGACTTATTTTACTGATAAGTTATTTTCACACTTGTTGACACCTGCTTTCTTTGGGACTGGAATTATTATATTCTTCTTGAAATCTGAGGGTATTTCACCTGTCTCATACATCTTGCTCACCAGATGGTAGAGTTTTGTCATGGCTGGCTCGCCCAAGGCTATCAGTTGTTCTAATGGAATGTTGTCTAATTCCAGGGCTTTTTTCTAACTTAGGTCTTTCAGTGCTTTGTCAAATTCTTCACGCAGTATCATATCTCCCGTTTCATCTTCATCTACATCCTCTTCCACTTTCATAATATTGTCCTCAAGTACATTGCCCTTGTATAGACCCTCCATATACTCCTTCCACCTTCCTGCTTTCCCTTCTTTGTTTAGGACTGGTTTTCCATCTGTGCTCTTGATATCCATACAGCTGGTTCTCTTTTCTCCAAAGGTCTCTCTAACTTTCCTGTAGGCAGTATCTGTCTTATCCCTAGTGATACATGCCTCTACATGCTTACATTTGTCCTCTAGCCACCCTTGCTTAGCCATTTTGCACTTCCTGTCGATCTCATTTTTGAGACGTTTGTATTCCTTTTCACCTGCTTCATTTACTGCATTTTTATTTTTCTCCTTTCATCAATTAAATTCAGTATCTCTTCCGTTACCCAAAGATTTCTACTAGCCATCATCTTTTTACCTACTTGATCCTCAGCTGCCTTCACTATTTCATCTCTCAAAGCTACCTGTTCTTCTTCTACTATATTTCTTTCCCTTGTATTTGTCAGTTGTTCCCTAATGCTGACTCTGAAACTCTCTACAGCTTCTGGTTCAAATGGCTCTGAGCACTATGGGACTTAACAGCTTCTGGTTCTTTCAGTTTATCCAGGTCCCATCTCCTTAAATTCCTAACTTTTTGCAGTTTCTTCAGTTTTAGTTTACAGTTCATAACCAATAAATTGTGGTCAGAGCCCACATCTGCCCCTGGAAATGTCTTACAGTTTAAAACCTGGTTCCTAAATCTCTCTCTCACCATTATATAATCTATCTGAAATCTTCCAGTGCCTCCAGGACTCTTCCACATATACAACCTTCTTTCATGATTCTTAAACCAAGCTACAATTAAGTTATGCTCTGCGCAAAATTCTACGAGGCGGTTTCCTCTTTCATTCCTTACCCCCATTCCATATTCACCTACTACTTTTCCTTCTCTTCCTTTCCCTACTATTGAATTCCAGTCCCCCATGACTATTAAATTTTCATCTCCCTTAACTATGTGAATAATTTTTTTTTTATCGGATCATACATTTCTTCAATCTCTTGATCATCTGTGGAGCTAGTTGGCATATAAACTTGTACTACTGTGGTAGGTGTGGGCTTTGTGTCTACCTTGGCTATAATAATGCATTCACTATGCCGTTTGTAGTAGCTTATGTGCACTCATATTTTTTTATTCATTATTAAACCTACTCCTGCATTACCCCTATTTGATTTTGTATTTATAACCATTTATTCACCTGACCAGAAGTCTTGTTCCTCCTGCCACTAATTCCTGCTATATCTAACATTAACCTATCCATTTCCCTTTTTAAATTTTCCAACTTACCTGCTCAATTATGGGATCTGACATTCCATGCTCCAATCTGTAGAATGCCAGTTTTCTTTCTCCAGATAAAGACGTCCTCCTGAGTAGTCCCTGCACAGAGATCCAAATGGAGGACTATTTTACCTCCAGATTATTTTACCCAAGAGGATGCCATCATCATCTAACCATACAGCAAAGCTGCATGCCCTCGGAAAAAATTACAGCTGTAGTTTCCCCCTGCTTTCATCCGTTCGCAGTACGAGCACAGCAATGCCGTTTTGGTTAATGTTACAAGGCCAGATCAGTCAATCATCCAGACTATTGCCCCTGCAACAACTGGAAAGGCTGCTGCCCCACTTCAGGAACTACACATTTGTTTGGCCTCTCAACAGATACCCCTCCATTGTGGTTGCACCTATGGTATGGCCATCTGTATTGCTGAGGCACGCAAGCCTCCCCACTAATGGCAAGGTCCATGGTTCATTGGGAAGGGGGGTTAATTGTATAAAAGCAAAAGGCAAAATTCTACTGAGGAAGCTATTAACATTACAAGGAGACAGAATGACACTCCACTATTTACCATGAGGAGTAGAAAGTTTAATTACTGCTGATAGAATAACTTAAAAAACAAGAAACACTAATCTTAGTTTTCAGGACTCCGGTGTCATAAGGGATCTGCATCTTTCTTTCCCTCCTACCTTTAAAAAATTCCACAGCCAATCCCTCCAACCTTTTCAAAGAAGGAATGTACAGGTTCCAAAAGCTGCTATTAGTATTTTCTACTTTGAGAGTGCACATTCACCACAAAGTTCATATCATGAAGGTAAGTACTTGCCTGACATTCTAGCACTATGTAATGTACAAGATAGGACAAATATCCACACTGTCAGCAATAACAGACTCAAAAAAGTAAAATAAATGTGAATGCCATTTAGGTGGACAGAGGGACGAGCATATGACACAGCAAGAGAGAAGAAGAAGAAGAAGAAGGAGAAGAAACAAGCTCATGTCCTCAAGATCATCTGTAGGGTGCCAAAAAGATGCTGCAAGGGAGGGTGCAACTAAACCTGTGAGATTAAAAAGCAACATGTTTCTCCTATTACAGGGGATCTAGTGACAAAGTCCCTGATATCAAAATTAAATATCTTGAAAATTAATCTCATTAGATGAGTGCAACAAATGGTATGTTTATTGCACAAGCGGTAACAATTTTCTACCTAAGTTGTACAAAAGTTTTGAAATAGCTGAGAAAGCTGCTAAGAGGTGGCACTGAGCAGCTTGAACAGCATTAGTGTGCATAATTAAATTTGTCTTCTGCAAGCAGACTTTTTAATGGCATCACAATTTTTTTGAAATGTCCACCAATGACAGTATGGAAGTGGTGCAAACAAACAGTGATATTTGCTGTCACGTCTTGTAGTGTCTCACCAAAAATTGATTCAGATGCCACACAGAATCCATAATCCAAGCTCATCGAGGGATGCTTCTGGTAGACAGTGTCTTTCAATGTGCCTCACAAGAAGTAGTCCCAAGGGGTCAGAGCAGGTGAGCATGGAGGCCAACTGGAAAATTTAGAGTAATCCAATGCAATGACTCTAGTCCCAAAGTTTTCATCAAGAAAGTGCAACACCTGTTTGATGTGATGGGGTCTGGCCCCATCTGGCCTGAATCGCTTGGCACCTGGTCAATCCTACAATGTGACAAATTGTTCCAGAATTTCAACGTAATGTTCACTAGTGATCGTTTCTCACCTGAAAAATGGCCTAATACTGTGTTTGCTGCATACCGTAGCCAAAACAGTAACTTTGGGAGAATACAGTGGTTTCGCTTCACACAAATGGACATTTTCAAAACTCCAAAATTGCCAGTTTTGTTTATTCATGACCCAGTTCAGATGTAAGTGTGCTTCATCTGTGAACCAGATGTAGCCAACATTAAATCTTTCATTATCAATTGCTGTGAGAATCTGGTTAGCAAAATCAGCCCTCTGTCACACAGCTCATACAGAGAAGGATTGATGGCTTTAGATTTTGGATGGCAACATGGGTGGGCTCTGACTCAGTATCCTTCGCAAGTTGGAATGCTTCAAACCAGTCTCTGCTGCAATTCTTCAGACGGATTTCCTAGGATTTTGCTGAGCAGTAACTACAGTTTGCCAGGGACCAACATTCCCCACTAGAACACCAGTCATTGCAATTTGGCGAAGAGCTTGTTAATGGTTTTCACATTTGGTCCTTTTGGAACATTAAATCATGTTTGAAAACTGTGCCCTGTTGCCATATGACTGTGTTGCACTCTGTGGTATTCCAGCACCAGAAAAATACATTGGTCAGTGGAATACATGATTTCGTGGTAGGCTAATCTCCTTTCATGTTTCAATGGTGGAACTGATTGCTCTGAGCTGCAGCACTCTATTTACAGGCATTACATATTGTGATTACAGTGCCAACTGTTAGTAACTTATGAACTATTTCAAAACTTACACATAACACCTGTATAAAATTCTCACAGCTTTCACAATCAACATTCTGTTTGTTGCACTCATCTAGTGCTCTTAGTTTTGAAGACATTTTATTTTGAAATTGGGAACTCCTTCTCTGGACACCCTGTATGTTTCAATGTATTTTTGGCTACAGACAGTACATATTGTCAACATAGGTACTCTTTCTGTGAATATTCATTGCTACTGATAGCTTAGCTTAGTGTCTCCAATACGGAGCATTAAATAAATTTAGCAGATGAGCTAATTAATACTATCATGTATGGTAATTGCTTGCTTGGGCAAAATTGACCAGCCGAATGTCTGAAAGAGGGAGCAGTAATAATGAACTGAAAAGTGGCATAGCACTTATTGAATGCAGCATGTATGGCACATAAAGGAGACAGAATGAATGATGGATTGCAACTAAGATGTGTAAAAATGAATTAAGCTGGATAGGTTATATGTTGGTTTCAAAGCTGCACATATTACCACATTCCTCAGTCAGCACTGGGCAAAATGCTGTAATCCAACATTTTTGTCCTGGGAAAGGACCTATTGGAGATGGTTTGCTTTTGTCTTCCTCCAATCTGTTATAAGCTGTCAAGTATGGACAACTATTACACTTTTGTGCAGTGTTGTGTTTCCAGCACTTTGGATAGGTTTGTAACAAAGAGAAGTACATAGTGAAATCCAGTGTCAGCACAAAGCCTACTCACTGATGTACAGGGACCAATAATCTCAGAGTCAAAGGTGTTGCTGAACCATAGACCTGGCAGCTATAATCCAACCCCTGGTAAGTGTGAAGTAGAGTAGCACAAACACAGAAGGCAGAGAGCTTTAAGCTTTCCTATACAGCTAGACATGTTGACGAACATGGGGCAGCCATGTCAGTTTTTTATTAAAGAGAAATGCCAGAATGAGATTTTCACTCTGCAGCGGAGTGTGCGCTGATATGAAACTTCCTGGCAGATTAAAACTGTGTGCCCGACCGAGACTCGAACTCGGGACCTTTGCCTTTCGCGGGCAAGTGCTCTACCAACTGAGCTACCGAAGCACGACTCACGCCCGGTACCCACAGCTTTACTTCTGCCAGTACCTCGTCTCCTACCTTCCAAACTTTACAGAAGCTCTCCTGCGAACCTTGCAGAACTAGCACTCCTGAAAGAAAGGATATTGCGGAGACATGGCTTAGCCACAGCCTGGGGGATGTTTCCAGAATGAGATTTTCACTCTGCAGCGGAGTGTGCGCTGATATGAAACTTCCTGGCAGATTAAAACTGTGTGCCCGACCGAGACTCGAACTCGGGACCTTTGCCTTTCGCGGGCAAGTGCTCTACCAACTGAGAGCTTCTGTAAAGTTTGGAAGGTAGGAGACGAGGTACTGGCAGAAGTAAAGCTGTGAGTACCGGGCGTGAGTCGTGCTTCGGTAGCTCAGTTGGTAGAGCACTTGCCCGCGAAAGGCAAAGGTCCCGAGTTCGAGTCTCGGTCGGGCACACAGTTTTAATCTGCCAGGAAGTTTCATATCAGCGCACACTCCGCTGCAGAGTGAAAATCTCATTCTGGAAACATCCCCCAGGCTGTGGCTAAGCCATGTCTCTGCAATATCCTTTCTTTCAGGAGTGCTAGTTCTGCAAGGTTCGCAGGAGAGCTTCTGTAAAGTTTGGAAGGTAGGAGACGAGGTACTGGCAGAAGTAAAGCTGTGAGTACCGGGCGTGAGTCGTGCTTCGGTAGCTCAGTTGGTAGAGCACTTGCCCGCGAAAGGCAAAGGTCCCGAGTTCGAGTCTCGGTCGGGCACACAGTTTTAATCTGCCAGGAAGTTTCAGAAATGCCAGAGTTCAGGACTGCGTAACACTGTTCAGGCACTGAGACCCACATAGACCTCTGGGCTGAGGTGAACCGCTGTACAGTGACAGAAATTTATGACTCACCTTTACACAGAAGGTAAATGGAAGCAAGGGAAAGGGTCCAAACAGAGGCCATTTGGAGGGATCATCGAAGCTGGCATTCAGTGAACGTTACAAATTGGGAAGTATACCAAACATAAAAGTCACCATCGTACAGCAGGTAGTGGGATGTTACTAGTGGTCCTACAGAGATCACTAGCCCATTAATGATGTTAAAGAATAGCGTAACACTCAGTGTAGAGCCTTGGTCACCATTCTCTCGGACCCACAGGGATGAGCGATTTACCAACCTTAACAAGAAACAATTGGAGGGATAAAAAATGATGAAAAAGTGGTAGGGGCCTTCGAAAGTTCCAGTCACGGACGCTAAGTAAAATGTGATGGGATCAAAAGGTGTCATATAGGCCAAAAAGACTGCAGTGATGTGATGGAATTTAGAAAAAGCCTGTCAGATTGTTTTTTCAAACCCAACCAGATGGTTGTTGGTTGTGGATCATCCGTCTCTGAAACCAGACTCACAGAGAAAAAAAGGCCCCATGGCTTGAGAACCCAATACAGTCATTGAGCTGCAGTCCTTTTGAGCACTTTGCAGAGCACGTTGGTGAGGATAATTTTAGTTGTTAGATGTTGATGGACATTGGGTCTAAAGCTTGGGATGGCAATAGCATCTTTTCAATGTGAAGGTAGAATACCTTCTAGCCGAGATTGTGTGTAGACAGAGCCCGTGAGCTGCATATAGATGTTGGCTCTCAAATGGCTCTGAGCACTATGGGACTTAACATCTATGGTCATCAGTCCCCTAGAACTTAGAACTACTTAAACCTAACTAACCTAAGGACATCACACAACACCCAGAGAAGTTGGCTCATCTGATTACAAATCTTATCAGGGTCTTGGGCGAAATCATGTGAGCCTGAAGCAGTGCCCAATCAGTGGAATGTTCATTATATAATTCAAACTTACAGTGGTGTAAAGGATAAAGGAATGTCTTCAAGATGTGTTTTATGCATTCGAGGTATAGCCAAATAAGAAGAGGAAGCCGACACTTTCGCAAAGTGGATAACAAAGTGTTCAACAAGGATGGACACATTGTTAGAAATACCACTGTGAAGGAGGAGGCCTGGAGCAGTTGCTGATCATTGTCAGCCCAGTAGACTATGGAGCTCAGCCCATGTGTGAGGTGGAGAGGCACATGTTCACAAACAGGAGATGTATTGCTCCCAGCATTCTTTATTACTGTGTTTAATTAGGAAGTGAGCTTTTGTATACAAGTCACTTAAGAAGTGACGAGGAAGCCTATGAAGGATGCTGCTTGAACCACTTCATGGCTCATCGGTAGTCAAGAATAGCTGTTGCAATATGGGACTACTTGTAGAAGGGTGGACAGTAGTGGTAGTTCAATGGTGCAGGTGATCACATCAAACATATCTCGATATACATTGTTGATACAGTGTGACTGAAGGAGATGAAGGTGATGTCAGAGATGTACAATAGCCAGTTAGCACTTCCAAGAGCCCAGTGTAGGAACTGGTCTGCCAGGTGTCGACAAGAAAGTGACAGGATCACCAGAAAGTTATAATTGTTACAAGGACTGTAGGACTATTGTAGTCAAGGCACATGATTGATAGAAGAAATCATAAGATTGATAGCTCAGTCATATTTATACCTCCGATTGTTTCTCATTAAAGTTGGTATATCATGGAATGGTGATCCCAATAGGACCAGATGTGTGTGGTACTAAAGCAAGTAGGGGCACCACCATTGAGAAGACACAGAGCAAGATTAGAAAGAAGTTGGTTCAGTCAGAAGGTACTTACCAGACAATAGGGTACGCCCCAAAAGTGGGTGTTGTGCATTGAAATCACCGAGTAGGAGAAAGGTGTGGAGAGTTATCAGATCAATGTTCCCCTCTCAATGTAAGTAAGCGCCTTGCCTGGGGGTAAATAATATCAACAGTGATGCTAGTTTGTTCACACTCACACTGCTGCTGCTGCCAATGTGGTAAGGGGGTGGGGGAAATCCACTCATCGGGGACATCTGTGTGGGAACCACCACCATATAGCCCATCTCCAGATTCTCCCTTCAGGATAGTGATTACGATTTTTGATTGATTCAATAAATTACCTTTTGTACACTGGACAGTTATGCTGTAATATAGGACACATCATTGGGTGTACAGTCTAGACAATATACAGATTTAGTAGCTTACGCAGTAAATAAATACTATAGCTTGAACAGTACATCCATAATATTACGTAATACACTATGATTTACAGTATATAATGACTTACAGTACCAGTGTCAAAAAATACAAATTTGTGGCATAATATTATCATGTATTATACACGAGTGGTTCAAATTCTAGTTTACACTAATTTCTAATTCTAGTTTCTCTTAATGTGGTACATCAAATTTATCTCTCACAGGATGAACTTTTGCTCGCTGTTTGCTTGTGTACTCAACCACACTACAGAATTCTTCTTGTATCAGGAAATTTTTTAGGGTTGCAGAGATCATCATCTCAGTTTTGAGGTTTTGTAATTCTCTTGGCAATGCCTGTATCAACTTGATATCAGAGTATTTAGGCCCTGTTCTGATAATCATTAGCCTGCGTGAATGCACAGCATTCCTTGTGTTAGGGCTATGAACAATCTCATGGGTCTCCAGTTTTGTGGAACCTCATAATGCAGTCGCAGTGGTCTTGAGTTTATACAGTGATGGAAGCCTCAATATATTAAGATCTTTCAAACAATTTCTACCAGATTCTTTTAGGCTCTTTTTCAATGTAATCTGTATGGCATTCTTTTGTAGTATGAATATCCTTTTCATTTCTGTGATGGAGTTCCCCCATATCGCGATTCTATGCATCACACATGGTTCAAAAATTCCATGATATACCGCGCACAAGAGGTCTTGATAAGCATATTGAGCTGGATTTTTCATTACAAATGTCACTGAGCATAGTTTATTGGTAACAGTATTTATCTGCTGTTTCCAATTTAGCTCATTGCCTATTATTGTACCTACTAAAAACTCAACTGAGGCTGCTTCTTCCACATCTTTTTCATTAAAAAAAAAATCGATAGTGTCTTCTTTTGGTTTACTGTTGAAAACCATGTACACAGTTGTTTCTTTTTTTTTTTTGGATTACTAATTAACTCATTTTCTGTCAGCGATTCTGCAATGTTATTGACTGATATTATTATTATTCTTTTTTTCAAGTGCTTCAGAATTGTTGGAAACATTTAGTACAGTCATATAATCTGCATACAGTATCCTGTTTTCGTTTTCATGTGTTTATACATCATTTACAAATAAACTGAAGATGATAGGTCCCATTGCAAGTCATGAGGTGCACCATACTGAATGCTTCTAACTTCTGATATGTACAAGTTTTTATGATTACATATTGCCTCCTGTTACTGAGATATGATGTTATGCAGTCTGCCACATGTCCATGAATCTGTATTCTGTAGTTCTTTACTAGGACTGCATAACTAATTGTATCAAATGTCTCCTGTTGTCCATGAGCTACACAATAAATTCTGTTAATAATTCAATTTCTGTTTCTGGTATCTGTGTTGTGCTAGAGTTACTACATTATGCTTTTCCACGTAAGCAGTTAGACTATAGAGCATTAGCAGTTATAATATTTTGGAGAAACCTGGAACTAAAGACACTGGCCTGTATTGTTAGGATCATCAGCCTTTCCCTTTTTGTACACAGGTGCTACTTTGATTACTTTAAGTTGATCAGGAAATACTCCTCCTTGGAGTGAACAGTTGATTTTTGCTGCCACCTGCTTGGATAGGTAGTTTGACACTTCATCTTCAGCAGACTTTTGTGCCTTTAGCTTTTGTGTAACCTTTGTCACATTTACATCTACATACATACTCCACTAGCCACCATACCAAGCATGGTGACGGGTACCCTGTACCAGTAGTAGTCATTTCCTTTCCATGTTCCACTCACAAATAGAGCAGGGGAAAAATGACTATCTATACTCCTCCGTATGAGCCCTAATTTCCTGTATCTTATCTTCTTGATCCTTAAGTGAAATGTATGTTATCAGCAGTAGAATCACTCAGCAATCAGCTTCAAATTCTGGTACTCTAAATTTTCTCAATATTGTTCCTCAAAAATAACTTTCCATGCCCATTTGAGTTTCTGAAGCATCTTTCAATATCTGTGTGTTATACAACACTAATTTACTGAGAGTGTTGTGGCCAAGGTAAGAAACTATTCTAAAATACATTGTCACATGAAAAATTTTGGAAATGTCAGTAATGAAACAGATCAGTGGTTATTGAGATCTCTCCTATCACCCTTCCTGTGTAGGGATTTAACAACAGCATGTTTCAGAGTCTCAGGAAAAATACCTTCAGTTAATCATGCATTACATATTTGAGATAAGACAGGGCGTATTATATGGGAACACGACTTTAGTACTGTGTGGGAAACTCCATCAAATCCGGATGAGCTTTGATTTTTGAGAGAAAATACTTTTTTTAAAACAAAATCCTGAAGGAGATCTTAGTCATACAATCATACGATATAACTTTACTACAGTTGCATTTCAATGTACTGCTGTGATCTTTCTTTTGAACTGTTTGTCCCTATATTTTGTACTGTATCTAAAAAAATAATTACTAGATATATGAGCTATCTGTGACTAATTATAGCCCTTCCATTTAATTCAACAGTAATATTATCCTGTCCTGTGACCTTATGTCCTGTCTCACTTCACTGCATTCCATATAGCCCTAAGCCTGCTGTTGAAATGACTGATTTCTTACATAATGTCCATGTCCCTTGATTTTTTTTAATAATTTTTCTTAGCAAGTTTGAAAAGTCTCTGTAGTATGCAACTACTGGTAACACATTTTCCTTTTCTTCCGTAAGACCCTTTAATGTTTTCAGTGAGCAGTGGTTTTTTATATGCCTGTTTAAGATCCTTTATTAGCTTATTCAGAAAGCTGCTTTCAAACAGTGATATGAATATATCATGGAATGCATTACATTTCCTGTCAGAATTTGGTTTTAATGTCATGTAATGAAAGTACTGCACCGTTGTCTGGGTTGTCTCTTTTGCAGTCACCACAAAAGACAATTGCCCTGCAACAGCAGGGCAATCACAGAGAGAAGGATTATCAGTAGTTGGGAACTCCAATGTTAAGCACGTTATGGAGCCTCTTAAGGACATGGCTACCGAGAAGGGGAAGTAAGCCAATGTGCACTCCGTGTGCATATCGGGTGGAGTCATTCCAGATATGGAACAGGTCATTCCAGATGCCATGAAGAGCACAGGGTGTAGCCAGCTGCAGGCAGTTGCTCACGTCGGTACCAATGATGTGTGCCACTTTGGATCAGAAGAGATTCTCTCTGGATTCGAGTAGCTAACCGAAGCGGTAAAGGCTGCCAGTCCTGTTTCCGAGATGAAAGCAGAGCTCATCATTTGTAGCACAGTTGACAGGACCAATTGTGGACCTCTGGCACAATGAATCAGAGGCCCAGATGGTTCTGCGACCCTGTAGGCTGGAGATCCCTCGACTTGCACCATAGGGTGGTTGGGTTTTGGATTCCGCTGAATAGGTCAGGAGTCCCCTACACACAGATGGTGGCTACACGGGTAGCAGGGGCTGTATGGTGTGGACTGGGCGGTTTTTAGGTTAGAGGGTCTCAGGAAAACACAAAAAGGGCTTCAGTCACAAAGGGTGCAGGCCGAACACAGGAAGAACATAGATACAGGAACCATCGGTATAACAGTTGTAAATTGTTGGAGCTGTGTTGGGAAGTACCAGAGCTCCAAGCACTAATAGAAATCACTGATGCTCAAATCATTGTTGTTATTGTGGTCTTCAGTCCTGAGACTGGTTTGATGCAGCTCTCCATGCTACTCTATCCTGTACAAGTTTCTTCATCTCCCAGTACCTACTGCAACCTACATCCTTCTGAATATGCTTAGTGTATGCTTGGTCTCCCTTTACCCTCCACGCTGCCCTCCAATACTAAACTGGTGATCCCTTGATGCCTCAGAACATGTCCTACCAACCCGATCCCTTCTTCTAGTAAAGTTGTGCCACAAACTTCTCTTCTCCCCAATCCTATTCAATATTTCCTAATTAGTTATGTGATCTACACATCTAATCTTCAGCATTCTTCTGTAGCACCACATTTCAAAAGCTTCTATTCTCTTCTTGTCCAAACTATTTATCGTCCATGTTTCACTTCCATACGTGGCTACACTCCATACAAATACTTTCAAAAACGACTTCCTGACACTTAAACCTATACTCGATGTTAACAAATCATTATAGGCACTAAAAGCTGGCTAAATCTGGAGATAAGTGCAGCCGATATTTTTGCAAAGAACCTAATAATGTTCTCAAAGGACAGGCTAAACACAGCTGGAAGTGGCTTGTTTGTTGCCATTAGAAGCAGTTTATTTTGTCACTAAATTTAAAGTAGATAGTTCCTGTGAATTAGTATGGACAGAGGTCATTCTTAGAAACCAGAATAAAATAATAATTGGATCCTTTTACTGACCTCCAAATTCAGGTGATGACAACTGCTGAAAGATTCAAAGAAAACTTCGAGTTCAATTTCAAACCCGTACCCGACTCTCACAATTATAGTTGGTGGTGAGTTTAATTTACGGTAAGTTGCCAAAGATACATGTTTAAATCCAGAGGTACATATCAAACATCATATAAAATTGTGCTAAATGCATTCGATGAACATTATTTCAAGCAGTTAGTTCATGAGCCAATGCGAATAGTAAACTGTTGTGAAAACACAATCTACCTTGTAGCAACAAATAATCCTGAGCTAGTAAGAAGCATCAGAATATATACAGACATTAGTTAACACAAGGATGTTGTAGCAAGATTGAATATTGTAACCCCTCAAATCCTCCAAAAATGAACAAAAAATATACATCAGAAAAGCAGATAAATACCACATGTGGCTTGAATTCAAAGAGGTGTCAGAAGCAAGTGAAAGATTTATTCCAAATTAACATACAACGGAGCTGGATCCCCCATGGTACACAAAATGGGTCTGAACACTGTTACAGAAACAATGAAAAAAATGCCAAATTTGAACAGACGCAAAATCTCCTCCAAGATTGGTGATCTTTTACAGAAGCTCGAAATTTAGTGCAGACTTCAATGCGATATGCTTATAATAGTTTCCACAATGGAACTGTCTCAAAACAAGGCAGAAAATCCGCAATGATTCTGGTCATGTGTGAAGTATGACCTAGTGGCAAGACAATGCCGTCTCTGCACTATAGCAAAGGAGATACTATCAACAACACTGCTGCCAAAGCAGAGTTACTAAACACAGCCTTCCAAAATTCCTTCACCAAAGGCAACAAAGTAAATATTCCTGAATTCAAATCAAGAACAGCTGCCAACATGCGTAACATATAAGTAGATATTGTCTGAGTAGAGAAGCAACTTAAATCACTTAAAAGCAAGTCTTCTGGTCCAGACTGTATATCAGTTAGGTTCCTTTCAGAGTATGCTGATAGAATAGCTACAAACTTAAGAATCATATATAATTTTTTGCTTCACGAAATCAGTACCCACAGACTGCACAGGCCACACCAACATTCAAGAAAGGTAGGAGTAATCCACTACATTACAGGCCCATATCATTAACATCAGTACGCAGCAGTATTTTGGAACATGTATTGTATTCGAACATTACACATTACCTCAAAGAGAACAGTCTATTGACACATGGATTTAGAAAACATCGCTCTTGTTAAACACAACTAGCTCTTTACTCACATGAAGTGTTGAGTGCTACTCACAAGGAACTTCAAATTAATTCTGTATTTCTAGATAACCAGGATTTTGACACTGTACCACAAAAGCAGCTTGTAGTGAAACTGTGCACTTATGGAATATCTTCTAGTTATGTGACTGGATTTGTGATTAGTGTTATAAGCCGTTTGATGTTCCTTACCTGTATAAACGATTTAGGAGACATTTTAGCAACTGTCTTATGTTGTTTGGAGATGATGCTGTCATTTTTGGTTTAGTAAAGTCTTCACAACAAATTGCGAAACAATATAGAAAAGATATTTGTATGGTGCAAAAATTGGCAACTGACCTTAAATAACAAAAAGTGTGAGGTCAACCACATGGGTGCTAAAAGGAATCCATTAAAATTCGGCTACATGATAAATTAGTCAAATCCAAAGGCTGTAAATTCAACAAAATATCTAGGAATTACGAATGACAATTTGGAAGGAACACACTGAAAATGTTGTGGGGAAGGCTAACCGAAGATTGTGTTTTATTGGCGAACACTTAGAAAATGTAACGGAGCCACTGAAGAGAGTGCCTACACTACCCTTGTCCATCCTCTTTTAGAATAAAACTGCGCAGTGTGTGATCCTTACCAGATAGGCTTGAGGGAGTTCATCAAGAAAGTTCAAAGAAGGGCAGCACGTTTTTTAATTAGCGCAAAACAGGGGAGAGAGAGAGAGAGAGAGAGAGAGAGAGAGAGAGAGAGAGAGAGTCGGTGAAATAATACAGAATCTGAGGTGGGCATCACAAAAACAAAGGCACTTTTCATTGCAGCACAATCTCCTCACGAAATTTCAATCACTAATTTTCTCCTCCGAATGGAAAAATATTTTGTTGACACTGACCTACATAGGGAGAAATTATCAACATAAGAAAATAAGGGAAATCAGAGCTCAAATGGAAAGATATAGTGTTAGTTTATTCCGCATGCTGTATCGGAATAAGACAATTATTGTAAAGGTGGTTCAATTCCACGCTCTAATATCTACTAGAATAAATAAAATGTCTATAAAAGGTAGTATTGTACAGTGTACTTGAGACAGTCCCAACTCCAAATCCATCTCCCGTGGCCTCTGGCCTGCCGAGGAGCACCAGTTCTGGGTCCATAGATAAAACACAAAAATCTGCCACATTACACCACACACAAACAGACCCAGCCTGCAGGCAGATCAGTGAGACTAGATCAGACTGTCAGGACCTGCACATTAGTGGGAAACTATGGGCTTCAGATTGGCAGGCCAGATCCGTTAGAGATACCCACAGAAATGGCCTGTGGTTTTGGCCCATCATGCAAGTCCACTCGTGTGGCCAGCTATTCACGTGTCACACACCATGTTGAAGAAATGAGACTGGTGATCCATCCAACAGAACTTGCGCAAATACTGCGAATCAATACTAATGGGGATAGGTAGCAACTCATGGTAAAGATGATATCTGAGCCACAGACAGGCATATAGAAAACTTTCACAACTAAATTTTTGGCCATAGTCTTTGTCAGAAAACGAGCACACACACATTCAATCACTCAGCCAACTCGTGCACAAATAACCGCCACAACCACTTCTCATGCCTCCCCACTTTTCATTGGCAGTGGCTAAGCTAGCAGCAAGAAGTGATGGCAGCACTGACAAAGCTGAGGTGAGTGGTAGAAAGAGGAGAAGCACTAAGAATGAGGGAGTAGGGAAGGGGTGCACATACTCAGCTGTGCCCAGCCAGCAACAAACCATTTCATATACTGAGACAAAAACGAGGTTTTTCTTCCAGTTTTTTTTTTTTCCAAATTTCCGCATACATTTGAAATTCCCCGGTTTCCAGAACTTGTTGCAACTCTGAATACAGTACCAAACTTAAAATTCAGGACAATTTAAGTTCAATGGAGTAACTGATAATGATCTTAAGATTTTAGAAGTAGTTTGGTCTCTTGTCTGTGTATGACAGTTTCAATCAACAGTGCACCATTCTGCAGCCTCTCACTGAATTCAGGTCAATCAGGCCTTCCATATAATGTAGGGGCACCATATTGAAGACTCTCCACATCCTCCTTACAAAAGTGAAAGCATTCTGGCACAACTCACAACTGTGATGTAACTATTTCATATTTTAAGAGTGTTTAACTGGGCTACTCTTTCAATATATCTTGTTGGGGCGAGTTATTACAACCCACCAGCCCACTCGAAGTGCTTTTATTTGATAATGTAGTGTCTATGAACACCCTATGAGCACCTTATCATACAGGGTGCAGTACACATCATAGAAATTGCTTTCCAAAACCAATTCTGCCCCAGCTGCTCTTTAGAGTTTAGTACCACCATGGCACCCTGGACAGTTATGCCAAATCCCAGTACCCTTTTAAAATGTTGTTCTCTTGCAACGCATAGCAATTCCTGAAGCATACCTCTACACTCAAGCCACCCAGTACTAAGCTCCAAGGTGCTCACCACACACAAGACACATAACAGTACACTATGGGTGTGGCAAGCATTACCACCACCAGTGAAACTGGCATTACTGCACAATTTCACAGACACAGAATGATCACCAGAAGCAGTACTAGCCACAAAATATCTACAAGTAAACCTATAGAGTGATTTCAACAGAACAATCACAAAACTAATGGCAGGTAAGACCAATGCCAGATACATTCATTGGCAGAATCCTCAAAAGCATAGTCCACTCATATAATCTTTTTAACCAGTATTTTAATACTGCTTAAGACTCCGGCATCCATACCAGATAGTGTTGATAGAGGAAACAGAATACCCAAAGGTCAGTGCTTTTTGTTACATGTTCATATAGTGAGCATGAAAGCTCAAGCAAACTCCAATAGCAAACACTGCAGGTAAGCATTTTGTGCAACAATGACACTCCTAGCAGAATGAACCAATATACTGCTTCCTCCTATACATATCTTGCAAAAAGAGCTTTAAGGTAAAATTAGATTTTCCAACTTCACAGGGGCATACCAGCAACTGTTCTTCCAGCAAACCATTAACAACTGGATCAGGAAAAAGCAAAAGGGACAGTGGTACTCAAAGCAGCTCCCACCAAACACTGTAAAATGGCTTCTTCAGTATGGATGTAGATGTGACCTGTTTATACTTTATAGTAAGGCCCACAGTTGAAAGTAACTCCGCTGACATAATTATGGAGGTGCATCTGAGATTTTTGGTGTTCTCCAATAGCTCATTAGAGTAACAATGTAATTATGACTTATTCGAATTTTAACCCCAGTTATGTTTGTTACTGTGAAAATATCTACAGAAACATGCGGTTTCTCATAGGTGCAAACGCAGAAGTAAAGTAGCATCACTATGCTGCTCTTCCATGGCATTTTGTGACCCGATACATGACGAGCATAGCCGCGAATTCGTCATCAGTAAAGCTATTCGTACAGCTGTGTGTCACTTAATATAAAACTATCACTGACAGTAAAACCTGTACAGTACTGAATGCAAGCTTGAGGACTACAAATGAATGGGCATTACTGGCAACAAGTACTACGAGTTAATCGAACAAGTTTGTTCCCTAGCACAACACGCAGGACACTGTCATCAGGACGTACCCCTGAACAACCTCCAGAATTTTTGTCGGCTGTGTTTACTTTGCAACTATCTTCTGGAAACTAGTGGAATCAATGGGACAGTATGGATACCCCGAGGCCAGACTGGATGCTACTGGCAATAGTGTGTTACCAGGAGAACCCTGGTACAAAACCCATTGAATGGAACAAGTACTGAGTGTGGGGGGTGGGGGTGTGGGATGCATCAATTACACCACATTTGGGGGCCCCCCTCTTCCCAAATTCCACAGTGCACTATATCAAAGGATGTGACATCCCACTCAGTTACATGGCTTTGCATTACCGTGTAGAGCTTTGTAGTAGCACTGATGTACTGGGTTCATCCTCAATTGAGTATGCTTTTGCATGAAACCCCATCCATGTATGACTCTTTACCAACATATTTCCCCAACATGTCTAAGTTATTAGTAACTTCAGATTTTTTGCAGCTGAAGTATTTATGTTATAAGTACTACCTGCTTTGTTGGTGATATGAAAAGGAATGATCAATCCTCCTTAGTACAGAAAACAGGTCAGAACACTGTTGCAGAAACAACGAATAAACATGCCAAATTCAAACAGACGTAAAATATCCAAGATTGGCGAGCTTTTACAGAAGCTCGAAATTTAGCATGGACTTCAATGCAAGATGTTTATAAGAGTTTCAGCAGCGTAACTGTCCGAAACCTGGTAGTAAATCCAAAGAGATTCTGGTCGTATGTGAAGTATGCTAGCAGCAAGACACAATGCCTTCTCTACCAGACAGCAATGGAGATACTATCGAAGACAGTGCTGCCAAAGTAGAGTTACTACACACAGCCTTTTGAAATGCCTTCACAAAAGGAGACTAAGTAAATCCAGAATGAGATTTTCACTCTGCAGCAGAGTGAAAATCTCATTCTGGAAACATCCCCCAGGCTGTGGCTAAGCCATGTCTCCGCTATATCCTTTCTTTCAGGAGTGCTAGTTCTGCAAGGTTCGCAGGAGAGCTTCTGTAAAGTTTGGAAGGTAGGAGACGAGATACTGGCAGAAGTGAAGCTGTGAGTACCGGGCGTGAGTCGTGCTTCGGTAGCTCAGATGGTAGAGCACTTGCCCGCGAAAGGCAAAGGTCCCGAGTTCGAGTCTCGGTCGGGCACACAGTTTTAATCTGCCAGGAAGTTTCAGACTAAGTAAATATTTCAGAATTCTAATCAAGAACAGCTGCCAACGTAACACAGAAGTAGATATCTTCAGAGTACTGAAGCAAGTTACATCACTTAATAAATGCAAGTCTTCCAGTACAGACTGTATACCAACTAGGTTCCTTTCAGAGTATGCTGATGCAATAGTTCCATACTTAATCGTATACAGCCATTTGCTCGACACATGATCCGTATCCATTGACTGGAAAGTTGCCCAGGTCTCACCAATATTCAAGAAATGTAGTAGGATTAGTCCACTAAATTACAGGCCCATATCATTAACGTCGATATGCAGCAAGATTTTGGAACATATACTGTGTTCAAACATCATATATTACAAACAAGAAAACCGTCTATTGACACACAGTCAACATGGGTTTAGAAAACATTGTTCTTGTGAAACAACTAGCTCTTCACTCGCACAAGTGTTGAGCACTATTGACATGGGATTTCAAATGGATTCCGTATTTCTGGAAGCTTGACTGCCACACAAGTGGCTTGTAGTGAAATTGCACGATTATAGAGTATCGTCTCAGTTATGTGACTGGATTCGTGATTTCTTGTCACAGTTCGTAGTAATTGACGGAAAGTCACCGAGTAAAGCAGAAGTGGTCCCTGGCATTCCCCAAGGTAGTGTTACAGGTCTTTGCTGTTTCTTACCTATATAAATGTTTTGGGAGACAATTGGAGCAGCCATCTTAGGTTGCTTGCAGATGAGGCTGTCTTAGTGACTAGTAAAATCAGAGGAGCAAAAAAAACTGCAAAACAATTTAGAAATCTGTATGGTGTGAAAATTGGCAACTGACCTTAAGTAACGAGAAGTGTGAGGTCATCCATGACTGCTGAAAGGAATCCATTAAAACTTCAGTTGCTCAATAAATCAGTCAAATCTAAAAGCCGTGAACTGAACTAAATATCTAGAAATTACAATTACGAACAACTTAAATTGGAAGGAAAACATAGAAAATGTTGTGGTGAAGGGTAACCAAGGACTGTGTTTTACTGGCAGGACACTTAGAAAATGTAACATATCTACTAAGGAGACTGCCAACACTCTGCTTGTCCATCCTCTTAAAATACTGCTGCGCACTGTGGGAACTTTACCAGATAGAATTGATGGAGCACATCGAGAAAGTTCAAAGGAGGACAGCACACATTTCTTTATTGCAAAATAGGGGGGAGAGAGTGACTGAAATGATACAGGACTTAGAATGGACATCATTAAAACAAAGGCATTTTTCGTTGTAGAGGAATCTTTCACAAAATTCCAATCACCAACTTTCTCCTCCGAATGAGAAAATACTTTTGTTGATGCCGACCTACATAGGGAGAAATGATCACCATGATAAAATAAAGGAAATCAGAGTTTGTACAGAAAGATATAGGTGTTTGGTCTTTCCACATGCTGTACAAGATTGGAGTAAGAGAGAAACGTGAAGATAGTTCGATGAATCCTCTGCCAGGCACTTTAATCTGACTTGCAGAGTATCAATGTAGATGTAGACATTTCAGTTCATTGGTAGATTGCAGAAAAAATTGAATCAGTCAACAAAGGAGATTGTTAACAAGGCACTAATGTAGCCATTAACAAATAAGGGTAACAAAAGGCATTGAATTTACACAAAGAAGGGGTCACATGTTTCGTTGTGTCACAGAAGAGGATCACATACATGCTGAAAAACCCAGTCATATGAAAGACCCAATATCTATCCCCATTCACTACATCCATACCACAGGTACACCTCTAACACGTACAGAGCGACTATAATGTCAGACATTCAGGGACGATGGAGAAGAGCAAACTTACCAGTCTGTGATAAGAGACCCTGGTCTGGAAATAACAGTCTATTAAAGTTATACACAAAAATTGTTCTAATGCCTCCAACGGTGGAACGTATGTACTGGTATTGTTGTTGCTAAGACTGTAGGGTGGGCAACTTCAAGATGATACAGTACAGACCAAACCAAGGAAAAAAGTTTAATAAATGTAAGATTATATAATGGTAAGACAGATATTTAGGAACCAGGTTTTAAATTGTAAGACATTTCCAGGGGCAGATGTGGACTCTGGCCACAATCTATTGGTTATGAACTGTAGATTAAAACTGAAGAAACTGCAAAAAGGCGGGAATTTAAGGAGATGGGACCTGGATAAACTGAAAGTACCGGAGGTTGTACCGAGTTTCAGGGAGAGCATAAGGGAACAATTGACAGGAATGGGGGAAAGAAATACAGTAGAAGAAGAATGGGTAGCTTTGAGAGATGAAGTGCTGAAGGCAGCAGAGGAGCAAGTAGGTAAAAAGACGAGGGCTAATAGAAATCCTTGGGTAACAGAAGAGATACTGAATTTAATTGATGAAAGGAGAAAATACAAAAATGCAGTAAATGTAGCAGGCAAAAAGGAATACAAACGTCTCAAAAATGAGATCGACAGGAAGTGCAAAATGGCTAAGCAGGGATGGCTAGAGGACAAATGTAAGGATGTAGAAGCTTATCTCACTAGGGGTAAGATAGATACTGCCTACAGGAAAATTAAAAAGACCTTTGGAAAAAAAGAGAGCCACTTGTATGAATATCAACAGCTCAGATGGAAACCCAGTTCTAAGCAAAGAAGGGAAAGCAGAAAGGTGGAAGGAGTATATAGAGGGTCTATACAAGGGCGATGTACTTGAGGACAATATTATGGAAATGGAAGAGGATGTAGATGAAGATGAAATGGGAGATATGATACTGCGTGAAGAGTTTGACAGAGCACTGAAAGACCTGAGTCGCATAAAAGCTCCGGGAGTAGACAACATTCCATTAGAACTACTGACAGCCTTGGGAGAGCCAGTCCTGACAAAACTCTACCATCTGGTGAGCAAGATGTATGAGACAGGCGAAATACCCTCACACTTCAAGAAGAATATAATAATTCCAATCCCAAAGAAAGCAGGTGTTAACAGATGTGAAAATTACCGAACTATCAGTTTAATAAGTCACAGCTGCAAAATACTAACACGAATTCTTTACAGACGAATGGAAAAACTAGTAGAAGCCGACCTTGGGGAAGATCAGTTTGGATTCCGTAGAAATATTGGAACACATGAGGCAATACTGACCCTACGACTTATCTTAGAAGCTAGATTAAGGAAAGACAAACCTACGTTCCTAGCATTTGTAGACTTAGAGAAAACTTTTGACAATGTTGACTGGAATACTCTCTTTCAAATTCTGAAGGTGGCAGGGGTAAAATACAGGGAGCGAAAAGCTATTTACAATTTGTACAGAAACCAGATGGCAGTTATAAAAGTCGAGGGACATCAAAGGGAAGCAGTGGTTGGGAAGGGAGTGAGACAGGGTTGTAGCCTCTCCCCGATGTTGTTCAATCTGTATATTGAGCAAGCAGTGAACGAAACAAAAGAAAAATTTGGAATAGGTATTAAAATCCATGGAGAAGAAATAAAAACACTGACGTTCGCCGATGACATTGTAATTCTCTCAGAGGCAGCAAAGGACTTGGAAGAGCAGTTGAATGGAATGGATAGTGTCTTGAAAGGAGGATATAAGATGAACATCAACAAAAGCAAAACAAGGATAATGGAATGTAGTCGAATTAAGTCGGGTGATGCTGAGAGTACTAGATTAGGAATTGAGACGCTTAAAGTAGTCAAGGAGTTTTGCTACTTGGGGAGCAAAATAACTGATGATGGTCGAAGTAGAGAGGATATAAAATGTAGACTGGCAATGGCAAGGAAAGCGTTTCTGAACAAGAGAAATTTGTTAACATCGAGTATTGATTTAAGTGTCAGGAAGTCTTCTGAGAGTATTTGTATGGAGTGGAGCCATGTATGGAAGTGAAACATGGACGATAAATAGTTTGGACAAGAAGAGAATAGAAGCTTTCGAAATGTGGTGCTATAGAAGAATGCTGAAGATTAGATGCATATATCACGTAACTAATGAGGAAGTATGGAATAGGATTGGGGAGAAGAGAAGGTTGTGGCACAACTTGACCAGAAGAAGGGAACGGTTGGTAGGACATGTTCTGAGGCACCAAGGGATCACCAATTTAGTATTGGAGGGCAGCGTGGAGGGTAAAAATCGTAGAGGGAGACCAAGAGATGAATACACTAAACAGATACAGAAGGATGTAGGTTGCAGTAGGTACTGGGAGATGAAGCTTGCACAGGATAGAGTAGCATGGAGAGCTGCATCAAACCAGTCTCAGGACTGAAGACCACAACAACAACAAAATGTAAGCCCAAAAAACGCGTATCTTCAGAGCTATGGACACTTGTTCAGTACAAGAGGTTTTCAGAGGAGTGAAGAACAGTGCTCATACTTCAGAGCATGCACTTTAGAAATCATAGTGACTGGACCTTTCTCTTGTTTTGATATATACTATCATCTCTGAAAGCTGCCTACCCTACAATCTCAGCAACATCAGTACTGATACACGCATTTTAATGTCACAGGTATGACTTCAGAGGACCTGGTAAAACATATCTAGCCTCAAACTGGCCACTGGTGATATTCGTTGCAAATTGCTGAAACCATCATGGGAAATTTCGCAAGGATCAACTATAAACAATTTGACAACCATTAATCGACAAAATCAAGTCAATGATCAAACAAAAAAGCAATCTGCCCATCCCAGTCATGTATGACAATTTTCATTCACACATTCATGTACACTTTCAGCTTGTAGATGCAACTGGTTGGAAGTGGCTCTAACAAATGTGAAAGAACCAAAAAATATAGTTCTCTGATAGAAAGGATTCTAAGAAGCTTTACCATGTGTTTCATACTCATCAGCCACCTGATTGTTCAACTATTTATTGAGGACATGGGAATTTGTTAAACCCAAAGCAATCCAAAATTAAATGTATACAGTTATTTCTACACTTTATCTCTTTAGAATCTTACATTTCCTCCTCAAATATCTTGTTTTTAGGCTTAATGGAAGTCTGCCACTGATAGTTTTCCCACACACTCATTTGACACTAAATTTATGTTACCCTGCAATCATATCAATTTTGACACTCAAATTTGGGAACATTTACAAAAGGCCACATATCAAAGGTGAAATGAAATTTCTGTGATCTCTCAAGTAAACTTAGGGTTTGTAATGACCAAGTCTCATATGCCAGACACATTTAAGCATGCACATACCAAGTGAACATAGCAATATCTGCAACCATTAATACAATTACGAGAATGGCAGCTCACATGTCTCTGTATTTGACAATTCTTTTGTATTTCTATTATTGTGTCAACAGAATTTCTCACTATCTTATCAAAATCCAAATATAACAAGTACATTTACAAAGACAAGGTAGGTACACTGTAATCTTAAAGAGTTGACATCTTTAGTCTGGATCAATTTCACACGTCTGATGTGGGATTTAAAGCAATAAAACAACACATTTAGAGGTTTAGTAACAGTTTAATAAGAAAGATGTTGGTTCTTTTTCAGGCTATAGGAACAGGATGAAAGTGATCTTTTGATACAAAAGTATTCATGAAAACATTTTTCATTTAATACTCTGAACCACCTGAAAATGTCTCGATGGTAGCAGCCACACCGGGAAGGCAGTTAGTCAAGCTGAAACAAAATTTCTCCAATGAGCTAATATTTACAACATTTGTATTTAAAATTTGAATTACTTGTAAATACCTGGAAAATTATTTTCTTTGTATCAAGCTGTGTGTGTATATATATATATGACGTGAGAAATATTAAATGTTTGTGTTGAAACTTTTTAATTACTACAGCTTTAATTTTATGTAATGCAGGTTGAACATAACCCTTGTACACAATGTAAAACTGAAGTGATATGGTAATCACAGAGCAGGAGAAATTGTCAGGCACTAAAAACTAAGTTAACAAACTTCTTAGTGTAACTGATTAATACAAATCACAGAATGCAATTAAAAAAATTAAAGACAAGTTACAGGTGATAAAAAGCAAAGGCTTTTTCATAAAGAGGCATCACACTACATAGTTTTATGGTATATATTGTAATTGTATAATGTGTGCTCTGATGTCAGAAGATCACTGTTCAAATACTACTGTAGGTACTCAAATTGAAATTTATGGATAGTATTGTACATGCTCAAAAAATGGCACCTGTGACAATTTATAGACTGAAGCAAATCATGGATACTGAGTGACAGTGTACAAAGCTGATATCTAGTTAACTCTACCTATACTGTAAATCATATGTTGTAAAACCAAAAACAAAACACCTGAAACTAGAGAACAAAAAAATTTACTCCAACATATTTTTAGCACTTGCATGTGTTTTTCTTTCTACTGCCCTTAACAGTTCTGGATCCATCTGTCCTATCAAAGTACCGATTCCCAAATGTGGTATGCAATGTACTAATGCTTTTTGGATTTTTTCTTCAGTATTATTCACAGAACAAATCTAAGACTAAATTTGAGTCCATGGTACAAATTATTGTATAGTTTTCCTCACACCAAAATAAAATTTAAAGAAAGGTATGATTAGCAGTAAAGTTTAGCTTTGAGTTTCTTCTGGCAGTTTTTTTAATTCAGTAGCAGAGTTGTTGGTTGGATGGTTTGTAGATTAAAGGGACTAAACTGCAAGGCTGTTAAGTCCCTTTTTCCTTAGCCACACAGGTCTCCGATTAAAACCACACCCCAAAAGAATACTGACACCTGAAACCTGGGCAAGAAACAATGCGTAAAACTGTGAGTAACCACACAGAAGTAGAAAATCTAAGTATCAAGCCAAAATGGAAGACATTAACTGAAGGGAAAAAAGTGGTAAAGGGTGTTGAAGCAATATAGCAGATGACCTTGGCTCACTGATCGCAAGAATAAATGCTGAGCCAGCCACTCTGCAATATCCCCAGCCTACAAGGGGCGTTTGAAAAGTCCGTGCAAAAATAAAAACTACTTATGTGTTTGGGTAAACCTTTTTTATTTTTCGACATAATCTCCTTTTAGGTTTATACACTTCATCCAACGCTGTTCTAATCTGTCGATCCCTTCCAAATAATAGGAATTGTCGAAGTCAACAAAAATGGCCATTAGTTGATGCAATCACCTCCTCATTTGAATAAAATCTTTGTCCCGCCAGCCATTTCTTCAAATTGAGGAGCAAATAGTAGTCCGAGGGAGCCAAGTCTGGAGACTAGGGGGAATATGAAACAAGTTGGAATCCTATTTCCATTAATTTTGCAACCCCAACTGCTGAGGTGTGCTGGTGCATTGTCACGATGAAAAAGGGCTTTTTTGCGGTCCAATCTTGTTCATGTAAAGATTGTTCTTAGAGATGTTACACTGCAGATGAATGTGATGGTTCCCTGTCAACTATTTCTGAGTTTACTGAAGAGCAGGAGCTCCTACTATGGCACAGTGGTGTTTTATCTCTACTATTAGATCAAGTGTACTTATGTTCTGAACACAAGGGACTATATTAAGATTCTCACTACAAAAAAGTGATGCATTGACCCTTTCAGTTGTCACAAAGAACACGTGTCTTCTGGTTTGCATGAAGTGACATTACAGCAAGAAAAGGAATTAATAAAAAAAAGGACTCTGTTCCCAGTGAAAAGCTATGGCCAACTGTAGAAAGAAAATTAAAGAATATAAGAAAGGAAATGAAAGAACTTCAGAGGATACTGTCAGTGAAACTCGAGATGTGACTTTAGTCTCTAGAAAAACATAAGCTACACAAGTTTAACATATTTGGGACTGTCTAAATAAATTTCATTCTATTTCTCTCCACAGAAGGGCTGCAACAGCCAAACAAACTGGAATCTGCAATGAGGGCATTACAAAATAAACTTTGTACAATGTTGAACTGAGAGAGAAATACAAGCATGGAAATAATGAACATGAACAGGAAGTAATCCATTTTGATAAATTAATGGAACAAATGAAAGAAAATGAATAATTTGAATACTGAGAAAGATTATACTTTCTACTTGTGCCAGAAGCTTGGGTTCGACAAAGTATGTGGAATGTTTCACATCTGAATATTTTGTAGGTCAGGGGTACACACTCTTGAAACAAAAGGGAAAGTTATTACTATCTGAACAGAAAAGGGAAAAGATACTACCACGGGAAACAACTGGCAGTAAAAAATTTCTATTTGGATGATGAAAACTCTATGGCAGGAAAGAAAGTGAGAGCATCAGGGAAAATGTACATGAACAGGAACAATTGATTTTAACTAACTTAACTGAGGTGTACACTCAATACAAACTAATTTCCTGTAAAAAAAGTAGGCTTTCCTACATTTGCTGATTTTGAGCTAAAACAGTGTACTAGCAGAAGCATCTGGTACTCATTCTGTATGTGAGTGCACCATTTATCAAAATGTTCAGTTGCTACTCCATGCCATTAATCTTAAAAACCTACCGAGATCTAATGGGAGTAAACTCCCAACATAAATCACAGAACCTGTATGCTTCGTCTCAGGCAAATGACCTACATCCCTACTTCAGGAATACATGCAAAATCAGAAGATTTTGCACCTAATTGAACTCTTTTATTAGGTGCAATTAGGTGCAAAATCTTCTGATTTTGCATGTATTCCTGAAGTAGGGATGTAGGTCATTTGCCTATGGGTTTCAACTGACATGATGAATTTGGTTCTTCAAGTTCATTGGCAGAAATTTGTGAATTACTGGAACAGAAGATAAACTTGCACCTCATCTGTTCATAGCAAAATCTGTGTAATTATTTGAAAATGAGGAAAGAAACACTTTGTGAAGGGTCTGTTTTAATGTTAAGTTTCAGTGAAAATTTCAGCTCTGTTGTGCAAGATGAAGCACAAGGTTATCACTGGTATAATGGTAGTAGAACTCTTCACACACTTTGTGTGTACTATAAGAAAAACAAGAATGTTAACTGCCTGTAAGTGATATTGATGTTGTGCTGCAAAAAACAGCACAATTTTTTTGAATATAAGCAATCATGAACATGACTTCAGAATTAGATGCACCTGGTCATTTTTTGCAACTAGCCACAGTAAATCCCCCTGTGAGGAATTGGCTGCCCTTTGAACAGGCTGATTGCGCAAGTTTTTCAATTTTGTCAAGAAAACCTGAACCAAGTGTCAGTTTTCTTTATTTCAAACTAGGAGCTAGCTAAGTTCGTAGTTGTCTTTCTGCACATTTCTCATCTGCAAGAACTGTTCCTGGAACTACATCCACGCACCAGTTCTTAGCGCTTTCGGCAACTCAGATTGGAGCCAAAATCTTTAAGCTGTGATAACAGTTTCAGTGTCATTTTTTATTTGTCGAAATGAGTTGCTAATGCCCGAAGTTCACATGCACCCTAATTGCTATGTTGCTTGTGTGTATGAATCCTCCTGGTATCCAGGTACCATGTTGAAAGTGAATTAGGAGGAAAGTGAAGCAACAGATTTATGCATCCACATGGGCCATCATCCTTTTACTGGTTTGAAAATGACACTTGTAATGTTCCAGTCTCTCACATTTTATGTCAGTTAGAAATCAACACAATGACAGGAACTACTTATACTTTAAGTCAAGTCTCTTCTAAATTAATGGAAGCAAAATCTTCCTTATTTAAGAGTAAAATTAATGTGTAATGAGACATTACAGATCAGTGTTGCCAAGTCACCTGTAATTTTATTGCAAAATTGACAGACAGCTGACTTATAATACGCATAACTGGGGGTCATACCTGAACAGTATGGTATATATACCAAGACAGGCAATCACAACTTACAATACACTCTCCTGAATAAAATTACATTTTTGTGGCATGTCTTTTCACAAATCATTTTCTTATTATTTTTAAATTTATCCTCTTAAAAGACAATATTTAAGTCTGTGCTATTCTACATCTTTGTAGAAATATAGGTTCTGCTTGTTTGTCCTCTTTTCAGTTTTCTAAAAGAAGGTATTATATCCTCTCATTTCTCCCCCTTCAATTTTTTCTGTAAGATGTGTGCTGTTTGTGGAACATGTAAAAAAACCTTTTACACTCTGGAAGAGGAACACTGAAAAAATAGATTTTTTCTTTTTAAAACCCAAATAAAAAGATGTATTCCCTTTCCAATAATTTTTACCTTATATTAAACCTCAGTTTATGACGAATGTTCAGTGCATGTTCCATCATTTTAGGATAATGTATGTGAAAACTGTGGTCATTTAGTTTTAAAGTTTTCAAATGAATTGTGAATCACATTACATTTGATTTCATTACTATGAATATAATTAAGATAAAAATTGGCTGTAATCCACTACATCATATATCAAACTAGTACAGAAAGTTTTAACATGCTTCATACATGGGTGCCATGACCTGGAAGATTTGACATGGAATGACTCATATAGGACTGAAGATCTGATGGCTACTAGGGTTTGTGTAATGCCAACACCTATAACTAATGTGTGCCGTGGTGCTACAGTTTCACTGCTGAAACAACATTTGGTTGATGTGTCACCACTTTCAGGTAAAATGAGTAATGAGACAGTTGTAGATAATTGTGGGCTCCAACTAAGATTCATACAGAAAGAAAGCTTGGTATTAAAGGACATCTACACACTACGAGCTGCACTTTAAATGTTATTTGCCAAACTAGTATTCAGGTGTATAAACCATCAGTGGCATCTGATGCGAAAGAACAAATATCTATGTACATCAGCTTCTACAACATAACTGTATATATAATAGCAGAAAAGATACGTGGTCAGCAAGAAGCACTAAACAGTTAATAACTGACACATTGCATAAGGCGCTATGCCTGCTTCCTTAACTCTTAACCCCCCCCCCCCCCAATAGAATGTGAGATGAGGCTTATTTCTTTAATACACACATTTTCTTAATGCTCAAGGAAAAACCGTAGGCCCTTACACAACATTTTAAAATACTTCAGTCATGCTCAACAAAAGAATGCACAACAGTAACTGCCGAATTAAACATTTAGAATATTAAGTAAATACAACAAATAACTCACCTTTTTGAAGCCGATGTCATTTGCATACTCCCTGAAGCACTGCCGGCATAAATTGAGCCCGTACTTCCGTATCAGACCATGGCCATTAGCACATGCTCGGCTAGAAAGAGTAAAACAAAACAACTTACATCACCTCTAACATTACAAAAAATGAAACTATCTCAAGTTATAGAACTCAATACATTAAGAATGAAGGGGAGGGGGGAGGAGTGTGTGTCAATGTCTCAGTATACATTATTTCTAACAAATCTACTATTTCATGGTTATAATAGAGGGAAACATTCCATGTAGGAAAAATATATCTAAAAACAAAGATGATGTGACTTACCAAATGAAAGTGCTGGCAGGTCGACAGACACACAAACAAACACAAACATACACACAGAATTCAAGCTTTCGCAACAAACTGTTGCCTCATCAGGAAAGAGGGAAGGAGAGGGAAAGACGAAAGGATAGGAGTCATTCCAATCCCAGGAGCGGAAAGACTTACCTTAGGGGGAAAAAAGGACGGGTATACACTCGCACACTCACACATATCCATCCACACATATACAGACACAAGCATTGTGTCTGTATATGTGTGGATGGATATGTGTGAGTGTGCGCGAGTGTATACCCGTCCTTTTTTCCCCCTAAGGTCTTTCCGCTCCTGGGATTGGAATGACTCCTTACCCTCTCCCTTAAAACCCACATCCTTTCGTCTTTCCCTCTCCTTCCCTCTTTCCTGATGAGGCAACAGTTTGTTGCGAAAGCTTGAATTCTGTGTGTATGTTTGTGTTTGTGTGTGTCTGTCGACCTGCCAGCACTTTCATTTGGTAAGTCACATCATCTTTGTTTTTAGATAAATCTACTATTTCAGTTATTCACTCTGAACTCTGGACCCAGTGCCTGATTAAAATAACTTGTTTGTTGACAATTACACAATCGGACCTCACAAATTGATGCATAATTCTGATATTGTCAATATGCCACAACACATCATTAGTCCAGCTGTAGTGAAGATGGCTCAAGAAGATACCCAACAGCTCATAGCACTGTTGCTCACATTCAGCTGAAAGTGCTAACGACTGCAAGCCAAACAGTAGCTGTGACAAGACTGCAGCACTACCATAGACATTTCCAAAACCACCTTGTTTATTGGTTGAGGTAGGCCAGCGAAGCTGCCATGCCCAGCCCACAGCAACTATTAGGGATCAACTTATGCCAGCTAAGCTATAGTACCCTAGCAATGCATCAAGTTTTAACAACAGACAAACGGGTTTTCCCAGGTAGCCAACTCTGATCAATCCACCGTTAACTGGCACTAGAGCCCTCTTGCCACATGGCAGACTCAACGAACGGGTAATGTTAATCAGATATTTTGTTCAGATGATAGGAAGACAATTCTGAGTAATATATTGAACTATGAAACCTTTACCTAGTCAACATTCCAAAGGAATTTTTTGTGTGTGTGTGTGTGTGTGTGTGTGTGCGCGTGTGCGCGTTCGTTTCACACATGCGCACAGTCAGCAAAAGAAAAGATGACCTGTGACAGCTGGCAGCACTGTTGCAAACGTTCAGCTGCAAAGCACAAACAGATAGAGGGGAAACTAGAGTTATGAAAACATAGATGTTGCCAAAGAGATCACTACATGACTGGTTGAGATAGACACACAATGCAGCCACACACTGCTCAATTCAACTGTCAGATACTCTTTCACAAACTCTACTACAGTATTACTACTAGCATTTTTGTACTGATGGGGAATCTTAAGAAAATTAAAAACTGAGCATAAACTTGAATTCGGCTATAGGGAAGAAGAGAATCTCTCAAAAAAATACCACAACCAGACACTTCTTCAAAAATGGTTCAAATGGCTCTGAGCACTATGGGACTTAACATCTATGGTCATCAGTCCCCTAGAACTTAAAACTACTTAAACCTAACTAACCTAAGAACAGCACACAACACTCAGTCATCACAAGGCAGATAAAATCCCTGACCCCGCCGGGAATCGAACCCGGGAACCCGGGCATGGGAAGCGAGAAGCCACTTCTTGTGTAACTATATTTTAAACTACAAGATAAATGCTTCAGAACATATGACAGTTGAAGCTACAAGTGAAAACCTGAAACGTGTGTTCAGGCTGCTACACAGAAAGTGGCTCACTGTGTCAATGTAACTTAAACCAGCTACAGAGCTCAACAACCACCAATGTGAATAAATTAAGGAGGAAAGAAGTTTGTCCAATATTTATAAGGACAAATGTACAAAAATGATGTAGCACCTGCAATAATTATGTCAGTAATAGATAAGTTTAATTGTTTCACAAGTTACATAACGTATTCAACATAATGATACAATAGAAAATGCGTTGGATAATACCTCTCCTCATGCGAAACAACTTAGAGGTACAATATTCTCAGAATGTAAAAGTGTATTACAAGAATTATATTTGTTGTTGAACCTAGAACATATTGTAGAGATTAAAAAATCTGGTATTCTGACAACTAATATATACTCTTGCCATTACCAGTATTTCACTTTTCTTAAAAAATGAAGGAGTGTATGTGCATAACACTAAGGCAAAAGATAACCTCCTAAGACTTCAAACAGCTAACAGTACTACAGAAACACGTGTTTATTCAACAATCTGCACCTGGATCAGACTACCTGGTCAGTGACAGATGAACAAAGAAGGGTTGAGGTTGGGAGGATCCAGTTCACTGTTACCTGCAAGTGCAGTACAGCTCCAGTACAAGCAACTGTGCTGTTCCATGCTGAGTACATTAATAAGTTCCCATTAACATTTAGTATTGAGTTTACTTAGCAGGACCATAATTTCTTAGGGGCCATTCCACTGGAAATTATCAGATGGGGTTGCATCATGTTTAAAGGTTTTAATGAAATTTGGTACAGTTAATACCTGCATTAAAGTAAGTTCATGTCTCAGGTATTGAAATGTGAAGTCCCCTATGGACTGAGTTAGGCCCTCCAAAAGTTACAATTTTGGTCATTTTTTTTTCTTCAAAAAACATGGCACCATGTGTGACCTAGCTCCTGTACTAAATCAAATACAGCCAAAACATTGGTCACATTTGGAAGTTAACATCTCCCCCTTGTAGAAGAAAGCAATAATGTGTTGCAATGGTTCGGAAATAATACACAGACAAACAGCTACACAAGCTGCCACATTTTTTTGCAAGTTCCCAATATTTTTTTTTTTTTATATTTCTTGTGTGAATGATAGTATTGAAGCAATATTTGGTGTGTACATGGAGGTGATAAGACTGAATTCATTAAAGAAATTTGGTTGTGTTAATTGCATGCACACACAGACTTTTTGATTTTGAAAATCCCAAAATTGTCGAAAGTCACTATTTGGGAGCTCCCTAAATGCAATGTGAGCAAGGTCACAGAGTGCTTCAAATTGCTTCCTTACGTAGTTTGTATTAAGTCTAATCGCCCCTAAAATATCTGTGTTACTCCCATTTATTTTAAGTCACTTAATGTTCTACTACTGATACACTACATATTATACCAGGCATTCCATGAGTGGATGAGCCTATGAGTGGAAGTTTAAAAGGTGAAAGTCATGACAATAGTTTCAATGAAATCCCAAGGCACTAAAATTACATGTAGAGAATAGAAACATTCAGCAACTTTTTCCCCACTTTTTGTTTATCACCATCATCTTAGAGGAATTACTCTTGTGGGTGGTAGTGGTAAACAATAGGTTGTCAAGTTGTCAATGATTTCACACAATTGATGAACAGTTCATTGTTGCAATGATTGCCCACCATTGACAAATAGTTCACTATTAAGCTTGTTTTCAATAGCATAGTTAGAAAATCTGGAAACTAGTAGGCATTGCCAAGGTCTTTTGCATTAATTTTCTTTTTTACAATGAAAGCTCTCCCATCTGTCACTAAAATCGCGCATTTTATTGAATTCTGTAAGTTATATATGAAAAAACAATTTGAATTAAAATATAAACACTGTGGTGGATGACATATGCTACTTTTGATGGATGGGACAATGCATATGAGATAATTAAACTAAAACCTACCCCTTAAAGCATCATCAAACCATGACAGTGCTTTCAGGGACATTTTCTGAAATGTCCACAGTGCATTAAGTTAAATTCAACACTAAATTAGTAATTTTTCACTCTTATTTTTATAGTATTAATCCGGACCTATTAGCAAAACTGCAGACAAAAATAGCCGTGAATTACTGAAACTGCCCATTAATCTCGTCCATCAAATAATAATGTTTGAATTCCAGCTAAAGAAATCTAGGATTTAAATTAAACATTTTATTTTGATTTCCCTAACTCCAAATGTCCCATCCATCACTTGTGGAAAGCCCGACACATGTAATAGTGATTTATTGTTTTTATATGCAGACAGCAACCTAACTCAACAGGTTTAATACAGTTCTGCCAGCCCAGGAATCCTAATTGGTCCTCCACCACCATCCAACCACAACTGTTCTATCATTGAGCACAGTACTCAATAATCTTATGAGGAGTGCACATGACAGTTCAGTAAGGAATCCTGAAGTGTATGGTCAGTGTGTGGATGACATTTCTCCATGTTTTCTAGGTACAGCATTAGGACAAGAGTGTCATAAACAATCTAACTGTAGCCAATCAGGACTCAAACATTTGTGTGACTATAGTGATGAGACAAAACACCTATTGGCTGTTTGTACAGGATTACAAATTGACTGTTACCATCATGAAAAGGTATACCTGGACAATTTTACACACATTTTTGGTCGTTTACGTTGTGACCCATTCTCTCGTCGCAGGACTGTGGTGACAAAATCTGTTATTTCCACAGAGCTCTGTAGGCAGCTTTTCGTAATGTCAATTTTAACCCTGGCAAATCTCTGTGCTCAAAGTGTTATTGCATGATTAATACTGTATAAAAGGCAACCAAGAGAATGACTGTTCAATAAGTACAAGTTACAGTTTTTGGCCTGCTGAAGAATTTGTAACCATAGTGAATATGGCCTGTAGTGCTCTCAGTGTGTCACCACTTAATAAACGGTATCTGAGTAGCATTAAAAAAGTCTCACATGGCAAAATGAAGAACAAGAAAATCTGGTTTTCATAAGCACTTGGGAAAAGAGTTGAACTTACAATACCTCACAATGATGATCATATCCCTTCAACTTCCACCCAGACAGACATTGCTGATCTTACTGAACAGCTAAAAGAAATGTAAATGAGCTACCTATGAAATAAAAAGAAAATCAAGATTATCAGTCTCCTTCCTTCGAAGTGCATATTGTGCTAGGGAATTTAGGTTGTCAGAATATTTGGTTCAGAAGGCCAGGGCACTGAAGGAAAAACAAGGAATCTTGCCTGATGTGATGCATCATGGCTGTAAGTCTTTATGTGATAATGTACAACATGCTGTTTGTACATTTTCTGAAGATGATGAGTACAGTCATTTGCATACAGGATAAAAGACTTTGTATCCATCCAATTTGAATGTGGTGTTAAAGAACAAGCAGAAACATCTTGTTTTTGTGAATTTGAAGGAGCTGTATACAGCTTTCAAAGAGAAGTTTTATAAAATTGGTTTCTCAAAATTTGCACAGTTGCATCCCAAATGGTGTGTACTCATGGGTGCTCATGGTGTGTGTGTGTGTGTGTGTGTGTGTGTGTGTGTGTGTGTGTGTGTGTGTGTGTTTCATCACCAGAACATGAAGCTGTTATATGCCACCAAGCTTAGTAAGAAAACTACAGACTTATTTGAGAAGATTGTCTGCTCTACAAAAGCAAGGACTGTATGTTATGTAAGTGGCCTGGAGTGCAATGTACTTCAGCACTTCTTGCAGAATCAGAAGTGCTGTATTTGGCTGACGATGTCCAGTATGTGCAGTGGATCACAACAGATCTGTGTACATTGGTATCAGTGGTGAAACAGTTGATTTCATACACAACTTTTGCAACAAACTGGAATTACTGAAAAGTCATTGTTTTATATCAAAACAGCAATCACGTTACCTGGCTTCACTGAAAGAAAACACTTGGCACAATAGAGAGTGTTGTGATTGAAGATTTATCTGAGAATTACTCTTTTATTGTGCAAGATGCAGCACAAGGATTTCACTGACAGCAATCCCAGGCCACAGTGCATCCTTTTGTAGTTTATCTACCAAAAACATGCTCAGCATCAACAACTGTAAAGACAATATGCATAATAAGCGACTATCATTCATTCAACAGCCGCAGTATGCAATGCCACACTTACGAAAAAATTCACTACTTTTCAGATTTCAATATAAAAACTAGATAAAAAATCTGACACTGCATTCTGAGGACTTTGGAACTGATGCCGAGTGTCTTTGCCACTAGCCACAGGAAGTGTGTCAGGTCAGTCAAAAGACTGGCTGACAGGAGGAATCTTCAAGACCATCACCAATCTTCCTGCAATAGCACTTTTCGAATTTGCATCACAAGAAATAAAGGGTATTCAGTTCTTCAGTGTGTCCTCAGAAGACACTGAAAGTAACAGTGAAATGTTAGTAAATGACATATTTGACCAGTGCAGGACAATTCCAAACACGAGACAGTACCACCACTTTATACCTGCCTGAAAGGAAGATGTTAAGCTTCATGCTTAGTGAGATGATACAGGTTATCTCACACACACTGCAGCAGCACAACACAGTTTCCACTACAATACCAAGCAGTATCATTGCAGGATATCAGGCCATCTTCTTACATTATTTGTGTCTACAATTGTAAGTGGTAGCTTGCATTCGTTATGGACTGTTCTGAAGAGAACCAAGATGTTTTTGTGAAGTATTGCATCCACCTGGACCAGTTGCCCTGTCCAGTGCTTACTGTGTGCCTGTTACAGTGGCACTGTATTTGGTTACAAAATGTCCCAGAGTTTCACCCAGCTGACTTTGTTGGTTAAAAAGTAAACCAAATACTGTGCCAATCACTGTAACAGGCACACAGTAAGCACTGGACAGTGCAACTGAAATACCCCAGTTTAACAACTTTTAGAATATCAAGTGAGGAAAGGCACCAATCTTCAAGACATGGGCTTCCCACGTAACATTCTATTTAGATAATGACTGCCGTGTTCAGAGTGTGAAACATTATTTCTACTAATTCAGGTTGAATATGTTGCAAAATAATGGGTTTCTTGAGTCAAATTCTGTGGCACTTACAATATTGTCCTTATCAACACATAAATGCTGATAAAAGAGTACAATAAAAAAGTTATGCACTGACAAGGGGAGGCCGCCAATTGTGAAATTCAGATTCGATTCATACTGCGCATAATAAAAGCTCATGGCCAGAGGTGTAATGTGGCAAAGCACCAAGATGCACTTCTCAGCCGTTGTCGAGAAAATCGACAGTTAAAAGAAACCGTTGCGGTGAAATACTCTACACGATTTATAATTTCCTACAGCGTCGTGGCGCAGCGGTAAGCGCTCGGGTTCGTAATCCGAAAGTCGCTGGATCCAATCTCGCGCCATGCACCTTTTTTTTTAGTATTTGTTTTTTGTAATTCAAATATATATATATTTCCCGGCAATCAGTTTGCAACAATTATGCATATAATAGGTTGCTGAAAGTCGTTTGTCGTGGAAAAACTGGCGACTTCGAACATGATAATGTTTTCCGCAAACAAAGTTGTATTTCACAAATGTTATTAATTGTCTTCATAATGTTTACACGTGTACTTAACGGAAGACGTAGAAACGATATTCCGAAACGAATACGTACACTGTAAGTCAAACGTTCGAATTAGAGTATATATATATATATATATATATATATATATATATATCTGTGTGTGTGTACACACACACACACACACACACACACACACACACACACACACACTGCGATTTGCTAAACATCTCCGTAACACTATCATGCTTACCAAATAACCCTGTGACGAAACGCGCCGCGTTTGTAGAGCACTTTAAAAATGCACGTGCATGGAGAAAACCAATCCTAAGGAAATGCAATCCGAAAACAAAGGAAGTAGGTTACAGTACGCATGTTCGGCCACTTCTTGAATACTGCTCAACAGTGTGGGATCCGTACCAGATAGGATTGATAGAAGAGATAGAGAAGATCCAACGGAGAGCAGCGCGCTTCGTTATATATATATATATGATGGCAACCCAGTTCTAAGCAAAGAAGGGAAGGCAGAAAGGTGGAAGGAGTATATAGAGGGTTTATACAAGGGCGATGTACTTGAGGACAATATTACGGAAATGGAAGAGGATGTAGATGAAGATGAAATGGGAGATAAGATACTGCGTGAAGAGTTTGACAGAGCACTGAAGGACCTGAGTCGAAACAAGGCCCCGGTAGTAGACAACATTCCATTAGAACTACTGATGACCTTGGGAGAGCCAGTCATGACAAAACTCTACCATCTGGTGAGCAAGATGTATGAGACAGGCGAAATACCCTCAGACTTCAAGAAGAATATAATAATTCCAATCCCAAAGAAAGCAGGTGTTGACAGATGTGAAAATTACCGAACTATCAGTTTAATAAGTCACAGATGCAAAATACTAACGCGAATTCTTTACAGACGAATGGGAAAACTGGTAGAAGCGGACCTCGTGGAAGATCAGTTTGGATTCCGTAGAAATGTTGGAACACGTGAGGCAATACTAACCTTACGACTTATCTTAGAAGAAAGATTAAGAAAAGGCAAACCTACGTTTCTAGCATTTGTAGACTTAGAGAAAGCTTTTGACAACGTTAACTGGAATACTTTCTTTCAAATTCTGAAGGTGACAGGGGTAAAATACAGGGAGCGAAAGGCTATTTACAATTTGTACAGAAACCAGATGGCAGTTATAAGAGTCGAGGGACATGAAAGGGAAGCAGTTGTTGGGAAGGGAGTAAGACAGGGTTGTAGCCTATCCCCGATGTTATTCAATCTGTATATTTAGCAAGCAGTAAAGGAAACAAAAGAAAAATTCGGAGTAGGTATTAAAATTCATGGAGAAGAAGTAAAAACTTTGAGGTTCGCCGATAACATTGTAATTCTGTCAGAGACAGCAAAGGACTTGGAAGAGCAGTTGAACGGAATCGACGGTGTCTTGAAAGGAGGATATAAGATGAACATCAACAAAAGCAAAACGAGGATAATGGAATGTAGTCAAATTAAATTGGGTGATGCTGAGGGGATTAGATTAGGAAATGAGACACTTAAAGTAGTAAAGGAGTTTTGCTATTTAAGGAGCAAAATAACTGATGATGGTCGAAGTAGAGAGGATATAAAATGTAGACTGGCAATGGCAAGGAAATCGTTCCTGAAGAAGAGAAATTTGTTAACATCGAGTATAGATTTAAGTGTCAGGAAGTCGTTTCTGAAAGTATTTGTAAGGAGTGTAGCCATGTATGGAAGTGAAACATGGAGGATAACCAGTTTGGACAAGAAGAGAATAGAAGCTTTCGAAATGTGGTGCTACAGAAGAATGCTGAAGATAAGGTGGGTAGATCACGTAACTAATGAGGAGGTATTGAATAGGATTGGGGAGAAGAGAAGTTTGTGGCACAACTTGACTAGAAGAAGGGATCAGTTGGTAGGACATGTTTTGAGGCATCAAGGGATCACAAATTTAGCATTGGAGGACAGCGTGGAGGGTAAAAATCGTAGAGGGAGACCAAGAGATGAATACACTAAGCAGATTCAGAAGGATGTAGGTTGCAGTAGGTACTGGGAGATGAAGAAACTTGCACAGGATAGAGTAGCATGGAGTGCTGCATCAAACCAGTCTCAGGACTGAAGACCACTTGAATTTAAAAAAAAAAAAAAAAAAAAAAAAAGGTGCATGGCGCGAGATTCGATCCGGCGACCTTCGGATTACGAACCCGAGCGCTTACCGCTGCGCCACGACACTGTAGGAAATTATGAATCGTAGAGAGTATTTCACCGGAACAGTTTCTTTTAACTGACGATTTTCTCGACAACGGCTGAGAAGTGCATCTTGGTGCTTTGCCACATTACACCTCCGGCCATGAGCTTTTATTATGCGCAGTATGAATCGAATCTGAATTTCACAATTGGCGGCCTCACCTTGTGAGTAACATAAAGATATTTTGGCAGTAATTAGACTTAATACAAGCTACATAAATCTAAAAATCATTTTGTGAATGCAAGTAACACAACCATATTTGTTTTATGAATTCAGTCTTATCACCTCTATGTACACACCAAATATTATTTCAGTACTATCGTTCACATATGAGAGAAAAAGATATTGCAAACTTGATAACTCATGTATTATTTCCTGACCATGAACCATAGCAACACATTGCTTTCTCCTACAAGGGAGAGATGTTACTGATCAAATAAGACCAACCTTTTGGCTTTATCTGTTTCAGGAGCTTGGACATCACACATGGTAGCATATAAAAAACTACCAAAATTGTAACTTTGGGAGGGCCTAGCTCAGCCCTGAGGGTTTCACATTTCAATATCTGAGATACGAACTTAATTTAGGGCACATATTAACTATAACAAATTTCATTGAAATCTGTAACCATGATGCAACCCACTTTGGCTAAAATCTGATTATTTTCAATGGAATGATCCCTAAGCAATTTCAGTTGGCTTCACGCATTTCATAAAACAAACACCCCACATGGAGAAAGCATTAAGGGGAGTTGGAACGCCCTATGTTGACCATGTTAAATTTAGTGACTTGGCTTCCCTGTATTTTAGGAACCACTGTAGCCATTGACATGGAACTTGTACTGGACATTAAACTGTATGTTCGGAGTATATTGAACTACAACAACTGCATTTCAGCCACTGCTTTTGGTAATACAATTTTTAAATTACATAGTTAAAAATTTGTGTACTTTGTTACGTTATCCTAAATAAATTCAATTATATATAACATTATGTTGTTCTTTTAGCTCAGCACGCAGGATATGTATGTTATTACTCCCTGAAAATTTTAATACTCAAAGTGGATTCTGAGATTTAGGGAAAAATGCAACAGAACATGTACATTTTCAGGAACGGCTTCTAAAGTTTCAAAAGACTAACTCAATATATGCTTCATTTTTTTTAATTTTTAGTCACTCAGAAGCACCCTGCACCATACTCTACATCATCCTCTATCTTTTTCCAAGTTTTTTTTTCTTTTCTTCTTTATGGACTCCTTAGTGGCCAACTGTGCAGCATACTCTGGTTTATCAATGTGAACCTTGTCTACCCATTCAAGTTCTCTGATGCAATTTGCTCCAGGATTAATTCCCATATGCTGTAGCACTTTCACCCTAAAAATGATGCCATCATTGTTCTTGAAAGACTTTTTCTTTAGCTTAAGTCCCAACAATCGCGACAACCCAAAATTTTGCGTCAAAAACACACAAAATTCTGTTCAAGTTGTCTTGATGATGCAAAATTCGTTTAAAATAGACTGCTACTAGTTTCATCAGTGTCTACTGTCACAATAAAAGTGTAATTAAATGTTTCTAAATCGTATTTAACTAACACATTTCGTATTGTTTACTAGTTAGATGCGATCTAGGCCTGAATTTTCCAAGTTATAAACGTTTAAAAACCTGACCAAACATGCCTGATAACAAATTCTCTACAAGCAAATTAATTACACATTCATTTTTCTGTCACTGTATATAAAAAAACACACACACAACCACCGCACATAAGATCTTTGTGTCTTTTTGTTTACACACAGCCAAACCCACATACTTCACAAATTTAAAACATTCTTTAAACTTAATTATTCTTTCGATACTGGCCACGAGTGAGAAATGTGGGAGCTGAACTGGCAGCTGGTAGGAGGATAAGAAGAAAGAACACAATCTGCCAGTTTTATCATCAACACCAAAAACATATGTACCACTGCCAGAGTTAAGTGGAGAAGAGCCTCAAGTAGAACGAGGAGCAGGAAATGTGCAGCACACTTCAACCAAGGCCAAGAAGCCTAGGAATGTACAAAATGTTAGGAAGAAGAAAGTGCTACTAGGTAGTAGCCATGGGCAAGGTGTAGGCCCTAAAGTTACAGGAAAGTTTAGGGGCAGCGTACCAGGCCACCAGTATCTTCAAGTCAAATGCAGGGCTAAGTCATGTGATAGAGGACCAAGGGTCTTTATGTAAGGTCTTCACAAAAGAGGACCATGTAGTGATATGGGTGGGGCGGGAAACAGTTTGGACAGGGATGGGGCATATGACGTAGGTGGTGACTTGGACAAGATAGCTTCCCTGACTCATGCCACCAACGTACACTTTGTTGAGCTGTTCCAGCACCATGATCGACCACACCTTGAAGGAGCTGTGAGGCGAATCAATGTGAGGTTAGGGATGGCTCTGACAACAGCCAACTTTGCTAATGTTTCTCTGGTGTCCGTCGGTACTATCGATAGATGGGGTTTCACTAGGCATGGCCTACACCTAAACAGGACTGGGAAGGGAAGATCGGTACAGCTGATTCGTGTAAGTATGGGAGTGGATCTCGGGCCACACATGGTCAAATACCTGTTGTCATCAGTAGGAAAAGCAGGTCTTTTTTTTATGAGAAATCCAAACAGGTTCCCCTGCCTAAAGAGTATCTTCAGCACATAAAAAAATACTGAAACAATACTCAAGACAGATTTCAACACCTCAAATATCACATATACTCGGCGCCACGAAGGAAAACAAACCATTAGAAAGAGTAACATGGGGCATTTCACAGACTCCATCAAAACATGCAATCAATAAAAAATAAAATACAACTATTAGAAGTTGAGCTCTAATCTTTGACCTGCACAGTAGTTTGTATTACTGAGCCCTGGTGTAGAGAGACAGAAATCCAACATGTAGTATTTTCATTGTATGAAAAGGCAAACTCTTACTGCAGAAATAATTCAAGGGGTGGAGAATCATCCATTTATATCAGAAAAGGAACACAGCTCAAATCGAGACATGACCTCAGTACAGTAAGTTCAAATAGTTCTGAGCACTATGGGACTTAGGTACAGTAAATGAAGACAAACATTTTGAAATATCAGCTATTGAATTAACAGGGCTTGATATCAACAAGAAATTAATCATTTTGTGTGTGTATAGATCTCCCAGTGGTAGTGTGGACACTTTTTTCAAAAAGTTAACAGAAGTTCTAGATAAAGTCTCAAAGGTCAACATAATTCTGTGTGGGGACATTAACATCAACACTAACATAAATGAATCCAGCAGCACCTTCATAAACATCCTTCAAAGTTTTGGCATGTCCCTGTTGGTCAATAGTGCAACAAGCGTTACCACAACGATGTCATCAGTAATTGACCATGTGGCCACAAATATGGACAGAGAAAAATGTGATGTAGCTGTAAAAGATCTCAGACTATCATACCATCTCTGTCAAATAACAGTAAAGTCAGGCAGCAAATCATTTCCTCAACTACAAGCCTACAGACGATATCATACACACCTAAAACATCTATCAGAAATCAAAATAAACAATTTTTTTAAAATAGAAAAGCAAGGCTGGGATGAAGTGTATAAGGAAATCAATGTGAATATGAAATTCTCTGAAAAGAGATTTCCGAAAGTATGCATGTCTATCAACATCTCGCAGAAACAGATGGGTAACAGTAACAGATGGGTAACAGTAAGTTTTAATAAGTCCCAAACACTTAAATACCTCAGTTCTATGAAAAAGATTCACAATGATCCACAATTCTTAAAGAATTTCTATCATAGGTTGGGGGGTTGTTTTGGGGAAGGAGACCAGACAGCGAGGTCATCGGTCTCATTAGATTAGGGAAGGACGGGGAAGGAAGTCTGCCGTGCCCTTCGAAAGGAACCATCCCGGCATTTGCCTGGAGCGATTTAGGGAAATCACGGAAAACCTAAGTCAGGATGACCGGACGCGGGATTGAACCGTCGTCCTCCCAAATGTGAGTCCAGTGTCTAACCACTACGCTACCTCACTCGGTTTCTATCATAGATACAAAAAGATCTATAGGAAGGTGATGATTGCTGCAGACACTTCTTAGGTAATTCAGGATTTGCCATTTCTCTGTAGATAGGTTTTGATATCCATGACTGCTGTTGGGATAGAATGTTTATGGCTGTATGAACTGTACTGTGCAGTGCGGTAATTGCACCCTGAATCAGGTCCATGAGGGCAAAGTTGGTGTAGGCCTACTGGTTTTTCATCAGTTGACAGTCTGTGGAAGAAGATAGCCCATACTGTTCATTTTCAACAAATCCTCAGTATTATTTCTAATAGCCATCCCATAATATTGCTGTAGTTCAATTTGTCTGTCGGCCTGCCTCATGATGTTACTATCAGAAAGTTTCTTGTCTCTCAAACTTTGTTTCAACTTCCTCAACCTGGTGACCATCCTCTTCTGGACATGACCAATACAAACACGTTATTTAACCTCCATATCACAGCAATCCACAGACTTGTGTATAAAAAATTACCAATTTTATTGTATCTGTAAGTAGATCTAGGCCTAATGCATGTAAAAATTTGAACATTTTCAACCGGTGTAGATTATATTTTAAAAAGGAAAATACTTCCCATGTGAGTTTATAAGTGATATCTATCATTTTATCTGGAAAATTCAAATTTTATAATGAGATAAAAATCTAGAAGGGTGAAAAAATGTTTTCTGTTCTCACTCAACAAAACAGACCTGTGTAGAGGAAAGGTGTGATGAAATTTGTGCTCTGATTGCTTGTTACTGCAGTAGTTGCCTGTAAACTACCACTTGCCACTAAATTATTCCAATCCAGGCATGTCATAGCACTCATCTGGAAATTTAGTTAAGAGCTTTGTTGGGCAACTCAACAATACTTAATCTTCACAGAAACTTTCATTTAATGCTCTACGTCATTTAATAATTAGAACTGTAATAACACTTCTCTGGTCTGCACATACATAAAATGAAATGTAAATGATGGACTTAATGCTGTACCTCAGAGTCAACTCCCCATAGGATATATGAAAGAACAATGTAATCAAAACGCAAAATCCTAGTATAAATCTTCCAAGGAGAGGCAGCAAAAAGAGTATACTACTACTTCATTCCCACAAGCTGCCGTAAGAGTGAAATTGTTCAATCTCCACCCGCCCCCTGAACCCTGCCCGAGGAAAATCATGTAGCGCAGCCCAAAGTCTTATGTTAAGCTGGAAGGTGACGATGTGGCTCCTACCTGAAGGTACCAACTAGTGTGAATAAAAGTAAGGGTTGAGATAACAGTCTGAACTGTTACGTAGATTTAAAGCCGTTTTTGTACATAAAGGTAATAGCACTAAAAACCGAAGGAAATTGCAAACTGCGTAAAATAAAAGAGGAGACGGTGAGGGGCATTAAGTACGTTTTCGGCTACATAGATCATCCCATGTCTTCTACATGCAACATTACTAAAGCAGCATTTGCCAATTCTAAGTTCCATTACACTGTTTCTTGCAAGACAAACGAAATCACGTGATCTTCCAATCCCCAAGATTGGACTTTGTTTTAAAACAGACTATAACACCTGCACGTAGAAACGTATGTCGAACACTGAAAACGTTCAAAACAAATGTCGCAACGTACATCTGTCTTAGCAAACGACAGGTCACTGCGTGTTGTAAATCGCTTTCATAGCGCTTACAATGGGTCTGCGGTGCACCCATAAACAATTTTATTTAAACATGCTTTTTATCCCTGCCGAAGATACATGGTACATGTATACCACGTGGCTGAAGAGTTAAATTTTCTAGCTGAGTACAACGTAAAGCAAAACAGTAGTATTCTTACCATGACCTCGATCCTTGGCCATACTTTCTCGGATGAGAATACCAAATGTTTCGGAATCCCATCTTCGTTTATCACACTATCAACACGTCGCACGCTGTAGAAACCACAGAACACAACACAGCCCACACGCAAAAAGGAGTTTGCCAAAGATGGCCTAACGGAAATCAAAGTCTTTCAAACAGTAAAGTTGAAACGCATGGTGCTGTTAGTCATAGATGTATACGGTTAAAGCTGCCGTTCAGGGCTGCCATGCATTGTCTCTGATGATTGCCTTATATTCTTGATATTCTGAAGCGGACCCTAGACAATATGAAATATTACATATTGTTATTGATGGTCAGGGACCTTGTGCTCTAGCGTAAACTGAAATTATTCACGTTAATAAATAGTTGCCAAAGGTGAAAAAAGCGACAAATGAAAAAAACTAAACTTACAGAACTCAAGTGGGACTTCAAAGTAGCAGTGAAGTATTTACTGACTATTTTCACCAAAGCCATCCTTCCTCCCTTTATAACCCATTTTGCTCTCACCATTGATTGCTATATGATCACAGCTTTTTCGCCTTTGAAACCATAACAGTTTCTGAAGCTAAAATAAATGTGTATCTTCTGTATCAAAATAAAGTTGGTCTTCATCATTAGCGATTTGATTCTGACATTCTACATCGAAAATTTAAATTTCTACGGGAACACTTTAAAAAATCGTCTCTCAAAACATAACCTTCTTTAATTAAAGGAAAAAATTCTCAGTTTTTAACAGAAATATGATAAACTGAAAATTATTCCAATGATGAGTACAGAAACTAAATTCTGCTTCTTTATAATTTACAGCTAAATCTTTATTTAGTCTAAAGCAGGAAGTTTGGTTGTTAGTTATGTTTATTGGTTCAGTTTGCATGTTAACAAGCATTACAATTTTCTTTGTTGTAATACTCATTTGTCGTTCGTATGAAGAACAGTATGCAGGGCCTATGAGCTACCAACCTACTGTGCTAATTAGACATAGACATACTGTGTTTTGCTAGTGGGAAAACCCGTCTCTCTCTGTAAAACTCTAAATGTGGATGAAGTTGGCAGGTTCTCAGAAATAAGTAAGAAAAGGCAGCAATATCTTACAAAACTGCGATGGAAGTTTCACTTGAAGATATTATTTAGATTAGATGTACCTTTCATCCCAACTGACACATTCATTTATTTTCGTGTTCCATAGATCCTTGATGTAAGTGTATCACAAGGATGTAGAACGTGTCAGATTATCACAGTAATAATCATATCTACATGTTCATTAGGCTTACAAACTAAATCATATACAAAGAGATACATGGGGTTCAAGTGTCTAAACAACAACACGAATGGTAGTACTAATAATGATTACACAAACAAATTATAAGCCGTACATTCTAATATTCTATCATCAAGTGACATACCAGTGCTATATAGTCCGTTCTTATAGGAGTACTTAAAATCAAACACATTGTACTAATTGTTACACACTGTCAAGAAGTTCCTGTAAAGAATAGAAGGAACTGTTCAAAAGATAAGGTTTCAGCTGTTGTTTTGAATTTAGTCATAGCCCAAATGACAGGTTTAACATGAAATGGGAGTTTGTTGTAAACTTTTATGCATGAATAATGTACTCCTTTCTGTATCATTCTGAGATTTTTTGTATCTTTGTGAAGATCATATTCACTTCTTGTATCATGATCATGATTTTCACTGTGTTTTGAAACTGAGCAAATGGCAAATGGTGCTGAATTCAGTCTTTTCAAAAGGTTGTTGATGTGAAGCGACCAGTTTAGATTCTTGTTTATGTGTAATCCCAGCAATTTGGAAGACTTAACTCTTATTATTACTTTGTCGCCACAATTTATTTCAATGTTTTCCTGTTTTTTATTTGTTGTTTGAAACTGAATGAATTGAGTCTTGTTAACATTGAGTGACAGACCATTTGAAGTGAACCAATCTAAGGTTTCTTTAAATTCAGTGACCTCAGTTATCTCTAGACTGCAGTTGGGTGTTTTGTCAGTCATAATGGATGTGTCATCAGCAAACAGAGTGTAATGTACTTTTGTGTCATACAGACAGCAGATGATTGATAAAGATGAGAAAAGCAAGGAGCCATCCACCAAGTCCTGTGGCACTCCACATTTTACTGTGCCCCAGTCAGAGCAGGCGGGTCCCATTGCAGAATTGTTCAATACTACGTTCTGCCTTCTGTCATCTAGCTATGACTCAAGCCACGTCCTTACTTTACCATTTAATTCATAGTGCTTAGTCTTTGTAAGTAGAATTTTGTGATCCACACAGTTAAATGCTTTAGACAGATCACAGAAGATTCCAACTGATGGCATTTCATTGTTTATGCATTCAAGGAGTTGACTGACAAATGAGAAAATGGCGCGTTCAGTCGAAATAACGTTTTGGAATCCAAACCAATGTTTATTAAGGATTATATTTTTATTGAAATGATCCATGATTCTCGTGAACATTGCTTTCGCTAGGATTTTAGAGAGACACGTTAACAATGAAACTGGCCAATAGTTGGAAACATCAGCTTTATCATCTATTTGAACAGTGGTTTCACAATTGCATATTTGAGTCTAGTAGGGGCAGTACCTTTATTTATGGACTCATTAAATATGTGACAGAAAATTTCAAGGATAAATTTGCAGTAGTGATTCATTACTCTGATAGATATATTATTCACACAGTAGAATTTTTATGTTTCAGTCTCTTAAGTTATAATATAGAGTACGAGCATCTGACTAATTTTGTTCTGTGCTGCTTTTTGTAGAAGACTCATGGCTTCAACTCTACACCCTTTACAACCCAATTGATCTGGTACTGTCAAAAATGGTTGTTGAAGATATTGGCAGCTATATCACCTTCATCTACCATGCTTCCATTATGGCATACTTCCATACTGTCCATATCTTCTGTAATTTTTCCTGTCTCTCATTTGCCAACCTTCCAAAAAGTTTTTGTTTTATTATTTCAATTGTCAATTTCACATTTAATAATCATGTTCTTGGATTTATTAATGACACTGACATTCTTTAGGATGCTGCAGTATAATTTGTTGTGGTCCCTATCCTGAGGCTTGTTAGAATTTCTGAGTGAGACATAAAGCATTATCTTTGTTTTACAGGATGTTCTGATTCCCTTAGGAAGCCATTGTCTCCTGTAATCACTTAGATTGGTGTTTTTTGAAATTCTCTGGTTTACATGATGCATTTTTAACAACTGTCCATCATGGTCAGAAGTCTCACTTAAGATTTATGTTACACATGTCGTACCAGTTCTCTTATTGGGGTGTTCTTAGTCACCCTTGTGGGAAACTCAAGGACTGTTCTCAGATTAAAGGAGCTACTTACATTCTCAAAATCTGTTCTGTCATTATTACATGCAAGGAAATTTACATTAAAATTGCCAAGCACGATTATTTTTTTGTGTCTTGAAAACAGGCGAATTAAAAGTGAGTAGATCGTCCAGGGTCTAATTCTTTACTTCAGATGCTAAAATGGCTGCTGTTATGATGAATCATGATACCTAGAGAGCTTGTATACAGAGGGAGAGTGGGGATAATAAAGTTGCCCATGATCCGATGCGACACCATGATTCTTCCACAGATCTCTTTGGATTCGTATGTTCACAGTGCTTTCCGGTGTTGGACTACTGTTTTCAAACATTGCAAGAATGATGGCAATGTATTTGCGTTATTTTTGTTTTTTTTTATACAATTGTTTGTGTTTGTGTTTTTGTCAGCTAGCAGGTTGTATAGTTTTTACACCTGCTGATAGCTTCTACTTCATGCACACATATGTCACAAGCAGACTTTACAAGCTTCCTCCCTACCATTCTCTTAATACTTAAAAGAAATTTCCTAAAGCAGTTCAACTGAGTTCTCAAAAAAACTCGAAAAAAAACACTTTGGAGATTAGAAGATTTTTGATCTCTCTCAAGTACAAAATATGTAGCATTTTTCAACATAATTGGCGATACCTGCATACAGAAATTGGAACAAGTCACCTAACAACATGATATCCTTTTAGAAAAAACTAGAAGCATCATGAATTCAATGCTATGGAAAAAGTGCTTTGGATCGTTCATATCAAATCAGACACAGATTGTAGTTCTAATGTCACCTTAGTCTGGTCTCAAAATCAGTTTACTTTCAGATGCAAAAAATTAAAAATTGGGCCACGAGACTGTATTTCAAATTCCATACTATTGCTTATCTAAATAAATGATATACACACCCCAGAAAGTGTGGTCAATGTCATGCTATTTGTAGATGCTATTAATGTGGTAATAAGTGCACCAAAGTGATTGCTGCTTACAATTAATGATAAATTTCTCCAATTTTTCCACTTATGGTTTAATGCAAACAGGTCAACAATAAATGTAAATAAAACAAATTATGTGCAATTTAGTAACATAAGTCAAAGTGTTAACCTAAATCTGGTGAATCTGGTGTTGGATCACAAAGTCATAGTCACAGTAACATCTACAAAATTTCTGGGGATTAATGTTGGTGAAAATTTAAATTTTAATGACTATATTATAAAACACGCTCAGAAACGCAGTTCAGTTAGTTTTTCTCTTAGAATATTGCAAACGTTTGTACCTCAGAAGGTGCCACGATTCCATAACTTTGTTGGCTATTTTCGATCTCTTGCATCATATGGAATAATTATCTGGGGCTCCACCAGTTGCTGGATCAACAATTCTTTTTTTCGTACTTAAGAGCGCTGTCTGAGTAATAAAATACAGTATTCCATTGACGAACTGGAAACCCATATTCAGAAAACTTAAGATACTAACAGTAAGGAACCAACTTGAACAGTTTCAGACAAAAGCTGACTTTCATAGTTACAATACCCAAAATAGCACAGCACTCCACACAGAAGGAAAAAAGTTGCTAACACACAAAGGCATATGTGTCATATCAATGCTAAACTTAAAAGCAGACAGTTATACTGCATCAGAAAGTTTCAAGACGAAAATAAATTTAAAACACTGTACAAAAAATATGTGCTCGAAAAATGCTTTTATTTGGTAAGTGACTATGTTGAGCAATAAAGTTTTGTAATAAAGTGTATGTTACGTGGAAACTGAAAATACTGTCTTTTCCCCAATACCATTTTCATTATACTTACATTCCTAACGGAAAACTGTTGTCTAATATAAAGTGTTCAATGAGGATTTGCTCTCTGACAAGGATAAAAGTAAACTGCTATGAAAAACTGACTATGATATAATTTTGTATTATTGTACTATATATTATATCACCTTTGTATCATTTGAGTGCATTATTTCATGTATTGCACTTATGTGTTGTATGTATTAACTTGCATATGTATTTTCAGGTTCCTTTTCCTTGAAATCATTTCCCATAAAATTTACATACCCATTTGGGCAACATCCATACGATACTAATTCCATATGGATGGATAACTAAATATATAAATTAAAAAATTATTAAAATGAGAACTCCTGGAAAATATATGACCAAAGTAAATAGAGTGTACCAAAAACTGATGCAAGCTAAAAGTAGAAATGTCATAGAACAAAAGTATAAAGATTGTACCTGGTACAAGAGCTATAAGAATATCCACGACCCACTATGACCCATCAACTTGAGTGCAATGCAGTACTATGCTATCAACAAGAAAATCCCAACATACTCAAGACCAAATTCCATTCACCCAGTGGCTCCTATGCACACCGCTGGAAATTGGAAATCTCGCTGATACTGAAGAACACTAACTTGTATGTCAGACATCAGGAAAAAATTAGCAAGTATCCGAAGAACACCACCCAGCACAGTAACACTGATGAGCTTCCTGCACCCATATGAAGGGCCTTAGATGAACATGAAGATAAATGTCTTACACTGCTTAAAGCGACAGGCAGTATTTACATATTATCAAAAACTGGACAGTAGTGAAGAAGATTCTTGGATGTACATGACTACACAACATCACAATCTTTAACAAATTATCAATTATTGTGAGAAATATGTTTTCCGTCTCAAGAGAACTGCAATGTGAAGTCTACAAGCCTGTCACTATAGAAATTACTCAATGGACGTTCTTATAGAATTTACATACTAAAGACTGAAGTGTTAATACGTTGCAATATACATAATTATCTATAAATCGAGTTCGTTTTCTGTTGATTAGTTGGTTAGTTAGCTACTTTCATGCTCCATGGATCACGTTGTGTGATAAATCATTGTGCCTGCTGGACTCGGTCAGGATGGGGAAATGAGCTGGAAGTAGGGCGTTCAGCGGCGTTCAGAGAAAACCTTCCAAAGAAAAGACTGATTCCAGTCACATTTTAATCACAGGAGGCTGCCGCTGTTAAACTGAGAGGCACTGCACTCCCAAAGTGATGAACTGCTGGACAAGTCATATCACACACCAAGCTGGTGGGTAAGAGAGCATTCCAAAAATCTATGCACTCACACCTACCTGTCCAATCAGCCCCATGTGACCACCTCCCAGTCCTCTGACTGGTGGGCGGAAGGTAATTCAGTGGTGCTGAAACATAGTGTCTGGAGTAAGTGGTACTACTGAGGGAAAAAAATGTTCAGATGCGTGTGAAATCTTATGGGATTTAACTGCTAAGGTCATCAGTCCTTAAGCTTACACACTAATTAACATAAATTATCCTAAGGACAAACACACAAACACACACACCCATGCCCGAGGGAGGATTCGAACTTCCGCCAGGACCATCCGCACAGTCCATGACTGCAGCACCTTAGACCGCTCAGCTAATCCTGCACAGCGACTACTGAGGGACAATGTCACATTAACTGAGCGTGGGAGTTATGCAAAACACCTAATACTATGCCAGCCCAGGCTCCACCACTGTCTTACTAAACAGACAATTAAAATGGGAAATTCGAAATAAAGTTTGAAAATCTGTTTTTCCTGTCAATAAGACTGCCCACCACACACATTTACTCCCCCTTCCATGGGAGTCCTTTCTCAGATCATACAAATTATTTACAAATTCTAAAAGTGAATGAAAATTGTGCAGTCCTAAAGTACTGACTACAATCCGAGTGGCACAGCAATGTGAACAGCATCAAGAAGGTGCTGACCCGCACGCCAATGGAAAGAACAGGCAGTGTCACAACTCCAGGAATATCAGTGCCCCTTTCAATAGTGACTTAACCAGTCGCCCACCGCTGGTCGGTACCCAGTTATGTCACAGACTTCAAGAGCATCTGTACTGAGTAATAGGAAGGCGATACTTAGCCTGTGTTCTGTGAGTAGCAGAAGTATGTAAAAGTACTCGCATGTAGGAGACACAGTAAGCATATCAAGCCACCTCATAACAAGAAGTCAAGTTGTGTTTCTTTCCTTTTTAGAAATAAAGAAATAATCTACAAGTATTATGTAAGATCATTTTGGATTCATGCCCAACTTCTCTCCTTACTTGCTTGTGTCGCTGCTGACTCCCACATTAGCTAACACAAGACTAATTTAAATGGGTCCTGCAGAAGTTCTGCTGACATTTACGTTAGTATGGGACCTTAGATATATTTGGGGGTTCGAATTGCAGCAAAACGTTTTAAATTGCACAGTTTGGTATTGATATTTATGAAAATCAAGTGCAGAATGGTCACATGGAACTTGTTAAGAAACTAAGCAAAATTACAAAGAAGTGGTCCTGTAAGTTGGGTCTTGATGCTACACTGTCGTTCTTAGGGTGGTGTCAAGAGGATGACTACTGTCAAAGCCAGTGGACAGCATGAGGGCACTGTTAAGGTGGTCAACACGACAGTGGCTAAGTGACACACGGCAGGGCTTGGGCGCCATGGTGTAGGGCTGCAGTGGAAACTTATGGGGCTGCTGCCACTGTAGTAGAATTGGCAGGCTCATTGAGTAGGCCTCATGGGTTACAGGTTACTGTAACACTCAAGGATGGGGCTAGCATCAGTGGAAGAATTCAGGATGTGGGGCCATTGAAAAGTAAACGTAGCACAGTTATTATTAACATATATGCTGTGTAATGGGCGTTGCTCAACACATAAAGACTATTACGCCATGTCTGTGACTGTGGTTTACAAAAATGTGTATTCATCTCAATTTCTTAGTAAAAATTACAAAATAACCCTTGTGCCTGATATGAATGACTCTGCATGACCTTATGCAAAGACACAAAAATTGATTATTTAAAGGAAACATCAATGTAATACCATAGACCACTAATCTCTACATCTTAATATGATGGAGGACCATGCCTGAAGTATGTTTCGGTATTATTCACGACATTTGTCCGATTGCTGTTGCTGAGTTGTGGCCATGGCTTAAAACATTTACAATAGCCACAGGCATACAAGATTCATACAATAAAGCAGACAAGGATTAGATTCAGAGGGACAAATAAGAATTGACACACACTACCAACTTTTGTCAACACATGTTTGCTTGTACTGGGCTGCACCCAGCTGCATTAAGGCAGTTCATTTCGTTACTTAGCGATATATACATGACAAAAAATTCACTTAACTCAATGTCCAAGTTAAGAGGAAGGGGGAAACTATCATTCTTCACAGAGCAAAATCATGTGACCTAATAAACACAAATACAAAAACAGAAAGGTGGAGCTAAATAATCTTATAGTAAAAACAACAGTCATTATTAGTAGCTAGAGTAGTAGTGGGCATAATGAACTCTTCCTGTCTTCCATTTCTCAAACCCCTGAACTTGTGAAGGAACGTAAAAAAATTGTTTCCTTGTATCTGTTTAAACTGTTACTGGCTCTGTCAAGTGTTTCCTTATGGAATTTTCTATCAAAAAAATGGCTCTGAGCACTATGGGACTTAACTTCTGAGGTCACCAGTCCCCTAGAACTTAGAACTACTTAATCCTAACTAACCTAAGGACATCACACACATCCATGCCCGAGGCAGGATTCGAACCTGCGACCGCAGCGAGCACCTAGAACCGCTCGGCCACCCCGGCCGGCGAATTTTCTCTCATCTTAAACATTTCTGAATCAGGGTGACTGTTCCAAAAGTGAATTTTCGTGTGTTTTCGCACTTTAGTTACTTGTATTCAACTTACTGCGACCATAACAATCGGTTTGTTGAGTCGAATACTCTTTTAGGCAGCACCAATGGTTCTCCAGTTACCAACTTATCTGTGTAGATCGGAAGTTTCATACCGATGTGACGAATAAAAGGAGTTCAGTATTAAATGTAATATGCAGCGTGGCTCCTTAAAGTAACACTGGACTGATTCGGTGGTAAATATTTAAGTTGTGTCTGCCTTTAGGCGAATAAATCAAAATAATTTGGCTCATGGTTATATGGTTTGTTTTCATGTGTAGAATGTATCATGATACTAGCAGTAAAATAACATCAGTTTTTCACGATTGGGTTTACATATAATGCTGTAACATGTGATTCAACTGCAGTGTTTGCACTAGTTATGTTAGTCTTCAGATATCATATTATATGACATCATAGGGCGGCATGTACAAATCCAAGAGTATCTCCAGTGTGGTATTAATTACACTAGCCAGTAGTAAAAATATAACTGGGATGAAATAAATGTTTGTTGACGATATCGGCTACACAGACAATGAAAACGACAATGAAAAACTAGACTTAGCTCTCTTTCTAAGTTAAATGGAGTGCATTAAATTATAACTGTATTTTATTCACATTCATTGTCTATCCCCTCCCTACAGACTTCTAAATCCATCTGACAGTAAACAGACTGATGAAGTTTCAGGTAACAGTAGTTGTGTGTATTTTGTCGCTACTTTTACGCCAGGCTCGTAACAACAGGTGGAAGAGGAAGAGAAAGGGAGGAGTGGAGCATGTTTCATTTAAGCGTAGTTCCAGTCTGTTAAATGCTGTGTTCTGTTCTTGTGCTGGAAGAACATATTACTGAAATATAGTTAGTGTGTGTGGTCTTTGTAATTCCTGTGATTCAATATGTCTCGAAAATGCGTAAACAGTGTTGACAGTTTTTGCTGCATTTGCGGACAGGCTACAGTGAAATCGCAAAGGAGGCCAATAGGAGGCACACAGCCTGTACTTTGAGTGAGAAATCGGGGACCATGAAAAACCCTAGGCTCCCCACTTATGTTGCATGTCTTGTGTCTCGACTCTTCATTCATAGCTGAATCGTATGAGATCCTCCATAGGCTTTGTTATATCCATGATCTAGCAAGAATCATCAAACCATGTGAAGGCTATTGTTTTTGTATGACAACTCCATTAACACATGGTTTTTCCAAGAACAAAATAAATCTTCTTTGACACATCCTAACATACCATCAGGTATGTGATGAGTGCCTCATGGAAATGGACTGCCTGGACCATCTCCTTCAAAATCCACTTCTTCGAAAGATCCTGATTTTTGTGTATAACGTGTGTGTGTACAGAGCTTACAAAACAACGCAGTGTCAACCTTATTATCTGGTGAGATATTTGGAACTGCTGGAAGGTAAAGCTGAACTGTTGACTTCAAGACTACAACAATGGAATTGCCCTGTTAAGACGGTAAATGTGACTATGTCCTTTAACCTCCATATGCCATTTCTTCCATTTTTAGGAAGTGAAAAGCACTTGGTATTTTGTAGTGATGTACGGGGACTAATGGCAGCTATAGCTAATGACTACGAAACTAATCAGTGAATATTGTTCATCGACTCCTTCAAAGTATCAAGCATTTGCTATTGGCTAATGGCAAGGTCTTACCATCGATTCTGACTTGGTCTGCACCTAGTATGGAAGAAACATGTGATAACATGAAACAGTTGTTATTGCAATTGAACTATGATAAGTTTAAACGGCAGATTTCTGGGAATCTGAATGTCATGGGCATATTACTTGTGCTACAACATGGCTACAACCATTCTGTTGCTTCCTGTGCCTTTGGGGTAGCTATGCCAAAGCACTTCATTATAAAAAGAAAGATTGACCTGAATGTCAACCATTTGGAACAGGATATCACAATGTTATGCACAAAGCACTTGTCGAATATGAGAACATATTTCGCCCTGCTCTTCATATAAAATTGGGTGTAAAGAAAAACTTCGTGAAGGCCATGAACTAAACATGGGAAGCACTTCTCTATCTGCACGAGAAAGCTTCATGTCTTAGTGAAACGAAAATGAAAGAGGGATTTTTCGTGGGTCGCCAGACATGCAAACTGTACAAAGATGAGCATTTCAACACCGTCCTGACAGGTGATGAAAAGTTAGCTTGGGATGCCTTTGTTCAAGTGTCAACAAACTTTCAAAGAAATAAGAGGGCAGAAAAACATAAGGATCTTATGGCAAATCTTCTGCACTGCTACATTAGACTAGGGTGCAACACATCCTTAAAGTTACATTTCCTGGATTACCACTTGGACTTCTTTCCAGACAATTGTGGTGCTGTAACCTAGGAGAACAGAGAATGCTCCCGCAAGCAAATTTCGGATATGGAAAACAGATACCAGGGAAACTAGATGGCATCAATGTTAGTCGATTACTGCTGGACACTAATAAGGGAATCGCCAACAGAAAACCATGCAAAGCTGTTGCACATTCAGTGACCATCCTCCAGCGGATAACACCAACATAATTACATGCACAAGATTATTTAAGCAATAATGTAAAATTATTTTAACTTCAAAACAAGAGCTAATATTGCATTTTCATTAGCGTTGTCGTTTTCAGGACAACCAAGAACATAACAATTGGCTATTTTCATGCCAGTTACAGTAAACAAATTGGCTAGTGTTATAAGAAATTGGTAACAGCTTTAATACTGTGTTTGATCACTAAAGGTCGTCTATGTCTCCAAATACTTTATTCCAGTGTGTTGTGCTGGGGCTCTTTTGTTCAAAAGTTCGATTTAACATGACATGTTTGTGCAGCATGTAATGGTTGCCTAGTCGTAGATATTGCTAATTGCTATAATCGCACTATTTCACTCCAATTTACGGAGCTTGTTAGCACTTGATGTTAGGTTGGCACCATTAAAATGCATTGTGGTAATCGCTGCTGCTTGCTGGATCGCTGCTGTGTCTCGATGCTGATCTTGGCTCTAAATCTGGTTGCCTAGGGTTAAAAACATGAGGTCCCGTGTTTTTTTATGTGCTTTTGATGATAAAGAACGAGCGAAACCAACAAATATGCAAACTTCAAATATTTATTACTCTGGTGGCCATCTTAACTCCACTGTCCACCAAAGACCATGACACAACACAAAGTAGTACTTCCTTTACATGTTCTTTGCATTGTTTATCCACCTCAAACAATAACACACAAAGACACTTTACCAAAGTGATGTTCCGACTGCCTCCTGACCATTCTTGCTGCTTGTATTTATAACATTGTCAAAGAACTACTAAAAAGAGATATAGTTTATAAGTCACATGTACATCTGTTATCATAATTTGTGCAGAAAAGTTATTAATTTGAATCGTGTGATATAATTTAACATGTTATTAAAATGACAAACAGATTTGTTGGCTTGACAGAATAATTCTTTGTTACAAAAAGGCCGTTTTTTAGAAGTTTGTCAATTGACTTCTCTAATTTGCATAAATAAGTAAATAACATGAATTATTAAGAATTACATTGGATTTCGTCTAAAATAGGATTGATTACGTGAATACTGAGTGAAAACGCTCCTAGTGAACAAATAGGTTTCACTGGGTTATTTTTATTTAAGGAGATCCAAAATACCTAAGTTGGCCACTATTTTTCGTACTTCATGTTAATTATTTAAGATGAACTTAGCGTTTTTACATGATGACATTTGCTGTATCAGTGATCAAGTGATATTAACTTTTGTGTGGGTCAGTTATTCAGTATAATTTAATGGGTTGACTGTTTATGGAGACATGTTCTGCAATCATTGTTAACATACACAATAACTTTTCTATAATCATAAACACTCGTTAAACTGGTTGAATTTGGAGGGTATCGCATACTTCATTAAAGTAAAGTCTTTAATATGTTCCGTTACAGTACCCCCCTCGGGTAATATCATTTACAGAATGTTAATGATATTAGCCGACTAGGACAAATGTGTCAAATGGTTAAAATTTGGAAAAGTACTACTTTAATAATTTTTTTTGTTTTACTATGCATAATGTGTATGTATACAATGACCGTTTCCTGCAAATATTTCAGTTGTGTTGTTTCAAATGCACTTTGTGTTATGGCTCTCAGTATGACAGCATAATAAAAATATTTAGTAATATATGAAAGTAAAAAAAACTGTTAATCTTTGCTCCCAGTGAGCCACATGGAAAATGATCAGAAACAGACACAAATATATCACATGCGATCTTAAGATATATAAAAATATATGAAATGATAATTAAATAGACACTACCGTCATATATAGTTAAAAAAATATATGTAATTTATTTCAAAGTCAGCTCTCATTGAGTCACAGAATAATCAAGATAATAGAAGGAACATAAATATATTACATAGATGGACAGGTCAGATGTCCATAGGAAAATATTGCAACTGTCTGCTCTTTTTGAGCCACATAAAGTAAATGAAAACAAAGAACATAATTATAAGTATGGACATGATATATAAACACAAACACTAGAGAAGTCACATGTATGAATATAATGTGCATTTGAAAAGAAAGAAAAGTTTTTTTAAAAATATTGTCTCCCATTGAGACACATAGTCAAGATAGTACAAGAACATATGAATACCGAAACTGCACACTTAAATTGGTCACAACATAACACAAACATCACACTTGGTGAACATCTGATTAGCTGTAGAAAATTGTACACAAATCTTATGCCTAAGAAAAGAATAGTAACAAAATGATGGGTCTTGCACAACAATTTTTTACATTGTCTTTTATATTTGGCGCAAGTATGTCCCATATTCAACAATACAAACAGAAAGTAATAAATGTTTGTCACCTCTTTGGGTGCATGGTTAAACTTGCCCCTTGCAAGTAAAGAAGATGTCTCCAAATTTAATATTCAATAGTGACAAAAAAATATAAAAACATTGTCTCAGAGATCTGGAACTTTTCCAGGGTCTATAGGATGAGTGGTAGTTGCTATCTGACACACCCAGTAAAAATCTTTGCTGGTAAAACGCTTTACGGAAAATGGGTAAGTTGTTGTATTCAAACAGGGAAATGTGCTTGATCATGTTTATATGGTTTCAATTCAGTGATGTTTCTTAATCCAAATAACCTTCTTTATCTGGGAAAGATAAGTCTATATGCATTAGGATGTGGGCTTTCTTTTATTTCAAATGGACAAATGTCAATGTTTACTTTAACATATGGACAACCTAGCTCAACATCTTTGTCTATTTCAGTATTTTCAAACAATAGATCATTTTCAATTTCTTTAGTTCCCAAGTCTATTTCCTCTTTCCTACACTTAGACACATCCCTCTCTGTTTGCAAAGCATTGACATTTAAATATAAACCTTTGTTTTTATCTGTTCCTCTTAACACTGTGTTGTCACTTAACGAACTACTGTTTTCACCCCATTTTTTATGAAGTCCACTATGGATTCTTATCCACCATGTAGGATACAAGGTTGCACTTACCTTTGCTAATTCTTTCCAAAAGGCATCTTTGTTTATACAGTTTCCATAGTTTTTCCACAAAACTTCTAAAAACTTTTCCCCTTTTTCTTGAAAACACACATTTACATTCCATCCTTTTATATTTTCTTTAATATTATTATTATTATTACCATTCTCATAGATTAGTGTTTCATAGTTCCCAACAGGCAGTAGCTTGTCATCAGATACACATTCCCTAGTCTGCATTTCACTTAAATTAACCTCATTATTACCCATATTTGTCACATCACTTACCTTCACCACATAATCACTTTTCAATTCTACAAATACTTTTATTTCTTCCTTCACACTCTCATCAATATCATCACTTGATTTAGGATCATTATTTAAATGTCCCTCTATTACTTCTTCCTCCTCCTCCACAACAACCCCATCTTCAGTTTCCCCCCTATGTATCTGAATCTCAGCAATTGAGTCTTTGGCTCCATTAAACACTTCGTCATCCCCCTTCTTATCAACTAAACCCCCCAAAATAGATTCTATTTGTGGTGTATCTGACTTGTTATTAACACCAGTATCTTTTTCAGCCCAACTATGAAACTCTGCAATACCTTCAACTTCTGCACTTTCACTAACTACCTGTGCTTGAACACTGTTTTTATTAACTGTATCACTTTTACTCATAGTATCCCAAAACCTTTTATTAAATTTTAATTTATTCATTCTAACAACATCAGTATTTTCATGGTATTTACTCTTTACATTGTATCCTCTCCTTTTCCAGTTTCGGTTATGTGTTGTCCTGTCATAATATTGTGTAGCCCCAAAACTACGGACATCTAGTGGGACTGCCCACCGTTTCCCGGCTGGTTCCCTCGGTCTGTCCGTTTGTAGTTGTCGTTTTGTTCACTAGTTTCAACAAACCCCCTTCTATCTTGTTCTCTTCTCCAATACCTATTTCTATCATTCCTGTTATCTCTTCTCCATCCTCCCTCCTGTGTATTGTTTCTGAAATCATTTTTATATCTCCTATCTCCCCTATTTGGAGCATTATTTCCTGAATTTTCAAAGTCTCTCCTCCCATAATAATCTCTATTTACATTCCTGTTCCACCCCCCATACTGGTTGTTGCCAGAGCCAAAACTTTGATTATTTTCTCTTTCCAAGGCCCTATCGAATCTATCTACAAATTTCAGGAACTCTTACATTGAATCGTCTGGTCCATGGACCAATTCCCACTGCAGTCTCTCTGGTAATCTTATTTTTAAAACATCAATTTGTGTCATAATATCAAAAGAGTTATTCAAATGAACAAGTTTTTTCAATTGATCTCTGCAAAATTTTTGCATTCCCCCTACTTTCCCTCTATACACTGGTCCATTTAGAAATTCTGACTTTAATCTGGCTTGTATGGATTGTGACCAAAATTTAAAATAAATTTAGCTTCAAACTCTCCAAAAGTATTCCAAGAATCATTATTCTCATTTGCCCAGGATAGGGCCTCCCCTTCTAGAAACCGTTTTACTAACTTAATTTTTATGTTATCTCACATTCCTACAACAAACATATCCTTACATTGGTGAATAAAGTCAATAGGGTGCAGATTTTCACCAGGAAAGCATTTCACTTGGATGTGCCCATACATTGTATTTTGATTGTAAAACATTTGTTTTGACATCAATGCATCTTCCAATTGTGTATATTTAGTGTGTATATTTTCTACTTTTGATCTAATCTTTCAACTTCAGTATCTACTCTGTTGTAGATGACAGCAATGCTGTCTGTGTTAGCTTGTATGTTTTCATTTAAACTTTCAACTTTAACTTGAAATTCTTTTCTGAAGTGTATCATCTGTTCTCTAGTGTCCTTACTGAGGGTAGTTTTAATTTCCTCACACTTCTCATTGAGATGAGTACTTAATAGATCTAAATTCAAACTTAACTTATCCAGCCTATCTGTGTTTTCTTTTAGTTTCAAACTTACTTGTTCACTCGATTGTTTAAGTTGCGAGCTTATTTGAGTTGCAAACTCTGCTAGCCACTCTGTTAAGTTTAATTGTTCACCACCCCCTGGTTCAATTTTTACATTTCCTACGATATCCTCACTCTCAGGTAGAGACATGTTCACTATTAATTTTGTAAATGACAACAACAACAACAAAATACCTTGCTTTATGTAGCTATGCTATGATGTCGTGGTCGGTGTTCTTGTTGACTTTCTTCACTTTTATTCGGTTTTATCGAAGCTGAAGTCTTGATTGATGAATTCCATTGACATAATCCAGACGTTAATCTTCCGAGCGGTGTGATAATAGTTTTTCATAGTCGCACATACACACGTTTTTTTGTTTTTCACTTTGACATATTTTCACTGTGGCCACACTGCATAAATAAACTTTTTTTGGAGTGCTAAGCACTTACGAAATTTATCGCTGCACTATTATCATCGATGCACTTAAAGATCCCGGCTGAGCCCCCACTTTTGTAATGGTCACCTAGTCATAGATATTGCTAATTGCTATAATCGCACTATTTCACTCCAATTTACGGAGCTTGTTAGCACTTGATGTTAGGTTGGCACCATTAAAACGCATTGTGGTAATCGCTGCTGCTTGCTGGATCGCTGCTGTGTCTCGATGCTGGTGCTGGCTCTAAATCTGGTTGTCTATGGTTAAAAACATGAGGTCCCGTGTTTTTTTATGTGCTTTTGATGATAAAGAACGAGCGAAACCAACAAATATGCAAACTTCAAATATTTATTACTCTGGTGGCCATCTTAACTCCACTGTCCACCAAAGACCATGACACAACACAAAGTAGTACTTCCTTTACATGTTCTTTGCATTGTTTATCCACCTCAAACAATAACACACAAACACACTTTACCAAAGTGATGTTCCGACTGCCTCCTGACCCTTCTTGCTGCTTGTATTTATAACATTGTCAAAGAACTACTAAAAAGAGATATAGTTTATAAGTCACATGTACATCTGTTATCATAATTTGTGCAGAAAAGTTATTAATTTGAATCGAGTGACATAACTTAACATGTTATTAAAATGACAAACAGATTTGTTGGCTTGACAGAATAATTCTTTGTTACAAAAAGGCCGTTTTTTAGAAGTTTGTCAATTGACTTCTCTAATTTGCATAAATAAGTAAATAACATGAATTATTAAGAATTACATTGGTTTTCGTCTAAAATAGGATTGATTACGTGAATACTGAGTGAAAACGCTCCTAGTGAACAAATAGGTTTCACTGGGTTATTTTTATTTAAGGAGATCCAAAATACCTAAGTTGGCCACTATTTTTCGTACTTCATATTAATTATTTAAGATGAACTTAGCGTTTTTACATGATGACATTTGCTGTATCAGTGATCAAGTGATATTAACTTTTGTGTGGGTCAGTTATTCAGTATAATTTAATGGGTTGACTGTTTATGGAGACATGTTCTGCAATCATTGTTAACACACACAATAACTTTTCTATAATCACAAATGCTCATTAAACTGGTTGAATTTGGACGGTATTGCATACTTCATTAAAGTAAAGTCTTTAATATGTTCTGTTACAAGCAGGAATTGTGTAATACCTATGCGTAGGGGGCAGGCTCGCTACGAGCTCAAAATCTGTAAAAGCCCTTCAGAGCCATGCTTTCTGCCAGTAACTTCAATGCAGGTACTCTGGGTGTGTGGGAGTAAGTGTATTAAGAAGAAATGATGCATCACATGCATGTTAAATACTGCACAATGGCTTTTATTAGCAAAGTTTTTAAACTCTACTCTACTGGGTCACCAGTGCACTCTACAGCGCCTGGCTCATGGAGCAGTTCATTGCTTATCAGTGTTCAGTATGTGTCGTCTCAGCAGGTTTGGATTGTGCACCTGCCCAAGTGGCTTGTGGCACTCGTCGCTGTGTGTCGCTGTGGCATCACAGGCAGTTGCTATGAAGAATATTCACGGCTAGTAGGCGGCAATTTTCCATTTTATGAAGCTGCTTCATCACCTACATTGATTTGCAGTACACGCAGGAGCACCACCATGTAAAGAGTAGGCCTCGGCGCGCTCGGTATGACATCACCCAGAGCAGACCAGGCTTGGCGAGTTACTGTTTTCACAGAATCGGAATGCATCATCTGCAGTCTTTCTCAAACGATTATACAGAACCTCTGCGATAAAAAACTGATTTCTACGTTATTTATATCTTTATATGTAATCTTCCGTCCCCCATGAACCATGGACCTTGCCGTTGGTGGGGAGGCTTGCGTGCCTCAGCGATACAGATGGCCGTACCGTAGGTGCAACCACAACGGAGGGGTATCTGTTGAGAGGCCAGACAAACATGTGGTTCCTGAAGAGGGGCAGCAGCCTTTTCAGTAGTTGCAGGGGCAACAGTCTGGATGATTGACTGATCTGGCCTTGTAACATTAACCAAAACGGCCTTGCTGTGCTGGTACTGCGAACGGCTGAAAGCAAGGGGAAACTACAGCCGTAATTTTTCCCGAGGACATGCAGCTTTACTGTATGATTAAATGATGATGGCGTCTTCTTGGGTAAAATATTCCGGAGGTAAAATAGTCCCCCATTCGGATCTCCGGGCAGGGACTACTCAAGAGGACGTCGTTGTCAGGAGAAAGAAAACTGGCATTCTACGGATCGGAGTGTGGAATGTCAGATCCCTTAACTGGGCAGGTAGGTTAGAAAATTTAAAAAGGGAAATGGATAAGTTAAAGTTAGATATAGTGGGAATTAGTGAAGTTCGGTGGCAGGAGGAACAAGACTTTTGGTCAGGTGATTACAGGGTTATAAATACAAAATCAAATAGGGGTAATGCAGGAGTAGGTTTAATAATGAATAAAAAAATAGGAGTGCGGGTTAGCTACTACAAACAGCATAGTGAATGCATTATTGTGGCCAAGATAGACACAAAGCCCATGCCTACTACAGTAGTACAAGTTTATATGCCAACTAGCTCTGCAGATGATGAAGAAATTTATGAAATGTATGACGAGATAAAAGAAGTTATTCAGGTAGTGAAGGGAGACGAAAATTTAATAGTCATGGGTGACTGGAATTCGTCAGTAGGAAAAGGGAGAGAAGGAAACATAGTAGGTGCATATGGATTGGGGGGAAGAAATGAAAGAGGAAGACGCCTTGTAGAATTTTGCACAGAGCATAACTTAATCATAGCTAACACTTGGTTCACGAATCATAAAAGAAGGTTGTATACCTGGAAGAATCCTGGAGATACTAAAAGGTATCAGATAGATTATATAATGGTTAGACAGAGATTTAGGAACCAGGTTTTAAATTTAAGACATTTCCAGGGGCAGATGTGGATTCTGACCACAATCTATTGGTTATGAACTGCAGATTGAAACTGAAGAAACTGCAAAAAGGTGGGTATTTAAGGAGATGGGACCTGGATAAACTGAAAGTACCAGAGGTTTTAGAGAGTTTCAGGGAGAGCATAAGGGAACAATTGACAGGAATGGGGGAAAGAAATACAGTAGAAGAAGAATGGGTAGCTCTGAGGGATGAAGTAGTGAAGGCAGCAGAGTATCAAGTAGGGAAAAAGACGAGGACTTATAGAAATCCTTGGGTAACAGAAGAAATATTGAATTTAATTGATGAAAGGAGAAAGTATAAGAATGCAGTAAATGAAGCAGGCAAAAAGGAATACAAATGTCTCAAAAATGAGATCGACAGGAAGTGCAAAATGGCTAAGCAGGGATGGCTAGAGGACAAATGTAAGGATTTAGAGGCTTGTCTCACTAGGGGTAAGATAGATACTGCCTACAGGAAAATTAAAGAGACCTTTGGAGAGAAGAGAACCACTTGTATGAATATGAAGAGCTCAGATGGCAACCCAGTTCTAAGCAAAGAAGGGAAGGCAGAAAGGTGTAAGGAGTATATAGAGGGTCTATACAAGGGCGATGTACTTGAGGACATTATTATGGAAATGGAAGAGGATGTAGATGAAGATGAAGTGGGAGATAAGATACTGCGTGAAGAGTTTGACACAGCACTGAAAGACCTGAGTCGAAACAAGGCCCCGGGAGTAGACAACATTCCATTAGAACTACTGATGGCCTTGGGAGAGCCAGTCCTGACAAAACTCTACCATCTGGTGAGCAAGATGTATGAGACAGGCGAAATACCCACAGACTTCAAGAAGAATATAATAATTCCAATCCCAAAGAAAGCAGGTGTTGACAGATGTGAAAATTACCGAACTATCAGTTTAATAAGTCACAGCTGCAAAATACTAACGCGAATTCGTTACAGACGAATGGAAAAACTGGTAGAAGCTGACCTTGGTGAAGATCAGTTTGGATTCCGTAGAAATGTTGGAACATGTGAGGCAATACTAACCTTACGACTTATCTTAGAAGAAAGATTAAGAAAAGGCAAATCTACGTTTCTAGCATTTGTAGACTTAGAGAAAGCTTTTGACAACGTTAACTGGAATACTCTCTTTCAAATTCTGAAGGTGTCAGGGGTAAAATACAAGGAGCGGAAGGCTATTTACAATTTGTACAGAAACCAGATGGCAGTTATAAGAGTCGAGAGGCATGAAAGGGAAGCAGTGGTTGGGGAAGGAGTGAGACGGGGTTGTAGCCTCTCCCCGATGTTATTCAATCTGTATATTGAGCAAGCAGTAAAGGAAACAAAAGAAAAATTCGGAGTAGGTATTAAAAGTCATGGAGAAGAAGTAAAAACTTTGAGGTTCGCCGATGACATTGTAATTCTGTCAGAGACAGCAAAGGACTTGGAAGAGCAGTTGAATGGAATGGACAGAAGCAAAACGAGGATAATGGAATGTAGTCGAATTAAATCGGGTGATGCTGAGGGGATTAGATTAGGAAATGAGACACTTAAAGTAGTAAAGGAGTTTTGCTATTTAGGGAGTAAAATAACTGATGATGGTCGAAGTAGAGAGGATATAAAATGTAGACTGGCAATGGCAAGGAAATCGTTTCTGAAGAAGAGAAATTTGTTAACATCGAGTATAGATTTAAGTGTCAGGAAGCCATTTCTGAAAGTATTTGTATGGAGTGTAGCCATGTATGGAAGTGAAACATGGACGATAAATAGTTTGGACAAGAAGAGAATAGAAGCTTTCGAAATGTGGTGCTACAGAAGAATGCTGAAGATTAGATGGGTAGATCAGATAACTAATGAGGAGGTATTGAATAGAATTGGGGAGAAGAGAAATTTGTGGCACAACTTGACTAGAAGAAGGGATCGGTTGGTAGGACATATCCTGAGGCACCAAGGTATCACCAGTTTAGTATTGGAGGGCAGAGTGGAGGGTAAAATCGTAGAGGGAGACCAAGAGACGATGAATACACTAAACAGATTCAGAAGGATGTAGGTTGCAGTAGGTACTGGGAGATGAAGAAGCTTGCATAGGATACAGTAGCATGGCGAGCTACATCAAATCAGTCTCTGGACTGAAGACCACAACAACAACAACAAATTTAAAAAAGTATTTCTTAAAAACTATAAAATGAATAAAGTAGATTTTAGTACAGTTGACTCTATTAGCATCACATAACGTACAGAAAAATATGAAGGTCCTGCATCAAATAGTTTTTTCAGAAACGGGTCAAATACTTGCCTAAATTAACATGGGTTAGATAGGCAGGATGTGGTCCCCATAACGATTTTACGTACTGAAAAATTGTGTACTGCAGCTACTAATCTAGGGTCTGGTGAAACTCTATCTGCACTAATAACATGTCCCAGGTACTGGCCTTGTGACTTAGCAAATTAACACTTCTCTATCCTCGAACTTAAGTGTGCACTTTGCAACATAGGCAACACACTCGTTAATCTATCTCTGTGTTCCTCAGTTGTCCTGAAAAGAAAAAAAATATTATGCAGTCTAGGTACACAAGACACATACTAAGCTTCAGACCTCTCAACAGTATGTCAGGAAAACCCTGAAAAGCGGCAGGTGCATTCCTTAGACCAAAAGCCGTACATAGAAACTCATGTAATCTAGTAGGAACCAGAAAGAGGTGTTGGGTCCATCTTGTGGTGCAATCGGAATTTTGTCGTATCCAGGGTGTATATCGTAGGTGGTAAAATACTTCCAATTCCATGACTGGTCCAATGTTTCATTCATACATTGTAGAGGGTATGTATGAGGGATAATGACTTTATTTACCACCCTGATATCGACACATAGACGACAGGAATTTTCTCCATTTAAAGATTTTTCCTGTCAACAACTACTGGTGACGACCATGGGCTTGCAGAAGGTTGAAGTATCCCTGCAGCCAACTGATACTGAATAGTTTGCTCAATGACAGATTGCATATGAAATGTTTCTGGTATATGAAATGGTTTCTGATCGGTCTGTCTAGAATCTCCTGTGGGAATTTCCTCCTGTACAAGGTCAGTTGCTGGCAAATACTGCCATTCCTCAAATAGCCACCAATATTGCTCCATAGTTAGGTACAAAAGATTCTGATCTGACTTAAGAAAATGCCCCAATTCCTCCCGCAATTGATTCCTTAACAGAGATGTAATTTCACAAACCTTTGTTACTGGAAAATTCTTCGTCTTACTATGCTCAAACTGTTCTTCGCATTGAACTGTTTCTGCAACCTCTTCTTCACCTGCAAATAGCATTGCACGTGGAATCTTGATATCGCTTTGGCTGAAATTTTTAACACAAGCTCGTACTCTAAACTTTCTTCCTGAAACTTCTGGTTTGCCTATGCCTGTCTTAACATGCATTTGCAGAAGTCGTTCTGGACGAGCGGATCGATCAGAAAGTCCGACCTCGGCGGTATTCGAGTTTTCACATCAATCTAGAGAACTTTTCCTATACCTCCGCTGATGCTGACAGGGGTTGTAATTTTTAACACACTCGTGAGGGGTTTTATTGGTACTTATGGAAGATGCCTCATACCACAAGATCCTTGCGACTGAGGCGTCCACTTAATGGCAAAGCAGTGGACTGCCTCACTGAATTGAATTGTTTTGTGATCTATCGCCGCCTGAAAACAGTGCAGAAAATCATTCCCTAAAATGGCATCCAAATCTCATCAGTCTCCTCACTACTTCCATGTCAAACCTATATTTTTTGCTGTCCGTATCCAAATCGACAAAACAAGTTCTAGCCAGTATGATTATCTCCTCACATAAGCCCCTTGAGTGCACACTTCTCATGTTGGGACGAAAATCAAACACTTCCCTCTTAGCTTACTTTCTAGTACTAAATTCCCCGCCTCATTAATTATTCCTCTCTTAACTGGAATCATGGTTTTGGCTGGGGTCGAGAGTGGGTGGCAGGGTCTAGCCCTCGCTTGTTTCATTGGTTCGTTGGTTCGTTGGTTTTGGGGAAGGAGACCAGACAGCGTGGTCATCGGTCTCATCGGATTAGGGAAGGATGGGGAAGGACGTCGGCTGTGCCCTTTCAGAGGAACCATCCCGGCATTTGCCTGGAGTGATTTAGGGAAATCACGGAAAACCTAAATCAGGATGGCCGGACGCGGGATTGAACCGTCGTCCTCCCGAATGCGAGTCCAGTGTCTAACCACTGCGCCACCTCGCTCGGTGTCGCTTGTTTCGCAATTGTGTTTTGTTCAACTGGAACCTCTGGTTTCTTCTATCATTTTTCAGAGTACCGCTCTGCGGAGAACTTTATCTTTTGTGTTGTGGACATTTGTCACTTGGATGCACGATCGTCCAGCATTTTGTGCAACAGGAAGTGCAGGAACACTCACCAATGTGGTTTGGCTTTCCACGCCACTGGCAGCTGGTATTGTTTAAAAAACTCTGCGTGTTTCATTACTGCGTGCAGAGGTCGAAACGAACCTATCTGCTTCTTTGCCCATTAACGCTAATCGAACTGGCTCACACAAAGAAGTGGGAGAGGCTACTTTTACGTCACTCCCGGCTATGGAGACGTTGCATGGTCAGCGGTGTGGGCCAGGTTGCGCCCGCCCGCACTGACACGAAGACTGCAGCAGTAGTGTGGCCTGGTCCAGGAGAGCATGCCCACGCATCAAAGGGGCCGTGTGTAGCCTAGCACGCTGACAGTATGCTCTGCATGCATTGACACGTAGCAAGGGCACAATATGCGCTTCCAAGTGCGAATGGGGCGTCAAAGGTTCCTACCATTGGCCAGGCTACTCTCTAACTAACAGACAAACAGGCTCTGCCAGCTTTTGTTCATCAAATTAAAATGGCAACAAGGCGACATATCAGCAAGACCTATTGCTGAGCTCAGCTGACACCACTTTGTATGAGCTGGACTTGGTCAAGATGTGAAAATGAATGGGAAGGGGGTGTCTGGAGGTGTCAGTAGAAAACCTTCAAAAGGAAGACCGATTCCAGTTGCAAGTAGAGGTTTTTATTTCTTCGAAATCCAGGGCCAAGGAGGTGCACTAAACACAAAGGTGCTGCGACACCAAGAGACTGCTGCAGAGTTAAATTGAGAGGCACTGCACCCCCAAAGAGAGGAACTAGTGGACATATCCAGCCGCATAGCAAGCTGTCAGGCAAGAGAGCATTCCAAATAACGACGCACTGTCACCAGCCTGTACAGCGTGCCTCATATGACTGCCTCCCAGTCCTCCTATTGGTGGGCAGAGGGTGCTTCAGTGTGTGGCCCATCGTCTCAGCACTCAAACGTAGCATTCGTAGTCAGTGTGGGATGATGTTCACGCAGACTGAGCGTGGGTGCTATGCAAAACGTCTGGGACAATGCCAAACCACGATCAGGCAGTATCTTACCAAAGTGCAGTACTGTATATCGTAATGAATCCAATTGGAATGGAAAATTCGAAAAAAAACTGTAAAATTGGTTTTCCTCTCAATGAAACTGCTCACCATGCACATTGTAATTATGTGGAATGAGTCATTTTACATTCACATGGTAATTATGTGGAATGAGGTATTTTCCATCAACATTGCAAATTAACTTTTAAATATGGCTATATTCTGAATATTTATAAGCTTCTATTTTTTTTCAATAGACAGTCATGGGTTAGTAATCCCTGCCCACCACTTTATACCCATTACAATAACAGAGATTCTTCTAGTGAATTGATGGAGTTGCAAAGGAGAAACTTTTTCAGTTTGTTTTCAAATGTTACTATGCTGTCTGCCACATATTTCATGTCACTGGAAAAGTGATAAAAATTTTTGTTGCAGCGTTGTGCACACCGACTTGTGCTGAAGACAACCTCAGTGTGGAGTAAAGTATGTCATGATTTCTTCTTATACTATGTACATGATATTATGTACATCATTGTCTTTTGAACTGCAGTGGCTTATAAACTTTGTGAGGAAGTAAATATACTCTAAAGCAGTAGTGTAAATGCCCAACTTTTAAACAGATGTTACAAGATGATTTTGCATGAGTAACACACACTATTTATTCTCATAGCACCTTTTCTAGTAATGAAGACTTTCGTTTTTAAAGATAAGTTACCCCAAGACATTATTCCATACGACATTATTGAATTAAAATATGCAAAATTGCAATGATTCTAAGTGCAAATTGCTGAACTAAGTTTGTACAGAAGTTCCAAAATATGCTTCTGTTTAAATCCTCATCAATATGGACATCTGAGAATTTTGAAGTTTCCACCCTGCTTATTATTTTCTCACGATGTATTACACTTATCATTGGTGTAATACCTCTATATTGTGCTTTTTTGAAATTGATAGTGAAATCACTCACAGAAAACCTGCCAATGATACTTTTAAGAACATTCTATCCCATTTCTTTCAGATTCTGTACATATACTTGGATTGGTCATAATACTAGTGTCATCTGAAAAAAGAACTAATTTTGCTTCTTGTTTATTATGTAGAGTGGAGAAAAACTGTTTTAATTTGATAAATAAAATTGTGTAATTAAAAAAAATGGCGATTGGCAAGTCTTTAGTTTGAATCTCTATAGTGATAACTACTTTTTACCTTTACTTAAATTCTATATTTATTACCAAAAAGAAAAGATATAAAGCAATGATGAATCATAGTTTTCTAAGTACAAACATATTTTTATATTTAATTAATGGTCATATGAAAATGAATTAAAAATATATTCATTAGATTCATCAGATGACTCCTGTGCAGGATGCCTGTCATGATGATTGTTTGCATATTTATTTTACTAAAAGTGAATCTCAGAGTTTCAAGTGACTGTTGAGATTATTCACATCACAAAGTATTACAATGTACTGATTATTTGAAACATTACATTTCTTTAAAATTTCGTACATACAACTATCAGACTTTATGAGGCCCATATCGTGCAGTCCTTGCAGGAACATAAACAACAGAGTTTTGTTATGCTTCAGAACACCAACTGATTGTTGTGTGGAGAAATTGTTAGCATATCTATATTGGATTTATAGTTGATCCTTGTACTACTCTTAACTATAAACAAGTGCCTATTTGAAAAGATTCGTGAAAAAATCGACATGGTAATATTTCACAGTCTAACGATGGACCACATCTGCAGATTTGATTTACATTAATATTTATTGTGGGACAGAGATTGTTTTCCTCTTATATTTGTCATTTCATTTCGTTGTTGCAGTGCAGATTAACATTATGGGATCTCAGAACTGCTTGTTATTCATAAAGTTAGTAATGAAAGGCACTCAGCCTCAATCCAGGTAAAGAATCCATGAATGTGGAAATGGTACATGATTACTGTTAGTTACGCCTTTGAACACATGTTGACTGTCAAAATTAGAAAACTGTTTACGATTTCATTAACTTTTTGTGCTTCACATGCAAAGAAAATCTTACAACACATAATTTGTAATGTATAATTAAGTAGCGCTGTGATTTGTGTCTGATCAAAGTAGAAAGATCTTGGTGCCTAAATGGGTTTTAGCATTTTCTATGTCAACTCCATGTACTGTGAGTGTGAACAGCACAAGGGAACTGTTTTATAATTCTAGGAACGATCTAATAATTCAAAAGTATTTATTATTGCATTTTTCGCAATTTCATCTTATTTTTGGCTTAGTGACAGTGGTGTTACAGCGAGCTTCATATTCTGATATCGTCCATTGATACATTCCACTGCAGTCTGAAAGAAACATAGCCACCATAGACGTGTGGACACTCTCTCTGTGTATCAGCTCCCTAACGGTAACCTACTGCACATCTGTCGATTCATGTATGACCAATCTGACTTTCTTATGACCTCTCGAACATTAGCCAAAGCCAAACCCGATACCTGACTACACCGAAGTGCATGTTATAAAGAATTCCAACTCGAGTAAGTTCAAAACTGTATTCACTGAAACTTTCTATTATAGATACTGGAGATGCCCCAGAGGCTGGACCACAAGGATTAGTCAATCTGTATAGATATTTTCGAAGATGTTTGTGTATGCAACAAATATGACACTACCGCTGACCCGCCGTCTATGGTGTAGGACAGTAATTTCAAAGTCTATGCCCTTGCAACTTCAGTTCAGGACGCTAACTCGTGACAGGAGATTGTTCTATGGTCTGCATTAGCAACTTCTCTTGCGAGAAAGATGCGAACAAACTATTAGATGGAAGGAATGGTCTAAATAGTCACAACTGGTTTCTTCAGTGATAGCAATTAACTATGTTAATTAACGTCATTAACTTCATGTGTTACAGGGCGATCATGATGACTCGCGAAATTACTTGCGAATGGACATGAAAATGCACAAAGAGCTATCGACGCTCCTAACTCCTCCCAAAATACTTGTGTAAGGAAAGCAATTTCAGTACAGTGATATTACGATCGCTGGTAACAGGAAGACGCAACAAATATTTATAATTTTCTGCTGAAATGTACAAGCAGGCATTAAATGAAACAATATCTATACTACTGGCCATTAAAATTGCTACACCACGAAGATGACGTGCTACAGACGCGAAATTTAACCGACAGGAAGAAGATGCTGTGATATGCAAATGATTAGCTTTTCAGAGCATTCACCCAAGGTTGGCGCCGGTGGCGACACCTAAACGTGCTGACATGAGGAAAGTTTACAACCGATTTCTCATACACAAACAGCAGTTGACCGGCGTTGCCCGGTGGAACGTTGTTGTGATGCCTCGTATAAGGAGGAGAAATGCGAACCATCACGTTTCCGACTTTTCTAAAGGTAGGATTGTAGCCTATCGCGAATGCGGTTTATCGTATCGCGACATTGCTGCTCGCGTTGGTCGAGTTCCAATGACTGTTAGCAGAATATGGAATCTGTGGGTTCAGGAGGGTAATACGGCAAGCCGTGCTGGATCCCAACAGTCTCGTATCACTAGCAGTCGAGATGACAGGAATCTTATCCGCATAGCTGTAACGGATCGTGCAGCCACGTCTCGATCCCTGAGTCAACAGATGGGGCCGTTTTCAAGACAACAACCATCTACACGAACAGTTCGACGACATTTGCGGCAGCATGGACTATCAGCTTGGAGACCAGATTAGATTAGATTAGATTTACTTTCATTACAATTAATCAGTAGTGGGGAGGTACTCCAGAATGTGGAACATGTCAGAAAAACAACAATACATGACAAATATTTACAACTAAAACAAATAAGCTAATGTACCATTCCACAGAAAGTGGAATGATCGTCATTTTTTAATGAACACTATATGAAAGTCATTTTACAAATACTAATGTACTGAATTTAAAATAAAAAAAGTTGTTTATTTATTTATAAGGTTTTAAACATGTAACACAACTACTATAATACTTATTTACAATGACACATTACTGCACTGAAATGGTGTAGAAGTTAGATTGTACTTACACACACACACACACACACACACATTTACAATGAACACGTTACTGCACTGAAATTGCGCAGAAGTTATATTGTACTTATATATATATATATATATATATATATATATATATATATATATATATATCAGTTGGTTTTACTGAGAAATTCATCAATGGAGTGGAAGGAGTTGGCCACCAATAAATCCTTTAGGCTTCTCTTAAACTGAATTTCATTGGTTGTTAAGCTTTTTATGGCTGCTGGCAAGTTATTGAAAATGTGTGTTCCTGAATAATGCACACCTTTTTGTACAAGACTAAGTGACTTTAAATCCTTGTGAAGATTATTCTTATTTCTAGTATTGATTCCATGAATTGAGCTGTTGGTTTGAAAAAGTACTATATTTTTAATGACAAATTTCATTAAGGAATAAATATATTGAGAAGCAGTAGTTAGTATCCCTAAACAGGCTTCTGCAGGATGTTCTTGAGTTCACACCACATATAACTCTTACTGCACGTTTTTGTGCCAGAAAAACTTTAGCTTGGCTTGATGAATTACCCCAAAAAATAATCCCATATGACATTATGGAATGAAAGTAAGCATAGTATGCCAGCTTTTTCATTTTTATATCCCCTATGTCTGACAAAATTCGCATTGCAAACAGAGATTTGTTAAGATGCCTCAGTAGTTCTGTGATGTGCTCCTCCCAGTTGAATTTATTACCAAGGTTGCGGTTAACCTTGACGCTGCATCGCAGACAGGAGCGCCTCTTATGGTGTACTCAACGACAAACCTGAGTGCACGAATGGCAAAATGCCATTTTTTCGGATGAACCCAGGTTCTGTTTTGCTGCATCATGATGGTCGCATCCATGTTTGGCGACATCGTAGTGAACGCACATTGGAAGCGTGTATCTGTCATCGCCATACTGGCATATCACCCGGCATGATAGTATGGGGTGCCAGTGGTTACATGTCTTGGTCAGCTCTTGTTGGCATTGACGGCACTTTTAACAGTGGATGTTACATTTCAGATGTGTTACGGCCCGTGGCTCTACCCTCCATTCGATCCTTGCGAAACCCTACATTTCAGCAGGATAATGCACGACTGCATGTTGCAGGTCCTGTACAGGCCTTCCTGGATACAGAAAATGTTCGACTGCTGCCCTGGCCAGCACATTCTCCAGATCTCTCACCAGTTGAAAAGTCTGGTCAATGGTGGCTGAGCAACTGGCTTGTCACAATACGTCAGTCACTACTCTTGATGAACAGTGGCATCGTGTTGAAGCTGCATGGGCAGATGTACCTGTACACGCCATCCAAGCTCTGTTTGACTCAATGCCCAGGTGTATCAAGGCCGATATTATGGCCAGAGGTGGTTGTTCTGGGTACTGATTTCTCTGTGTCTGTGCACCCAAGCTGCGTGAAAATGTAATCACATGACAGTTCTAATTCAATATATTTGTCCAATGAATACCCGTTTATCATCTGCATTTATTCTTTGTGTAGCAATTTTAATGGCCAGTAGTGAAAATATGCAAAGCTATATACATTGTTCTGAAGAAGGATGAGGTTAAGTACCACCTCAGTCATGTATTAGATCAACAGCAACAGTTTACAGATATATGTTTTATGTTTTCAGTCTTGCTTGCGATACCATATATTCTGCTAAATTGTAGACTGGTCACAGTGGTATATATGGGGATTTTAAATTCCACACCTCAAGTCTACCAGCATACTGTTATAGAGTTTTTGAGTCATACGCAGCTGCTTTCGTATGCTGATCACTGTAATCTTTATTCTAAACTTTTCACAAGCATTTCTGGTTACCATGTTTGTCAATTAAGCTCTAGAGCACTGATGTGCATCAACCATTTTAGAATTCAGTTTGCATACAAAGATGTGAATCACTAGACTGAACAAATGGCAGACTCAACCACTTATCACTTTCCAGGTTTGTGATGATTTTCCTGTGCTGATATGATCTGAGGCCACAGATTTTAGCAGTTTTACTCCAACTTCCAGATTTGTTCAAATCTTATGCCTGCGTGGATTTCTGGTCCTTGCTTTATGATTTGTCTTTTCAGAAATGATGTGCACAGATATATGATCAGACAGATTGAAATACAGCATGTTTCATTCAACAATCAATGTGCTATAGACACCCTCATGATCTCTTTATTATGACTATAAAATAGTGATCGCACCATTTAGTGAACATGTATTTATCATTTTTTTTACTTTGTAAAAATATTCTAAAGTATTGTCATAGATATAACTTCTTGAATCCTGAATAGTGTGATGCTGTTGGTTTTAATTAAAGTTAATTAGCTCAGGAGATCTTCTGATTTAAAGATATTGTAAATTCAGTACTGGTTCTACATAAAAATACATGTGTAGAAACTGAAGCTCGGGATACTACAGCCTAGTCACTACTGTAGACCTGTTGTTCCTGATTATTAACAAAACTTCCATGATTCAAAAATTATTAATTAATTAAGATCTAATTGCAAAACACCAGCCAAATTTGTGCCATGTCACGTTTCTAAAATCTGTTTTGATGATATACTAGCCTAAATTTTTCTGAACATTTGACGATCCTAGATTAGCCATATTTTGGATTTTAAGGGAAGTACTCCTAATTTTGTCAAATACTCGTATGTTATTATGATGGCTCTGCTGGAGCCAGGGAAAGCTCATTGTAAATAATCGTATGATAGGAAAAATCTGGTCTTGTGTTTTTGCAGAACACAAAATTACAAATCATTTCATACATGAAATACTCGTAAATAGTCTTCCAGATCCTCAGTTTCATTTTCCTTTTCTCTTGTGAAACTTCTTCTTTATCTTTGATTTATTTATCAAACATGTCTCTGTCAGAGACACTGTCTTTTCCATTACATAAGTAAATTCTGTAGCAGGACGAATCCAAATCATAAGGGGCAAAGGTTCTTTCCATTGATTTCTTTTCCATCCTTCTTCATTTGTGACGTTCACTCAAAACACAACAGTTATAATAAAATTAGTAACACCCATTTTCTGTACAAACCAAAGTTCAGTGGGACATTTTCCTTTTAATGGGCAAACACGTCCACCTAATTTGCCGAATCGCACATACACAAGATGACGATGATGCCGAATGCTCGGATAGCAGTTTACTTATAATCAGTCTACCAAATCCAAGTACGGCAAAAGCATCTACAAGCAAGGAAGCTAAGGCGGGAAAATTGCTTCGGTATTCGCTTGAAACGTGTTTGCACGGCTTCGGTGCTTTTTCCACCTACTGGAAAATCTAACTTCGAAGTTCAAAGAAGATTTGCGCTTATAAAAAACCGCGCAACACGACATCTGTGCCTATTGCGAAGACCGCTGCCTCCGAACACGAAGGCAGTGAAACAAAGCAGTTGCCTGAGAAACACAGCGAGGAAGAGACGAATAAGCCAGATTATAGCGTCCCCTTCCCCCACGTGGACATTTGAGACCGCAGGGGGCGAAAAGCAGTTCCTCATGCAGAGTGCACACATGGTGCTTATTGCAGATAAGTTACTAGTGCGCTGTAATAACATTCTAAGGTGTTTGTGGCTGATGGTACAGACAGATCTAGACCAAGAAAAGCAACTGTTCAGTGCCACATGCGATGTGCCACTTTTTTTTGTGCATTACCCCTGTAAACTGATTAACCTCCAGCAGATCTTTTGTCTCTGCAGCGGTGATGAAATGCTACTCTGTGAAATGAGCAAGTTGCACAAAAGAAACATGTAGTAATCGGTAACTCTCTTGTAATGTAGGTGGTGAAACATACACTGAAATATACTCTGTGATGGCAATGAAGCTACGAATATTAATCACTGTTGTAGACATGATATTTGAAACAGTAGGTAACTTCTGATGCATTCACTTTATTTGTGTGTACCATGCTGACGTATTTTCAACAGTGTACACTGCATTATGCACTCATATGGAATATCGATAGTTCATCAATTCGTTTTTTGGTAAGTGCGGTACAAGAATGTTATTGGTCAAAGGAAACACACTTAAAATTATTTGTGATTTGATTTATTTATCCACCGATCATGAAGATGTTCATTAGTACACTGGGTTCTCCTGGGTCAGACAATATTGGATATTAATTTCACTGAGACAAAAAGAAGCTCAGATTCGTAAATGGAAGAACAGGAAATGAAGTTAAAAGGCATGTCGACGTATTCCACCTTGGCTGGTTTTTACAGGTATTGACTTTATTACATCTTGCGCAGTTGGTCAATTTCGGCCTTACAGGCCAATTTGAAGGGCTGTAGGTGTGCTTAAAAATGACCTGCAAGGTCGTGAAAGATGTAGCAATGTGAATACTTGTCAAAAACAACCGAGGTGGTAGACTTCACGTTCCAGCCTATCGACAAGCGCCAGCACGAAGATGAAGAACGCAGGAGCAGAGAAGGCTGTGAGATGACGTCAGCCAGTAGCATGCAGACTAGGACGTCACCACGACAGGAGCGGCTCTTATCCGCAAAGAATATAAGCGCCGCTCCTGCCAGCCTCGACTGGACAGTAGTAGACTGGCACTAACAGACCAGGCATTAGAAGAGCCGTCATCCTAACTGTCACACTGAGAATTGTGCTCTATATCAATTGCTTACATGGACATTGTCTATAGTGAAGGACAGTGACTATTTGCATGTCGCCCATCGCTTGCGACACCATTGTAATATTTTTGTATTTTGCAGGCGCCCTAATTCTCTCTTGTCTTTACTTTTCAGAGGCATTTATTTGCTTTAACAGTTTCTTGTCGTTTCTGCTAATCAGTGTTTTTAGGTGGGCATTGCAGAAATTTTCTTTGCTTTTGTACTTATTTTGCTTGCTTGCCTTGTCTGTTTGTGGTATTTGTCTCTTCCAACATGCCCATACCGCCTGCCGCCCCTTGTGGCCGAGCGGTTCTAGGAACTTAAGTCTGTAACCATGCTGCTGCTATCGTCGCAAGTTCGAATCCTGCCTCGGGTATAGATGTGTGTGATGTCCTTAGGTAAGTTAGGTTTAAGTAGTTCAAAGTCTAGGGGACTGATGACCTCAGATGTTAAGTCCCATAGTGCTTACAGCCATTTGAACTACCCTGCCTATCCTGGCCCCTGCTCAGACGCCACAGCCGCAAGCGTTAGATGCCACGCAGCTAACACAGATGTTTCAGTTGCAGAAGCAGCATATTTCTATGCTAGTCAACACAGTGCAGCAGCTACTGTCCAACGCTGCGCGCCTGATGGAACAAGCATCACCTACCGCAGCTGGTTTACCACCTTTTCGACAGTTTCGTGAACAAGAAGAGGAACGGCTCGAGTGATTGTCCCATTTCGAGGCCCACATACTAGCTCACAACGTACCAGGTAGTGTGAAACCTCCATATATATTATCCATGGTAGGAAGTGTAGTGTTCCATTTAATTGAGAAGTTGTTTCCTAACGCCACTCCGAGTGAACTTGCATATGACAAAGTTAACGAGTTGCTAACAAACTGTTATGACCAACAAGTGAATGTGGTAGCAGCTAGGTGTCAATTCTTTCATTGCAAAAACAGTAAAAAAAAACTTACCGCGAGTGGGTAACAGATTTTCATCGTATGACGAGGAAATGCAAGTTCAAATGTACTTGTGTGCTTTATATTCAGATGTTATGTCGCGTGAAGCGATCGTACACAATGTATCTGATGTGAAACTCAGAGAACAGATTTTGAAGCAGTCCGATCCATCGTTTCAGCAGGTAGTTCAAACAAAAGATCAGTACGATTGTGGTGCCCTGTCAGCTGATAAATTTGAGCAACCAGCTATTTGTCGGGTAGAGTCCCTTTTTGTGATTGGCCCATTCAGTGGCAGCTTGCCCCAGCAATGCCGATGGCTCTGAGCACTATGGGACTTAACATCTGAGGTCATCAGTCCCCTAGAACTTAGAACTACTTAAACCTAACTAACCTAAGGACGACACACACATCCATGTCCGAGGCAGGATTCGAACCTGCAACCGTAGCTGTCGCACGGTTCCAGACTGAAGCGCCTAGAACGGCTCGGCCACATAGGCCGGCAGCAATGCAGAGTAAATACCGCTCCATGCCGTGTATGCAGTTCGCTACACAGGCGAACAGAATTAAGTTCAAATGTTCAAATGTGTTTGAAATGTTATGGGACTTGACTGCTAAGGTTATCAGTCCCTAAGCTTACACACTACTTAACCTAAATTATCCTATGGACAAACACACACACCCATGCCCAAGGTAGGACTCGAACCTCCTCCAGGACCAGCCGCACACAGAATTAAGTCTTGCCCTCAGTGTTATTCACGGCACAAACGCCAAGACTGCCCCTCCCAAGAGGCTTGGTGTTACGTATTTGCTAGGAAAGGACATTTGAAATCCGTATGTTTGCAACGGAACAAATATAACAATTGGGCCCACTCACAAAAATTTCGTCACAAGGCCCATGTCATTAATGCTATATATTCAACGTCTGCAACAGGCATCAGCAAAACTAGCAATCGTGCAGTTTCTTCAATGATACGCCAGTCGAACAAATTTTTTGTTCATTTATTTCTTTGTGGGAAACGAGTGAAATTTCAGTTGGACACGGGTGCCTCTGTCTCATTGCTAAATCGTCATGCATATGAACTATTAGGTTCCCCACGCCTGTCTAAAACATGCAATGACGGCTTGTAATGGACAAAACATTCCCATTCTTGGAACACGTACTTTGCTTGCTATGTATCGCACCCATACCCAAACAGTGACTTTTACAATGCTACAATCATGACTTGATTCTTTTGATTTGTTTGGCTGTAACATTCAGGACAATATGTTGTCAACGTCTGCATTCAATGGAAAAGACAGTGTAGCTAGCTTGCTAAAAGAATTCCCGGAACTCTTTTGTGAAGGTTTAGGCAAAGCTAACAATTTGGTTGCACATATTACTCTGAAAGACAATGCTCAGCCGAAATTTTGCAGGACCAGAATTGTTCCCATTGCATTACGGGACAAAGTCGCTGCTGAACTTAAAGAATTGCAAGGTAGCGGAGTTATTGCACCCATATCAGCTAGTCAGTGGGCAAGTCTACTGGTTTTGGTACCCAAATCTTCAGGTCGCATTCGCCTCTGTGTTGACTTTAAGTCTACAGTCAACCCACAAACTGTGATAGGCGAGCCGTCATCCTAACTGTCACACTGAGAATTGTGCCTTATATCAATTGCTTACATCGACATGCAGTAAATGAAGCAGGCAAAAAGGAATACAAACGTCTCAAAAATGAGATCGACAGGAAGTGCAAAATGGCTAAGCAGGGATGGCTAGAGGACAAATGTAAGGATTTAGAGGCTTGTCTCACTAGGGGTAAGATAGATACTACCTACAGGAAAATTAAAAAGACCTTTGGAGAAAAGAGAGCCACTTGCATGAATATCAAGAGCTCAGATGGCAACCCAGTTCTAAGCAAAGAAGGGAAGGCAGAAAGGTGGAAGGAGTATATAGAGGATTTATACAAGGGCGATGTACTTGAGGACAATATTATGGAAATGGAAGAGGATGTAGATGAAGACGATATGGGAGATACGATACTGCGTGGAGAATTTGACAGAGCACTGAAAGACCTGAGTCGAAACAAGGCCCCGGGAGTAGACAACATTCCATTAGAACTACTGATGGCCTTGGGAGAGCCAGTCATGACAAAACTCTACCATCTGGTGAGCAAGATGTATGACACGGGCGAAATACCCTCAGACTTCAAGAAGAATATAATAATTCCAATCCCAAAGAACGCAGGTGTTGACAGATGTGAAAATTACCGAACTATCAGTTTAATAAGTCACAGCTGCAAAATACTAACGCGAATTCTTTACAGACGAATGGAAAAACTGGTAGAAGTGGACCTCGGGGAAGATCAGTTTGGATTCCGTAGAAATGTTGGAACACGTGAGGCAATATTAACCTTACGACTTATCTTAGAAGAAAGATTAAGAAAACGCAAACCTACGTTTCTAGCATTTGTAGACTTAGAGAAAGCTTTTGACAATGTTAACTGGAATACTCTCTTTCAAATTATGAAGGTGGCAGGGGTAAAATGCAGGGAGCGAAAGGCTATTTACAATTTGTACAGAAACCAGATGGCAGTTATAAGAGTCGAGGGGCATGAAACGGAAGCAGTGGTTGGGAAAGGAGTGAGACAGGGTTGTAGCCTCTCCCCGATGTTATTCAATCTGTATATTGAGCAAGCAGTAAAGGAAACAAAAGAAAAATTCGGAATAGGTATTAAAATTCATGGAGAAGAAGTAAAAACTTTGAGGTTCGCCGATGACATTGTAATTCTGTCAGAGACAGCAAAGGACTTGGAAGAGCTGTTGAACGGAATGGACAGTGTCTTGAAAGGGGGATATAAGATGAACATCAACAAAAGCAAAACGAGGATAATGGAATGTAGTCAAATTAAATCGGGTGATGCTGAGGGAATTAGATTAGGAAATGAGACACTTAAAGTAGTAAAGGAGTTTTGCTATTTAGGGAGTAAAATAACTGATGATGGTCGAAGTAAAGGGGATATAAAATGTAGACTGGCAATGGCAAGGAAATCGTTTCTGAAGAAGAAAAATTTGTTAACGTCGAGTATAGATTTAAGTGTCAGGAAGTCGTTTCTGAAAGTATTTGTATGGAGTGTAGCGATGTATGGAAGTGAAACATGGACGATAACTAGTTTGGACAAGAAGAGAATAGAAGCTTTCGAAATGTGGTGCTACAGAAGAATGCTGAAGATAAGGTGGGTAGATCACGTAACTAATGAGGAAGTATTGAATAGGATTGGGGAGAAGAGACGTTTGTGGCACAACTTGACTAGAAGAAGGGATCGGTTGGTAGGACATGTTTTGAGGCATCAAGGAATCACAAATTTAGCATTGTAGGGCAGCGTGAGGAAGTATTGAATAGGATTGGGGAGAAGAGACGTTTGTGGCACAACTTGACTAGAAGAAGGGATCGGTTGGTAGGACATGTTTTGAGGCATCAAGGAATCACAAATTTAGCATTGTAGGGCAGCGTGGAGGGTAAAAATCGTAGAGGGAGACCAAGAGATGAATACACTAAGCAGATTCAGAAGGATGTAGGTTGCAGTAGGTACTGGGAGATGAAGAAGCTTGCACAGGATAGAGTAGCATGGAGAGCTGCATCAAACCAGTCTCAGGACTGAAGACCACAACAACAACAACATCGACATTGTATATAGTGAAGGATGGTGATTATTTGCATGTCGCCCATCGCTTGCGATAACATTATAAACCAAAGTTTAGTATTGTAAATCGAATTTATTGTAATAAAAACCATTAATGTGATTTGCTTGAATTGTTGTATAGCTATCCGAGAAAGCAGCATCCCTTAAGCATCCATTGACACACCCAGAGGATCTCATGGACAGATTAGGCGCTGGACGCAACTTTTCAAAAACTGATTTGCGCGACGCGTATCCTCAAATACCGCTCGATGAAGAATCTCGATAAGTGTGTGTAGTAAATACTCATTTGAGCCTTTTTAAATATTTGCGTTTGCCTTTTGGCTGTGCTTCCGCACCCGCCATTTTCCAACGGTATTTGCAACAGCTGACTGCGCAAGTGCCAAACTGTTCAAACCATTTGGACGATATTGTCGTAGCAGTTCGTGCACCTGAAGAACATATTGCAAATTTACGTGCTTTGTTTCGTGTGCTACCTGATGAAGGATTGAAGTGTAGGCTACACTCGACTGATATTTTTAAACATGTGTTGCAGTATCTTGATACTGTTATAAACAGTCAAAGTGTGCATCCTGTTCAGTCGCATTTGTTAGCCATACGAGATTTGCCAGTTCCTCGCAATGTCACAGAATTTCAGTCAGTCTTAGGGGAAAATAAACGATTATATTTGGTTCGTGCCGAATGCTACGTAAATCGCGGCTCCATTACGTCGCTTGCGTCGCAAGAATGTCCCCTTTATTTGGACATCTGCAAAGTAGCTTTTCAAAAACTTAAAGATGCATTACTCAGTGATCGATGCTTAGTTCACTTTGATCCTGGCAAACCAGTTCTATTGCAAGTTGACGCTTCCTCTTATGGAATCGATGCAGTGCTTTCGCACAGAATTGGTGGTAAAGACAGGCCTATTGCTTTCGCATCAGAAGTGTTGTCTAAAGCTCAGCGTAACTATTCACAAATTGCGAAAGAGGCTTTGGCTGTTGTGTATGGTGTCACCAAATTTCGACCCTATTTCTATGGCAGAAAATTCTACTTCGTAACGGATCACAAACCTTTGCAGTCCTTGATTCATCCGACAAAACCGGTTCCTGTACGAACCGCCCAGAAATTGTAAAGATGGGTTTTGTAGTTGTCTCAATACCAGTACGATATTGTGTATCGTCCGACAGCTCAACATTGTAATGCGAACTCGCTTTCACGTGTTACGATTGGCCCTGATATAGACTTTGACGCTTTGTTGCCATCTTGTCACATCGATGCTCAGGATTCTAAATTGTTTCAGTCTTTTCCGCTGAACTGTAGGGAAATTGCACAGGCCACGGCAGCTGGTTCAGATCTGAACATTTTGTTAAACTACATTCTCACATCTTGACCTCGTTCCTTGCACAGCATAAAGAACTCTGTAGTAGGCCAATACTTTGCCCATCGGCATAGCCTCGCTGTACATAAAGGTGATTCTTGTCAAAATGACAGTGGACAGTAACGTGTGTTGATCCCTAAAGCTTTTCAAAAAGAAGTGACGCAGTTACTTCACCAAGGACACTGAGGGATTGTTCGTACAAAACAGTTAGTACATTGACACTGTACTTGGCAGGCTATTGCCACCTAAATAGAACATATGACGTCACAGTGTCACCCATGTGGGGAAAACCAATGCGCTCTGCCACAAAAATTCTCTGCTTGACTTAAGTCGCAATTACCATGACAACGCGTGCACATAGACTCTGCGGGACCTTTTTGGAACACTTGTTGGTTGGTTGTGGTAGACTCTTATAGCGAGTTTCCTTTTGCTGTGACAATGAACTCGACGATGTCACATAGCACAACTCAGGTGTTGTCCTCAATTTTTTGCCTCGGAGGTTTACGTGAAGTGATAGTGTCAGACAACGGACCTCAGTTAATGTCTAATGAATTTGAAACATTCTTTGAACCCAATGGCATACAGCATCTATCCAGTGCACCGTTCCATCCACAGTCAAATGGCGAAGCGAAACGTTTTGTCAGAACTTTCAAGCAGCAGATGGCCAAACTTCGCTCCGCACCCACCAGGGATCAAGCACTGCAACTGTTTCTCGCCTTCTATCGTTTGCACCCACGAGATGGACCATCGCCGGCAGAACTGCTTCACGGCCGCCGCCATCGGACACTGCTCTACCTGCACCACCCTCCTCAGCATATGGTGCCAAAGGAAGGTCCCAAGTATCGCTTCGCGCCACATGATATTGTCTTCTACAGCTTTTTAGCAGAAGCAGTCTGCGAGAGGCGAGATCTTCCGTCGACTTGGCAGTTGCAAGTATCTTATTTCATGTCCAGATGACTTGCAGCGCCGACATCAAAATTAACTTCGCCTCTGTCGTTTGTTCGATTATCTTTCAGTGTCTCTTCCTCCAGATTCACGGATGAGGACAGCGTGGCCACAGCTGCCACCAGAGAGTGTCATCACGACACCGAGGGATAACCTCATGGGGTCGGAGCCTTCGCCTCCTCCACTTTCTCACATCCTACCGATGGAGTTGGACCTGCCTTCACTGCAACAGTCACCGCCTTCTTCATCTGGTTCATGGCATCAGGAGGTGGACGCATACCCTTCTGGTCGTTTTCCGAGGGACGTTTCCGCCAGAGTGAAGGCCAGATGGCGGGGTACGACCGGAATCTTGACGTCTCCTGCAGCCACAGCTTCCGGTCCAGCGATGCGACCACCCTCCTGCCCCCCCCCCCCCCCCGTAGTCGCACTCCCTACACGACGATGGTCCGTCGCTTTGGGTGGGGGAGGAATGTTCCGGCCTAACGACAAGCGCTGGCACGAGAATGAAGAACATAAGAGCAGGAAGGCTGTGAGATGATGTCGGCCAACACTACGCTGAGTAGAACGTCACCACAACTGGAGCGGTTCCTATCCAAAGAGAATATAAGCGCCGCTTCGGCCAGCCTTGGCTGGACAGTAGAAAACTGGCACTAACAGACCCGGCATTAGAAGAGCCGTCATCCTAACTGTCACACTGAGAATTGTGCTTTATATCAATTGCTTACATAGACATTGTATATAGTGAAGGACAGTGATTATTTGCATGTCGCCCATCGCTTGCGACACCATTGTAATATTTTTGTATTTTGCAGGCGCCTTAATTCTCTCTTGTCTTTACTTTTCAGAGGCATTTATTTGCTTTAACAGTTTCTTGTCATTTCTGCTAATCAGTGTTTTTAGGTGGGCATTGCAGAAATTTTCTTTGCTTTTGTACTTATTTTGCTTGTTTGCCTTGTCTGTTTGTAGCATTTGTCTCTTTCAACATGCCCACCCCGCCTGCCGGCCGTTGTGGCCGAGCGGTTATAGGAGCTTAAGTCTGGAACCATGCTGCTGCTATCGTCGCAAGTTCGAATCCTGCCTTGGGCATAGATGTGTGTGATGTCCTTAGGTAAATTAGGTTTAAGTAGTTCTAAGTCTAGGGGACTGATGTCCTCAGATGTTAAGTCCCATAGTGCTTAGAGCCATTTGAACTACCCCGCCTATCCTGCCCCCTGGTCAGGCGCCACAGCCGCAAGCGTTAGATGCCACACAGCTAATTTATTTATCCACTGATCATGAAGATGTTTATTAGTACACTGGCTTCTCCTGGGTCAGACAATATTGGATATTAATTTCACTGAGACAAAAAGAAGCACATATTCGTAAATGAAAGACAGGAAATGAAGTTAAAAGGCATGTCGACGTATTCCACCTTTGCTGGTTTTTACAGGTATTGACTTTATTACATCTTGCGCAGTTGAAGGGCTGCAGGTATGCTTAAAAATGACCTGCAAGGTCGTGCAAGATGTAGCAATGTGAATAGTAGGTGGTATACTTCACGTTCCAGCCTATTGACAAGCGCCAGCGCGAAGATGAAGAATGCAAGAGCAGAGAAGGCTGTGAGATGACATCAGCCAGTAGCATGCAGACTAGGACGTCATCACGACAGGAGCGGCTCTTATCCGAAAAGAATATAAGCGCATCTCCTGCCTGCCTCGACTGGACAATAGTAGACTGGCACTAACAGACCAGGCACTAGAAGAGCCGTCATCCTAACTGTTACACTGAGAATTGTGCCTTATATCAATTGCTTACAAGGACATTGTATATATTGAAGGACGGTGACTATTTTCGTGTCGCCCACCGCTTGCAACACCGTTGTAAACCAAAGTTAAGTATTGTCAATCGAATTTATTGTAATAAAAACCATTAATGTGATTTTCTGGAATTGTTGTATAGCTATCCGAGAAAGCAACATCCTTAGGCACCCTATATGAGACGAGTGGGCAGGACTCCACACTTCAATACCTCTTTTAACAAACATACAGCTGTGGTATGCCCCACATGAAGCAAATAATAAAGTTAAAGCTGTGATGTTCTTCGCTTTGTACTGTCCTGTGAGTATCGTGCATTAAATGCACTAAACGTTTGAATTCCTTCTCTGTAAGCGACACAGATACCCAAAACTGTCAAAAAACCACTTGTACCTTTGAGTCGGTTATCTGATAGATATGAGGGCTATTCGCAAAGTAAGGTCCGATCGGTCTGTAAGTGGAAACCACTGTGAAATTCCAATGAAGCGCTGCAAAGTTGGCTGCTTCTGTATTGGCAGCACTGTGTAGCGCTTTGCATTGGATCTCTGACTACGCTTTCTTCGTAAGAGACTCCGTGACTGGTTGGACTCGTTGTTGGAAGTTAATCGCCAGTAGATTTGGGCAGTTGTAAGTTAGTCGCCAGCAGTGATGGAAGTACTGTTGGGCAGTTGGAGGTGAACAGCCAGCACTGATGGATGTTAGATGTGAGAAGTTAGCATTGATGGATGGTAGAGGTCTGAAGTGTTAGCGTAGACTAACGATTGGTACATGTTCGACTTGGAGATTAAATGTTATTCATGATTATATATCTTTGTACTGGATGTCAATGACGATTTATATTCGTATTTGAACTGGATGTCACATTATTAAGGTAAAAAATACGTTATTTGGTTTGCACCAAAATCTTTCCTTTGCTAACCACATGCCTATTAGTAGTTAGTGGCTTTAGTAGTTAGAATCTTTTCTTTAGCTGGCAGTACTGACGCTGGCTGTACTGTAGTAGTTCGTGTAATGAAGATTTTTTTGAGGTAAGTGCTTAATGAAATGTTTGGGTTATTGTCAGGATTGCTTCTTATTCAGGGCAATTCTTTTGTATTAATTATTTTAAGTCAGGTTGTAATTTTTTTGAGCAGTCAGATTGCGTTGCTCTAGAATATTGTGGGTCAGTGTTGACATGATAAGAAAAATTAAGAGAAAGTAGGCTCTGTAGGTTCAGTTTTACTCAGCTGTTTCAGAATGAAATAACGTAGAAGTTTCATCTTCTCAGTCATTGAGCAATTTAAGTACAGACACACACTCATTTAAATAAAGGAGTTTCAAGAGATGTGTTGTACAGTATCTCTAGTATGTCTCTCCATCGCGTCACGTTTGAAACAGCTGATAAACGGTATTCTGTCAACAGTCGATTGCGTGCTAACATACATACTGTTGTATAATACCTAGTCGTCAAAGATGGGGTGTCTGGGAAACCTGCTTCTCAGATCGCTAGACAACAATTTAAGCAAATCATATTAATGAATTTTATTACAGAAAATAAATGACAATACTTAACTTTGAGAAATGCATAGATGTGTCGCTAGCAAAGGGCGACGTGCAAATAAGAAATCTCTCCAGTATATACAATTCGTAATACAAGTGTAGTAACACAGTTGACGCTTCTATTCAGGTCGCTGGTATTGACGCTTCTGTCGAACTCGCAGAACTGGGCGTGGCCAGTCGGATGGAGTGCTGATGTTCTCTTCGCGTAGAGGGCGTTGCCGTCGCTTCGTCGTCCTAGAGAGAGGTCGGTCAGCGTGCAATTGCCTGACGTCTTTTTCACAGCCCCCTCTGCTCTAACGTTCCCGACCGGCGTGCCGTAGCTTGACTTTACGCCGGAATACATACTATGAGATCTGCGACAGCAGAATTTCCAGGTGCGTGAAGTCTGTGTCCCTGGCCGCGCTGCCCATCACACAAGGTATATTTCGCACAATTATTTCAGCTTTAATTTCTAAAACGAGATTATGTGAAAGGTAACGGCGTAAACCGTTCACAGGGAAATAACTCTCGTATTAACAAAATTGCCCTTAAAACTGTTCAAGGGTATCGAAAATTGCGGGAGAAACTGTAAGAGCAACATGAAATTGGTGAAGGCCAGGACCGGACGCAGGGCGAGCCGTGCGCGCCTGCCGGCGGTTCGGTGCACCGCCAACTGCCGCTCCCGAGGGAACCCACCAACGCCGCTGCACACATACTGTCGTCGTCGAAGCTTAAAAGCTGCATTCTTTGAATTTTCTCCACAACATCAGAGCCATCAGAGCACGGAATACGAATAACTCCTCTCATTTCTTCCTTGGTTCATACGTAAAATGGCACATTCATAATTAAATTCTCTGAAATCGCTTCGAATTGTTCACTTTAGCAACCCAGGTAATGTATAAGAATAAAAGATTCAGGAGTGTCAGTGTTGAACCTGAGCTGTCAAACTAAGGCGCAGAAAAAAAATTGTTTACTTAATAACTTTGTCGTGTCCTGGCATAGGTGGGAGAGGGAAAAAGGGGTTACTGGTCAGTCTGTGCTCCCGAGCGGTACAGAGCAGAAGGCAGAAGGACAATTCACAGTGAAGGCATTTGATTTTCTTCTATCTGAACCAACACTGGTACAGGCATTTACTAGAAATGCAGGTGGTGAGACTCGGTAGGGATCCCGTTGTGGAGACTCTTGGACAAACAAGATTTTGAAATAGTTGTTTATTCGAGACAGGACTAACTAATACTTCACGATAAAGGATGACAGCCAAAAACAGTTGCAGGATAAAAATTTATTAAAATTCTTGACCAAGGTTTCGGTACATATAAATATACCTTCATCAGAAGTAAAAAATCCTGAACAGGAAGACACTTTCATTAGAAAAGCCTTAGCATCGGAAGTGATTTTTTTTTCTTTATTGTAATTTTAAGCACCTCATACAGGCGGGCTGTCAGCAGCATATTACGCCGCTCTTCAGCCTTAAGTGGTACAATCATATGAAATATAGGTGACACAGACAATACAATGAAAATGGCGGGCAAAAAAGGTAGAGGCAAAAAACAATAAACAGAAAGCCGTTCACACTGGATGATAAAAGCACTAACACTCGTTGACACGGCGCACATAACACGGAGGACTGCGACTGCACATGTGAACAGAGGAGGTGTAACTGTGAAAGAACGCTAAACACAAAACGAAGGCACACACACGAGACACTGATGGCGATGATCTCCGGCGCGCGAATGTTCACTATGCATGTGCGAGTCCGGGGACCTGCCAAGAGAGGAGGAGGAGGAAGGGGAGTGGGAGAGCGAGAGGGGAGAGCAGAGATGCCAGGGGCAGGGGAGATAGGGGGAGGGAGGAAGGGGGAGGAGAAGCCTGGGGGAAGAGGGGTGGAGGGAGGGGACGGGGGAAAAGGAAAGAGAAGGGAAGGGAAGAGAAGGGAGGGAGGGTGCCGAAAGGAAAGGACACCAGAAGTGGAGGAGTGCAGGGTCAAAGTTGATAGGAGGGGTAGGTGGAGGGGAGGAGGACATCATCAGGGAGGGGGAGCTGACGGAAGCCACCTTGGGAGAGGGTAAGGAGGGTGGAGAGATGGAGACCGGGTGGGATGTGGGAATACAGGTGCGGCAGCGGGCGGGGGTGGGAGAGGATTGGGGAGACTAGTGGGTGAGGAGGATCGTGATTAGTGTGCAGGATCCGTATCCTTTCAAGGAAAAGGAGGATGTGGGGGAAAGGGAATGAGATCGTACAGGATCCGCGTCGGGGAGGGGAGACGGATGCGATAGGCGAGGCGGAGAGCATGGTGTTCAAGGATTTGGAGGGATTGATAAAAGGTAGGGGGGGCGGAGATCCAAGCCGGATGGGCGTAACAAAGGGTAGGGCAGATGAGGGAGTTATAGGTGTGAAGGATGGTGAAGGGGTCCAGACCCCACGTACGGCCGGAGAGGAGCTTGAGGAGACTGAGTTGGGAGCGTGCCTTGGCTTGGATTGTCCGGAGGTGGGGAGTCCAGGAGAGGCGACGGTCGAGGGTGACGCCAAGGTACTTAAGGGTGGGAGTGAGGGCGATAGGACGGCCATAGATGGTGAGATAGAAATCAAGGAGGCGGAAGGAAGGGGTGGTATTGCCTACAATGATCGCCTGGGTTTTGGAGGGATTGACCTTGAGCATCCACTGGTTGCACCAAGCGGTGAACCGGTCAAGATGGGATTGGAGAAGGTGTTGGGAGCGCTATAGGGTGGGGGCAGGGGCAAGGAAGGAGGTGTCATCGGCAAACTGGAGAAGGTGGTCGGGGGGCGATGGCGGCGGCATGTCCGCCGTGTACAAAAGGTACAGAAGGGGGGAGAGGACGGAGCCTTGGGGCACATCGGCGGAGGGGAAAAAGGTGTACGAATCTGTGTTATGGATGATGACATAGGAAGGACGACGGGAGAGAAAGGAGCCGATCAGATGGACGTAGTTAATGGGAAGGGCGAAGGTTTGGAGCTTGAAGAGGAGACTGGAATGCCAAACGTGGTCATAAGCACGTTCGAGGTCCAGGGAGAGGAAGATTGGGGAGCGACGGGAATTAAGCTGGTCGGAAAGGAGATGGGTGAGGTGAAGGAAAAGGTCGTCGGAAGAGAAGGACGGCCGCAAGCCACACTGTGTAACGGGAAGGAGGCGGTGCTGGCGGAGATGCTGGGGGATGCGTCGGGTGAGGATAGATTCCAGGACCTTGCTGAAGACTGAGGTAAGGCTGATGGGACGGTAGGAGGAGACGGCGGACGGCGGTTTGCCAGGTTTAAGGAACATGAGGATACGGGAGGTTTTCCACAGGTCAGGGTAGTAACCGGTGGACAGGACTACATTGTAGACCCTGGCCAGGGTGGAGAGGAAAGAGACAGGAGCTTCACGAAGGTGACGGTAGGTGACACGATCGTGACCAGTAGCGATGTTGCGTTTGGTGCGGAGTGTAGCAATGAGATCCTGTGTAGTGATAGGGGCATTGAGTTCCGTGTGTGCAATGTTGTCCAAGTACTGGAAACCAGGAGCGAGGGGAGGGACAGAGGTGTCAGTTCGATCGCGGATATCCGGGAAGATCGGAAGTGATTTTTTTTTTCTTTATTGTGATTTTTATCACCTTACACAAGGCGGGCTGTCAGCAGCTGAGTACGCCGCTCTTCAGCCTTGAGATTGACAATAAGTAATAAATAGAAGGGACACAGAGAATACAATCAAAATGGCGGACAAAACAATGAAGACACCAAAAAACAAAAAACACGGAGCCGTTCATGCCTGACGAGAAAACATCACTGACACTAGTTGACACGGTGCACAAAACAGGGATGATGGCGATGGTACACGTGAACAGTGGCGGCGTTTCGGCGAACAAACACTAAACACAAACGAAGGCACACACACGAGACACTAATGGCGATGACCTCCAGCGCGCGAATGTTCACTGTGCGTGTGCGAGTCCGGGGACCTGCCAAGAGAGGAGGAGGAGGAAGGGGAGTGGGAGAGCGAGAGGGGAGAGCAGAGATGCCACGGGCAGGGGAGATAGGGGGAGGGAGGAAGGGGGAGGGAAAGCCCGGGGGAAGAGGAGTGGAGGGAGGGGACGGGGGAAAAGGAAAGAGAAGGGAAGGGAAGAGAAGGGAGGGAGGGTGCCGAAAGGAAAGGACACCAGAAGTGGAGGAGTGCAGGGTCAAAGTTGATAGGAGGGGTAGATGGAGGGGAGGAGGACATCATCAGGGAGGGGGAGCTGGTGGAAGCCACCTCGGGAGAGGGTAAGGAGAGTGGAGAGATGGAGACCGGGTGGGACATGGGAATACAGGCGCGGCAGCGGGCGGGGGTGGGAGAGGATAGAGGAGACGAGCAGGTGAGGAGGATCGAGTTTACATGAGGTGTACAGGATCCGTATCCTTTCAAGGAAAAGGGGGAAGGGGATGAGATCGTACAGGATCCGCGTGAGGGAGGGGAGACGGATGCGATAGGCGAGGCGGAGAGCATGGCGTTCAAGGATTTGTAGGGATTTATAAAAGGTAGGGGGGGCGGAGATCCAAGCTGGATGGGCATAACAAAGGATAGGGCGGATGAGGGATTTATAGGTGTGGAGGATGGTGGAGGGATCCAGACCCCACATACGGCCGGAGAGGAGCTTGAGGAGACCGAGTCAGGATCGTGCCTTTGCTTGGATTGTCCGGAGGTGGGGAGTCCAGGAGAGGCGACGGTCGAGGTTGACGCCAAGGTACTTAAGGGTGGGAGTGAGGGCGATAGGACGGCCATAGATGGTGAGATAAATCAAGGAGGCGGAAGGAAGGGGTGGTTTTGCCTACAATGATCGCCTGGGTTTTGGAGGGATTGACCTTGAGCAACCACTGGTTGCACCAAGCGGTGAACCGATCAAGATGGGATTGGAGAAGGTGTTGGGAGCGCTGCAGGGTGGGGGCAAGGGCAAGGGCAAGGAAGGCGGTGTCATCGGCAAACTGGAGAAAGTGGACGAGGGGTGACGGCGGCAGCATGTCCGCCGTGTATCGGAAGTGAGAAACACAAAAGCTTAAGTAATAGTGAAATTACCAGAGTAATACAGGCATAAAATCTTTAGATACTTACTAAAATTACATCATGCAATGGAGATTAATAAAACAATTGTGCCAAAGGCGTCGTCAATAATTAAGACATGTTTGTAAGCTCTTTGTATGTACCAAAACATGTGGTGCGTGGTTGGAATGATCTCAGCGACAAATCTAAAGTGTACAGTGAGAACTATTACGTGTGCAACAACGAGGATGCAGTGCGAATGCATTTACATCGATTGGATGAACGTTATGGAAACAAACACTCGAAACCGACGTTTCACGACAATTAATCTATAAAAGCACACCAAATGTAGAAAGAAAGCGTGTAAACCGTCTGATGATGAATCGCAACGATTCGAAACCGGTAACGGTTTCCTTTGAATAAAGGAACTCAAAGTAAATTTGTGGCTGGTTGCTGTCTTAACACCATCAACATTAAGACATCTTCTCCATTTGTACAACATGACTATGGGCACAGGGTCAAAGCGAACAGTTTAGCACCATTACTTCGCCTATGAACTATCGAGACAAGAGTGTGAAAGCACTAGGGCAGATGGTTTCGCCGAGAGAGGGCACTTGTATGTGCCAGACACTCGCGCATATTAAAATCCATGAATACATACATAAGCGCACCAAAAATTATTAAAAGTTGTGTTAATTCAAACTTCTGTCTTAATAAATAAAACATATCAGACCATTTAAAAACATTTATGTAAAATAGAAAATATAGAAACAATTTACCTGTGTCCTAGTGTCAAACAGATAAAGCTTGTGCTATGGAACATCTAACGAGAGAGGGCACTAGTGTAATGCGCGAGAAACTCGCGCAAAGTAGCCGGTGAAATACATACTAGCGAAAACAACCAAAATGTTATAATAAAACGAAACAATCTGTCGTTGTGAATATAAACATACTAGTCAATTAACCACACATACACATCGAAAATCACAAACAACAAACATCAAAAATACACTCCTGGAAATGGAAAAAAGAACACATTGACACCGGTGTGTCAGACCCACCATACTTGCTCCGGACACTGCGAGAGGGCTGTACAAGCAATGATCACACGCACGGCACAGCGGACACACCAGGAACCGCGGTGTTGGCCGTCGAATGGCGCTAGCTGCGCAGCATTTGTGCACCGCCGCCGTCAGTGTCAGCCAGTTTGCCGTGGCATACGGAGCTCCATCGCAGTCTTTAACACTGGTAGCATGCCGCGACAGCGTGGACGTGAACCGTATGTGCAGTTGACGGACTTTGAGCGAGGGCGTATAGTGGGCATGCGGGAGGCCGGGTGGACGTACCGCCGAATTGCTCAACACGTGGGGCGTGAGGTCTCCACAGTACATCGATGTTGTCGCCAGTGGTCGGCGGAAGGTGCACGTGCCCGTCGACCTGGGACCGGACCGCAGCGACGCATGGATGCACGCCAAGACCGTAGGATCCTACGCAGTGCCGTAGGGGACCGCACCGCCACTTCCCAGCAAATTAGGGCCACTATTGCTCCTAGGGTATCGACGAGGACCATTCGCAACCGTCTCCATGAAGCTGGGCTACGGTCCCGCACATCGTTAGGCCGTCTTCCGCTCACGCCCCAACATCGTGCAGCCCGCCTCCAGAGGTGTCGCGACAGGCGTGAATGGAGGGACGAATGGAGACGTGTCGTCTTCAGCGATGAGAGTCGCTTCTGCCTTGGTGCCAATGATGGTCGTATGCGTGTTTGGCGCCGTGCAGGTGAGCGCCACTATCAGGACTGCATACGACCGAGGCACACAGGGCCAACACCCGGCATCATGGTGTGGGGAGCGATCTCGTACACTGGCTGTACACCACTGGTGATCGTCGAGGGGACACTGAATAGTGCACGCTACATCCAAACCGTCATCGAACCCATCGTTCTACCATTCCTAGACCGGCAAGGAAACTTGCTGTTCCAACAGGACAATGCACGTCCGCATGTATCCCGTGCCACCCAACGTGCTCTAGAAGGTGTAAGTCAACTACCCTGGCCAGCAAGATCTCCGGATCTGTCCCCCTTTGAGCATGTTTGGGACTGGATGAATCGTCGTCTCACGCGGTCTGCACGTCCAGCACGAACGCTGGTCCAACTGAGGCGCCAGGTGGAAATGGCATGGCAAGCCGTTCCACAGGACTACATCCAGCATCTCTACGATCGTCTCCATGGGAGAATAGCAGCCTGCATTGCTGCGAAAGGTGGATATACACTGTACTAGTGCCGACATTGTGCATGCTCTGTTGCCTGTGTCTATGTGCCTGTGGTTCTGTCAGTGTGATCATGTGATGTATCTGACCCCAGGAATGTGTCAATAAAGTTTCCCCTTCCTGGGACAATGAATTCACGGTGTTCTTATTTCAATTTCCAGGAGTGTAGATACGTAAAATCCCAACAAGACAGGAAAAGCGCATTTCACCGGCATCAACAAGCAAGAAAACTAACTTCTAGTCAGCCAGACTATATTACATTAAGGCAAGGAGGGGTTTGAAACTGTCTAAAAAATTTTTGTTTCTAAGCTACACCTGTTCATTAAGAACAAAACCATCTTTTAGAGACAGATGCTTGAAAATCTCTATTCCATTTTTGGGGAACGTTTCATATAAGATAAGAAGACTTTTACAGAAACAATACGGTTACAGAGTTGCATTTTCCGTAAATAATAGCCTGAAACAAAGAGTAATTCATACCATTGGAGCACGGGAAGAACTCGGCACTAAGTCCGGTGTATACAAAATTACTTGTAACGACTGCCCAAACTATTACATTGGACAGACAGGTAGACCCATTAAAGTTATGTATAAAGAACACAAGTTAGGTAAAAATGGGGAAAACGTACATAATTCCACGTTTGCCGAACATCTGTGGCTCTTACAGCATACGCCACGTGAACTGGACGACGTAGAGTTGCTTCATGAAGCTAATAAAGGTTACAAACTGGACTTGCTCGAAGAATTAGAGATTTTCAAGCATCTGTCTCTAAAAGATGGTTTTGTTCTTAATGAACAGGTGCAGCTTAGAAACAAAAATTTTTTAGACAGTTTCAAACCCCTCCTTGGCTTAATGTAATGTAGTCTGGCTGACTAGAAGTTAGTTTTCTTGCTTGTTGATGCCGGTGAAATGCGCTTTTCCTGTCTTGTTGGGATTTTACGTATCTATTTTTGATGTTTGTTGTTTGTGATTTTCGATGTGTATGTGTGGTTAATTGACTAGTATGTTTATATTCACAACGACAGATGGTTTCGTTTTATTATAACATTTTGGTTGTTTTTGCTAGTATGTATTTCACCGCCTACTTTACGCGAGTTTCTCGCGCATTACACTAGTGCCCTCTCTCGTTAGATGTTCCATAGCGCAAGCTTTATCTGTTTGACACTAGGACACAGGTAAATTGTTTCTACATTTTCTATTTTACATAAATGTTTTTAAATGGTCTGATATGTTTTATTTATTAAGACAGAAAGTTTGAATTAACACAACTTTTAATAATTTTTGGTGCACTTATGAATGTATTCATGGATTTTAATATGCGCGAGTGTCTGGCACATACAAGTGCCCTCTCTCGGCGAAACCATCTGCCCTAGTGCTTTCACACTCTTGTCTCGATAGTTCATAGGCGAAGTAATGGTGCTAAACTGTTCGCTTTGACCCTGTGCCCATAGTCATGTTGTACAAATGGAGAAGATGTCTTAATTATTGACGACGCCTTTGGCACAATTGTTTTATTAATCTCCATTGCATGATGTAATTTTAGTAAGTATCTAAAGATTTTATGCCTGTATTACTCTGGTAATTTCACTATTACTTAAGCTTTTGTGTTTCTCACTTCCGAACCCTCTCCCAAGGTGGCTTCCGCCAGCTCCCCCTCCCTGATGAGGCCCTCCTCCCCTCCATCTACCCCTCCTATCAATTTTGATCCTCCGCCCCACTTCCTGTGTCCTTTCCTTTAGGCACCCTCCCTCCCTTCTCTTTCCTTTTCCCCCCGTACCCCCCCTCCACCCCTCTTCCCCCGGGCTTCCCCTCCCCCTTCCTCCCTTCCCCCTATCTCCCCTGCCCATGGCATCTGCTCTCCCCTCTCCCTCTCCCCCCCCCCCTCCTCCTCTCTTGGCAGCTCCTCAGACTCGCACACGCTCAGTGAACATTCGCGCGCCGGAGATCATCGCCATGTGTCTCGTGTGTGTGTGCCTTCGTCTGCCGTTAGTGTTCTTTCGTCGTCACGCCTCCACTGTTCACGTGTGCCGTCGCAGTCGTCCGTATTCTGTACTCCGTGTCAACAAGTGTTAGTGTTTTTTTTTTTTTGCATCCAGCGTGAACGGCTTCATGTTTATTGTTTTTGTATCTACATTTTTTGCCCGCCGTTTTTCTTGTATTGTTTGTGTCACCTCTATGTCATACTATTGTACCCCCTAAGGCTGAAGAGCGGCGTAATGTGTAATGTGCTGCTGACCTTGTATGAGGTGCTTAAAATTACAATAAAGAAAAAAAAATCACTTCCGATGCTAAGGCTTTTCTAATGAAAGTGTCTTCCTGTTCAGGATTTTTTACTTCTGATGAAGGTATATTTATATGTACCGAAACCTTGGTCAAGAATTTTAATAAATTTTTATCCTGCAACTGTTTTTGGCTGTCATCCTTTATTGTGAAGAATTTCAACAGTTGCTGTTGCAGCTATGTTTAAAATCTTGAACTAACTAATACACTGGAGGCTAGTTCTAGGGTTAGAAAAAGCATGAATAACACTGTTAGAACAGAAGCCAGTGCGGAAGTTCCAGTGTGGATGCAAACCACAGTAGCAAACACTAGCAGCATCTTCAGGCAACAACTTAGTTGCAAAACAAAACATGCTGAATGTGACACTGTTCACTGAGGCACTCCAAGGGAGAGAGAGCAGACTTACGCGGAGCTGGACGGAGGCTGGAGTCGACGGACGCGGATTCGGCGCCCAGATCGTCTGAATGAGATCTCTACCAAAATGCGGAATCTATGGGTTTCAAAGAGTCGCGTCGGGGCACTGTTTTTCCACTTAAAGCCACCCAGCCAATCCCGTAGGTCTTTTGCAGGTGCCTGCCAATCACGGTTTAGTTAAGTCCCCTCTACTGCTCCTAAGGCGGGGATGTTAATGCAGTTGCACTAACTAAGTACGAATTTGGTATCAACATCGTTCAACTGAAAGCTAAACGTAACTGCTTTGCCAAATAAGGCTTGCAACATTATTGTTATACGTCGTTTAGCCCCGCCCCTCGGGCTCCCCGGAGTAGGGACTGCTATGTCAACAGTTTTTGTCACTTTCGCTCTCTTTCTGACCCTTGTGAGTCTACTCACGTTGCTGTTCTCAGGGCTGGTATCAAGCTGGCTTTATACACTAGTACGTGCCAGTTGGTTACAAAGTTCTACGGTGACAACCTACTACAGCGTCTAGACGACATATGAAGTTACATGTTAATTCCTTGAAGAGTAACTAACGCCCTGGGACCGCGTCTGGGGGCGTCTGCATTTTCGCAAGGCAGTACATGAAATTACAACATAAAAATAATAACAGATAAAATAAAATGTTTATGAACCCAAAAAAAGTCAAGCCATAAGTTTAAGTAAACGCAATCAACACTATAACATAAGAATCCGGTTAATTTTTCAAGGAACTCCTCAACAGAATAGGATTGACCCATGAGGAAACTTTTCAGTTTCGATTTGAAACAGCGTGGATTACTGCTAAGATTTTTGAATTCTTGTGGTAGCTTATTGAAGTTTGATGCAGCAGTATACTGCACACCTTTCTGTACAAGGGTTAAGGAAGTGCGATCCAAATGCAGATTGGATTTCTGCCGATTTTTAACTGAGTGAAAACTGCTAACTCTTGGGAATAAGCTGATGTCATTAACAAGGAGCGACAGTAAAGAAAGTATGTATTAAGAGGCCAATGTCAAAATACCCAGACTAGTGAACAGGGATCGACAAGAGGTTCGCGGACTTACACCACTTATTGCCCGAACTGCCAGTTTCTGAGCCACAAATATCCTTTTAGAATGGCAAGAGTTACCCCAAAATATAATACCATACGATATAAGCGAATGGAAATAAGCAAAGTACTCTAATTTTCGTGCCGTACGATCAGTAGTGATTAATAATGAACATAATAACGTCAACAGTTATTAAAAAGCAGGGTCGCATCTAAAGTGCACCTACGCTAGATGAAAGCGCAACTTTCTTTGACTACGTCACTAGAGACGTGGCAAATGAATTATTCACAATCGCTGCACTGTCCAGTGACATTAAAGTGACCACCCGTCACCAGCATGAATACTATTTTTTGCAGCCCAGACCATTGCGAGAGGTGCAGGAAGAGAGTCAGTGACGGTGCGGGAAGATACTGGAAGGGATGTGAAGCCATGCCTTACCGACTCCACCGCCGTGGCCAGCTGCCCGAGGTTTCTCAGCTGAGGATCCGTAGCGCGAACAGCGATCGAGGTGGTCCCACAGATTCTCGAGTAGGTTTGACTCCGTTGAGTTTGGTGGCCAGGGGAGTACGGTAAAGTCATAATGGTGCTCTTCCAACCACGTATGTACATTGCGAGCTGTGTAACACCTTGCTGTATCCTGCTGGTAGATTCCATCATGGACTATGCGGCTGGTCCCGGCGGAGGTTCGAGTCCTCCCTCGGGCATGGGTGTGTGTGTTTGTCCTTAGGATAATTTAGGTTAAGTAGTGTGTAAGCTTAGGGATTGATGACCTTAGCAGTTAAGTCCCATAAGATTTCACACACATTTGAACATTTGAATTTGATTCCATCATGCTGGGGGAAAAAAAACTGCATATAGGGGTGGACGTAATCCCCAAGAATAGATTCATACTTATGTTGGTCCATTGTGTCTTCCAGAATAACGAAATCACCCAGAGAATGCCACGAAAACGTTCTCCAGATCATAGCGCTCCGTCTTGGTTGCTGGGTGTTTGCTTAAAGTCGTTTCACGCTGCACACGTTAACGGCCATCCCTGGAATGGAACATAAAACTTATCTACATAGAGCAGGGCTATATGTGGAGTCAGCATATCCAAATGCACGGAAGCAGGAGTTTTGTCAACATGCATCGTCTCCCTAGTCACGTGACTTCGGTACGGCATAAACACACTGCATCACATCGTTAGTACAGACACATTCCGTTCTGTGGATTCTGCATCCACGGTCATTTTCCATCGATATCAGCAACGAACTTGGTTTGAAACTTTGAACAGCAAAATTCAAAGGTATTATGCTTGGATATTTCTTTTGTAGGTGTTCCGGCGTAACGACAAGCCCTGGCACGACGATGAAGAATGGAAGAGCAGGGAGGGCTGTGGGATGACGTCAGCCAATAGTACGCTGAAGAATCCCTCTCAAGGACGAAACCAAGACAGGGGCGGCCTCTAAGCCAAGAGAACATAAGTGCTGCGCCGCCGAGCCGCGAGGGAGTGGAAAACGAGCCGTCATAACAAACGCTACAGCAGTGACTTATGATCTGTATTGTTCTCAGAATGAGTTTTTTCACTCTGCAGCGGAGTGTGCGCTGATATGAAACTTCCAGCCACATTAAAACTGTGTGCCGGACCGAAACTCGAACTCGGGACCTTTGCCTTTCGCGGGCAAGTGCCCTACCATCTGAGCCACCCAAACACGACTCCCGCCCCGTCCTCACAGCTCTACTTCTGCCAGTACCTCGTCTCCTACTTTCCAAACTATACGGAAGCTCTTCTGCGAACCTTGCAGAACTAGCACTCCTGAAAGAAAGGATATTGCGGAGACATGGCTTAGTCACTGCCTGGGGGATGTTTCCAGAATGAGATTTTCACTCTGCAGCGGAGTGTGCGCTGATATGAGACTTCCTGGAAACATCCCCCAGGCTGTGGCTGAGCCATGTCTCCGCAATATCCTTTCTTTCAGGAGTGCTAGTTCTGCAAGGTTCGCAGGAGAGCTTCTGTAAAGTTTGGAAAATAGGAGACAAGGAACTGGCAGAAGTAAAGCTGTGAGGACGGGGCGTGGGTCGTGCTTGGGTAGCTCAGATGGTAGAGCACCTGCCCACGGAAGGCAAAGGTCCCGAGTTAGAGTCTCGGTCCGGCACACAGTTTTAATCTGCCAGGAAGTTTCAAGTTTCAACTGTATTGTTTTGCTTGCAAAGAAATTGTATACACCAAAGGACATTGATTACGTGCTTGTCGCCATTTGCTTGCGACACAACTTTGAGAATATGCAAAATTAAGTGTTGTCAATTTAACTTACTGCAATAAATTCATTAATACGATTTGCTTGAATTGTTGTCTAGCGATCCGGGAAAACAGCTTCCTAGGCAACCTGTCTTAGACCAGTGGGCAGACCACAATAGTAGGAATGTTGAATAAATGATAGTTTATAAGAATCCCATTTCATCTGAAAATATGTGTAGAGTCTTTAATTTGTTGTTATTCACACCTACAGAGATAAAACACGCACTACATACCTGAAATGCATTCTCGTTGAGATAAATGAGTAATAGCCTTGCATACAATGTTACACGCCTTCTAGAATTAGTATACTGCCGCACATCAATACTTATTTGAAATTAAACAAATTCTTTCATACACATCACGTTTGACGCTAGCCGCAGAATTAGTGCCTAAAATGTGTGGTGTAGAAGAAAATAGAGAAATAAACAGACAGGTGGACACAATAAGTGAAAAGAATTAAAAATGCTAGATTACTCGAGAAAATCTTGAACTAGAAGCTAAAAGGTAAGGAAGACGTAGGTCGATCAAGGAAACGACACACCTAAACTTCTTGAACATGAAAGGCAAACGTTGCCTATGTATTCAAGACGACGACAACCAAATGTCTGTCACAAGTATCACTTAAATATTGTGCTTATCATTTATAATTATGAAATCGTCCTAGCAATAAGCGACGGAAGAATGAGTTACTATGAACCTTCCTGCTTACCAATGAAACTGCTTCATATATCAGTTTATGGGTGATTTTTAATTACGAATACCACATTGAAAAAAAAAGAGATACTCGGTTTTCACGTATATTTTTTTATTCAAGAGGAATCGGTGAATAATTTTAGGCTGGTTCATGCAGGTGGTCAACGTAATGGCATGAGTGACAAGAGAAGTATTTTGTTTTTGTTGAGCATTGTGTTCAAAGGCTGTGAGTAAGATACGGATCATTAGCGTGCAATCGCATTTTACGTTATAATCACCATCACATCTTAAATTTGAAATGAATTACTAGAACAAACACGCAGATGTTGTACACATCTCTTTATTATATTTGAGTCTCTTTACATAGCAACTTGTATATTAAGTTTGGTGTCAATAAATTGTTTTTTCTGATGAAGTGGCCAGCTTGCAAAAGACGGAAGTTGATAGGATGTGGCGTTCTTACCGTACATACCCATGGACAAGTATACAGTTGTAACAGTAAGCAATATTGCTGGAGAACACAAGCCTGTATCTGGATCGGAGCAACAAAGTGACAGTTGAGCTTGGAAAAGGAGTATGTTGTCGGTTTGTCATTACGCGCAAACGCAGTACGGCTGTGGTAACTGCGGCTGTAGAGTTCTGTACTGAGAACATTCATACATTCGCGATTAACGAGCAGTATGAATTTCACATTGCATGATCCTAATAATCTGGTCACTGTCCAAGGCAACTGTTGGACTGTTAGCTTCTGATATTCCATAAAAGGAACATACCGTCCAGAGAAACGAAGTATACAGGGTGATTCCTGATGATGTTACAAACTTTCAGGACTGATGGAGAAGGGTAGATGTTTCAATGTAAGGCAAGGGACCCTGGTCCGGAAACGACCGGGTCGAAAGTTATAAGCGAAAATCGTTCTGATACGTCTGGCAGTGGAACACATGTACTAATGTTGTTGTCGCTAAAAATGCAGGATAGGCAACTTTCAGAGGTGGTAGTATCGAGCAAAAGAAGCAGAAAAGTGGTCCCTGAAATGCATACCTTAAGAGCTAGCACTTTTTCGTCTTTGACACTGTGAGACTCACCTCTTTTACTGCAAGCTCTATGATTTCCACATTTTTGGAGAATATGTATGGACCCAGATAAGAGAAAAGTCCAGTAAATATGGGCTCTAAAATGCAAAACCTTAAGAGCTATAAGCACTTTTTTCTCTAGAAGAGATGTGTTTGGCAGTAGCGACGATGAACAAGTCATTAAGAGCTATGAGGACTCTTTCGCTAGAAGAGATGTGTTTAGCAGCAGCGACGATAAATATGTCGTTAAGAGCGATGAGGACTTTTTCGCTGGAAGAGATGTGTTTGACAGTAGCGACGATGAACAAGTGCCTTAAGAGTGTAATGGGTCACCCTCTTCTAACATTACCCTTTTTATTTAGAGATAACCCATACTATGTATACTATCGATTCTTGTATAGGTGAGCATTATATCAGCTGTTTAACTGAATGAACTTCATATTTTGTATACAATGTGTTATGTTTCGAGTTAAAATATGTAAAAAGAAATTAATTCGTTAGTACTATGTACGTATAGTTAAAATTACTCTTCTTTTAAAAATATTTGAAATTACGAAATTTCAGGTATACTTAAAATTCATATTATTAATTGCAACATCTGACAATAATTATTAAATGTATTCCTGGACTCATTTATAAAATAATGATATAACTTGGTGAAGATTCTTCTTTGGTCAAGAAATTTTGTAAACTCTTTTGCTTTGTAAACTCTTTGGAATATTGTGAGTACCGCAGAATGTTAGTTGTAGTGGGCATGGCTCTGATGGAAACGCACGTATTTTGCTAATCTTGTCAACAACAATGTGAATTAGTGTTCTGAAATGGAGATTGTTAAATCGGAATGATTTTGAAGAATGGGATAAAATAAAAAGATATCCATAGCAACAAGCAAATCTTCATCAGTTATTCAGTTCGACAAGAACCCGCAACATTATAAAAATTACAGCCTTAAGAATGTACCCTAGACGCCAGACTTGGAGTCAACAACAACGAGATAATGAAGATAAGTGAAAAGTTTTTCTTTTGTATGTTTTACGCCTCTCGAAGCTTTTGAAAATAATGAACAGACTAAGAGGAATTTAATGGTGATGTGTGGGAGGGTAAGATTACATGAGCGTAGAGCACTTTTTCACTAGAAGAGATGTGTTTGACAGTAGCGACGATGAGCAAGGGCCTTAAGGGGGATAGGACGTCAAACGGGCCGACTTGGAGCAGGAGAGGCACCACAGGACATTTTATTTTCTACTCTCTATACTTTTACAAATACATTCATAAAACTTTGTCAGCATGACTAGGAAGGATTCAGGATTCACACTCATAGCAGAGGAAGTGCAAAAACATAACAAAATAATTTTTTTTTTAGATATGAAATTTCATCATTTTTTCACTTACTGTTGGCTGCATTTGTTGCTATAGGTACATTTTTCTTCACAAATAAGAGAGATTCTTTGATGAATTTTGCACAGCATACAAACCGTACTTACAGGTGTATGAAACTCTAGAATTTTCCAAATCCATTAAAAACTGTGGTAAATTTGAGATAATTAGCTACAAAATTTGATTTTTTTCTAAACATAAAGTTTAAAACGTAACAGCTCATTCATTTTTTCATAAGACACCTGTAAGTATAGTTTGTATGCTGTGCAAAATTCATCGAACAGTCTCTCTTACTTATGAAGAAAAGTGTACCTATAGCAACAAATGCAGCCAATAGTAAGTGAAAAAATGATGAAATTTCACATGTAAATTTCAACTTCGGTTGCTACGAGTGTGAATCCTGAATCCTTCCTGGTCATGCTGACAAAGTTTTATGAATTTACTTGTAAAAGTATAGACAGTGGAAATTAAAATGTCCTCTGGTGCCTCTCCTGCTCCAAGCCAGCCCGTTTGACATACTACCCCCCTTAAGAGAGCAATGGGCACTTTTTCAGTAAGTGTATCACAGTAGCGATGATGAGCAAGTGCTCATCGCTCTTAAGGCATCGGTATGCACTTTGGAGCCCATGTTTACTGGACATTTTATTCTAGTTTTCGTGCATACTATGAACTCTGGAAGTTGCCACCCCTACAATCTTAGCAACAACGGCACCAGTAAATGTTTTCTGCTGCCAGAGGTATCAGAACGATTTTCACTACAGCTTTCGACTCGATAGTTTTTCGCATCAGGATCCCTTAGCTCAGATTGATATATTTATTCTTATCCATCATCCGTGAAATTTTGTAACATCACTGAATCACCCTGCCGGGTAACAATGCACAACAATTACGTAACACACCGAAAACGATGTCCACAGCTGACTGGCAACTGGTCGATGAGGTTACAGAGCGCAGGACAGCAGGTGTGACCAATCTTGAGCTCTGACTGGCTGTTGCTATGGCAGCTGTCCTGTGAACAGCTAGCTGTTAGTCACTTTGTTATCCCGATGCCGACGTCGTGCGTCGGTAGAGCCTTTTACGGCTGCTCTTCCCCAGTCGAGTCGGTACCCTCACTGCTCTCCGCGCTGGCGCCAGTCCTCGGCCACCATGTGGGCGCACTTCTCGCCGATCATGATGGACGGCACGTTGGTGTTGCAGCGCACGATCAGAGGCATGACGGAGGCGTCGGCGACGCGCAGGCCGCGCACGCCATGCAGCCTGAGGCGCGCGTCGACGACGGCGCCAGCGTCGCTGGAGGGTCCCATCTTGGCGGTGCCCACCGGGTGGTAGACGGTGGCGCCCAGGTGGGGCGCGGCGCAGCTCCAGTAGTCGCGGCCTCCCCGGGCCCGGCGCCCGCACTCTCTCAAGGGGAGGTCCCTGACGCCGTAGCCAGCCGCCCGCATCGCCTCCGTGGAACCCAAACGGTGGCTCAGCTCCACGCCGTCCAGTAGCGTCTCGAGGTCTCGCGGGTCGGCGAGGTAGCCGGTCTCGATCAGCGGCGGGTCCAGCGGTTCGGCACTCCTCAGCCTGATACGACCCCGGCTCCGCGGCGCCAGCAGCGTCGTCATCACCATCACCGCGTCCTCGCTCGCCGTCAGATTTTTCAGAGCGAGTGTCGCCTCTTCCTTGTAGTTGAAGATGTCTGCTAGTAAGCTGGCTGTAGAACTGTCCACAGAGACAAAAATCAGCTGTATATCTGGGTAGCCGGCCGGGTCTACCTCGGGAAAACCTGGAATGCCGTGCAGTGCGCGCCGCGTCTGGATAAATCCCGTGTAAGAAGTAAGGCCTGTCGTCGACAGGATACCTGTCCTGTTCATCAGGTATTCGAACACGGACTCTTCTAACGTTTTTCTCGCCGAAGGCTTCCTCGTGTAGTAGAGCCCGGCATACGATAAGTGGTCCTGCAGGTTGTACCCTACTCTGAGGTCCCTTATCACTGTTATACCGACTTCTTCCAAATGGGACTTTGGTCCGATACCAGAATGCATTAGTATGTGAGGTGTGTTGATAGCTCCTGCTGACACAATTACTTCCTTCGTAGCTCTAGCTTCCTGTACCTTTCCGTCTTTAACAAACTGCACCCCGTACGCACTTTGCGTGTCAGGCCGAATCAGTATCTTCGTTACGTAAGCGGACTTTAGGACGTGCAGGTTTACCCTCTCTTTGGCAGGTGCGAGGTATCCGAGAGCGGCATTCCATCTCGTTCCGTTCTTTATAGAGCAGTGTATTTGTCCGAAACCCACCATCGGCTCGGCGCTGTAGTCTTCGATAATTCTGAAGCCCAGCTCTGTGGCGGCAGCGTCCAAAGCGTCATAAGCGGGATCCAGACGCGCCGGTTTGGACACGCGGATGGCCCCATCGCGCCCGTGTACGGCTGCCACGTGTGGTCTCCTCTCCAGCTCCTCCTTGTCGAAGGCCTCCAACTTCTTGAAGAAGGGCAGCACCTCCTCGTAGGACCAGCCGTCGTTGCCGAGCGACGCCCAGCCGTCGTAGTCCTGCGGGCTGCCCCTGACGTACATCATGGCGTTGAGCACGCTGGAACCACCCAGCGTCTTGCCCCGTGGCCATGTGCACCTTCCATCTCTGTGTGCCAAGCAACTGCGCCCATCTGGTTCTGTCAGGTATGACCAATCCGCCTGCAACGAAATACACTTTTTTGAAAAGAACTGTCACTACACAACTCCAGTCCAAAACACATTACTGTATTATGATAGAAGTTTTGGCGAAAGAAGGAAATTTTAGCAGGGAAACAGGAGAAACGTGTACGTTTTACTCAAAATTCCCCACTTGTGACTCTCCTCTGAAAGTAAAAATGGTTAACAAACCAGGCGAAAATAAATCGCATTTTCAGCGGAATTTCTTTTAGATATTATCCAAAGAAAAGGTTAAAGATCATTTTGAATGTTCACCATGGAAGTGTGGGCGTGGAGGGGCCCCACTTAATGTGTAAGCATAGGCTTCAGTTTAGGATGGCACTTCCCCACTGTAATGGTACTTGAATTAAGTAACCATTACGGCACCTCAACTCAACCTGTCGATACCAGCGATATTCTACTGTGTTTCTGTTAACTACTTAACATATTTCTGAGACAACATTCAGATTTGATTTCATTTGTGATATATCGATATGTTTATATTGCAATGATATTATTCTTATGTGTATTCTTTCTTTTGTCACTATGATCTTTGACGTACTTGTAACTCTGTACTCTGATTTTTGGGCGCGTAAGCGATTATTAGTTTGTTAGAGAGTCGGACCTTGAGAAAGTCAAGTCTTGGACGTCAGGTTAGAAAGACGCATATTGTAGTCAGCTTATAAAATGTGAACTTTAACAGTTAGGAAGATGTTTTCAAGTATGTTTTGTATTGTGAAGTGATGTTTTGTGTGTTACGTGCTATCGCAACAAAAACAATAAAAAATAAGTGTAACTTAAATTCGGAGTGCTGATTATTTTATTTACATCACCATTGTGCTAACTTTGAAAGGTTTAATCTTCAAGAATAGTTTGTGAAGCGCATCTACAAAATTTTTGAATATAGCAGAATAAAACCTAGGCCTCTCTGCATCCGAGCTTGAAATCATCACCACCTAGATTTTCGACGATTGAGTCATGATTTTACAACGAGACCAGCGTGGGGAACACGAAAAGATGAGTGCCTAGTTTATTTATTATTACATGAAATGACTTTATTAACTGTGCTCTAATGACACCTGCCACATAATAACTTTGTTGTTGCCCTAAAATGCAGTATTTAGCAGCGTGAGCAACACCACAATCATTAAATTTTGACCTTTGTTGTGGTAGGGTTGTTAGACCACTCAGCATTTCCCTACAGCGTTCTGAGCGACCCCCCACCACTGCCGGTCTCCCAACGCTTTCCCAGCCGACTACGCATCTAGCGGCCACGGCATTTTGCATGCACTATACTTTTCATCAATGGCAGGCCCTTAAAATAGAACTGTCACCCTGAGTACCACTGCTACTAAACTGTCAAACAGTGTCGTACTTTCTCTCAGCGCTCTTTCGGATTTCGGCACCCTGGACGCAGCCGGAAAAGAATGAGACAAATAGAAAAATACCACAAGTCACACGTGCTACACACTCCACTGGCCATCAGACTACAGTACTCGCCAGATAGTCCAGGGCGCCCTGTTATTTTGTCAGCACAATGGCCACTGTGACGTACTTCAGTCTGCCTTGCCAGCGAGTTTCAAAATTTATTGAAGTTAATAATACAGACGCACATACTTTCTGTTTTGTCTCATTTTCTTGGGGTCGAATTATTCATAGTTTTTATTAATGTTTCATCAATTTTCTCTTACATGTCTTATTCCTTTTTCTTTTCTTTTTTGTTATTATTCGTAATGATGCAACAACCGTGTCTTGCACTACCAAATTACATTTCTTTCTTCACCACGCATCAAGTGTCAAAACATTAGTGCAGAAAATGTTGTCGGGTTCTTACATCCTCTAACGTCATTCGCATTTTTAAGCTTATTATTTACTTTGCCTGCATATGGAATTTCGACAGTTATGCAGCAACAGTTGGTTAGCCAGAGCCCAGCAGTGAAGAATAATTTTTCCCTCCTCATAGTGGTTTACGAACTTTGTTTTTGTTGTGGCATTGAACGCGCTGAGTATAATGCAGCCTAAGAAAAAAGATGACTTATCTGATTGGGAAGCAAATCAGTAGATAGGTAATTATATACATGTGCAGACAAACAATGATTACAATGTTAGAAAAATTAGATAATTTATTCAAGAGAAAGAGCTTCACAAATTTAGCAAGTCAGTAACAAAAAAAAAAGGTTCAAATGGCTCTGAGCACTATGGGACTTAACAGCTGAGGTCATCAATACCCTAGAACGTAGAACTACTTAAACCTAACTAACCTAAGGACATCACACACATCCATCCCCGAGGCAGGATTCAAACTTGCGACCGTAGCGGTCCCGCAGTTCCAGACTGAAGCGCCTAGAAACGCACGGCCACACCGGCTGGCCCGTCAGTAACACATTGGTCCACCTGTGGCCCTTATTGTGGCACCTGTTCGGCATAGCGGTGATCGACAGAGTTATTGGATGTTCTCCTGAAGGATATCGTGCCAAGTTCTGCCCATTTGGACGGCTCTGTCCACAATGCTCCAAACGTTCTCAGTTGGTGAGAGTTCTGGAGACCTGCTGGCCAAGATAGGATTTGACAAGCACAAAGATAAGCAGTAGAAATTCTCGCCGTGTGTGCATGAGTAGTATCTTGCTGAAATGTAAGCACTGGATGGATTGCCACTAAGGGCAACAAAACTAGGCGTATCGATGTACTGCTGTGCTGTGATTGGGGCTCAGTCCGAAACGGGACTCATCACTGAAGGCATGTCTATTCCAGTCAATGAGATTCCAGGAGGAAGAGGTGTCTGGAGATGCCCTGGACATTAGTGGGATACCAACCTGATTATCGCCAATCATACGGCCCAACAACCAGGAGTGACGTTCTAGGATGCCATTTAGTTTCATAGTAGGACACCTTTGTCTGTCATCCGCGCCATCCTTACAGAACAGAAGTACGCCGACGATTTTCTACACCCGATTTTGTTGCCCTTTATGACAACCCGTTTTGGGCTTACATTTCAGCAAGATAATGCCCACCCGCACACAGCGAGTGTTTCTACTGCTTGTCCTCATGGTTGTCAAACTTACCTTCGCATCAAGGTCGCCTGATATCCCTTCAGTTGAGAACTTTCGGAGCATTACACTGAAGTGACAAAAGTCATTGGATAGCGATATACACGTATACATATGGCGGTAATATCGCGTACACAAGGCTTAAAAGGACAGTTCATTGGCGGAGCTGTCATTTGTGATACATGCGTAAAGGTTTCCGACGTCATCATAGCCGCACGACGGGAATTAACAGATTTTGAACACGGAATAGTAGGTGGAGCCAGACGCATGGGAATTCAATATTCCACAATACACAGCGTCAAGAGTGTGCCGAGAACACCAAATTTCAGGCATTACTTCTCATCACGGACAATGAGTGCCCGATGTCCACTTGTTGGCCGCGAGCACCAGCGTTTGCATGGAATTTACAGTGGTAAAGGATAAAGCAACACTTCGTGAAATAACCGCAGAAATCAGTGTGGGGCATATGACGAACGTATCCGTTAGGACAGTGCGGCGAAATGTGGCGTTAATGGCCTATGGAAGCTGTGGTGTGCGTACTGTAAGACCTTCGGTACACACACCATCAGATTAATTGACTTGTCGCTCAGTGCGAGTGTCAGCAATATGTCTCGTAGTCTTATCATGGCGTGTTTATCTTCTGCCGTTAGGTCAGACGATAGAAATGCCACTTGCACGCTTAGAGTAGCAGATTGACGGTGACCAACTTTAAACAGAACTTGATTAATTTTCACAGAGATTTATTACATTAATAACAATCATAAACCTTACTTAACTTGATTCTGGATGCTATTTACAATTGACAATCTGAAGTTCCTTTGGTCTTGGTACGTTAATCTTATTCTCACATATCTCTGATACTTGACAAAGTGTCTATACATTTATCTTCATGGCCATGTACAGGAATATGATAATCTTATTTGGCGCACACTGAAACTTGACTATAGACTAATGCAGACTAATGCTGACTAATGCAGATTGACTAATCGGAGGTCTGTACACTCGTTATAATACCTCGCGCGTTCAGGTCTCACAGCGCGAGTGTGATCCGCGAGGAGAAAAGGTTCTACGTTAGCAGCAATCTCATTGGCTGCGTTACATATTAATACGCGGATCGGCGGAAGCAGAATTTGGTCTGTCTCTAAGGCAGCGCCATCTCGTAGTGCGGAGACGGACGAGTGCTGCGCCTGCGCTGTTGTGCTTAGTGGGGCGCGATCTAGTGGGAAAGTTGTGTACGCGCTGACTACGCGGAACTATGTACACAACAGAAGCAGACGACAGACGCGAGTGCCTTTGGTAACGCCACGACTTCGCCTGCAATGCCTCTCCTGGGCTTGTGTCCGTACTGGTTGGAGCCTAGAAGAATGGAAAACCGTGGCCTGGTCAAATGAGTCCCGATTTCAGCTAATGAGAGTGAATCGTCAATTAGGGTGGTTCACAAAGAACAACTCACGTACACATGGTATTCCAGAAACGTTATCGTGGAAGTAGGGCCCAGGACGTGCTGGTGAAATAACACACACTGCTAAGGTTATCTTTTTTATTTTCAAAGGGCTTTCTCAATAATAAATTTTTAAGTCTGGCATTAAAAAAAATTTCAAAAACAATTTCGAATAGCTGACAAATTTTCTTTATGAAAAGGGGATTACCAGGTTTCACGTTAACAACTTCCCAATAGTAAGATTTTAACTCTCTCTGTCTCTCTCTGTCAGTTGTTACAAGATATATGTGAATAAGCCGAAAAAAAAAAAAAAGTTTCCTTAGCTCGACGAGGGAGTGACACGAGTAAAGGGGCCCAAATCACAGTAGTCGGAATAGTTATTGGTGGTCTACAGGGCCACAGCAGATCAGCTCCAAAACTTACATTACAAGCCACCACCTCCCCAAGTTACCCAAAACCAGAAGATGTAGCAAGGGCGGTGCCTGTACACACTCTGAACCACAGAGACACACGACACCAACCCTAAATCACCCAGTCGAGGTGTGAATGTAACGACCCGACCAACAAGCAATTACCACATTCCCGCGGACAGGCAAACGAAAACTGTGGTGGGAAGACCCCAACAAAACCACTGGTGAAGAAACTCATACAGTTCACTAGAACTTGCACTTCCTTATGCTCGTCAGAGCCAACCACTGCCAGTGGCTTCAACAGCCGATAAGAAGACATACGGTCCCACCCGCTTATCTCCTGCACCACGGCTTCTAAGCTTCATAAGCCACGTACATACGGGTAAGGCAGACTTAGCCCCTGACAGCCAAGAGGTCGGGTAAAGCACGTGGCGAGCAGTTGACGACCCCCAACAGCAGGGCCCCGCTCGCGCCACCACCTCTCTCGGTCACCGCCCAGTACGTACTCCTCGATCGTCACGCGACCGTACACTTGCTCCACCTCCCGCCAGAGGGCGGTAGCGATCCAAACAGCGCGCCAAACCGAAAGCGCCACCGCAAACACTAGACGCGAAGCGAAAGCACTTCGCCTGTCGCGTTTTTCGAAGAGCCGGACACAACTACGACTCAGAGAGCTGATGGTAAGATTTGAGTGTGGTGCAGACCGCTCGAAGCCATGGATCCAAGTTATCAACAAGGCACTGGTGCAAGTGGGTGGTGGCTCCAGAATAGTGTGGGCTCTGTTTACACGGAATGGAGTGGGTCCTTTGACTACTTGGAGATCATTTGCAGCCATTCATGAACTTCATGTAAAAACAACGATGGATTTTCTTTTTTTGATAACAAGGCGCCATGTCACCAGGTCACATTCGTTCGCAACTGGTTTGAAGAAGATTCTGGACAATTTGAGCGAATGGTTTGGCCTCACAGGTCGCCCAGCTTGAATGAACCGCATCGAACACTTATGGGGCATCATCGAGAGGTCACTTCGTGCACAAAATCCTGCACTGGCAACACTTTCGCAGTTATGGATGGCCGTAGAGGTAATATGGCTCAGAGTTTCTGCAGAGACGTCCAACCACTTGTTGAGTCCACCCCAAGTCGAGTTGCTGCACCACTGCAGCGGTCGGCCGGTGAGGCCGAGCGGTTCTAGGCGCTTCAGTCCGGAACCGCGCTGCTGCTACGGTCGCAGGTTCGAACCCTGCCTCGGGTATGGATGTGTGTGTGATGTCCTTAGGTTTAAATAGTTCTAAGTTCTAGGGGACTGATGACCTCAGATGTTAAGTTCCGTAGTGCTCAGAGCCATTTGAACCATTTTTTTAACCACTCCGGCAAAATATTAGTAAATATACCATGACTTGTCACCTAAGTGTGTCGGCAGGGCCCTCAAACTATCTTGAGATTTTGACGATTTAACGCGGCTGTTGGACAGAATTCGCTACGATATCCTTGAGGAGGACGCTCAACAACTCTATCAATCAATGCCAAGCCAAATAACTGCTTGCATAAGGGCCAGAGGTGGACCACGTCGTCATTGACTTGCTCTTTCTCTTTAATAAATCATCCAATTTTTCTGAACTTGTAATCATTTGTGTGTCCATACATGTACATCACATGAAGGGCTTATTTCAATTCATTTGTGTGTCTATACATGTACATCACATGAAGGGCTTATTTCGATAGTGTTACAAGTCCATATTTGTTCATTTTGAGATACAGAGTCCTAAAGTTAAATGAGCGCTGATAAATCTGCAGTTGAGATACTAGAAACATTCAAGCATATGGCTTCTTGCTAGAGATGAACCTTTCTTTCTGTTTGTTTGGATCATTAATTTCAGAAGCATTATAGGCAGAAAAGTGGAGGTAATGGACTTGTACCACTATTGAAATAAGCCCTTCACAAGGATTTTGGTCCCTTCCGATAATTCCTTTGCGGTGCATCTTGTTTTCCTTTTTTCTTAGAGTGTATCTAAATCATCACCAGTTGGTCGGCAGCATTCTTGAGGTGCAGACGTGTTACGTCGTGTGTTTCGATACAATCTGGATGAAGATGCACCTACCCGGAGATAATGGTTCAAATGGCTCTGAGCACTATGGGACTCAACTGCTGAGGGTATTAGTCCCCTAGAACTTAGAACTAGTTAAACCTAACTAACCTAAGGACATCACAAACATCCATGCCCGAGGCAGGATTCGAACCTGCGACCGTAGCGGTCTTGCGGTTCCAGACTGCAGCGCCTTTAACCGCACGGCCACTTCGACCGGCCCCGGAGATAATCTGAAGTTCAATTATTCATGCTATGGTTGAAGAACTTGATTATGTGTTTTGGTATATGGCTATTTCAAATGGTTCAAATGGCTCTGAGCACTATGGGACTTAACTTCTCAGGTCATCAGTCCCCTAGAACTTAGAACTGCTTAAGCCTAACTAACCTAAGGACATCACACACATCCGTGCCTGAGGCAGGATTCGAACCTGCAACCGTAGTGGTCGCGCTTCCAGACTGAAGCGCCTAGAACTGCTCGGCCACACTGGTCGGCTATGGGTCTTTTCAAAATCAAAGTTTGGTTAGAACTGGGTTTAGGAGAAGAAACAATTCCAAAAATGAATTATATATTTCGTAATCCATCACTAATTACTGTCAATTAAATCCTCTGTTGACCATGTCGTAATATGGTAGTGGAGGAACACATGAGGAGCTGGTTGGAGAAGTAGATGTGGAGAGAGATGACGCAGTACTGTTATTAAAATTTCCGTGGCCATGTTACACCATCATTACATCGTTTTTGCTTCTGTTCGATTAACAGCTGATGCGTAAACAGCAAGTTTTCGCCTAGAAATACACTCCTGGAAATTGAAATAAGAACACCGTGAATTCATTGTCCCAGGAAGGGGAAACTTTATTGACACATTCCTGGGGTCAGATACATCACATGATCACACTGACAGAACCACAGGCACATAGACACAGGCAACAGAGCATGCACAATGTCGGCACTAGTACAGTGTATATCCACCTTTCGCAGCAATGCAGGCTGCTATTCTCCCATGGAGACGATCGTAGAGATGCTGGATGTAGTCCTGTGGAACGGCTTGCCATGCCATTTCCACCTGGCGCCTCAGTTGGACCAGCGTTCGTGCTGGATGTGCAGACCGCGTGAGACGACGCTTCATCCAGTCCCAAACATGCTCAATGGGGGACAGATCCGGAGATCTTGCTGGCCAGGGTAGTTGACTTACACCTTCTAGAACACGTTGGGTGGCACGGGATACATGCGGACGTGCATTGTCCTGTTGGAACAGCAAGTTCCCTTGCCGGTCTAGGAATGGTAGAACGATGGGTTCGATGACGGTTTGGATGTACCGTGCACTATTCAGTGTCCCCTCGACGATCACCAGTGGTGTACGGCCAGTGTAGGAGATCGCTCCCCACACCATGATGCCGGGTGTTGGCCCTGTGTGCCTCGGTCGTATGCAGTCCTGATTGTGGCGCTCACCTGCACGGCGCCAAACACGCATACGACCATCATTGGCACCAAGGCAGAAGCGACTCTCATCGCTGAAGACGACACGTCTCCATTCGTCCCTCCATTCACGCCTGTCGCGACACCACTGGAGGCGGGCTGCACGATGTTGGGGCGTGAGCGGAAGACGGCCTAACGGTGTGCGGGACCGTAGCCCAGCTTCATGGAGACGGTTGCGAATGGTCCTCGCCGATACCCCAGGAGCAACAGTGTCCCTAATTTGCTGGGAAGTGGCGGTGCGGTCCCCTACGGCACTGCGTAGGATCCTACGGTCTTGGCGTGCATCCGTGCGTCGCTGCGGTCCGGTCCCAGGTCGACGGGCACGTGCACCTTCCGCCGACCACTGGCGACAACATCGATGTACTGTGGAGACCTCACGCTCCACGTGTTGAGCAATTCGGCGGTACGTCCACCCGGCCTCCCGCATGCCCACTATACGCCCTCGCTCAAAGTCCGTCAACTGCACATACGGTTCACGTCCACGCTGTCGCGGCATGCTACCAGTGTTAAAGACTGCGATGGAGCTCCGTATGCCACGGCAAACTGGCTGACACTGACGGCGGCGGTGCACAAATGCTGCGCAGCTAGCGCCATTCGACGGCCAACACCGCGGTTCCTGGTGTGTCCGCTGTGCCGTGCGTGTGATCATTGCATGTACAGCCCTCTCGCAGTGTCCGGAGCAAGTATGGTGGGTCTGACACACCGGTGTCAATGTGTTCTTTTTTCCATTTCCAGGAGTGTAAATCAATAGAAAATTAATATTCCTGAATATCTCTCCTCTTTGGTTGCGGATGAACCTGATGTAAAGACGGAATCTTGAAAGGTTGCCAGAAAAGAAGAAAAATCATCAAAGTATGAATATTAGCTGTAACCCTTGTAACTACGATAAAGGCGCACAGTACATGTCTACATCTACATCCATACTCCGCAAGCCACATGACAGTGTGTGACGGAGGGTACCTTGAATACCTCTATCGGTTCTCCCTTCTATTCCAGTCTCGTGTTGTTCGTGGAAAGAAAGACTGTCAGTATGCTTCTGTGTGTGCTCTAATCTCTCTGATTTTATCATCATGGTCTCTTCGCGAGCTATACGTAGGAGGGAGCAATATACTGTTTGACTCCTCAGTGAAGGTATGTTCTCGAAACTTCAACAAAAGCCCGTACCGAGCTACTGAGCGTCTCTCTTGTAGAGTCTTCCGCTGGAGTTTATCTATGATCTCCGTAACGCTTTCGCGATTACTAAATGATCCTGTAATGAAGCGCGCTTCTCTCCGTTGGATCTTCTCTATCTCTTCTATCAACCCTATCTGGAACGGATCCCACACTGCTGAGCAGTATTCAAGCAGTGGGCGAACAAGTGTAATGCAACCTACTTCCTTTGTTTTCGGACTGCATTTCCTTAGGATTCTTCCAATGAATCTCAGTCTGGCATCTGCTTTACCGACGAATAATTTTATATGGTCATTCCATTTTAGCCCACTTCTAATGCCTACTCCCAGATAATTTATGGAATTAACTGCTTCCAGTTGCTGACCTGCTATATTGTAGCTAAGTGATAAAGGATCTTTCTTTCTATGTATTCGCAGCACATTACACTTGTCTACATTGAGATTCAGTTGCCAATCCCTGCTCCATGTGTCAATTCGTTGCAGATCCTCCTGCATTTCAGTACAATTTTCCATTGTTACAACCTCTCGATATACTACAGCATCATCAACAAAAGTTTTGCACGTTAACTATACGACAAAATACCATATGCATTGCGTGCTATCGTTAGCCAAAAATTCGTTTTGATATCTCGAATCGTTTACGAACTGTCAGGGATGTTACCAATTTTTCACTTTCGCACTATCATTTGCACATGTAAGCAGAAGTGAGTGCACTACATATAATATTATCTCAAGATTGGAGACAAGAATAGATGACATGTGAAGATTAAAGAAAAGTTCACTATGTTAGCTGCACTTTCGCGCAGTAGCTTACTGTCGAGTATCGCAATGATTACTAATATTAACGAAACGATAGAAAGTTCCTCACGATGCTGAGGAACGAGGCAACGAGATGCGAAGGAGTTAAGTTATTTCCCGAACAGTTTCTTTAAAACCGTTCGAGAAAGACTGCAGAGCAGCCAGCGTGCGCACGCCTCCGTTCACGCAGTGTAGAGACTCGGGCGGCGATATGTTTCGCTCGTGACGGCGTAACGGACGGAGCGAACAGCTGACCACACTCTGTTCATCATAAGAACATACCTCATCTAAACATTGCACTATGTATCCTTCCGAGTTTGCTGGAACCTCATTGGATTTAGTTTCGTGTGGAGCGGAAGCCAAGCTGTCTCGAGTCCAGTCAAGTACGAGGGTGAGTCAAATGAAAACCTTAAATTTGTAATAACAAATCGAAATTTCGCTCCGTTATCCTGTAAGTTGGTAAGCGTGCTACAAACAGCGTGTAGAATGGCCTGTAGGTGGCAGCATAGTGCGGATGCACACATACCGTCGCAGTATCAGTATAAAGATGGCCGCCCCACTTGCGACTTGCACCAGAGAAGCACAGCGTTCTGTTATTCAGTTTTTGCGTAGTGAAGGTGTGAAACCTACTGAAATTCATCGACGAATGAAGGTTCAGTACGGTGATGCATGTTTGTCACAGCAGCAAGTATAGGAATGGAGTAGGAAGTTCGCAGATGGTGTGAATTCAGTGGAAGATGCTCCTCGTCCATGTCAGGCACAACGAGTTGTGACTCCACAGAACTTTGCAGCAGTTGAAGCCATAGTAGCCGGCCGTGGTCGCCGAGCGGTTCTAGGCGTTTCAGTCCGGAACCGCGCTGCTGCTACGGTCGCAGGTTCGAATCCTGCCTCGGGCATGGATGTGTGTTATGTCCTTAGGTTAGTTAGGTTAAAGTAGTTCTACGTCTGATGACCCCATAGTGCTCAGAGCCATTTTGAAGAAATAGTGAAGGAAAACCGCCGAGTGACACTGAATGACATTGCAGCATGTTTACAGATTAGTCATGGGTCAGCACACTACATTCTGCACGATGAGCTCCAGTTTCACAAAGTGTCTGCAAGATGGGTGCCACGGCAGCTGACTCCTGAAATGAGAGAACGACGTGTTGATGCTTGTGAAGCACTTATTCGGCGCTTTGAACGAGAAGGTGATGGCTTCCTTGCAAGAATTGTTACTGGGGACGAAACCTGGGTTCACTTCCACCAACCGGAAACGAAGAGAGCGAGCAGGGAATGGCGCCATTCCTCATCACCAAAACCAAAGAAGTCTCGAACAGAACCATCAGCAGGGAAGGTTATGCTGACTCTCTTTTGGGACGAAAAAGGTATCTTTGTAGAGAATTACATGCCTAGAGGGACCACTGTCACCAGTGCATCATACACAGATCTCCTAAAAAATCATCGGAAGCCTGCAATCAAATCAAAACGACTTGGATTGCTGTCAGCAGGTGTTCTTTTGCAACATGACAATGCAAGGCCCCACACTGTCCGTACAACAGTTGGAACAATCACAGACCTGCATTTTGTGTGTCTTCCTCATCCACCATACTCACCAGACCTTGCCCCAAGATATTTCCATATGTTTGGACCACTCAAAGACGGAATGGGAGGAAAGAAGTTCCGTTCTGATGAAGAGGTACGCCACGCGGTGCATGAGTGGTTGCGGCGACAACTAAAAGAATTTTTTTCTAAAGGAATTTATGCATGTTGTAAGCGCTGGAGGACTTGCATTGAGCGTGGGGGAGATTATGTCGAGAAGTGATACAGCTTTGTGCCACTTCTGCACAAAAAATAATATTTTAAAAAATATTGAACATTTTCATTTGACTCATCCTCGTACGCTAACGAGGATACGTGCGTTACACGTACATCGATTCAGCGATGATACGAGCCAACAGCTTTACCGGCGTATTTAACAAGGACAGCATTGACCAGGCAAGTGATCCAACTAACCTGCAGTGATATGAACAGTCGCAGTAAAGACGTGAAAACAGATGAGCAGAGGACAAATTAGCTTTGCACGTGATTTAAGTTTTAAACGGAAGGAGATTATATATGGCAAAACTCAAACGATGCGCTTCGTAGGTGACCAGACGAAAAATATGGCATGTGCCCGACCTTAGCTAAGACGGTGTTGTAATTAAAGATAAAAGTGGTGAAAATTTCTGAATGTAACAAGGGTAATTTTTCTGCATGAGCTATGCGTGACGTAAAAGCGCAGTGCTGATTTCCCATGTCGCTGAATGTATTACAGTCAGTCGTCTGGTAAACTCTGATTTCGTTCCATATCTGACTCCGAGGAACACATTTCAGCAAAGCTACATCGATAACGAGGCGATCAGTAACAGAATCCAGAGCCACCAAAAAAGTCTGCATTTCCTCCTCCTGTTTTATGACGTACTGTTGTGCATTTTGCCATCGCTCGGAAGTGACGGGTCACAAAGCTTCATGCATTAGTTCCAGTACGTTTGACAGCTTGAACGTCTTGTTATTTCCCGCGACAAATCCCATGACTTGGCTCTAGATCAGTCCTATTGGGTTCACATAGCAGTAGTAAGGTGACAACTGTGAAAATGCAGAACATCTACGCTGCGCTCGACGCCGTGAAAATTTTTGTTTTCCGTGTTTCTACGACGCTTATTGCTCTGGTTCGCGTTATACCGCGTCTGTCATACAAAACAATGGGCGTATTCAAATAAAGAGTATCTGATTTTTCACTTTTCTCAAAAACATTGATTGTGTAATGTTTTCTTAACTTCAGCAATCTTTAACAGTCTTCTATAAAATGTCGATACTTAATAATTTCTATTTGCAATGAAAACCAAAATTTTGCGTGCAATTTGTATTTAGAAATTAGAAAACGTACACTTTTTTAAAACAATGATGGTTAAGTTTGAGTTAATTAACTTATGGTTGATGAATTTCATATTTAAAAGATCTAGGTATTCAAACCGAAAAAAAAATTGTAGGGCAGAACTAGATCCGAACTGTAGCCCCCCAGCATTCACGATTTCCGACTTACGCCGCTACCGACTGCGCCACGCACATAGAGTAACTACCGTCATCTATTTATTACATAGTATTTCTTGAAAAACGCCGGAGTTGATTTTTCTCTGTAAGTTTGTGAAAAATATTAAGAACAATTTGTTTCTTGCCATTAACTGTGTTCCGCGCGCATGTTTCCATATGAAGCAGGAAGCGGTCTCACCCATTTTCACAGTACGTACTCACAGTTAGACAATCAGAGCACAAGTAGCGTTTACGGAAACTGTGACTGTACAAGATTTTTGGAATAAAAATGACGTAACTAAAGTACGGTTAAGAAAAACGTTGATGGCTGTTAATACATCAGAATGTCTTAAAGTTTTATTTACAACGACATAGTAATAAGATTTCTAATACATAAGTTGGGCCTGGATAAACTGAAAGAGAGCTTCAGGGAGAGCATTAGGGAACGATTGACAAGAATGGGGGAAAGAAATACGGTAGAAGAAGAATGGATCGCTTTGAGAGATGAAAAAGTGAAGGTAGCAGAGGATCAAGTAGGTAAAAAGACGAGGGCTAATAGAAATCCTTGGGTAACAGAAGAGATATCGAATTTAATTGATGAAAGGAGAAAATATAAAAATGCAGTAAATGAAGCAACCAAAAATGAATACAAATGTCTCAAAAATGGGATCGACAGGAAGTGCAAAATGGCCAAGCAGGGATGGCTAGAGGACAAACGTAAGGATGTAAATGCTTATCTCACTAGGGGCAAGATAGATACTGCATAAAAGAAAATTAAAGAGACCTTTGAAGAAAAGAAAACCACTTGTATGAATATCAAGAGCTCAGATGGCAACCCAGTTCTAAGCAAAGAAGGGAAAGCAGAAAGGTGGAAGGAGTATATAGAGGGTCTATACAAGGGCGATGTACTTGCGGACAATATTATGGAAATGGAAGAGAATGTAGATGAAGAGGAAATGGGAGATATGATACTGCGTGCAGAGCTTGACAGAGCAATGAAAGACCTAAGTCGAAACAAGGCCCCGGGAGTAGACAACATTCCAGTAGAACTACTAACAGCCTTGGGAGAGCTGGGCCTAACAAAACTCTACCAACTAGTGAGGAAGATGTATGAGACAGGCGAAATACCCTCAGACTTCAGGAAGAATATAATAATTCCAATCCCAAAGAAAGCAGGTGTTGACAGATGTGAAAATTACCGAACTATCAGTTTAATAAATTACAGCTGCAAAATACTAACACGAATTCTTTACAGACGAATGGAAAAACTGGTAGAAGCCGACCTCGGGGAAGATCAGTTTTGATTCCGTAGAAATGTTGGAACACGTGAGGCAATAATGACCCTACGACTTATCTTAGAAAATAGATTAAGGAACGGCAAACTTACGTTTCTAGCATTTGTTGACTTAGAGAAAGGTTTTGACAATGTTGACTGGAATACTCTCTTTCAAATTCTGAAGGTGGCAGGGGTAAAATACAGGGAGCGAAAGAAACCGTATGGGAGTTATAAGAGTCGAGGGGCATGAAAGGGAAGCAGTGGTTTGGATGGGAGTGAGACAGGGATGTAGCCTGTCCCCGATGTTATTCAATCTGTATATTGAGCAAGCAGTAAAGGAGACAAAGGAAAAATTCGGAGTAGGAATTAAAATCCATGGAGAAGAAATAAAAACTTTGAGGTTCGCCGATGACATTGTAAAGGACCTGGAAGAGCAGCTGAACAGAATGGACAGTGTCTTGAAAAGAGGATATAAGATGAACATCAACAAAAGCAAAACGAGGATAATGGAATGCAGTTGAATTAAATCGGGTGATGCTGAGGGAATTAGATTAGGAAATGAGACGCTTAAAGTAGTACAGGAGTTTTACTATTTGGGGAGCAAACTAACAGATGATGATCGAAGTAGAGAGGATATAAAATGTACACTTGCAATGGCAAGGAAAGCGTTTCTGAAGAAGAGAAATTTGTTAACATCGAGTATAGATTTAAGTATCAGGAAATCGTTTCTGAAAGTATATGTATGGAGTGTAGCCTTCTATGGAAGTGAAACGTGGATGATAAATAGTTTGGACAAGAAGAGGATAGAAGCTTTCGAAATGTGGTGCTACAGAAGAATGCTGAAGATTAGATGGGTAGATCACATAACTAATGAGGAGGTATTGAATGGAATTGGGGAGGAGTTTGTGGCACAACTTGACTAGAAGAAGGGATAGGTTGGTAGGACATATTCTGAGGCATCAAGGGATCACCAATTTCGTACTGGAGGGCAGCGTGGAGGGTAAAAATCGCAGAGGGAGACCAAGAGATGAATACACTAAACAGGATGTAGGTTGCAATAGGTACTGGGAGATGAAGAAGCTTGCATAGGATAGAGTAGCATGGAGAGCTGCATCAAATCAGTCTCTGGACTGAAGACCATAACGATAACAAGTTGGACCTACTTCCAAAAAGCGGACCGCCACCAGTGTACGAGACTTACGGCTGCTGACCAATCATCGAGCTTGTGTTTGTTGTTGTTGTTGTTCTGGTCTTCAGTCGTGAGACTGGTTTGATGCAGCTCTCCATGCTACTCTATCCTGTGCAAGCTTCTACATCTCCCAGTACTTACTGCAACCTACATCCTTCTGAATCTGCTTAGTGTATTCATCTCTTGGTCCCCCTCTACGATTTTTACCCTCCACGCTGGCCTCCAACGCTAAATTTGTGATCCCTTGATGCCTCAGAACATGTCCTACCAACCGTTCCCCTCTTGTTATAGCGACGGCCGCCCCTTCCAGACAGCGGCCAGCGCTGAGAACAGGAAAGCGTTTGTGCGCGGGGCCGAGTTGGCCGTACCTCGGTCTTCTGCAGGGCAGGGAAGAGGAGGGGCACGTCGGCGGTGGGTGGCGGGTCTCCGCCGGCCTCCAGCAGCAGCACCGTCCAGGCGGGCTCCTCCGAGAGGCGGGCGGCCACCGCGGACCCGGCCGACCCGGCGCCCACCACCACGAAGTCGTACTCCGGCAGCGGGCGCGCCGCGTCCGGCGGGTAGGCGCCGCGGTCCGCCAGCGCGCACTGCGCGTGCGCCACAGCCGCCAGCAGCTGCGCGAACAGCGCGCCGGCGCCGCCGCCGACCGCCGCGCACGTGTCCGTCGCGCATGCGCACATAGCAGACGTCCGTCTCGCGGCCGAGCGCGTCTGTCACCCGAGGAAATACAGACGTCAACTATAACGAGCGTTCGATTACGCAAGTGTTTCGCGTGCAGAATCCACATTTCTGCCCAACAAACCGTGACAATAATTATTTTCCCGTCGGCAGTATAGATTACTGCAGATCAGGCGATGTTTTGAGTACGAAACTGCCTGCGTAGCGGAGCGTACAGCGATAATGCGACACATCAGTATTTACTAGACAGTTTTATGGACACTTGCCCAATCAACGTCAGTTGATTTTAAATGTGAACATTTGGGGTCATTTTGCTGACCAATATGAACATCAATTGAAAATATAAATTAATGTAACCGGACATATTTATTGTTCCTTCTGCTATAGGGTTCGCGTGTTTCTGCCTTCATTATGAAGCAAGTTTATTTGAATTAATGAAGCGTGGGCCATTTATACATCCTACTGTTTCATTATGTTACTACACTACTGGCCATTAAAATTGCTACGCCAAGAAGAAATGCAGATAATAAACGGGTATTCATTGGACAAATATATTATACTAGAACTGACATGTGATTACATTTTCACGCAATTTGGGTGCATAGATCCTGAGAAATCAGTACCCAGAACAACCACCTCTGCCCGTAATAACGGCCTTGATACGCCTGGGCATTGAGTCAAACAGAGTTTGGATGGCATGTACACGTACAGCTGCCCATGCAGCTTCAACACGATACCACAGTTCATCAAGAGTAGTGACTGGGTATTGTGATGAGCCACTTGCTCGGCTACCATTGACCAGACGTTTTCAATTGGTGAGAGATCTGGAGAATGTGCTGACCAGGGCAGCAGTCGAACATTTTCTGTATCCAGAAAGGACCGCAGGGACCTGTAACATGCGGTCCATTATCCTGCTGAAATGTAGGGTTTCGCAGGGATCGAATGAAGAGTAGAGCCGCGGGTCGTAACACCTCTGAAATGTAACGCCCACTGTTCAAAGTGCCGCCAGTGCGAACAGGAGATGACCGAGACGTGTAACCAATGACACCCCATACCATTACAACGGATAATACGCCAATATGGCGATGACGAATACACGCTTCAAATGTGCGTTCACCGCGATGTCGTCAAACACGGATGCGACCATCATGATGCTGTAAACAGAACCTGGATTCATCCGAAAAAATGACTTTTGCCATTCGTGCACCCAGGTCCTTCGTTGACTACACCATTACAGGCGCTCCTGTCTGTGATGCAGCGTCAAGGGTAACCGCAGCCATGGTCTCCGAGCTGATAGTCCATACTGCTGCAAACGTCGTCGAACTGTTAGTGCAGATGGTTGTTGTCTTACAAACGTCCCCATCTGTTGACTCAGGGATTGAGACGTGGCTGCACGATCCGTTACAGCCATGCGGATAAGATGCGTGTCCTCTCGACTGCTAGTGATACGAGGCCGTTGGGATCCAGCACGGCGTTCCGTATTACCCTCCTGAACCCACCGATTCCATATTCTGCTAACAATCATTGGATCTCGACCAACGCGAGCAGCAATGTCGCGATACGATAAAGCTCAATCGCGATAGGCTACAATCTGACCTTTATCAAAGTCGGAAACGTGATGGTACGCATTTCTCCTCATTCCACGAGGCATCACAACAACGTTTCACCATGCAACGCCGGTCAACTGCTGTTTGTGTATGAGAAATAGGTTGGAAACTTTCCTCGTGTCAGCACGTTGTAGGTGTCGCCACCGGCGCCAACCTTGAGTGAATGCTCTGGATTGCTAATCATTTGCATATCACAGCATCTTCTTCCTGTCGGTTAAATTTCGTGTCTGTAGCACGTCATCTTCGTGGTGCAGCAATTTTAATGACCAGTAGTGTAATATACATGATTTATGTGTTACCTCAGCAGTTTATCAATATTCTAATACATGCATGTTAATGCAGCCATTAGTATATAAGCCATTAACTTTTGCACTGCTGATAAGTGCATCTCCACATCAGAACTCTCACTATATCGACCCACTCGCCTAGATTAGAGATTAGATTAGATTAATACTAGTTCCATGGATCATGAATACGATATTTCGTAATGATGTGGAGCGAGTAAAATTTTCCAATACATGACATAATTAATTTAATTTAACAACATACTTAAGTTAATATGACAACTTTTTATTTTTTGTGTTTTTTTATTTTTTTATTTTTTTTAATAATTTTTTTCTTTTCTATTCTGAATTTATATCTAAAAATTCCTCTATGGAGTAGAAGGAGTTGTCATTCAGAAATTCTTTTAATTTCTTCTTAAATACTTGTTGGTTATCTGTCAGACTTTTGATACTATTTGGTAAGTGACCAAAGACTTTAGTGGCAGTATAATTCACCCCTTTCTGTGCAAAAGTTAGATTTAATCTTGAATAGTGAAGATCATCCTTTCTCCTAGTATTGTAGTTATGCACACTGCTATTACTTTTGAATTAGGTTTGGTTGTTAATAACAAATTTCATAAGATAGTATATATACTGAGAAGCTACTGTGAATATCCCTAGATCCTAAAATAAATGTCTGCAGGATGGTCTTGGGTGGACTCCAGCTATTATTCTGATTACACGCTTTTGTGCAATAAATACTTTATTCCTCAGTGATGAATGACCCCAAAATATGATGCCATATGAAACCAATGAGTGAAAATAGGCGTAGTAAGCTAATTTACTAAGATGTTTATCACTAAAATTTGCAATGACCCTTATTGCATAAGTAGCTGAACTCAAACGTTTCAGCAGATCATCAATGTGTTTCTTCCAATTTAATCTCTCATCAATGGACACACCTAAAAATTTGCAATATTCTACCTTAGCTATATGCTTCTGATTAAGGTCTATATTTATTAATGGCGTCATACCATTCACTGTACGGAACCGTATGTACCGTGTCTTATCAAAATTCAGTGAGAGTCCATTTACAAGGAACCACTTAGTAATTTTCTGAAAGACAGTATTGACAATTTCATCAGTTAATTCTTGTTTGTCAGGTGTGATTACTATACTTGTTATCATCAGCAAAGAGAACTAACTTTGCCTCTTCATGAATATAGAATGGCAACTCATTAATATATATTAAGAACAACAAAGTACCCAAGACTGACCCTTGTGGAACCCCATTCTTGATAGTTCCCCAGTTTGTGGAATGTGCTGATCTTTGCATATTATGAGAACTGCTTACTTCAACTTTCTGCACTCTTCCAGTTAGGTATGAATTAAACCATTTGTGCACTGTCCCACTCATGCCACAATACTTGAGCTTGTCTAGCAGAATTTTATGATTTACACAATCAAAAGCCTTTGAGAGATCACAAAAAATCCCAATGGGTGGTGTTCGGTTATTCAGATCATTCAAAATTTGATTGGTGAAAGCATACATGGCATTTTCTGTTGAAAAACCTTTCTGGAAACCAAACTGACATTTTGTTAGTACTTCGTTTTTATAGATATGTGAAGCTACTCTCGAATACATTACTTTCTCAAAAATTTTGGATAAAGCTGTTAGAAGGGAGATTGGACGGTAATTGTTGACATGAGATCTATCCCCCTTTTTATGCAAAGGTATAACAATAGCATATTTCAGTCTATCAGGGAAAATGCCCTGTTCCAGAGAGCTATTACACAGGTGACTGAGAATCTTACTTATATGTTGAGAACAAGCTTTTAGTATTTTGCTGGAAATGCCATCAATTCCATGTGAGTTTTTGCTTTTAAGCAAGTTTATTATTTTCCTAATTTCAGAGGGAGAAGTGGGTGAGATTTCAATTGTATCAAATTGCATAGGTATGGCCTCTTCCAGTAACAGCCTAGCAACTTCTAATGAACACCTGGATCCTACTGTGGTGTCACAGCCAGACACCACACGTGCTAGGTGGTAGCTTAAATCGGCCGCGGTCCTGTAGTACATGTCGGACCCGCGTGTCGCCACTGTGTGATCGCAAACCTAGCGCCACCACAAGGCAGGTCTCGAGAGAGTGACTCGAACTCAGCCCAGTTGTACGGACGACAGAGCTAGCGACTAGACGTACGAAGCCTTTCTCTCTCATTAGCCGAGAGACAGAATAGCCTTCAGCTAAGTTAATGGCTACGAACTAGCAAGGCGCCATTAGCCTTACAGTGATTGTAATTAGAGTCTCACTTGTGTTCACCATAGAGATGTACAAGAAGACATTAAAGATAAGTATATGAGAAGCTCCGTTCTTTTCTTCATAGCATTAATTACGTATCCTGTTCCAGTACTTCACGCCCGTCTGCGTTAGTCTCGCGTGCCCTTTAAGCCACCTCTATCTACAAGGTGTTGTCCCAGCTGCCGACACATCACCTACTATATTCACAACATTTAGAAAATGATTATTAAAAATATTTTCAACTTCTGACTTTTTGTTCCTAAAGTTTTCATTCAATTTGATGGTAATACTGTCTTCCTGTGCTCTTGGTTGACCTGTTTCTCTTTTAATAATATTCCAAATTGTTTTAATTTTATTATCAGAGTTGCTGATTTCAGACATGATACACATACTTCTGGATTTTTTAATAACTTTTCTTAATATAACACAGTAGTTTTTATAATGTTTGATAGTTTCTGGGTCACTACTCTTTCTTGCTGTCAGATACATTTCCCTTTTCCGGTTACAAGATATTTTTATACCCTTAGTAAGCCATGGTTTGTTACAAGGTTTCTTATGAGTATATTTAACTATTTTCTTGGGGAAGCAGTTTTCAAATGCATTTACAAAAATGTCATGAAATAAATTATATTTTAAATTGGCATCAGGTTCACGGTACACCTCATCCCAGTCTAACTGCTGTAGGCTTTCCCTGAAATTTGCAATTGTTAAATCGTTGACTGAACGTACTACTTTGGAGGACTGTTTAGTATTGCTGAATCGGGCTATGTCATATATTGTAACTAGCTGTGCACCATGATCACAAAGACCATTCTCAACAGGCTGAGCATTTATCTGGTTATACTTATCTTGGTGTATAAAGAAGTTATCTATCAGTGAGCTGCTATCCTTTACCACCCGAGTAGGAAAATCAATAACGGGTGTCAAATTGAAAGAACCGAGTAATACTTGAAGGTCATTTTTCCTATTACCCTCTTTCAGAGAATCTACACTGAAGTCCCCACAAATAATAATTTGCTTCCCCCTGTCTGACAGGTAGCACAACAAGGAGTCCAAATTTTTCAGAAATAGATGAAAATTTCCTGATGGGGACCTATATACAGTTACAATTATAAATGTGCCTTTATTTAATTTAAGCTCACAGGCACATGCTTCTATATGTTTCTCTGCACAAAACTTTTTTGTTTCTATACTTTTTGCACAATGATAACTTTTGACATATATGGCGACTCCTCCTTTCTCCATATTTTCTCTCATTACATGTGCAGAGAGCTTATATCCACTTACATTTACCTTATCCATATCAGTAACAATGTGATGCTCAGACAGGCATAGTATATCTATTTCATCCTCAACTTCTAAATCTTCTAAACAAACCAGAAGCTCATCTATTTTATTCTTTAAACTCCCAATATTTTGATGAAATATACTTACATTATTTTTAATTATACTTTTATGAGAACCTTTCCTTATTCTAACATTTACAGTACTCTCCTGTCTGAGTTTCTCATTGTGCTTAGGCCTACTTCCTATACCAGTGGTCACATGGTGTTCAGAGAGGCAGATTATGTTAACTGGGTTGGGTGACTTTAATTCATCACTGCAACTACCTAGGACTGAGATACAACTTGGTGGAGATAAAATTTCTGGTGATTGGTGAAAATTTATAATTGACAGCTGTGATTGGTGATCCAATGTGCTAGAATTGTGCTGTTTAATTTCTTTCCTAAACTGAAGATTTGATTCAATCCTGACCTCTCGTAGAACTTGACATCTTTCTGTCTTACCTATCCTAAAAAAGGTGCTGCTCCAACACCTGTAACCACTGGTATTTTACCATTCATAGCAGTGCCTCCCCCCTTTAAATTTCCCGCTATTACCCCAGCCAGTTTCCCCTTCCCTTTCCTGTTGAGATGTAGGCCGTGCCTGGTATAGTCCCACCTACTGAGAGAATCGACAGGAACCACACCAATATGAGCCCCTCGCACCCGACCGAAGCAGCCGTTCCAACTCCAAATTAACTCTCCCAACAGAAGAGTTCAAATGAGGCCGGTCATGGCGTCTCAGGACAGATACAAATTCAACATTGGTGTGTCTCGATGCCGACGCAATCTTTACCAGGTCACACTCCATACTGTACCCAGGATCTCTGTCGATGCTGTTCCCTGGCCCTCCCACAATAACCACGGTGTCTTCCCTGGTAAATCCTTTACAGAGTGATCCAGACTAGCACTTGGTTTGAAAAAATTTGTGACCTGGTATTCTGGTCCTAATTCCTCCTGCAGAAGTTGGCCTACACCTCTGGCATGAGAATTGCCTAACAACAAAACTTTCTTCCTTTTTGATGAGTTTCCTACATTCTTTTTCAATTTCCTATTGAAAGTTTGTTGTGTCCTGTCTACACCTACCTCTATTTAACTATTCCAAATAAGCTTAGTCACAATTAGAAACCGTTTGCAATCAAGCTCTTAACAGCCGATAGCTCTGTCATGGTTAACATACACTATGTGGTCAATAGTACCTGCACACCTTTTTTGAAGGCGTTAATATATGGTTCAAAATGGCTCTGAGCACTATGGGACTGAACATCTGTGGTCATCAGTCCCCTAGAACTTAGAACTACTTAAACCTAACCAACCTAAGAACATCACACACATCCATGCCCGAGGCAGGATTCGAACCTGCAACCGGTTAATATATGGTGTATCCTATAGTTCTATAAGGCCAATTTGCGAGTGGCCGACATTTAGGGCCCACTGCGCTGCTGGTGATACACTGACATCTGCAGCATATTTACCCGTGTATATTAAAGAAGTCTAACGCACTACCAAAACTGACCAGTGGCTTCGATCGGAATATGTCGGATATTTAGCAACAAGAAATCTCAACAAATTTGCTAAATGAATCGAAAAACGTTTGCTGTGGCGAGCATGAAAAACAGTTTTTTCACTGGTATTCTTTATTAATAGCAAAGTCAGATTTCGCAGTTGTGGTATCGAATTTGAACACCTGTTTTCTTAATTAGCGTTAGACTGGTCCTATCGAATAGTCAGCAGGACAAAAGGAACCAATATTAGTTCGCAAGTGCAAGGAAAAATCCATCGCCAATTTAAAGCTCTATACCGACTTACTTCTTGTTCGTGCTACTCGGTACTACGAAAACTCGCCCAATGTCTCTCCTGTTATACCAAATAAAGCATTGGATTCAAATATATATGCGGTGCACCTTAGTAAATACAACTGATAAACGTGTCCATATGATTAGGCATGCTTTATACTTTTGTCAGATCTATGCCATGAAATTTTGTTTGGAAATTGTTCTATGATATTAGGAGAATGATTACGAAAGTGCAAGACAATACAATGTTTTTATAATGTGTTAAGACCTGACCTTCGATCAAAAGTAGGCTGTAGGAGACAGTAACAACTGTAACCGTATTAATACATTGTAGATTAGCAGCAAGCTCGCAACAGTAATAATAGTCTCCTGGTAATGTTTATGGTTACAGAAATAAAAGGTCGTAGGTTCGGTACATGTCTAGTGCAATTTTCTTTATCCTTTTTATACATTATATTGTGTGGAAAAAAAGTACAATTTACTATTGTCAGCATCATAAATATAAGTTGAAAACATACTGTATAGTCAATCAGGTCAAATTTTTTACCACATGATATCTTTGTACGGTGCCACTCACTATTTTTCGTTTTATGTGCTGAAAGTGGGAGCTTTATCTCTAAGTTTTATGCTTTGTAATTATATTACCACTAAATCATTCTATTATCTCTTCTTACTTTTTTTGCTGTTCGAATGGATTGAAAACTAACAGAAGAGCCCGCACGGTTGGCCGTGCGGTCTAACGCACGGCTTTCCGGGCGGGACGTAGCGCCTGGTCCCCGGCACGGGGGCGGATTTGTGTCGAAGTCCGGTGAACTGGCCAGTCTGTGGATTATTTTTAGGCGGTTTTCCATCTGCCTCGTCGAATGCGGGCTGGTTCCCCTTATTCCGCCTCAGTTACACTATGTCGGCGATTGCTGCGCAAACAAGTTCTCCACATACGCGTACACCATAGTCACTCTAGCACGCAAGCATAGGGGTTACACTCGTCTCGTGTGAGACGTTCCCTGGGGTGTCCACCGGGGACCGAACCGCAGCATAACCCTGGGTTCGGTGTGGGGCGGCGGATGGGTGAAGTGGACTGCAGTAGTCGTGGTGGGGTTGCGGACCACTGCGGCTGCGGCGGGGACGGAGCCTCTCTGTCGTTTCTAGGTCCCTGGTTCACAAACAATACGATACAATACAAGTAACAGAAGTATAAAAAAGGAGACAAAGACAAAAAGTCAGAAATGAATAAAATTAGCAGAATGGTTAAGTCGAGTTCCTGCAACCTTCTCCACTGCGACCAATATTCTCATTCTTGTTGCATCTCCCCCTTTGGAAGGAGCTCTGTACAGTTTTCCTCCTCGAAACGAAGAGTCCAAAGCACAGCACTGAGGCATTATTCTACATAAAACTTCAAAAATACTCAACACTTCCTATGCTTCACACGTAACGCTTGGGTGCACAGTAGCTGGTAATGTCACGTGACGCGGCAGACGCACGCGAAAAGGATGGCCATACTTCCCTTTATACAGAGCTTTAGTGATCCACCTTTCGCCTTTATGACTGCTTGACATCTCCTGGGGACACTTTCAGTGAGTGTCTGCGAGCAATGGCGGCGCATTCTCCCTCAAGAACCCACACCAGAGGAGGCGCTGATCTTGCACGGTGGGGTCTGGCGTGAAGTCGACGTCCTAACTCAGCGCAAAGGCGTTCCATTAGGCTGAGGTCGGGAGACTGGGCAGTCCATTTCAGGAACGTTATTGCCCACGTCAGTAACTACCGACCTATTTCACTGATGACATCATTTTTGCAAAGTTTTTGAGAAGGTGATCTATTCTAGAATAGTATCTTGCCCTGGCAACAATAATATTCTCAACAAATCACAGTTTGGATTTCACAAGGGTTGCTCTACTCAGAACGCAATTTACATGTTCACACTGTAAGTAGGCTGTTTAGGTTCTTATATTGGTAACGCCACCGCTACGTAGCGCTCTGTATGAAAATCACTGGCTGTGCTGCGTGCAATCTGTGGCTGGTTTGCATTGTTGTTGGCTATTGTAGTGTTGGGTAGAGATGGGTCGAACTCGTTCATTCCCGTGAACTACTTCATTCATTTCACTCTTTGCCGTGAAGCGTTCAAATGAAGTAGTTCATTGATGAAGTACGGGAGGCTGGCGAAAGTTGCCCAGTTCGCCGCTCAGCCGCGGCTACGCTCGCTTCGCCTCGCTCGTACAATAAAGCTTCGTAATACTTCATAATTTTACCAACAGATGGCCGAACTATGCAGTAGCGTGCACGCAATGTTTTACGCTCTTACAGCGTCTGAGCTAACTTAAATAGAGGGGACAGAGGAAAGATAAACAGAGAAGCCTGTCACATATAAAGAAGGTAGGCCTATTACATATAATCTTGCTCGACATTTTCTCACGAAGCGCCCAAAAAAGTCTTATCTGCCAAGTGAAACCCTATTTATTGTATTCGTGGACTGAAAAACTAGGGCTACCAACGAAATGCAGTCCAATTTTACGTTCCTTTTAAAATTTAATCCAAAATAGAATGTGTATGTTTACCACTGTCACAAAGTCTATATATCTACGTTAAGTAATTATTCAGAAGTTTTCCTGTAGATTTTATTTTTGTTGAGAATAATAACCCTCCAGATTCAAAACGTTAACTGTCACCTGTAGTCATTGGTAAGATTTCAGGTAAAATCCCTCTTTCAGTGTTATTAACAAACCTTTTATTTTCATGTTGGCTGTGCGTGCTCACACAGCCAGCCTCTTCGTTTGTATCTTTAATATTCATTTGTCTGCAAGCGCTGCCAACGGTAGGCTACCGGTAGACGCGAAGTATAACTGGACTGCACAAATAGTCACGGGTAATGATGTCAGCACTGCAGGAAGCAGCTGACGCTGCCTTCCCCTCGTCCTTCACCCCCACAACCCCCCGCAAACCAATCGTTTCCCACAAACGCCGCGCGATTCGTCGACAGGCAGTAGAGGGGGAACTGAAGTGAAGGGAGAATGAGTGACGTAGCGCCGATGTAATGGGATGAGGGAGAGGGGAAGAGAGTGAGTGAACTGTGTGGAGTGTGCTATCTGTGAATAGTTTGAAGTACCAGTTCACTGAAATTGAGTGGTTAGTTCACACTTCACTGGAGTGAAGCGTTCATTTGAACGACTCATTCACGAGCTCCCCATCACTAGTGTTGGGCAGTTGGCTGTTAACAGCGAGTAGCGTTGCGCAGTTGGAGGTGAGCCGCCAGCCGTGGTGGATGTGGGGAAGTGAGATGGCGGATTTTTGAGAATGGATAATCTGGAGGTGTGTCCATCAGAAACAGTACATTAGTAAGAATGGATGTCATGAACTGCTATATATATTATGACTATTGAGGTAAATACGTTGTTTGTTCTCTATCAAAATCTTTCATTTGCTAACTATGCCTATCAGTAGTTAGTGCCTTCAGTAGTTTGAATCTTTTATTTAGCTGGCAGCATTGGCGCTCGCTGTATTGCAGTAGTTCGAGTAACGAAGATTTTTGTGAGGTAAGTGATTCATGAAAGGTATAGATTAATGTTAGTCAGGGCCATTCTTTTGTAGGGATTATTGAAAGTCAGATTGCGTTGCGCTTAAGAAATATTGTGTGTCAGTTTAAGCACAGTCATGTATAATTTTTCTAAGGGGACGTTTCAACACCCCAGATATTACAAGCATTAAATAACAAAATAGCACCGGTAGGTATTTTCTGCGACCTATCCAAGGCATTTGACTGTGCTAATCGCAGTATACTTCTAGATAAATTGATGTTTTGTGGGACTGATTGTATAGCCAACCAATGGACCATGTCATATCTAACTAAAAGAATGCAGAAATTTGTACTTAGTAGCAACTGAACCAAATAGAATCCAAGGACATAATTCTGACTGGGGAAAAATCACGTAGGGGGTTTCCCAAAGCTCAATCTTAGGTCCACTTCTGTTTCTCATATATGTAAATGATCTACCGTCTAATGTACAATAAGCAGAACTGGTTCTTTTTGTGGATGAGAGCAGTATTGTAATCACTCACAGTATACATACAGAAATGGAAGGAATGGTGAACAAAGTTCTCAGAAGTATCATTGACTGGTTTTCTGCGGATGGTCTCACCCGGAATTTCACAAAGACTCATCATATTCAGCTCTGCACCTGTAGGGGTACTGCACCAGTGACAAGTGTGACACTTGGTTATGAAATATTACATACAGTGGAAACTTCAAAATTCTTAGGTGTCCATATTGATGAGAATTTAAATTGGAAAAAACACGTTTTGGAACTCCTAAAACAACTTAGTTCAGGCACATTTGCACTCAGAATCATAGAAAATTTTGGGGAGAGAGACATCAGTCAATATTTACCATCAAAAACAGTCTTGATCACAGCTTATTTATTATGGTGATCGGTTTCCACCACTACTGTGGTCATCTTCAGACCAATGACTAAGGACCTATAGCTCTGAGCACTATGGCACTTAACATCTGAGGTCATCAGTCCCATAGACTTAGAACTACTTAAACCTAGGGACATCGCACACATCCATGCCCGAGGCAGGATTCGAACCTGCGACCGTAGCGGTCGCGCAGTTCCAGACTGTAGCGCCTAGAACCGCTCGGGCACACCGGCCGGCTGACTAAGGACCTCCTTCTGCTAGAGAATCACTATTAAATTTTGTGAAGACTGTTTTTGATAGTAAATATTTGTAACACATTGATCACTGTCACTCCCATAATGTTTTCAAAAGTAAGAAATCAGTAAGTTGACATATTTTGCTTATTTTCGTTCAGTAATGTCATATGAAGCAGTGGTCTTGGGCAACTCATCTTTAAGAAAGGAGTTCTCTATGGCCAAAAACGTGCTGTAAGAATAATGTGTGGTGCTCAAACGTGGTCATCTTGTAGACATCTGTTTAAGGAGTTGGTCATTCTGACTACTGCTTGACAGTATATTTGTTCCCTAATGAAGTCTGTTGTAAATAATCTACTACAGTTCAAAAGGAACAATGAGGTACATAATTACAATACTAGAAGAAAACATGACATTCCTTACCCAACATTACGATTGTTTGTGGCTCAGAAAGGGGTGCACAACGCTGCAACAAAAGCTTTTGACCACTTACCCAGTAGTGTAAAATGTATAGTAGACAGCAAGGTAAGACTTGAAAATAAATTAAAAAAGTTTCTCCTTGACAACTCCTATTCCGTAGAAGAATTGCTATGTTTCTAATGTGTAAAAGGTGGTGGGTAGTGAGCCGTGGTAAAATTTTCTGTTTTGAAGAGCGCGCCGCAGCGCGTAGTGTAAAGCAGTCGTTCCGTTTCTGGCGGTGGCGCCGCTGTGGCAATCGCAGCTTTGGTGTCTCCCTCTGGTGGGAAGGGGGAAAAGTTTCCTGTTCACGTGCATTTAAGGGGCGCTATGAGCTAGGCAGTTGGTCTGCTGTCAGATTGTACACCTCCCTTGTTCGCCCCATCCATGAATATGCGGTGGTGGTGTGGGGCAATGCTACCCCCACCCATTTCCGCCGACTCCAAACTGTCCAGAACCGGGCTCTCCGGCGTGCCCTCCGCCTCCCCTTCGACTTCCCGACCCAAGAACTCCACATCCTGGCCGAGGTGCCTCTCGTTCGAAGCCACATCCTCTCTGCAGCCACTTCCTTCTACCAACAAACCCGACACTCTCCCAATCATTTAATCCTTTCCCTGGGCACCTGAGTCCATCGTCAAGCCACCACTCGATGGCCTGACCTTCTCTTCCGCCCCCCATGACTCCACATTCACTAGCCACCTCATTTCGTGCCATCTACTCTCTCTCACATCATCGATTCACCCCCCCCCCCAGCACGCCACCCCCATCACCCCCACACCCTCCCCAATGCCGGCCTAATCATGACAGGCTCTTCTTTTTCCACTTCTCCATCTGTCACTCTCTGACTTCTTTCTCTTCCCCCTTCCGCCAACCCCACCACCTCAAGATTGTCTGCCGCCACCATCAAAGACGCCGCCACGAAGAAGAAGAGGCCAGGATAATGGCCTTTCGGTTTCATTTAACTCATACTGTTCCTCCTCCTCCTCTCCTTTAATCTGTCACTTAGCTGTAATTTCCGGCTAGTCAATGGGCTGTTCGTTTTCCTGACACTTCTACTGTCCTTTCTACTGTCCTTTCTACTGTCCTGTCATCTTTCAAAAATCCCGCTGGCCAGTCAATTGGGCCGTTCGTTTTTCCTACCTCTTCTACAATCGCTCTAACTATCCTTTCAACCTTTTTTTTTTTAAAAAAAAAACACCAACCAGCAGACGCGCTAAGACTTCGCCCAGCCCACTGCAGAGGGTACAACCCTCCGTTATGTGCTTCTGCGTCGGCAGTTGGTCAGTCTCAGTCGGTCAGTCGGAGTGAGGCTAGGTCAGTCTGTCAGCCGGAGTCTGGTCAGTTGCTCAGCCAAGTCAGTCTGCGTTTGTCTCTCGTCCGCATTGGTGAGGCGGTTAGTGTCTGTCGGTCGTCCGGAGTGCTAGTATGCGTTAGGCCGCCAGTCTGCTCGAGTTTGCTCAGGCAATGGGCATTGGCGGTTGGATCGCTCGGTTGGTCGGTCGCGCAGTGGGACACAAGATGACTTGTCCGCCTGGGGCGTCGGCGCATGTGAGGTCGCCACGTGAGCCCAGTGGCCGCGCCGTATACCGAAGCGTAGGGGCTTCGCAGCCAACACGAGAGCAACAGGGGTCAACCCACGACATCGGTCTGGCTGGGGCGAGCTGCGACGCCGTGAGACGGGAGATCAGCGCGCCTTCCTGCGTCCGTTGAAGCGGCTGGCAGCGGACGGCTCGGGAGAGCGTTTTGGGGGTGTTGCTCCAGGTCCTCGCTAGACATCACAGTTTGTTAGAAGTTAAGTGATCCGTGATAAGTTTTTTTATTTATTTGTTAAATTCTACTCATTTTCTTGGTCAGTCTCTCGTCCCCAGCTTGCTCGTCTGTCTCCCGTCCGCATTTGTTAGGCAGTTAGTGTCTGTCTGTTTGTCGGTCGGTCTGCCGTACGTTAATAGCCGCCTCTGTCATGTTTGTTGGATTCGGTGTTAACGAATTTATTGCTTATAGGCCGAATTCTTGAAATATATTTTTATCCTGCTTATCAGCTTGCAAGGTGGTATATGTGTAATGTAGAGCATGCTGTACATTTTATGTAAGTCTACATTTTATGGGTTTCATTTAAATAGTCATTTTAGGTTATAAGGTTGCCACCCTTCCACTGTAAGAGTCCTTTAAAAAAAATTGCATTTTCGGTGGCAAATAATTTGAGTGTTCTACCATTTCCATCCCTCTTACGGGGTGTATAGTTTACGTGTTTGTGTGAGTTGTTAAAAATTTTTTGTTTAAAGTAATCTGGTGTTTTGCAGATTGCACCAGTGTACTCTTTCAGAGGTTGTTGTGAGCGGTCGTGACTACGGCCGTGTTAAAAGGGAGCAGGCAAGCTTCTCAGCCCGAAGGCTCCTACTGTTAATATTGTTCTTTCTGCCTCTAAATAAAATTGTAACTTGATCTTTCGAGGGTGCTTTCCTGCTTATGATTTTAAATCTGTTTTTGGGAAAGCTTTTAGGAATAAAATTCACATTTGTTAAAAGTAATTTCATTTTCCATCAGTTACTTCCTGGCAACTACTTCCACGCTCACCTAGTGGGATTAAAAGCGTTAATGTTCTTGATGAATGGTTAGTAAATAACGTCAATTCTTTAAGAAAAAAATTTTTTTAAGTAAATTCACGGTTCAGGTACGACTTGCTAACTCAATTTGTATGTTGGGAAAAAGAAAAAAAAATATGGTGATGTTTAGAGTACAAATAGATGTACATATCAATTTGCGATACGAATGTAAAATGACTCGTTCCACACCATGACGATTTATCATGCAAAATGATCCATGGAACATGAAAGTAACTGACTAACTAACAGAACACTGACTCTCAGATGCGTGGCCATTGCACTAGATGGACTGCCGGTGGCACTTTGGAACCCACGAGTCATTCCTTCGGCTGAGTAATGCCTTCGCAGCGCTGGGCAGTCCCTGTCCGTCAGTAGACGTATGTCAAGTCTGCCCGATCTCGATTTAGATGCGGTCGTTTCTTCGCGTTTCCACTCCAGAGCCACATCCGCAGTCGTCGACTTGGGCTGCTGTAGAAATGGTGGAACGTCCGTGACGGATCCGTCACTCAGGTGACATCCAGTGACTCGTGAGCGACCTCTCCTGACCTACCTGTTGCGCTGTCACTGCTTCCCTGCTGACAGTGCAGTACTCCCAGCCTCGTTTTACTCTGGCGGGTCCACCTGTCGTGACATTTAGTGGTGAATTCCGCATTACAAAAGAAAGCCTGCATACATTCTATCAGGCAGTGAACATGTGCTCTCTCTGTGCTTACCTTTTCGTTCTCCCTCTGTCTCGCTCTATCTCGTTCTCTTTCCACCCTCCTCCCATGTCTCTCTCTCTCTCTCTCTCTCTCTCTCTCTCTCTCTCTCTCTCTCTCTCTCTCCTGTGTCTGCCAGCAATAACTTTTTTTATACGTTCTTTAGAAGCTTTGCTTAGTTCGGTCTACAGAAACTGTATTGACTCGTGTGCGGCCCACATTGATGCCGTTCATAGCTTGGCATCTTGTAATAGTGATACTGGCATCTCGTTTTCTTAGTGTGTTCACTGGCGCCACTACGTTTGCTCGCCTTGTCTGTCTGTGAGTGGCAGCAGCAGTGCTTATCCATAGCGCGTACTGTTTTACCATCTTTGGAGCGGCCGCTAGTACACTCCTGGAAATTGAAATAAGAACACCGTGAATTCATTGTCCCAGGAAGGGGAAACTTTATTGACACATTCCTGGGGTCAGATACATCACATGATCACACTGACAGAACCACAGGCACATAGACACAGGCAACAGAGCATGCACAATGTCGGCACTAGTACAGTGTATATCCACCTTTCGCAGCAATGCAGGCTGCTATTCTCCCATGGAGACGATCGTAGAGATGCTGGATGTAGTCCTGTGGAACGGCTTGCCATGCCATTTCCACCTGGCGCCTCAGTTGGACCAGCGTTCGTGCTGGACGTGCAGACCGCGTGAGACGACGCTTCATCCAGTCCCAAACATGCTCAATGGGGGACAGATCCGGAGATCTTGCTGGCCAGGGTAGTGGACCTACACCTTCTAGAGCACGTTGGGTGGCACGGGATACATGCGGACGTGCATTGTCCTGTTGGAACAGCAAGTTCCCTTGCCGGTCTAGGAATGGTAGAACGATGGGTTCGATGACGGTTTGGATGTACCGTGCACTATTCAGTGTCCCCTCGACGATCACCAGTGGTGTACGGCCAGTGTAGGAGATCGCTCCCCACACCATGATGCCGGGTGTTGGCCCTGTGTGCCTCGGTCGTATGCAGTCCTGATTGTGGCGCTCACCCGCACGGCGCCAAACACGCATACGACCATCATTGGCACCAAGGCAGAAGCGACTCTCATCGCTGAAGACGACACGTCTCCATTCGTCCCTCCATTCACGCCTGTCGCGACACCACTGGAGGCGGGCTGCACGATGTTGGGGCGTGAGCGGAAGACGGCATAACGGTGTGCGGGACCGTAGCCCAGCTTCATGGAGACGGTTGCGAATGGTCCTCGCCGATACCCCAGGAGCAACAGTGTCCCTAATTTGCTGGGAAGTGGCGGTGCGGTCCCCTACGGCACTGCGTAGGATCCTGCGGTCTTGGCGTGCATCCGTACGTCGCTGCGGTCCGGTCCCAGGTCGACGGGCACGTGCACCTTCCGCCGACCACTGGCGATAACATCGATGTACTGTGGAGACCTCACGCCCCACGTGTTGAGCAATTCGGCGGTACGTCCACCCGGCCTCCCGCATGCCCACTATACGCCCTCGCTCAAAGTCCGTCAACTGCACATACGGTTCACGTCCACGCTGTCGCGGCATGCTACCAGTGTTAAAGACTGCGATGGAGCTCCGTATGCCACGGCAAACTGGCTGACACTGACGGCGGCGGTGCACAAATGCTGCGCAGCTAGCGCCATTCGACGGCCAACACCGCGGTTCCTGGTGTGTCCGCTGTGCCGTGCGTGTGATCATTGCTTGTACAGCCCTCTCGCAGTGTCCGGAGCAAGAATGGTGGGTCTGACACACCGGTGTCAATGTGTTCTTTTTTCGTATTTCCAGGAGTGTATTTTCGGATCGTGGTGTGTCGAGCTAGTTGAGTTGGGATGGAGCAGCAGTGAGGTACGGACAGTCAGTACTCGCCCATCCGCTGGCGACACACACGCACTGTCCGACGGAAGGATGTGGTCGCGAGAGTGCACGACCACATCGAGAACTGGATTCAGCGTGTTTTAGTTGAATGGACCGTGATATTCGAGTAGTGGAACTTTCACTTGTGTGAGTGTGTCCGCCCATTGAAGTGTCCTCATGGCAATAAGTTGTCAGTCGACGGTTTATACTGGGATCTTTCCCATGCCTTACTTGAGTGGGGACCACCGTTGGTTGGTCGTTTGGTCGGTCGTCGCAGCGGACGACGTGGATTTGGTATTCCAACTGCTTCTGGCTTCTCTGTGTTTGTGCCGACTTATAATTCGTCCATATTGTTTCACAGTGACTGGTTTCGTTTCTGTGAGCTGTTGGTGGAATTGTTTTCCTGGATCCATATGTGTCTTGTGGTTTTGACTGAGCAGTTATTTTAATGCTGTCTGCGTATTGGATTTGGTGGGAGTTGCGAACGACATCAGTTCAGTTGGGGCGCAGCAGCGAGCAGGTCTCTGAAGTGTGAGGGCAAGCCGGGGCTGCTGGCGACGTGCTGCCACTACAGGATCGAGGAGGAGTAGCTGCGAGAGCGACGACTTCATTGCACATCGAACCCTGAATGTTTAAGTTGAGTGAAGAATTAACTGCTAATGCAGCCTCGCCTTTGGTCAGCAGGACGTTGCTTCCGGGGCCACTGAGCCTGGCAGCAACGAGTGAAGTGTTTCAAGGTGGTGAAATATTGCAGCCGTCTTTATTTGTTATTCATCATTGAATTTAGTATTATCCTTATTAGTGAAGTGCAACCAGCGGTATTATCTGCCTTGTGGCCGCTAACACCCCAGTTACCTGCCCGGGAAGCTAGCGTACTTTTCTGGCAGTGTACCTTTCCTCGTCATGTTGATTCTGTCCGACACAGCGTGTAGTCTGACAGCCTCATGTATTGTACTGCGCATATTTTTTGGGAGGTCTACCTTCGTTCTAGTGTTTCCTTCGGCCTTGGGTGTATTCTGAAGACGTAGTGATGTCTGTCTCTTCGCACTTGCCTAAAAATATTCCACCATTGTACCGGTGATCGGACATTAGGCAGATTGGTTAGTCGGCGCTTAAGCTGCCCCTGGTTTGAGTTGCCATCCTGTTACGTGAGTACAACTCTTGGCTGCCTGTCTCACCTTACCTTATGTTTGAGTTACCTTCCCAGGTGGACCCTTGGAACACTTGCTGAGAACCACTTGTCCTGATTCTTTCGATTGTGATGTTTGTTTTAAGGATACTTGTAATTTTTTAAGTATTGTTGGTGTGGCCTTCGGCCGAGCAGTAATTTCACTTCTTTCGTGATAAGGCCTTCGGCCGTGTTACAATAAGTTTTTTTGTTGTTGAGCAAACTTGTTTTAAAAGCAACATATTTATTTTAAAAGTGCTATTTTGTGAATTGTTTTCCTGACTTCTAATTCAGGCCTTCAGCTGGTTGTTATTTGCAATTATTTGTGGCCTTCAGCCGAGCAATAATTTCACTTCTTTACTAAGGGCTTCAGCTGTGTGACAGTTTGTTTTAAAACAAAGTATTCATATTGATATGTCCAATTTGGAATTGTTCCTCTGACTTCTAATTTATTCGGGAGTACGACGGTTCACTTCCATGTCTGGTCATCCTGATTTAGATTTTCCGTGATTTCCCTAAATCACTCAAGGCAAGTGCTGGGATGGTTCCTTTGAAAGGGCATGGCCAACTTCCTTTCCCGTCCTTCCCTAATCCGATGAGATGGATGACCTTGCTGTTTGGTCTCTTCCCCCAAACAACCCAACCCAACCCAACTTCTAATTCAGGCCTTCAGCCGTTTGTGATTTGAAGTTGTGTGTGGTCTTCAGCTAAGTAATAATTTCACTTTTTTCATAATAAGTCCTTCAGCCGTGTTACCATAAGTTTTTTAAAGCAAACTTGTTTTAAAATCAAAGTATCTGTTGAAATGTGTGCTATTTGGAATTGTTCTTATGACTTCTAATTCAGGCCTTCAGCCATTTGTTATCTGACAAACAATGTTTCAGACATTTTCACTTGTTGTCATTATTTAAATTGGTATTATCAATTACCTCCACTGTATAATTATTTGTACATCTAGAGGGTTGCATCCCCTCCTCTGAAGGCGACAGTTTCCAGAGCCTGGTCTACCCTCAGGGTGAAATCTACGTTTTCGAAGAGCTTGTTGCTGTTGCGTTTGCTGTACGTCGCCGTCCATCCGCCACCGTCCATCGCCGCAGCTGCCTGCTATCCATACGTCGCCGTCTTTTCACCATCGTCCATCACTGCCACCGCCTGCTGTCCATCCGTCACTGGTCATCCACCATGTGCACTACCACCTCCACCGTCATCTACACCTCCCCCAAACCCTGTTCCACTGTCGCTTCCTGGAGTGCCGCCCCTGGCCTTCCTCCTTATACCCCACCTCCCCTTCCCCCACTCACCCATTCCCCATCTCCTACCCTCCTGTGTACCCTCACCCCTACACCCTTCCTCCAGCCTCCACACCCTCAACAGCTCCCACTCCTGCCACCGCTCTCACATATGGCTCTGTCGCCGCCTCTGCTGTCACCCCTCAGGTGGTCGGCTTTCCATCTCTCACCCCCCCCCCCCCCCCACCGTCACTTCATCATCTGCATCCCCTGCACGCATCACATCATGCCCCGCCACCATCACCACCTCTGAACCAGCTGCTTCTCCCAGCATCTCCATCACACCACTGGGACCTGCCACCTGCCACCTCCCTCTCCTCCCCATCCCTCTCCCCTCCTCCCAGCCTACGGACACCAAAAAATCCAAAAAGCGCGTCATTGCCGACTCTGCTCCCGCCAATTCCCACAAAAAGTCACGACCTCCTCCCCCTCCTCCTGTCGTCTCCATGAAAACCACCCCTCCTCCAGCTACCCATGCCCCAGCACCCACCATCCACACCTTTGTCCTGTCAACCCCAGATACTAAGTTCCTTGATGCCCGTACCCTCACCATGGAGATACGAAATTATCTTCCTGGTGCTCCCATCTCCCAACTGATTCCCCTCAGGGACTCCATCCTTATCAATTCCCCGTCCACCTCCTTTCACGCGGACCTCCTCCGTAGACTCCCACGTGTCATGTTTGGCCCCCATGCGTCCCTGACATCCTTCCTCTCCTCTTCCTCTCCTCATCAGCCACAGCTTCCCCATCGCACCCACCCCACCTACACCATCGTGATCACCAAGCTCAGACCAGTGATCAAGGCAGATGAGGTGTTGACAGAACTGCAACTCCCACCCAGACCTGGAAATCTGCTCTGCCCACTGTATCCACAATTCCTCCGGTCCCACCTACCCCCTCCATTGACCATCTCCTCACCCAGGTTGCCCTTATTTACCACCGTCGCCATCCTGTTGAATCCTCTAAATTCCGTTCCCAATCCTACTGCTGCCAGCGATGCCTCATGTACAACGATCACCTGACCCCCAACTGAAAAAAACCCCACTTGTCCCCATTACAAAACTTCCCACTTTCTTAAAAACTGCCCCAATCTCGCTGCTCCTCCTTCCTGTAACACCTGCAACGGCCGCCATCCCACCTACTCCCACAAGTGTAAAGCTAAACCCTGTCTTGCCAGCCCAGAGCTTACAGTCCCTGTCTGTCCCATTGATCCCCCCATCCACCTCAACAATTCTCTCTGTCCACCGCCCCATGGCTGATTACATCATCCAGTTCCTTACCTTTGTCCTCCAAAACATTCACCCTTTTCAGTGACCCTACACCTTCCAACAGATCTCCATTGCCGCCCACTCTATCTTCCACCTGAACACCTCTGTCACTTACTCACAAAACCAAGCCCACTTCACCTTCACCCACTTCGACACCCTGGTTTAAGCCTCTTCCCTCTCTTCGCCCCCCCCCCACTCTTCCCGACAAGGCGTGGCACGAGTGTTGCATCCTCTTCCAGAACATCTACTCCTTTCGCACCAACAAATACCTACTCATAAATACCCTCTCCCACCACCAGGTCGACACCTTCCTCTTGAACGACACCTTTCTCCAGCCCCACCATTCTATCTGCACCTCTCCCTATATCCTCCATTGCACTGATGCTCCTGGTCCTCGAGCCCGGGGTGGAGTTGCGATTGGCCACCTTAAGCATATCCCCATCTGACCACAACCCATCCTCAATGACAACACCTTATCCTCATTGTCTTCTTCCCATTCCTCACCATTACCTGTGGCACCATCTATGTTCACTCCACTACTCCTCTTCCTTAAGACTTCATCTCCCACACTGACCGCACCTTCTCCACCTGTGTGATTGCTGCCGACATCAACATCCATAGCCGCTCCCCTACTGCCCTTCAGTGGTGGCATCAGTTCCTCTCTATGATCCAAGGTGAACTTGTCCCCCTTCCACAGCGCACTCGTCTCAAAAGCAGCACCACCCTCAATGTTGTCATTGCCTCCACCAACCACCTTGGTGGGCGTATCACCATCAACATCCTTGACCCCACAGGCAGCGACCACCTCCCCATCCTTCTCACCGCCATGTCTGCTCACCACCCCCCTCAGGCTACTCACCCTGCACTCCCTCTCAAGGTCGTCCGTGACTACTGTCATGCCAACTGGGATGCCTACCGGGAATCCATCGCCACCCAGGTCGAAAGCCACCCTCTTACCCATCACCATCCCGATGACATCAAGTACGCCTTGTCATTCCTTCAGAAGGTTATTACTGACGCTGTGGAGGCCCATGTTCCTACTAAAACCATCCACCCCCACCGTCCCACTCTCCCTCCGTGGGCTATCGTCCTCCTCCACGAATCCCACCGCCTCTATCACTCGTTCCTGTGCACTCTTAATGGGGATACACTCTAACGCCACCGGAAAATACAGTGACATGTACGGAACCTTATTACAGCAAAGAAACGCCAGGACTGGCGCCAGACCTGCACATGACTCAACGCCACCCTCCCTATCAACTCCTCCAAGTACTGGTCCTCCTTCCATCACCTTACTGGTTCCCATTCTGCACCATATTACCCCCTTCTCCATAACGACCGCCCTCTTCCTGACAACCTCAGTAAGGCCAACCACTTCGCTTCCCACCTTTCCAAGGTCTTCTCCATCCCTGATGATCTCCACTTTGATTATTCTCTTTTCCCCAGCACCATGGAACGCACCGATACCTCGGTCGCTCCACTTGCTCCTAGTCTCCCGTATTTGGGGCAGTCTCCCCCCTCTGACATCAATACTCCAATCACAGCACAAGACATTAAACTTATCCCCCGGTCCAAATGCAACACGGCCCCTGGTCATTACTGTGTCACCTACCACCACCTTACAGAAAGCCCCTTCTCCTTCCTGACTGTTCTTGCCCATCTCTATAATGACATCCTCTCTACTGGCTTCTACCCAGGCCTGCAGAAAACTTTACGCATCCTCTTATTCCTCAAACACAACAAACCCCCTTCCATCACCTCTTCCTATTGTCCCATCTGCCTCACCTCCATCTTCAGTAAGGTCTTCAAATCCAGCCTCTCCTATCGTATCCATCACCACATTAATCAAAACCACCCAGTGTGGCTTCTGACCCTCCTCCTCCAGCAAAGACCAACTCCTTAACCTCGTTCACCTTCTCTCCCTCCAGCTTAACTCCCATTGCTCCGCCATTTTTGTTTCCCTCAATCTCCAAAATGCCTATGACCGTGTATGGCATCCCGGTCTCCTCTTTAAACTCCATACCTATTCCCTGCCTATCAACTTTGTCCATCTGGTCCCTTCCTTCCTCTTGTGTCGTCCTTCCTATGTCACTCTCCACAACACCAACTCCCGTATCTTTTATCCCACTGCTGGCATCCCCCAGGGTTCCATCCTCTCCCCTCTCCTTTATCTCTTGTACACAGCTGATATGCCCAAACCACCCCCATTTGTCCACCTTCTCCAATATGCTGATGACACCGCCTTCCTTTCTCTCTATCCTACCCTTCAACAGTCCCAACGCACCCTCCAAACCCACCTTGACCAGTTCACCACTTGGTGTAACCAGAGGTCCCTTCGTTTCAACCCCTCCAAAACCCAAACTATCATCATAGGCTGCACCACCTGCTCCTTCCGTCTCCATGATTTCTACCTCACCCTTTATGGTCATCCCATCCAGCTCACACCCACCCTGAGATACCTTGACCTCACCCTTGACCGTCATCTCACCTGGACCCATCACCTCCTGACCATCCAGCAGAAAGCCCAGTCCCGCCTCCACCTCCTGAAACTCCTGTCTGGCCGGATGTGGGGATTGCAGCCTTCCACCATTCTCCACACCTACAAATCCCTCATCCATCCTATTCTGTTACGCCAGCGTTGCCTGGATATCCACACCCACCCACTTTTAAAAGGCCCCACAACTCCTAAAAAGCCACACGCTCCGTCTTGCCTTCCATATCCGCCTTTCTTCTCCCACACGGCTCCTGTACGACCTCATCCACTTCCCCCACCTCCTCCTATTCCTCCAGCATCTCCGCATCCTTTACACTGTCCACAAGCTTGATCCCCTCCATCCCCTGGTTTCCTCCTTCCTCTCCACGCCCCGCCCACTGCCGTGCCTATATCGCTGTATCCCTCCCTCTCTCCACCTTCGCACCCTCCACCTTCATCAGGGCAATTTCCAGCACCTCCCCCCGCCCCCCAGATGTTGAACTTCGCTGTGACATATACCCTTCCTTGCGACTGTAACCTTGCCTTGCTCCCTCCCCTCCCCTGGGTCCCCCTTTTTCTCTCCCCTCCTTCTCCCAGAGCGGATTTTCCTCCTTTCCCCCGAGTCACCCCTCCTCAACTGTGTCCCTCCCACTTCCTTCCCTCCCCAGCCCTCTCTGACGTGCCCCCGCTCGTCTCCCCCCTCTCCCGCCTCCCTCCCTTTTCCCTCATCTCCATGCCCCTGGCAGATCCTGTGTTTTGCTCATCGTCATCAGTGTGCTACATCAATGTTGTGTTTGGTGTTGTGCTCCTGTGTGTCACGAGCTGTGATTTTAATTGAGTGCTGGACTTGAACAGAGTGTTACGCCATCCCTCAACACTTTTATGCTGCAGCCATACTGCACCTTGTGTTCTTTTAATTGTCCGAGTGTGTGTTTTTTGTGCTCAATACTTTTTAAGGTTTTTTTCTCCGTTTTACAGTGGCTCCCGTTTTTGTCTGTTCTCGTCCATTATGTTCCCACTTTTATATATTTTTGTCTGTCATATTTTCTCCTTTGTCATTTTCAATGTCTTCTCTTGCATCCTGTCTTTTGGCAGAAGAGTAGCGCATATGCTGCTGCCAGCCCCCCCCCCCCCCCCTCTCCCCGGAAAGGGAACTGAAATTCAATACAGAAAAAAAAAGAAACAGAAAATTTTTTTATAATGTGATATATTCCTTATTAAACTTCCTGGCAGATTAAAACTGTGTGTCCGACCGAGACTCGAACTCGGGACCTTTGCCTTTCGCGGGCAAGTGCTCTATCAACTGAGCTACCGAAGCACGACTCACGCCCGGTCCTCACAGCTTTACTTCTGCCAGTACCTCGTCTCCTACCTTCCTGCATGGTTCGCAGGAGAGCTTCTGTAAAGTCTGGAAGGTAGGAGACGAGGTACTGGCAGAAGTAAAGCTGTGAGGACCGGGCGTCAGTCGTGCTTCGGTAGCTCAGTTGATAGAGCACTTGCCCGCAAAAGGCAAAGGTCCCGAGTTCGAGTCTCGGTCGGGCACACAGTTTTAATCTGCCAGGAAGTTTCATATCAGCGCACACTCCGCTGCAGAGTGAAAATCTCATTCTGGAAATATTCCTTATTGCTTGTATTTTGCATTCTTTTGTATTTTACATAGAGGGCGTGTGGTGTCACCGCCAGACACCACACTTGCTAGGTGGTAGCCTTTAAATCGGCCGCGGTCCGTTAGTATACGTCGGACCCGCGTGTCGCCACTGTCAGTAATTGCAGACCGAGCGCCACCACACGGCAGGTCTAGAGAGACGTCCTGGCACTCGCCCCAGTTGTACAGCAGACTTTGCTAGCGAAGCCACACTGACAAATACGCTCTCATTTGCCGAGACGATAGTTAGCATAGCCTTCAGCTAAGTCTTTGGCTACGACCTAGCAAGGCGCCATAGCATTTGATATTATTTTATGAAGCATGTATCATCAAGAGCGATGTTCTACAATTATGGATTTAAGTTAAGTATTACAAGATTTTCGTACTTTATTGCAATTCTCAAGACATTGCCCTTGTTCCAGACCTCACGCCAATCTGCGTGAGCTTAACGCGTGCCTTTCGGCTACCTCCGAGTGGCTTGGCTGTCTTGCTACGCTGTCTTGCTACGCCACTACAGAGCGCTTATTGCAACGTGTCGCAACCTCATGTTGTCTTGTTGCAGTTTTGACCTATGATGTGTTACTTCATAATAGAAATCTGCCAAGGACAGTACTTCTACTTACGGCATGTATCGGTTAGAAAAATTGTATGTTATGACTTTGAATTTTAATTTCAGACATCTGTATATGTTGTATTTGATGTCACTATGTTTTATTGACAATTTTTTCGTTTGTTAATGCAGTTGTTTATGGCCTTTCTCATTTATTTTAGCACCGATGATGATTGATATCAGTCGAAATCGCTCTGCAACAAGACAAATAAATTATGTTTCCGCGACTGGTTGCTACAAAAAATGGTTCAAATGGCTCTGAGCACTATGGGACTCAACTGCTGAGGTCATTAGTCCCCTAGAACTTAGAACTAGTTAAACCTAACTAACCTAAGGACATCACAAACATCCATGCCCGAGGCAGGATTCGAACCTGCGACCGTAGCGGTCTTGCGGTTCCAGACTGCAGCGCCTTTAACCGCACGGCCACTTCGGCCGGCAGGTTGCTACATTCTTTATAATTTAATATTCCACGGTCGCTGCACAGAAAGGGATCTTATGTAGCCCAACAAAACATTTAATATTTGTTTTCAACCCACTTAATTTTAACATAAACATTACATTTATACCATTAGAACTACACTACTGGCCATTAAAATTGCAACACCACGAAGATGACGTGCTACAGACGCGAAATTTAACCGTCAGGAAAAAGGTGCTGTGATATGCAAATGATTAGCTTTTCAGAGCATTCACGCGAGGTTGGCGCCGGTGGCGACACCTACAACGTGCTGACATGAGGAAGGTTTCCAACCGATTTCTCATACACAAACAACAGTTGACCGGCGTTGCCTGGTGCAACGTTGTTGTGATGCCTCGTGTGAGGAGGAGAAATGCGTACCATCACGTTTACGACTTTGATAAAGGTCGGATTGTAGCCTATCGCGATTGCGGTTTATCGTATCGCGACATTGCTGCTCGCGTTGGTGGGGATCCAATCACTGTTAGCAGAATATGGAATCGGTGGGTTCACTGGGGTAATACGGAACGCCGTGCTGGATCCCAACGGCCTCGTATCACTAGTAGTCGAGATGGCTGTAACGGATTGTGCAGCCACGTCTCGATCCCTGAGTCAACAGATGGCGACGTTTGCAAGACAACAACCATCTGCACCAACAGTTCGACGACGTTTGCAGGAGCATGGACTATCAGCTCGGAGACCATGGCTGTGGTTACCCTTGACGCTGCATCACAGACAGGAGCGCCTACGATGGTATACTCAACGGCGAACCTGGGTGCACGAATCGAAAAACGTCATTTTTTCGAATGAATCCAGGTTCTGTTTACAGCATCATGATGGTCGCATCAGTGTTTGGCGACATCGCGGTGAAAGCACATTGGAAACGTGGTTCAAATGGCTCTGAGCACTATGCGACTTAACTTCTAAGGTCATTAGTCGCCTAGAACTTAGAACTAATCAAACCTAACTAACTTAAGGACATCACACACATCCATGCCCGAGGCAAGATTCGAACCTGCGACCGTAGCGGTCTCGCGGTTCCAAACTGTAGTGCCTAGAACCGCACGGCACCTCCGGCCGGCTTGGAAACGTGTATTTGTCATCGCCATACTGGCGTATCACACGGCGTGATGGTATGGGGTGCCATTTGTTACACGTCTCTGTCACCTCTTGTTCGCATTGACTGCACTTTGAACAGTGGACGTTACATTTCAGATGTGTTACGACCCTTGGCTCTACCCTTCATTCGATCCCTGCCAAACCCTACATTTCAGCAGGATAATGCACGACCGCATGTTGCAGGTCCTGTACGGGCCTTTCTGGATACAGAAAATGTTCGACTGCTGCCCTGGCCAGCACATTCTCCAGATCTCTCGCCAACTGAAAACGTCTGGTCAATAGTGGCCGAGTAAGTGGCTCGTCACAATACGCCAGTCACTACTCTTGATGAACTGTGGTATCGTGTTGAAGCTGCATAGGCAGCTGTACCTGTACACCCCATCCAAGCTCTGTTTGACTCAATGCCCAGGCGTATCAAGGCCGTTATTACGGCCAGAGGCGGTTGTCCTGGGTACTGATTTCTCAGGATCTATGCACCCAAATTGCGTGAAAATGTAATCACATGTCAGTCTCAGTATAATATATTTGTCCAATGAATACCTGTTTATCATCTGCATTTCTCCTTGTTGTAGCAATTTTAATGGCCGGTAGTGTATGTTTTTAGTAACCGCGATTTTTTCATCTCCTGCAACGCAGCAGCTATTAATGCTAGAGAATACACGAATGGGTTCTTTCTTGTAGGTTATTTAATGCGGTTTAATTCTCTACTGCGAACCATTTTCACTAAAAGTCGCGTTTTCGAGTTATTCAAGAACGTAGAAAGTTATCTGTAAAGTCCCCCTCACCCCAACTCTGACATCCGATCGTCTGGATTTTTGGTATATTTTTCATAGCATTCCTACCTATCGTTGCACAAAGATTTGGGACTATACGAATTTTTTTCATCCAGCCGACATTCTTCGGTCTTCGTTCACCCGGTTGGATTCAAAAAGGTTCCAGTCGGTGCAAAACGCTGTGACCGGCCTTGACACTTCCAACAAAGGAATCTGGTAATACGCCTGATTTAAATCAAGGATGGTAAAGACGGTTGCGTCAGAAAACCAGGTAAAACAATTGTGTAAGTCAGACAGTGGTACCGACTCCAGGACCTCCTTCTTATTAAGACGACGATAGTCAATGACAACCCGAAAATCTTTACCCTGTTCTTTCGGAACCAAACAAACTGGGGCAGCATACGGCGAGGTGTATGGCCTAATTACCCCTTCCTGGAACATATTATTTTTTTGCTTTAGTATCCCCATCTTCGGGGATGATGATCTATACGGCGCCTGGCGCACAGGAACACTATCAGTCAAAATTATTTCGTACTCCAGCAGTTTCGTCTCGCCTAACCACTCGGACAACACTTCAGGATAGTGCTGTAGGACCTCCCTCAACCCGCGCACTTGCTCGGTGGAAATATGACCCATCTCCACCTGTACATTACCGAAATAATCGATACTGGTGCCCCTTGGCTGATTGCACGATCAGAGCGACATGACAGTACCAGGAACAAAGTTAAAATGCAAAACCCCTGCCGCATAATCAACAACCAACCAGGCGCGTTGCGCAAAATCACATCCCAATATCACGGGATTCTGGAAATTACACGCAATGATAAAGCTCTGTGGCCATGAAAAACCATTAATGTGCAAATAACCCCGCACCTCCCCCTGCAAAGGCAACCCACGGCCGTCATCAACCCGACATCTTTGCACAGGAGTGAGCGGTAATGAAAATTTACACAAATGCCGGAATTCTAGATACCACGTACGGTCAATTAGAGATACCGAAGTACCGGAATCAATTAAAGCACAAGCCGGCTCATCTCCAATCCGAGCTCAAACATAGGGCAAGGGAGAACGACTGGCACCCTTAATTGCCTTACAATTCAAAGGCCAGTTACGATCTCTGTTGTCTCTACTCCACTTCTGGCGTCAGCTGTTGGGCCTAGGGTTCCTGGACACGGGACACCGCCGCACTAAGTGATCGGTAACTTGACAACGATAACACTGCAACGCACGAGGGCTATAGGCTCCCCTTTCTCGATCCCCACCGGGAATTCCCACACAACGTTGTGCAACTGGGAGTTGCGGTCGTTGATTGTCGACTAAAGAGACCTTTTCTACATAATCAATTAGCTGCTGAAACTGTGCCAAGGAAATCGGCCGCTGCGAACGATTTAGATGGCTAGCGTCTCATCATCTGCTTGTACCCTCCAATAAAAATCACGCTCCAACTGCACTCGTGTTCGTTGCGAGAGCTTCCTCCCCAAAATCTTTCGGCAGAGTTCAACCAATGTTCCTTGATGCTGCAATTCCTCCGATAAGATCTTACTAAAACACCCCAGAGCCATCAGATACAATAGAGACAAAATTATATCATGCTCCACCCCCAATGCATCAGCATGAACTTGCAACCCAACAAACAACCACAACAATCCTTGAATATGATCAAAGGTTTCAATGCGTAACTTTGAAATACCTTCAAAAAATTTTACAATAGGATTCGGCAATTTCAAAAACCGGTAAGAATACCCAATTTTACATCGTACTCCCCCACCTGTGTCCTTACTCGGTACAACGAGCTCACCCTCCATAACTCCCTCAGCTAAAGCAAGCGCGATGGCAGAAGCTTGCAAATCCCTAACTTCAGAAGCAATCTGATTCCTAAGTTGCTGCATTGCGTCACTGAGATCGACATTCAGCAAATCCATTAACCAATTATTGTAATGAGTTAGGTGAGCTTGCACGAGGCAAATTTGCCTCTGCGTAACTGGAGAAGATCGTAAAAATTCGAGTGTACCAGCAATGTGGTCCACGGATGTTTTAATGCGTGGAAGCCACTCACCTACAGCCTCGACGCAATGAACTGGAGGGGAGACTGGGGCATCGGCCGCCTCGCTGAGCCGCGCCGCTAACTCGTCAACATCGCCCTCCTCGGACAAACCGCGTACGCGCAGCTCATAAATTAAGTGCTCGCGGCGCAAATATGAAATTCCAGGGCAGGTACGCCCCCTCATGCTGGGCAACTTCCTGAAAGAGCAAAACGTTTTAGTAAACATGAACAAACACTCGTATCACAAGCTTCGACCATCAACATGAACAACATGAAGGGTAGAAAGGAACCCTCCCCCCCCCCCCCCGGTATTACTCTGCTACCAGTTGTACCGTGGTACTACTCAGTTCTTTAGAAAATCAAAATTACAATGTCACCACAGTTATTTATAGAAAATAGTAAGCCCGGGATCACTGGTGATGGACAAGCTTGTGATTGTTTTACAATTTTAATTTGACTCAAAACAGACTTTATTATAAACTTCAGTTCGGACATTTGCCCTCTTAATGATGCAATAGACAAATTTTCACTGTAATTGAATTACATAAACATGAATAAGAATCATATTTTGCATCCGCAACCAAAAACATTCATAGTAGGCACGGTGAATAATCAAACCAACCCAAAGTTACACAGCCACATAATACCAAAACTTCATTAAAAAGGCAAAGTTCTTAAACTTAATAAAACTGAAGTGCCCACATAAAGGTCCACAGTGAAACATGCTTATACTAAAAATGCAAGGTGGCCCAACCAGGGTCGCAAAACTGGCACACAGGAAAAATATCAAGTTGCACATTCGTTTAAGATACACAAATGATTAACATAACTGTTGAATAAGAATGGCTAGTAATAACCAGTAAAATAACTTACAGAAACGATAATATTAACAAAGTGGCCTCACTTAACTTTAGAGAACAGCGTTAAGGCCCACAGTAGTATTTGGAAGCAATAACGCTACAGCCGGCAGGCAATACGAGCGTTCACTCCCCACGGCTTGCGCACAAGCTCACAAGCAGGCGGTATATCTTTATACATAATCCGACCGGCCTCACATTGCGCGGTCATGACAAGGATCCATAACGGCACCAACGCCAGGAAACGAGCAGACTTAACAAATGGCCTGCAGCACCAATAGATTGCAATGAAAACTAGGTCAAATCACAGTCACACTGGAATATACACTCCTGGAAATGGAAAAAAGAACACATTGACACCGGTGTGTCAGACCCACCATACTTGCTCCGGACACTGCGAGAGGGCTGTACAAGCAATGATCACACGCACGGCACAGCGGACACACCAGGAACCGCGGTGTTGGCCGTCGAATGGCGCTAGCTGCGCAGCATTTGTGCACCGCCGCCGTCAGTGTCAGCCAGTTTGCCGTGGCATACGGAGCTCCATCGCAGTCTTTAACACTGGTAGCATGCCGCGACAGCGTGGACGTGAACCGTATGTGCAGTTGACGGACTTTGAGCGAGGGCGTATAGTGGGCATGCGGGAGGCCGGGTGGACGTACCGCCGAATTGCTCAACACGTGGGGCGTGGGGTCTCCACAGTACATCGATGTTGTCGCCAGTGGTCGGCGGAAGGTGCACGTGCCCGTCGACCTGGGACCGGACCGCAGCGACGCACGGATGCACGCCAAGACCGTAGGATCCTACGCAGTGCCGTAGGGGACCGCACCGCCACTTCCCAGCAAATTAGGGACACTGTTGCTCCTGGGGTATCGGCGAGGACCATTCACAACCGTCTCCATGAAGCTGGGCTACGGTCCCGCACACCGTTAGGCCGTCTTCCGCTCACGCCCCAACATCGTGCAGCCCGCCTCCAGTGGTGTCGCGACAGGCGTGAATGGAGCGACGAATGGAGACGTGTCGTCTTCAGCGATGAGAGTCGCTTCTGCCTTGGTGCCAATGATGGTCGTATGCGTGTTTGGCGCCGTGCAGGTGAGCGCCACAATCAGGACTGCATACGACCGAGGCACACAGGGCCAACACCCGGCATCATGGTGTGGGGAGCGATCTCCTACACTGGCCGTACACCACTGGTGATCGTCGAGGGGACACTGAATAGTGCACGGTACATCCAAACCGTCATCGAACCCATCGTTCTACCATTCCTAGACCGGCAAGGGAACTTGCTGTTCCAACAGGACAATGCACGTCCGCATGTATCCCGTGCCACCCAACGTGCTCTAGAAGGTGTAAGTCAACTACCCTGGCCAGCAAGATCTCCGGATCTGTCCCCCATTGAGCATGTTTGGGACTGGATGAAGCGTCGTCTCACGCGGTCTGCACGTCCAGCACGAACGCTGGTCCAACTGAGGCGCCAGGTGGAAATGGCATGGCAAGCCGTTCCACAGGACTACATCCAGCATCTCTACGATCGTCTCCATGGGAGAATAGCAGCCTGCATTGCTGCGAAAGGTGGATATACACTGCACTAGTGCCGACATTGTGCATGCTCTGTTGCCTGTGTCCATGTGCCTGTGGTTCTGTCAGTGTGATCATGTGATGTATCTGACCCCAGGAATGTGTCAATAAAGTTTCCCCTTCCTGGGACAATGAATTCACGGTGTTCTTATTTCAATTTCCAGGAGTGTATAATAAGCATGCCCCCAAATTCGTATGGAGCAATACTCCAACAGTACCCGTCTCCCAGTAAATTAGCAGGAAACTTAGACATCACTTGCAGTTGCCTTAAGGCACTTGCAACATTAAATAAACATACCAGATCCTGCCGTGACAAATGATTAAACCATAAACTCTACGGCTGCCGGGCGCGTACACAAGGGCAACCAGTCCCCAAGTGGTCAATATGTCCTAAAACAAGTTAAAACTTGCATAAAAACCACTTAAAACATACACTCCACAAATGACGAGAAACGAAATGAGGATTATCAGCCTCCTTAAAATGGCCACTATGGAACCTAGTTCAGAACCATCTCCAATAGCTACCCATGCCACAATAAGTTTCAACAATCTTCTTAGTTAAACACAGAATATATCCTGGAGCTTGCAAATTACGAGCTGGGAAGCTGTTCAGCGTGAGACGACGAACCCACCACAATTTTGCATGTCAAGGCTCCCAATGGTCGGCACCATACATCCGACGCGACAAAAGACAAGGACGGCGAGTATGGCGAGGCACATGCACCACAGTTAGGGACGCCGGCTTGTTTTCAACACCAGTTAGCTCGATGAACGCCGACCGGAGACTCTTCCGTCACTCGTTCACCAGGAAAACCCGCCGGGGGGAGCAGTCAAAGATAGCGAGACAGCCGAATATCGATGTCAGCGATGTAAGTAGAACACCCTAGCGCCAGTGCTTAATGCCCATATAGTGCACTAAACATTTATTTTTATCTTCAGATATTCCTCCTTCAGTGCTTTATGAATCACTTCACTCATTTTTGGAATTGTTTTAGTTAATACGCACTGTGGTATTCGAGAGCTATATAGTAAGTTAGAGTAGCTCTTTCCTGTAGCAAGAAATGGCAGTGTTATGGTGAACCTCTCTTCTGCACATAGGGCATTACTCAAGTGAGTATTCTGTATTATTAGGAGCCACTTTACTGAGCAAATACTGAAATGCACTCTCTTCCATTGGTGAGTAATTTATACAGTATGTATTCGACAATGCTTATTTCATTGCCTCCGCTAACACTGTCCCACAGGCGTATCAAATACATCACCCCAGCCTCAGCTCTCCCAACATCTGCAGAGGCCCAGAGATTTGCATTGTCTCCCTCTGGAATAGATGTAGGACACCCAAGTGTTACCCAACTTGAGATATTTCGTCATAAGTCAAGGAATGCACTGCAGCAGAGTACTGTTCTAGACTTGCACACGATCAGTCACATTCCATCAGATGTATTCACACACACGCTGGAATATAGATTGTGGGTGTCCCACTCTACAAGTGCCACCAATTCCTTAACGAAAAATATTTATGTGGTCTACCAGAAACACAATTAATGGTGAAAAAGATGCAGTTACATTTCTAATCATTAATTAATTCACCGCAAAGTGACTACAACACAATTACACGGCTTTACAGTACACTGTCACTGATAGACAGCAACGAGATACCACATTTATCAATACAATTCATTTCCCACCAACACTACATAAGTCACTGACAACGTAACATTTAGAAATTAAGCACTTTTCAGCCACTGTTTATAGAGCCGTATTTTCCATAAAAGCTCCCTTAATTACTGCAGACAAATACTCATTTAATAAATTGAAAATGACTCCACTATATGAATACTTACTCATTATGGATGTTTTGTCTACTCACATAGGAGAACTGGACAGTATAGTCTGCTTGTAGACACCACCAGCTCCGCTCGACTTTCAGTCTACAATGATGATGATGACCCTAAAACACTAATCATCATCATCATCATCATCATCATCATCATCGTAAACTGAAAGTCGAGCGGAGCTGGCGGTGAACTGACGGTGCCTTTCCCAGAAGAAGAACACTATTGCTGCCGAACAGAATCACAGAATCAGTTCTCTGTCTAGCAGTGTAGAACAGTGTTTAGAGATTTGCGTAGATTCTGTCCGTATGCGTTTCTTGCGTTGGTGTTATTAGTACCTCGTATTTGCATTCCATGTAGTGTTAATGCATTTTACGGGAAATGAAAGTCGGCCAGGCATGTCTGGAGTACTGCGTCGCCAGTGGCTCGTAAAGCGCGCAGTGGATGGCCGGTGTAACTTTGTAGCAGCTTCTTATGACGTAACGAGGTAGGCACGGTGGGGAAGCACCTCACATGCTCCACCGTCAATCTGCAGACCTATGAAGGGGGGAAATACATGAACACGATCCGACGAGCTACCTTCTCCCCTCGAAATGTCTAACCCACCTACCAAACACCTGTCGACCCTGTTACATCACAAGATCACAATTTATCCCTTAATGTGGCTCTACCTCACTTAGACATAGCGCACACACATGTAATACTTGTTTTTAACGCATTTCCTATAAACAAACACTAATTTTATGTCATACTTTTAATAATCTGAGTTTTTTTCAGTCGCTTCTCAAGGACTAATAGTCCTAGAGAAAAAATGAGTATGGTCTTTTCTGTAGGAAATTTAAAGTATTTCTATGTCTTACTGCGAACCGTTTTCGCTAGAATCCGCGGTTTTAGAATTATTCAAGGAAAGCATTAAATAGTTATCTTTAAATGCCCCATCACCCCAACACTCACATCCCATCAGTGAGGAGTTTTAGTAGCACTTCCTTCTACACTGTGTGTAAATATGTGACTACGCGTATTTTTATCCCCATTTTCCTTCATAGACTGGACCACCTTCCCAGTCGAATGCTTTAAGCATTTTTTTTACGTGAGGTTACTTTGTACGGAATCCGCGAGGAAAAGATGTTTTCTACAGCTTAATGTTCATGCAACATCGGGTGTACTGCAGTGTCGGATACTCCAAAGGAATGGTGCCTCTATCACCCGATAAGTGAAGTGCCGATTCTTTTCAATAATGCTGCGCGCAGCACTAGTGTTCTTTTTGGAAGAACAACAGATTCTGGTCGACCCTCACGACGAAATTCTGTAGACCAATTGTAAACAGTCTTTTCTGACGGTGACTACCAAAATTTGAACGTAGAGATTCGAGGCACTGAAAATCGTATACAGTCCTCCAACGACACCGTCCCTTTAAATTTCTATTTTTACCCACCCAAGTTTCTTTAAACGCGCGCTGTAAGCAGACTACTAGTCCAAATCTTAGCTGTCGTTGCTCTAACAATACAAAATAACTAATTTTAAAACCGTAGCAATGACAGATCTCGGATGCGGTCCTTAGGAGGTGACCCTGGGGATTCCAACGTGCCTCACCTGGTGCATTCACACTGCAGAGCTTCAACTTTTCAGTGCCCGTTTTTCAAGGAGAAGACGGCGAGCTAGATGTCTCGGAGTAACTTCTCAGCTGAGTGTGCGATTTTGTCAGGCCGTACTTTGTCCTCACATAATTAAATCCAACGTACGTTTTGCTTTCTTTTTTCCTTCCTCCGATGTGTTTTATAGCGTAAGTGGAAGCAGTTACGAATGAATATCCTAAGATATTATAAACAAGATTCTAAAATTACTATTCTTTCTTTGACTTGTTAAATTGTGGGCGTGAATTGTCGAATGATGCATTACTAGACGACAAAGCCCTGCTCTATGAAAAATGTGACGAAACAGCATACGCGCGAATTTGCCAGCAGAGTGTAGCAGCGGAACCGAAGAGAATTAATCTTCTAAGAGGAAATTTCTATTTTACGCGGAACAATCACGGACTCGAGGTATTTTTATTTAGGCGATATTGTTGTTTGTTTCTAGGGTAGTGTCAGACGTTCTTTAAAAAAAAAAAAAAAAAAAAAAGGGTGAAAAGCGTGGAATGGGAACAGGAAGCTAAAGGGTAAGGCGTTCTCAAAACATGAAAATTATATTCTAGGTTTATTGCGTTTGCTGACAAGTGAAAGTTTTGAAACAGTGATATTTATAGTGAAATGAAACGTGGGTGTGGCTGGGGCTTCCCGTCGGATAGACCGGTCGCGTGAGTAAACGTTAAAACCTGCGAAGATCCCAGCGAGGATCCCCCCCCCCACTCTACCCCCCCGCGACACTCACCCCATCCCCATACCTCGCTCACGAACGGGACCTCACCCCACCCCCTATAGTTCCAATATAACGGAAGACTGGAAACAGTACCTGCTACCTGCATTTGCGGTTTGGAGCCCGCGTGGTGTTGCTGTTTTCTTTATCCGCAGTAGTTGTTTTTGTTAGTGCGGAGTGCGCGTGCTATTTTGGTTTTGTGCGTCGCTTGTTTTTAAATCATTGTGAGTGCGCGTGGTATTTTCGTTTGTTTTTAAATCATTGTGAGTGCGCGTGGTATTTTTTTTGTGCGTCTTTTTTTTTTTTTACTGATTGTGATTACAGTGTAGCGATTGTGTTACGAAAATGAGTGCTTTTAAATGCGAAGTGTGTGGGCAAGAGTATAATTACAGAAAGAACCTCAGTCAGCATGTTTGCAAAAACCATCAACAGGAGCTGCCTGTTTCCACTAAAGCTACTGTAGCTTCTTATGAGTGCTACGTGTGTGATAAAATTTTTTCTCTTAAAAATAGTTTGTATCGCCACCAACGAAATATTCATGGTTGGCAGGAAGGGGGTTGTTCTTCAAGTGTACGTCGTGCCGATTTGAAAGTAGTTCAAAACGGGGTTGGATAGATCATTTACAAACTGCTCATCAGATTCAAGTTAATTCCGAAGATCTGCAGTTCTCAAATGAAGATGAGTTTTTACAGTGGAAAGAAGACACTGAACACACGACACATTCAAAGTTTATTAAAACGTATGGGTCTACTAGCTCTACACATTATTATGGCTGCCATCGGTCAGGTAACTTTATCTCCAAAGGTAAAGGCACAAGACATCTTAAATTGACAGTCAGCAACAAAATGAATGGAAAGTGCTCTGCAGAGATGAAAGTAACTGTACACGAAGGTGGAACATACCAAGTACATTTTGTGTCGACCCACGCTGCTCACAAACAAGATTTAAGGCACCTGCCCCTGAGTCAAAAAGAGCGGGAAACCTTAGCAACAGAACAGATATTGCATGGGACTTCCGCATGACAAAGTTCTAGATAACGTACGGACAAGTTTGCAGGATTCAGACTTGCAGAGAATCCATTTGACTACCAAGCAAGACTTATATAACATTGCAGCAAGCTATAACCTCTCCTCCAAGTCGGTCAGACATAAAAATGATGCAATCAGTGTCGAAGCTTGGGTAAAAGAAATGAACGAAAGTGAGAATCCGTGTGTGTTATTCTATAAACCACAAGGCTCGACTAGTGAACACCAATAACTGAGGAGTGAGGACTACGTATTATTGATAATGAACAGAGCACAACGCGAAATGTTATCAAAATATTTAGAAGACTGTATCTGTATTGATGGTGAGAGGCACCCACTTGCCTTACTCATACTGTGGCATCAAGCAGTCAGGCCTGCAAGATGAGTGGTTTGCCAAGCGAGTGGATTCTTCCTTAATTTATCGAGTAACATGAATTCTCGTATCTTACTATTTAGTTACCAATCATCCTCCTGTATGAATAATACGCAACGGAAACACGCATCTGACTATCAGTGATTTATAGAACTCTGACTGTACACTACGCACTGGCAATACCACATTTACTTTTTGTCTTTTATTTAACGGCTTTTATATAAATTCGGGACATTATGACAATATACAATTTAATGAAAAAGGCCACCAATCTCTTTCTTTTCACTATCTGATTTATTCCTAAACACACAAATTCTACAACCTACAACAATATCACATGAGACATTCCACCCAGTGGGCATGGCTTTACATTAATGAATCTCTATACTATGGTCTCGTAATCTATTTACCGCAACAGTGCACTTTCTGGATAGGATGGTGGATCTTTTATTATATCTCACGCTTCGACTCTCACAATCATCCTCACGAAACTTTCCTCCAGATCGAGCGATACAGAAGGAACAAGCATAACCCACAAATCTTTCGAAACTACCTTGCTACTCCCATGCAAAACACACATACCCAAATTACATGACATACACCACACAACAATATGAAACACTACACAAAGAATGGTTACAACATCATCACTTTCCGCTTTCCCACTTCAATCAATATTTATCCCAGTTTCACATGACACTGCCCCACTTTGTAATTCTACTTTCCTACTGTGAACTCTGGAGATAAACGCACGTCTTCCTGTGCAATGCAAGCCAAGTGGCGTTGCTGGATAGGCGGCCGACTCACCTTGATTCTCTCTCAGAGTTTAAATCTAGCGTCACACGGAATGATATTTCTTAAATATTTCAACTTATGATACACACGCTATTTCTTAAATATTTCAGCTTACACACGCTAGTAATTCTTAAATATTTCAGCTTATTGTACACACGCTAGTAATTCAGCTTAAGCTCATGGAAGTATCTCAACTTATAACTACACGTGGGCTCATTGTGACCGTTGGTTTACTACAATCCCCTTAAAGTTACCTGCCTCACATTTAATTCTCCCCACAAAAGTTCCTGAGAAAGAGAAATTATTAATTCTAACTACTCTTAAATATTCCACATCCATACCATGCCTCCACTCTTTCATTACGGAGCACAACAAAAAACAGGTCTTTACAGCAGAAGGTTCAGCGGCAGAGTGCCGAAACATGGCCGTATTCCGGTTCTCTCGCACCTCTCTCGAAGTGGGAGAAGCACCTTGCTACCTTATTGGTCAGCCACATTTCAGACGCTCAAAGCTCTGGTAACTTCCATCTCTTTGGTCCCACCAAAGGTGGCGAAAGGATCGACTCAAAGATGATCATATATTCCCATTCACTATCTGTGGTTAGCAGACGACCATACATTCATTCATTCATTTCACAGATCTCACCAAACTGGATGTAGGGATTTATTTTGAGGGAGTGCACATGTGATCAATTAAATAAATAAATTGTCATTCTTTCCCACACTGGCTTCGCTGTATTAATTGAAATTGAGTTACTTTTACACAAAAAATGTGTTGTTCTGACAAAAATATCGAAGTATTTCGTACCTATTTTCAATGTCGGGCGGTACTGTACCCTTTCAATGGAACCCATGAGCTTAAGGGGTATGATTTCGAAGTGACCACTCTCTTAATACTGGATGATTTCAGGCAAGGATTCCCATGTGCTTTTCTAATTTCGAACAGGAAGGATGCCGATGTTTTAAGTATATTTTTACAGTATGTAAAATCACAGGTTGCATCAATTTTCCCCAATGTATTCATGTCTGATTTGGCAGAGTCATGCAGTATTGCATGGAACAGGACAATGGTTGCTCCTAAGATGAGACTCTATTGTACCTGGCATGTGGACAGAGCATGGAAAACTAATATCAAATGGAAAACTGGAGATCTGGATAAAAGAAATGATGTGTATCGGCTCATTAAATCAGTGTCAATCCTGAGAAACGTATGTTTCAGGAATCATTGCAAAAAGCACTGCAGAAGCTCAGTATTGACCCTGACATCAGAATTTGCTTCATACTTCAAGACACACTATGAGGGAAATGTGGAGTGTTGGGCCTACTGTCATGTATGCTGGTCGCAATACCAACATGCATGTGGAAAGTATGCATAGGACGTTAAAGGAGATACGTGGTAATGCAAGGCAGATAAAACGACTGGACAAAGGCATATCTGCTCTAATGTCCCTAGTTACAGCCAAGGTGTTTGACTGGCTTATAGCAAATGTAAAATGGAAGGTTACAAGCAAAGTTCAAGACATTCGTAATAAGCACAAAACTAGTTTGTTAATAGACAAGGACCTCATCACTGAGGTAGATGGTGGTTGGGAAGTGTCATCCACATCATCTTCAGGTGTGTACATTGTTAAAGATAACATGGTCAATTGTGAGTGCAAATTAAAATGTAGTGATTGCAATGTGTGCATACATAGGTATTACTGTACACGTATGGATTACAGTATTAGATTCAATATGTGTAAGCACATTCACACTGTTTGCCGAGATGACAGTGTCGGTGAAAATCCCCTGCAAAGTCCAGAGGTACTGGGTACTGATGTTGATGTTGAAGCCACCAGTGAGAGAGCAGCAATATTAGCCGAAGTAAGCACAAAATCTGTTTCAAAAACACCGAAATCATTGTTAGAAGGGAGACAGAAGTTTATTTCAGTGTTTTCTAATATTGTCAGTGGAATGACAGAGACTGATCTGCAGTTGGCCAAAAAACTGTGTTATCCTTAAAGGCAAATGTAGGAGCTGTTCGAGCCTGAAACAGTTATTTCAGACAAACAGATAAAGGCCAGAAAAGAAAGCTAATGCCACAGAGGAGGCTGTTTTCTACTAAGAAGAAAACAGCATGTAATATTTCTCTGGCTGTTCCAAATGCTGAAGAAAGCTGTGAAATAGTAAAATCACTTCTGAATGAGGGTATGTATCAATTTTCAACTTATTGAGTAGATATGTTTATGTGTTGAACCTTGGCAGAGTAAAATGTAATTCATGGTTAATATACGAATTTGTGTTCAGTACCTGTCAACTTTGTGTGAATTATAATTTGAAATTTATACGCAGAGCTTGACATGAATCATGATGTTCCTGCGGAGCATAGTCGTGCCATGCCAGATGTACAGCACACAAAACAGGTAAAACTTGATGGGATCCATCATTCCAAATATGTGTGGTACTACTCTAATGTCCTCAAACAAAATAAACACGGAAGTAAAATTTAGAATTCTGCTTTTCAGTAGCAATGCAGTGTGTTTGGAGTCTGATGTAATAGTTACTTGCAGTACAGTATATGTATACGCTATCTTTCAGTACCTATCAATTTTGCCTCAATTGTGATATGAAATTTATTTGCATGGCTTGACACCAAAAATCAATTGCATATTGCAGAACAATCACACAGTATGTTATGGCAGTCAGGTGTTCATCATGGTGCATCAGGTGTGTGTAAAGTAAATCTAATGTAGATAATATTATCTGAGTATGATGATATTCTGAATTCATACATATATGTATACTGATATCTTTAAATTCTATTTTACTGTGTCTGCATTATAATATAAAATTAATTTACTGGGCTGGACATGAACCACATTGTTGCCATACCAATTGCGCAGCACAGCACAACAGGTAACACTTAATCGGACCCATTATTCCCAATGTATCTCATACTGCTCTAATGTCCTCATATCAACTAAAGATGTCAGATTAAGTAATATTTACAATGTTGCTGTTCAGTAGCAATGTAGTGTGTTTGGATTCTGATTTAAAAGTTACTTGCAGTGGAGTATATGCCACCTTTTAGACCTATCAATTTTGTCTGTATAATAACACAAAAATTATTTGCAGGGCTTGACACCCACAATCTGGTCCATGTTGTGGAACAACCACACACTATGTCATGACAGCCAAGTGTTCATCATGATGCATCAGGTGTGTGTAAAGTAAATCTAATTGAGATAACATTATTTGAGTGTAATGAAATCTGAAGTTATATATGTATATTGATACTTTTATATTCTATTTTACTGTCTGCAATATAATATAAAATTAATTTACAGGTCTGGACATGAACCATTTTGTTGCTGCGCAGCATGGTTATGCCATACCAAATGTGTGCAACACAGCACAACAGGTAACACTTAACCGGACCCATTATTCCCAATGTATCTCATACTGCTCTCATGTCCTCATATCAACTAAAGATGTCAGAATAAGTAATATTTACAATGTTGCTGTTCAGTAGCAATGTAGTATGTTGTGACAGTGCCATGACATTTAACAGTGCCGCCACGACAGTACGCGCAAACGGCGATAGAGGCGCTCTGCAACTCGGCTGAGCGCGGGAGCGCCACCTAGCTACGAACGGCGCCGGCCGCATGTCATGGCATGGCAGTCGAATAAGAGATACTGAGTTGTTATCATGTAACCAGCCATTGTTTCTAAGTGAGTGTTTGAATATCCACGCAATTTTTAGTGATTAAAGGTTATAACACTTTTTGGCGACGAGGTCGGATATTTTCACTGCGTTGTGGATTTGTGTGTTCGTGACGGGGCAGACATGGAACAGCTTATGCAAGCGCTCATTGAACAACAAACACAGCTGACGGCTGCTATTCAGGCACAACAAACACAGCTGACGGCTGCTGTTCAGGCGTTGTCGATGTCGCTTACTCATCGTCTGTCTTCCTCTTCTCCGCCTCCATTCCCTCCTTACGACGAGGCCGCTGAAGATTGTGAGGATTATGAGAAGCGTTTGCGGCAACACTTCTTGGCTTTCGGCGTTGTCGACGCTCCTATGTGTAAGTCGTTATTTCTATCTTGGATTTCCCCACGGATCTATCAGCTGCTATCTCAGTTAGCCCCTCTGCGGGAACCTGATTCTGTCCTTCCAAGAAATGTGTGACTTATTGTCTAACTATTATCGAAAAAACATCCACGTCGTTGCCGCCCGCGTGGCATTCTACCGGTGTCGTAAACAGCCCCACCAATCTTACCGGGCTTGGGCGGCGGAACCACACGGTCTGAGTAGGAAATGTCAGTTTGTCATGGACACTCATCATGAGTCTTATGCTGATTCAATGGTTAGGGATGCTATTCTACGGCTTGCTCCTGATAAAGAAGTTCGACAACGTGCCCTACAACTGCCAAACCCGTCGTTGTCGGAAGTTCTAAGCATAGCTCAATCCTTTGAAGTGTCTCACGCTGCTGGCGCGCAAATAGACGCGTGGTGTTATGTAGGCGCTGTACAGTCAACTTTCGACACGGACAATTTGCCTGTTTCACAGGAGAACGAAGATATGGTGGCGGTTCACTCGCGTAAACAATGTCGCGTTGGGCCGCAACGCTCGCAGCGAAAACAGCAACCACAGAAGCAGGTTCGTTCCGCACTTCCTTCTTGTCCACGTTGTTTCGTACAGCATGACAGGGCCACGTGTCCAAAACGTTGGGCCACGTGTAATTCACGTAGGGAAAAAGGCCACATTGCTTCTGTGTGTCAGTCCCCTAATGTTCCTGTCGACGAGGACGAGGCATCGGACATGGATGTTAACTGTGTGCTTTCTCAAACAAATAAGATGATGTTACTGTTCGTGTTCTGGATAAAGACATTCGCATGCAAGTGGACACTGGCTCTGCAGTAACTCTCATTAATTCTCGCACATATTTGGAGTTGGGTTCCCCTCCCTTGTCTCCAGTTACGCGAAATCTGAGAACTTATAATAAACAGAAAATTCCTATCATTGGCCAGTTTGATGCTTCCACTGCCTACAAGTCTGTTGTTAGGCCCCTCACGTTTTATGTGGTGGATCATGCGGGCCCTGAAAACCTGTTCGGTTATGATGCTTTCCAGTTGTTCGGGTTCTCCATTGATGATGATGTGCACCTAATATCTGAGGATATTCCGTATCAACAGCTGGATGGATTGTGTTCTGAATTTTCGTCCGTGTTCTCTGCTGGTCTGCGTCGTGCCAAGGATTTTGAAGCCCACATTACTCTTAAACGTACAGCTCGCCCTAAGTTTTTCCGGGCACGCCCTATTCCGGTGGTGTTGCGTGCACCTGTCAAGGCTGAGATAGACAGGTTAACAGCTTCAGGGATTCTCCTTCCTGTTACCTCGAGCGAATGGGCATCGCCAATCGTGGTGGTTTCTAAACCAAACGGGAGTCTGCGATTGTGTGGTGATTTTAGAGCGACTGTCAACGCTCAGAGCCTCATTGACACTTATCCTCTTTCCCGTCATGAGGAGTTATTTACCAAGCTCGCTGGGGGCCAGTTCTTTTCCAAACTTGACTTATCGGAGGCGTACCATCAGTTGCCGCTGGATGCTTCTTCCAAGGAATTTCTCGTCATCAACACTCCTTGTGGGTTGTATCAGTACCAGCGGTTAGCATTTGGCGTCGCTAGCGCGCCGGCCAATTTTCAGCGGTTTTTGGAACAGCTCACGGCTTCCATTCCCGGCTGGATGACATTGTTGTCACGGGGGCCTCCACTGAGGAGCACCTTCGCAATTTGCGTTCCCTGTTTCGGGTTTTGCATTCAGCTGGGTTGAGGTGCAATCTGGACAAGTCACAGTTCTTCCAACCCTCCATTGTGTATCTTGGTTTCCACTTGTCCCGTGAGGGTATACGTCCTCTACGTCAGCACGTTGCGGCCATTAACGCTCTACCCCGGCCGTCCACGGTCAAAGAACTTCAGGCGTTTCTAGGCAAGATTGCTTATTATCACAAATTCATTCCATCCGCGGCGGCGGTAGCTCATACTCTGCATCAGCTGTTACGCAAAAACATCCCTTTCTGTTGGTCCGACAAGTGTGAGCAGGCTTTTGTCCGCCTGAAGACTCATTTGCAGTCGGCACCTTGTCTTGCCACATTCCGTCCGGGTCAGCACTTGGTTCTGGCGACTGACGCGTCACAGTATGGCCTAGGGACTGTTCTCGCCCATCGGTATGAGGATGGGTCAGAACGACCCATCGCCTATGCTTCCAAGACCCTCAACGATGCACAACGGCGTTACTGTCAAATCGAAAAGGAGGCACTCGCTATCATTTATGCTCTAAAAAAGTTCAGCGTTTTTTTGTATGGTTCTAAGTTTCACCTCATCACCGACCACAAGCCGCTGGTCTCTCTGTTCAGCCCATCGGCGTCGCTTCCGGATAAGGCAGCTTACCGTCTGCAACGTTGGGCCTTATACTTGTCTCGTTTTCACTATGAGATTCACTATCGCCCCACGGCCCAGCACGCCAACGCTGACGCATTGTCGCGATTGCCGATAGGCCCCGACCCGGTTTTCGATCGTGATGAACTACTCTGTTTCCACATTGATGAGGAAGAACGTCGTGTGGTCGAGGGTTTTCCACTTACAGGTTCGCAGGTCGCGTCAGCTACTGCGCGGGACCCGGTCCTGCGTCAGGTGATCGGTTTTGTTCAACGGGGTTGGCCGGACAGGACCAAGGGCCGGGCATCGGATCCCCTTCACAACTACCATGCCTTGCGCCTTCGTCTGTCTGTTCGTGATGGTGTTGTTCTTCTGGCCACGGATGGCGCATCTCCACGGGTCGTGGTGCCAGCCTCTCTTCGCAAAGATGTTCTCAAACTGTTGCATGAAGGCCATTGGGGTATTTCTCGGACTAAGTCCCTGGCCCGCTGGCACGTTTATTGGCCCGGTATTGATTCGGACATTGCCCACATGGTTGCTGCGTGTGGTCAGTGTGCTCAACAACTGGCTGCACCCCGTACAATGCCCTCTCCGTGGCCTGATCCGGCGCAGCCATGGGAACGGGTGCACACTGACTTTGCCGACCCCTTCCTCGGTACTTATTGGCTACTGTTGATTGACGCCTTCTCGAAGTTTCCGTTTGTTGTTCGATGTCCGTCGCCCACCACTGCGGCGACGACGCTGGCTTTGTCCAAAATCTTTGCGCTAGAAGGTCTTCCATCCACGATCGTCACGGACAATGGCTCTCAGTTCTCTTCGCAGGCCTTCCGTGATTTTTGTACTGGACAAGGGATTCATCATGTTACAGCACCGCCCTTCCATCCACAATCGAATGGGGAGGTCGAGCGCCTTGTCCGCACTTTCAAAAGCCAGATGAAAAAATTCCTTAGTGATTTTTCCACAGATGACGCTCTGCTGCAATTTCTGAGTTCTTATCGCTTCACGCCTCTGGGTGATCGCAGCCCTGCTGAACTCTTGCATGGCCGCCAACCGCACACTCTGCTGCACCCTGTCAGGCCTTGTGCTGTGTCCCCTGGTGCGGGAAAATACTCGGTGGGCGCCGACGTGTGGGCACGAGGGTATGGATCTCGCCCTAAATGGATTCCAGGGGTAGTCAAGGCTCTTCGCGGCCGCCGGCTTTGTGAAATACGTACGGACGACGGCACGGTTGTTCGCCATTACGACCAGATGCTCCCACGAGTGGTGGCCACGCCGGTGCCACCGCCCCTTCGTTCGCCTCCACCAGCCCGAGAAGCCACTCCTGTCGCTGCTGCCGATCTACCGTACGTGTTGATGCAGCCGACGTTGCTACCGCTTCCGAGTACGCCGGAACCGGCCCCAGTCGCGACGCCGCCTTCTCCGGGACCCATCTCGCTGGAGCACACCCCCAGGTCCACGACACCTATGGATGCTGCTCCGGAGTTTTCACCCATCATCTCGTCCAGGAGGCACGTTCCACGCACGAGCTTCCGTCCTGGACATTTTCGACCATACTCTCGTGTCTCTCCGCAGGACCTTCTCGGGGCCTCACAAGAGGCCATGGATGTCTCCGCACTGTCCATGTCTCCAAGGAAGTGAATGTTTTTTTTTTTTCAAGGGGGGAAAAGTGTTGTGACAGTGCCACAACATTTAACAGTGCCGCCACGACAGTAGGCGCAAACGGCGATAGAGGCGCACCGCAACTCGGCTGAGCGCGGGAGCGCCACCTAGCTACGAACGGTGACGGCCGCATGTCACGGCACGGCAGTCGAATAAGAGATACTGAGTTATCATGTAACGAGCTATTGTTTCTAAGTGAGAGCGTTTGAATATCCATGCAATTATTGATGATTAAAGTTTATAACATAGTGTGTTTGGATTCTGGTTTAAAAGTTACTTGCAGTGGAGTATATGCCACCTTTATAGAACTATCAATTTTGTCTGAATAATAACACAAAAATTTGTTGCTGACTGTCAATGTAAGATGTCTTCTGCCTTTACCTTTGGAGATGAAGTTACCTGGGCGATGGCAGCCATAATAATGTGTAGAGCTAGTAGACCTATGCGTTTTAATAAACTTTGAATGTGTCGTGTGTTCAGTGTCTTCTTTCTACTGTAAAAACTCATCTTCATTTGAGAACTGCAGATCTTCGGAATTAACTTCAATTTGATGAGCAGTTTGTAAATGATCTATCCAACCCCGTTTTGAACTACTTTCAAATCGGCACGATGTACACTTGAACAACAACCCCCTTCCTGGCAACCAAGAATATTTCGTTGGTGGCGATACAAACTATTTTTAAGAGAAAAAATTTTGTCACACACGTAGCACTGATAAGAAGTTACAGTAGCTTTAGTGGCAACAGGCAGCTCCTGTTGATGGTTTTTGCAAACATGCTGACAGATTCTTTCTGTAATTATACTCTTGTCAACACACTTCGCATTTAAAAGCACTCATTTGACTTACCAGCATTAATTGCTGGTTTAATTCAAATACATGGAGCAAATATTGAAGACATGGGTGTAAGTGCTACTCTGAGATGAACAGACGGGAATTTTTATCTATCTTTCTGACAATTTCAACACAAATGGTGGTATCATCATCATTGCGCAAGATTTCTTGTAGCATAATCCACACAATGGTGTAATATAACACAGCTGCAAAAATTATTAATTTTATCTTTTTGAAATAGTTAGGTATTTCCCATATCACTGCAGAAGTTGTGTTCTAATGCATGACTATTGACAAACATAAGAATGTCCCAATTGGACACTGGTGATAGATTCTCGGAATGTTTTCCATGTCCTTACTACTGCACTTGTGACCTACACAAGCTTGCTTTTAAAGGTTTGAAAACATCAAAATTGCTGGAGGTAAAGACAAATAGGTACTTTCAACTCTTAAGATTTATGTCTGTTAATTATAGTAATGTAAGATTGTCTGCTCACTGTCATCATGGTAGAAGCAGTATTTCTCCTTAAGTGGCCAATGTAATTATGTTTTTTGTATGTCCACTTGTAATCTGTTTCTTGTAATACTTTATTATTCATGTCATTTCATTTTGTACTAATGTATCTGCAATTAAATGATTGGTTGTATATTGTCAGAGTACTCAGTAAATTTTTATTTTATACAAGGTACAATGTATGTATCATGTTGTAATTTCATTGTACTGTTGGTACTGTATGTATGGAATTATTTCATAATGTTCTAAATTTTACAACTTTTAAATGTTAATGTGTACTATCCAAATAAACAACTGAAATTGTGGCATGTAGTATAGCACAGATTGTGTTTTCAAATATAGTTATCTGAATATTCAAATATAGTTTGCTACATCATTTGTATGACCAGTGAGAGAATTTAACCATCTATGATTGAGACTGTAGTTTGTGAAGTGAAAGGAATTCATTTGTGACCTTTGCAATTTTTTTTAATGATTATCTGTTGACATTACCATACTCCCAAAGATAATGGTATCCTCTTGGAACCTCCTCAGATATTGAGTCCCAGGCTAAAGTCACCCTGTTCCCCAAATTTGGTTTACTCTGTTGTGTTAGTAATTTATAGAAAGTTAATGATGCAATAAAATTATATCATTGAAGAATTTTCATTTTCATTATTGCATTGCCTGTCCAACATAATTAAATGCTATTCACTGTGCTGTGGTGTCAAGAAAATAGTCATCCTAAATATGTTGTGTAATGTGAATGTCTTGAAGGTGAAAACAAATTGAGCCTCTGAAGCAAATCTCACAAGAGGTTCACAATTTTATCCCTAGCACCTCCCTCCATATCTCTCTACATTGAACTGAAACTCAGCCCCTAGGCTGAGAGTAAGAATTCTTCACTATCATTTCAATCAATAAAGGTGTTCCTGGAAGGTCTTGGAGAGAGCCAATGGTTAGTTTGGAAAGATATGGACAGAGGTAGTAGATTATCAAAGTTTGATGACTGGCTCAATTGGCAAGAGAGCTACTCCACAAAAACCAGTGTGGTATCTGGATTCAGATTCGGGATGGTTCACAAATTTCATGTTTCATTAATGTCTCAAAAACAGTACACTCCACTGCACTGTGATAGAGTTCATTTTTGCAGTGTATACATCACAAATGGTTCTAATTGGTATATCACTTCCCATGAAGCTAGGTTATTGTTCATGTCTAATAGTGGAAAAAATGGTATGTGACAAATAAAGGAATTAAGTCACCATTAATCTCATTATCTTGCAGTTTCTTGGGATATATTTCTGGCAAGTTTCTTGGTTTTTTTTCAACAAAATCCAAGTGCTGTCACCATGTACCACAGTACTGATGCTTGCTTGAGTTGAGAACTGGTAACACCTAATATCATGCCAATACACATGACGTATTGAACAGTTAGGATATTTTAATAACATGAGACATTGAGCCAGAATGGAGTCTGGTCCCTTTTTTCTCGCCAGGGTATATCACCCGTACATGAATCTTTTCTATGTTCTGTGTGTTTACAGATAATCCCTGGGGTTCTTGTTATGCATCTCTATGTCCAATAGCCAAGATGGTGACTGCATAAAGATGTAATTAATGAAACTTGTACTTCCGTGCAGAACACTTTTAAAATAAAAATATTAGGTCTCACACTATAGATAATTGATAATATTTGAAGTCTTGTGGTGATGCACAAAACTTTTCAGAGGATAATAGAATAGCTACATTTCCAGTTGTGATCCATAGCTTCGTACCAAGAATGATCTCAAGAAAGAAATGTATGCTAACTACTGAGAAATTAATTGTCAAGAGTCATGAAATATACTGGATCTAGTATTATAATGAGACTGATGAATTCTTTTCGTGGGAGGAAATTTGCATTACTGTGATAAATGTCAATTTCACAACAAATTCAATTATATAATCACTTTCACTACCTCCAGAATTTCTATGTCAACCTAATCTTCTTATGATCTGAGGTATGTTGGTAGTTGTCTTTGTTGTGAAATGATGTTAGATGAAAAGTAGGATGCATAACACTTACACGAGTACACTGCAGCTAAATACGTATATTATGAACTGATATAAATAACTTTCTGATTTAGAGTGTTATGCATTGTTATCAGTGTGTGTTGTTTCTTATGTACTACTGTATTATGAGTTGTAATATAAATCAGAAATGAAATCAGACATTTTAACTTTAGAGTGAGGGTTTTCAAAATAATACTCAATAAAAAATAATTATGTATAAAAAAACTTACATTATATTTAAAAAAAAGGCTGTGACTTACCAAACGAGAAAGCGCTGGTAGATAGACACAGTAAAAAACACACAAACACACACACAAATTTCAAGCTTTCGCAACCCACGGTTGCTTCATCAGGAAAGACAAAAGGATGTGGGTTTTAAGGGAGAGGGTAAGGAGTCATTCCAACACACACACACACACACACACACACACACACACACACACACACACACACACACACCATATATATATATAATCTAAAAACAAAGATGATGTGACTTACCAAATGAAAGTGCTGGCAGGTCGACAGACACACAAACGAACACAAACATACAAACAAAATTCAAGCTTTCGCAACAAACTGTTGCCTCATCAGGAAAGAGGGAAGGAGAGGGAAAGGCGAAAGGATGTGGGTTTTAAGGGAGAGGGTAAGGAGTCATTCCAATCCCAGGAGCGGAACGACTTACCTTAGGGGGAAAAAGTGACAGGTATACACTCGTGCGCGCGCGCACACACACACACACACACACACACACACACACACACACACACACACACTTGTAAAGGCAAGATCCCTCCCTTCTACCATCATCAAAACCATATCATTAGATACTTGAGCCCTGATAGTTTTATCATAACTTTCAGATAATTATTTAAGAACTCTGAATCATCATGCCTTTTTCATGGAACTGAGGTACTTAATGGCTCAGGAGGACTTTTTAATATCTGCCGTTATCCATTTGTTTTGTGAGATACTAATATGATGTAGGTACCACTGGAAATGTCTTTTCAAAATTCAATTTAAAAATGTTGAGAATTTAGAGATTTTCACATTTACATCAGTTTCTCCATATAATTCATCTCAACTTTGGTTTGCTTGTTATTTTGAAATATCTTCTATTTTTATTTCTGATAGATGTCTTCCACAAGCTTGCAGTTCGGGGATTTTCCTATGCGAGATTTTACTGTTATTTGCCAGAAATGGTCTGACAGCCAAAGATATTTTTCAGCTACATCACACTTTTCCCTGTCCATGTTTGTGGCCACATTGTCAATCACCAATGGAGTCACTGCAGTAATATTTATTACACTATTGACCAACAGGGACATGAGAAAACTCTGAAGAATATTGATGAGGGTTCTGCTTGTATTGTTTTGATATTTGTGTTTATGTCTCCACAGAAAGGTTTGTTTACTTTAGTGTCTGAGACTTTTAGAACTTCTGTTCATGTATTTAAAAAAGTTCCCACATTACTACCAGGAATTTGATGCACATACAATATGATTAATTTTTTGGTTGTATCAAGCCCTGTTAATTCAGTAGCTGATATTTCAAAGTGTTTGTCTTCACTCATTGTACCAAGGACACACCTTGATTTGAGCCACATTCCTTTTCTTGTATAAATGCACAATCTTCAACCCTTTCGAAGTAGCCCTGCGGTAAGGTCTGTCCTTTCATACAATGCTAATAATACATGTTGGATTTCTGTGTCTTTACACCAGTGCTCAGTGACAGAAACTACTGTGCAGTACAAAGATTGGATCTCACCTTCAGACTGTTGTATTTTATGTTTTATTGATTGTATGATTTGATGAAGAGTTGTTAAGTCTCTGGAATGTCCCATGATACTTCTTCTGATGGGTTCTTGTTTTCTTATGACGTGTAAAAATATCCATATTGAAAACTATTGTATCAGATCTTTTTATCTGCTGCAGATACTCCTTAGTTGGGGAAATCTATTATCTGGATTTATCATAAAAAGGATCAGCTTCTCCTGTGTATGACAGCAAATATTTCACCATGCTTGGCCCGAGGTACACTCCATATACTGTGATGAATCTACTGTACCAATCTTCTCTTCCTCTTCCTGCTTAGGACTAGGCCATGTTTAGTGACAAGCCATGATGATATCGACTGGCATGACAGCAACATGTGTGAACCTGGCTGCCATCAATGCCTTCTGTAACCCCACATTAATCTGCCTCAAAGTTCCATACATGTGTGGCTGATCATGACACTGGAACAACTCATCAAAGTGTGCATTTGTGCCATGAGTCAGGGAAACTGTCTTGTCCAGGTCACCACCTATGTCTTATGACCCATTCCTGTCCCAACTGTTTCCGACCCCTACCCACCATCACCACATGGTCATCTTTTGAGAAATCTGTAGCTAAAGACCCTAAGTCCTCCATCATTTGACAAAGCCCTGAATTTAGTATGAATATACTCATGACCTTGTATGCTACCCTAATTTTTTCTGTAACTGAGGCGTACATCTTGCCCATGACTACTATCTAGCAGCAGCACATTTTTTCTTCCCAACTCCTTGTATACTCCTAGGCTTCCTCATATTGGTTGAAATGTGTTGTACATTTCCTGTTCCTGGTCCTACCTGAGGCTCTTCTCCACTTAACTCTGGCAGTAGTAGATACCTGTTCTTGGCATTGATAATAAAATTATCAGATCACATTCTCTTTCTTCCTACCAACTGCCAGTTCTGTACCACTGTCCTCCCCTTTACCTCTCTTGATCCTGATCAATTCCTGTTTGCTTCCTTTTCTGTTCTTCAGACAAAATGTTCCTACTGCATACTCTGCATTTCCAGGAGTGAGCCTCTTTTGTTTTCTCAATGTTCTCCGCACTGCATCTCTCCCCTCCCCCCCCCCCTTTCCCCCCAATCACAGTGAGAATATTTTCTACAAGACTGGCAACAAATCGCCCTACTCACTATTCTATAACAGCTCCTGCATTTCTCACTCATGATTAGATTCGACAGAAGAATTAAGTTCAACATTAAACAATGTCTCAAATTTGTCAAGGACGTGAGACTGGCTGTAACTACACAAACACGACGATAAATTGTTGCCGCTGTTTACGTACTGATTTAGAGATACAGTGGCAGAATATTTAATTACTAATTACTTTGGTTTTAGAGAATCACGTTATAAAGAATGTTTGGATATGTTTATAAACGTTAGCAACTCAGAAATTGTATGCCTACATCACGTCTGTCTAAACAGTAAACAATATGAACTGTGTTGGTAAAAATGAATTAAAACGTTTAATTACACTTTTCTGGTAAGAATAGACACCACTGGAACTAACAGCTGCCTTGTTTTAACAAAATTTAAATTATTAAGAAAACTTAAGCAGATATTTTAATGTTTATGTAACACAAAATTTCGGCCTAAGTCTCAAGTATTGGGATTTGTAATAAACGAATTACTTTCAAGAAAAAGTATTACTGAAAACGCTAAGTATTCATTTTCGTAACAAGAATGGACACTACAGCAAGCATACAAAATAAGAGCTCTTACTTCTTAAGGCACTCCTGCACCCACGCAACATTTAAGTCACTACAGATAAACTGAAAGTAGATCAGTAAATAGTACTTAATTTTGAAGCGAATTAGTCATTCCATTGAAGTATTTGGTAATTATAACAATAATTCATAGGTTGCTATACACCTACTTCTAACTTTACATACAGACGCTAATACTATAATAATGAAATACCTCATGTGTCATGTATGGAAAATACAACTGGCTGCATAACGCTTTTGTTATCAGTATGATTTTTATATTCGTCATTTCTTTAGGTCTAATGAGTCAAGCTACATTTTATAAACAAAGATTTTGAGTCAAGTGAGGACATTGCAAACAAGTAGGCCTGTCTATTCTTATTAGATTATTGCTTCTATTCTGTAGCAGAATTTTTTGGATGTTAGATACAGATACTAGAAACAAGACAGTGAAGCTAGTGCAAATAGTGCAAGCTGGTGGATAAAGCTTACATTTATGTCTCTACTGACATATTACAGTATTTTTACTGTGCTGTGTTGCTGTTTTGATGTGTGTTTGTTCTGTGTCTTATAATCTGGAAAGATTTTTTGGATGAATAAAAGAAACTGTTGCCATCTGCGGCATCGTAAGTTTTTATTACCGACATACGTAACATTTGCAACCATATTATTTGCGAAGTGTAGTTTTCCCAAAAGATCACATAATAAGCTATTAATTTGATGGTAATTGGCCCACACAAATAACAGACAGCGCGTTTGTACTTTGCTTTCATTTATTAATTTAAATCATTTGTGAATTTTTTGTTCCACTTGTTGTAAATACCATTAGGTACCAGTAATCCATTTTAAGTTATAGACACTTCTACTTCATCAGTAACACACAGTTATAATCGTATTCGTGTCTATAAATGTTTACATTAATACCTGAAACTTAAAGTCTTTGCATTATACGTTGAAAATTGTTCATTTTCTCGTTCTAGGAGTAACATATCTGTGACGATGTGTATCGTTTTGCTCCGGCTGGGTGGAGCATCTTGCTGATGTGGAGCTTAAGTGGGGTGGGCGGGGACTATTTGTCAGGATCTTCGCAGGCTTTAAGCTCATGTATCGCGTGGTGCAAGACTTCAGTTGACGCCACCTTGGCAGGTCACACATCGATGAGGATGAATTGACGAGGACAACACCACCTAGTCCTATGTGGAGAAAGTCTCTGATCCAGATAGGAACCAAATCCAGGCCCCTTGCATGGCATTCTGCGATGACCACTCAGCAGACATATTTCTAGTTAGTAATAAATGGTAAACGATATGCATTCACTTTGTTTCAAGACTGGTTCATCTAGCAATAAATGCATGAAGTAAACTGAAATTTTATGCTTTTTTCTTACATATGGAAGCTTTGAGACAATTATACACCAGTGTATATAACACTGCACCTTTGAGGCACTGAACAGTGGTAAGTGTAGTCTCAGAGCAGTTATGTGAAATGCTATGCCTCCTTGGCATAATACAGGTGGGAAATCAATAAAATGAGATCACTTTACTCCCTTGTCATCAACTCTGCCAGATCCAAGTGCACCTATGATTTCATACATCACTGATGCAATTAAGGACAATGTCAAATGTTTATGTCTAATGTGAGAGGACAGAGTTCAGAGAAACTTGGTAAGAGTGTCGTCTAGTTATTTTAACATGTTCTCCCTGGCTGTGATGAAGAGGTGCATTACGTAACAGCTGGAACAGTTGGAAATTCATCTGCATTTCGTTCTCTACTGCTCCTTTGTGGGCATGCAGAATCTGATGGGTGTCGGTGGGGTCGCCTGACCGCAAGTGCCTAGGAATCGGTCGTGGGTTGTCTCTGTACAGGTACCTTTCTTAAACGCTCAGCAAGTGCGTGCAGATAGCACTGATGGTGTTGCCAAGCTGGGAGTCTTAGAGGGACCATTTTCTGTTTTCTTCACGCACATATGGATGTTGCACCCTCCCATGATCACACCATAGGAAGGCACTAACAGGATGGATAAGAATGCATTAATACCCTTTGCTGCTTCAGTTCATGTACAAATTTCGTCGAATATACAGAGTGTACATAAAGTCCGGGGACACTTTCAGTTATTTATTGCACAAGAACTAAACATTGTACAGATCATACATGTCATTTTGAAGAGAAACCCTGAAAGGTTTTTTTATATATATACTGTCAAAGCATAGTTTGGTAATTTGCCGATAGTCAACACTAGTCGCTAACGTGGCGAGTTCAGGTGCGGAGCGAGCTTTCTGTGTGTTGGAGTTCGGCAGAAACAAGTGTGCTACAGCCGTTCAGCGGATGCTTAGAACCAAGTACGGTAGGAAGCCACCAACAAAGAAGGCCATTTACCACTGGCACAACAAATTCGTTACAATTGGTTGCTTGTGCCCAGCAAAGAGAAGCCTTTTGTATCCCGCTGGGAGGTGGCGCGTGGGTAGGAAGGGGAAAAGTTAACAAGTCGGTACTGCAAGAAAATGGTTTACTAGTGTAAAAACAAAGTGATACACGATTACATAACTTTGTACGTAGGTGCGATGCTGAAGCGAAGTGTCCTGGCTGCCTGCAGCTGATCAAATGGGCTGAAGCAGTCACGGAGCTCGTAGACCTCGACAGCACCGGCTAGAGGGCGCTGTCGTCTGTGTCTCTCGTAGTGCCAACTTGAGAAACTATTCCGTGGTATCGTTGCTATCGATACCACATCCCTCCCCCCTGAAACGTTGCACCGACGTCGAGTATGGTTTCTGGTGGCGGGTGGAGGGACCCAGGAGCAGCGCAGCTGGGGCGGACAGTGGAACTGTCTGCAACCCCGAATTGCTCGCGAGCGGGCAAGGAAAACGCCCTGTGGGAAACCTGCCCAGGCCGTCACCGCTACTGGGTATGTTCGGGGGAGGAGCAACGAACTCCATGAGCGACGGCGGCGACGTGACAGCAACCTCAGCATCCATCGGTTCTGGCAGTACGGCGGCAGCGGCGGTGGTGGGAGGCGTCCGTCGGGAGCAGGTGACTGGACCGGTAGCAGCGATGCCTGGAGGCGCAACCGCTGCGGAGGCGCCGCCGGTGGCGTCGTGGGCCGTGGCGGCGGAAGCCGCATGCCTCCAACTCTGCCAGAAAACAACCAACGGCAGAAAGTCGAGGACGGCACAAACGAATCTGGTTCCAGCGTCGCTTGACAGTGCCGGAGGGACCAGAAATGACAAATAAGGCGCGGCGAAGCTGGCGAAGAATGCGGCCCTGTTCCCAGTGCTGCCTGCCAGAGAAACGCGATAGAACACCAAATCGTGCGGTGCCAAGCCAGAACGAGGCGAAGCAGCGGGAGTGCGCGGCGATGGGTGCAATAGCTGCAGGAGCGACCGATGGGCGCGGCCATGTAACTCCGCTGGGGAATGGGTGGGGCGCGGCTGAGAGCGATAGGAAGCAAGGAAAGTCAAGAGCACACGTTCGCGAGAGTACGTGACGCGCAACTTGCTCATCTGCGACTTAAACGTACGCACAAAGCGTTCAGCCTCGCCGTTCGACTTGGGGTGGAACGGGGCTGAGCTCAGATGGCGATTGCCATTGGCAGCAAAGAACACTTCAAACTCCGAAGACACGAATTGGGAGCCATTGTCAGAGACAATAACTTCAGGAAGGCCCTCAATGCAAAAAAAATAGATGTCAAAGCCCGAATAGTGCTGGCAGAGGTAGTAGACGGCATATGTACAACAAAAAGAAAGTTGCTGTATGCATCAATAACTATCAACCAGCGGGTGTCCCAATATGAACGCGCTGCCACGGCGCAGCAGGAGTTGGCCACGCAAAGAAGCGCTGGCGGGGAGCAGATTCATGCTCCGCGCAAGAGCGACAGTTAGCAAGCAAAGTCTCAATTTGTCTATCAATGCCGAACCAAGTGCAGTGACGCGCTAATTGCTTCGTCCACACTATACCCCAATGACCAGCGTGCAGCAATCTGAGGATTTCTGGTTGCCATCGAGTACGAATATACTGCAAAAGAATCTGTAAAGAAGCATCGGCGGCTGTCGTGGCAGCAATGCGACGAAAATCCACCGGAAAACCATCAGCTAAGTCCTTATCATGCGAATCAAACATACATGACAGTCCAGAAGAATCAAACAATGCGTCAGGAGCGATAGGCAGACGAGACAGAGCATCAGCATTGCCATGCTGGGCCGTAGGCCGAAACAAAATTTCGTAATTTTAGCTGGACAAAAACAAAGACCAACGTTGCAACTTTTGTGCAATATGGGCCGGAACTAGCTTTGCAACTTTTGTGCAATATGGGCCGGAACTAGCTTTGACGTGTGGAACAACGACGTCAAAGGCTTATGGTCGGTGACCAAATAGAACTTTCGACCGTAAAAAAATCATGAAACTTACTCCATAGACAATAGCTAAAGCTCCATCTCGATGTGAGAATAGTTTTTCTGGGCAGAATTGAGCAATTTAGACACAAAAGCGATCGGGTGACCGACAGAATTAACGCGGTGCGAGAGAACCGCTCCGATGCTGTGAGAAGATGCATCGACAGCCAAAACAATTGGTTTGGAGGGATCGAAAGGAATCAAACAGCGATCACTCAACAAAGCAGATTTGAGCTTGTGGAAACAGCGTCACATTCCCAAGACCAAACAAAGGGAACGTTCTTAAGCCGAAGGCGATGCAAAGGCGCTCATTTTGTATAAACCGAATATAGTAAGTAATTTGCCCAACAAAGACTGAAGTTCTTTCAAGTTCCTGGGTGCTGGCAAGTCTCTAATCGCACTGAGATGTGACGGTGAGGGGTGGATACCCTGTCCATTAATCATATGTCCTAAATACTGGATCTCAGTTTGAAAAAAATTTACACTTGTCTCTGTTACACTTGAGTCCTGCCTGCAAAAGTACAGTAAGTAAGGCACGCAAATTCTGCAAATGTTCGTCAGGGGTGCGACCTGATACAACTATATCGTCCAGATAATTGGTTCAACCAGGGGCAGTGGCACACAACTACTGCAAATAAGACAAAAATAGCAGGAGCCTAAGTACAACCGAACGGAAGGCTGCGAAATTGAACAAGCCAATGTGGGTGTTTATCACAAAATAGCGCTGCGTCTATTTGTCGAGCGGAATGTGAAAGTAGGCGTCTCGCAAGTCAATCGTGGAAAAGAATTTTCCCGCATCAAGCTTACCAAAAATGCCTCCAGGACGCGGTAAGGGAAATGTAGCTACAACTGTCTGGGGATTTACTGTAGACTCAGTCAGCACAAATATGGAGACGACCGTTTGGTTTCTTCACACACACTGTAGGCGAAACCCATGGCGAAGCAGAAATCAGGTCAATGACACCACTCTTGCAAATGCGTAAGTTGAGCAGCTACGGCGTCGCGCGGTGCGTGCGGTACCGAGCGTGAGCGCCGGACAACAGGCATGGCATTGTCTTTAACTACAACATGTGCTGCAAAGTCTGTGGCGCAGCCAAGTCCGCCAGAAAAGAGTTCAGTAAAATCATCGCATAGTGCGGCAATACTGTCTGCATGGTCACTAACGTTGATGCAATGTACATTGTCCTGAATTGTGAGGCCAAAGAGTTCAAATGCGTCCATGCCAAAAATGTTCGTAGCATCACTAGAACGGAGCACATGGGAAGACACTGTACGGGTCGTTGCACCATACGTGGCTTGCAAACCACACACACCGAGCACTGAGATTTCCTGTCCAGTAAATGCAGTCAGTGCGGAATGTGAACGACAAAGCGGGAGCGGGGGCGAACCAAGCAAGTCATACGTTGATTTGTTCAGTAAAGAAACTGACGCACCAGTGTCCAGCTGCATGCGAACAGAACGTCCACAAATGTTCAAAGTAACAAAAAGTTTTCTCGCATCGTGCTGAATGCGAGAGGTGTCTGGCAAAACTTGATTCACACGACGAGCTGTAGAAGCACGTGAAGCAGAAGGCTTGGAATAAATGATGTGAATCAATGCGGTTGCCGTTGCGGTGACACCGACGCGAGTCACGCGAACGGGAGACAAGTTGGGAATTATAGAGTTTCTCTTACTGCACACAGCTTGCACGTGTCATTTCTTGCTACAAAAATAACACTGTGCTGACGGGATGGGCAACTGTCCCATTGGTGGGCACGAAAGCAGTTAGGACATGATTTCAGTTTCTTAGAGGGTGCCTGGTCTGAACCATGTTTACTTGCGCGCGAACGGCGCGGTGTGGCTAGCAGTGCTAGGACCGGGCGGAAGGGCACGTGTTGTGCCGCGCTAACTGTACACTCACCCGGAGTTACGTCGAACGCGGAAGTAGCCATGTCTGATGTATCTTGTCTGTCTAGCAAGTCCACTACTTCCTGCAAAGACGGGTTTTTAACGCTGAGAATTTGTTCCCGGATGCGATGATCCGACACATTCTGCGCAGTAGCGTCTCTAATTATATCCACATGTGAGCATCCACATGAGCCATTAAAATCACAATCAGAAGTTAGTCCCTGAAGGTCCGCTAACCAAGACTTATTCGACTTAGTAGGGCCACGCCGTAGGCGAAAGAATTTGTAATGTGCAGCTACCACATTTACACTGTTACGGAAGTGGGAGTTCAAAGCTTCAATCACTTCGTCGCAAGTTTTAGTTTCTGGGCGGGTGGTGGGAAACAATTTCACGAGCACATGGTACAACACAACATCCCCGTTGGCAATGAAAAAAAGCAATCTGCTCTGTACCTGGTACACTGTAAGCTGTGAAGTGTGCCTCGAGCTGGGCGATGTATTCTGGCCAGCGTTCAATATCAGGATTGAAAGCACGAAATGGCGGCGCCGTCGGCGACTGCGTCGGTACAAGCGGTGGCGTCGGAGACGCCAAAGTAGCTGTAGTGTGTAGTGTGACCAGTCTATTCATGGCAGCAAGCAGCTGCGTCATTTGCTGAGCCTGAAAACGTACAAGATCGGACAGCGAAGCCTGTACCTATGGCGAAGCCATGGGGTACACAAATTAAAGTTTTATAGGAACTGGGGGAAACAGTCATACACCCAACGATCACACAGTGAAATAAAAAGAAAAGCTGAAGCATTAACGAGAAAAAAGGAAACGATAGGAGATGAAATGCGGCATCCACGTTGCCAAAAATGTTGTATCCCGCCTGGGAGGTGGGTGGCGTGTCGGTAGGAACGGGAAAATGTAACAAGTCGGTACTGCAAGAAAATGGTTTACTGGTGTAAAAACAAGGTGATAAACGATTACATAACTTTGTACGTAGGTGCGATGCTGAAGCGAAGTGTCCTGGCTGCAGCTGATCAAATGGGCTGAAGCAGTCGCGGAGCTCGTACACCTCGACAGCACCGGCTAGAGGGCGCTGTCGTCTGTGTCTCTCGTAGTGCCAACTTGAGAAACTATTCCGTGGCATCGTTGCTATCGATACCACAAAGCCGACGTCCCAGCGTGAGTGAAGTGAATATGGAACGCGTACGAGAGACATTCATAAGGAGTCCAAAGAAATCGGTGCGTCGTGCATCCCATGAACTCGAAATGGCTCCAAACAGTATGGAAAGTCCTGCGACAGAGGCTGTCTATGAAACCATTCAAACTGGAGCTAGTACAGAAGCTCAGTGACGACGACAAAGACAAGCGTTTTGAGTTGCAACAGTTGAATGAGGGTGGGGATAGCACTGTTGATCGCTTAATTTTTAGCGACAAAGCCACTTTTCACACTAATGAGAAAGTGAACAGGCATAATTGTCGAATCTGGGGGCCAAGGCATCCACACCAATGCACTGAATTTGAGTGTGATTCCCCAAAAGTAAATGTTTTTTGTGCCTTGTCATGTCGAAAATTCTTCGCCGAGAACTGTCACTGAATATTCCTACTTGGACATGTTGCAGCAATGGCTGATGCCTCAAACGCAATCGGACTCTCCGTTCATCTTTCAGTGGGATGGGGCTCCACCCCATTTTCATCGTGAAGTTCGTGGGTAACTGAAAAAGGAACTGCCGAATCGTAGGATCGGCCGTGCTACAGAAGGGGACAGCTGCTTCATGAAATGGCCTCCCCGATCACCAGATCTCACTCCGTGTGACATTTTTCTGTGGGGACACATTAAAGATCTGGTGTATGTACCGCCTCCACCACGTGATGTAGCACAGCTCCGGGAGAGAATACGAGAAGCGACTGCCACAGTCGACGATGCCATGCTGGAATGGGTATGGCAAGAATTCGATTACGGTATTGATGTCTGCCGGGTCACTCATGGTTCACATATCGAATGTTTGAAAGAAAAAAGAAAAAACTTTCAGAGTTTCTCTTCAAAATGCAATATGTATGACATCTGTACAACGTTTAGTTCTTGTGCAATACATAACTGAAAGTTCCTGGACTTCATGCACACCCTCTATACTCTTTGTCGGTCCGTGACGGGTATTTGAATTAACTGACCATAGTGCAAGTTGAAGAACTTAATCACTGTCCTTCTCCTCCATGATAATCTCCTACCGTCTTCTCTTCCCTTGTATTGGTGAAAACAAGAACCTGCAAAAATATCTTTAAAATTAATTACTGGTCCAGTGGAAAGAAACGAGTTTGGATGGAAGCAGAGACTATATTTTATTTATTTACTTGGTCTTTGACAGCCAATGGTCTTTAGCCAGTTGAAACTGACACAGTACAAAACAACTGAGCACAGTGATACAAGTATAGCAAAGAGTTTGAGAATATGATGTTGGAAAACTGCACATAAGCATCTTGGTGATTTGAAGGAAAAGATGGAAGAACAATATAACAACTTTAGAGATTAACGTAGACCACTTGAAATGATGAGAGCCTAAACTGAAATAACCATACATTATCAGCGAAAACATTAAGACAACTGCCCCCCGCGACGGTGAATATCTTCTGGTGTCATTGCAGGCACGTGATGCCATAACACAAGTAAGTAAGCGGAGCAGAAACTGACGGGCCATCATCCTAGCGAACCTATGGGCTGCAAATGCGGATATCCATTGAGATTAGTGATTCTGGTAAAGGGCATATTATTATTACACAAAGCCTTTGTTCGAGTACATAGAAAACGGCGAAGGCGGTCGAATGTTCACGTGCTACTGTCCTGAGAATCTACGGAAAGAGGTAGAAGTACAGTGAAACTACTGCTGGGCGCTAAATGGCTGAACCCCCACAGCTCTTCATTGGAACGTGGAGTTCAGAAGCTTGTGTGCTCTGTCAAGTAGGATAGATGGTTATCTGTGGCATCTCTGCTGAAAGAGCACCATGCTGGTGCACGCACAGGTGTTTTGGAGCACACATTGTTGAACATGAAGATCCGCAAGAGACTATCCCTACGTGTTCACATGTTCACCCATCGGCATCGTCAGTTATGATTACAGGTCATCGGGATTCGACAGCCGATCAATGGAAACATGTCGACTCATCGGGTGAATCACATTTTTGCTGCACTAGGTCAATGGTCGTCTCCACAAACGCCATGATCGAGGTGAACGGCGGCTCGAAACGTGCAGTGGGTCATGGAAGCAGACTGGTGGCATCAAGGTTATGTTATGGGAGACATTCTCCTCTGCTTCCATGGAACCTTTGGTAATAATCAAAGACACGCTGACAGCCGCGAACCATCTGCATCCCTGCATGCTCGATGTCTTCCCCGACGGCGATATCTAGTGTAATTGAGTAGTCTTTACTCGTACGACTGTCAAAGATTCTACGACTCCACAGTGCTGCCATTGCAGACAAAGATACTATTGCCTAACAACTGTTTCTCTGACCACAATTCTTCAAATATAACATTTTCCTTTACAAATATTAACACATCCAATAACATCATCAAAAAACAGCCATCTTATACATTTTTCAGCAGTATAATTGTCCATGCCTGGGAGGCAGAACCGTGCTACAGTGATTTGTGGAGCGTTATAGTGAACTCATGTTGACGTCTCAGCGTCCAAATTCTCTTGACGTAAATCCTGTGGAACCCAGCAGGGGGCGACATCTTTGGGTACGCATATCAGAGACCCGTTCTTTACTAAACGAATTTCATGACCCGTGCGTAGACATCTACTGCCACGTTACAAACCTACCAACAAACTGTCGGATCCCTGATACTTAGAATCTGTGGTGAATTTCGTTCCAAATACTGCTAAACAAGCTATTAAACAGGATGGTCATAATCTTTTGCCTCATCAATGTACGTATTATCATGAAACTATTACTTGGCAGCATGTAAAATTTTAAAAAGTCTCTTAGTATATACGTGATCAAAGTAAGTAGAACTGCAGCACTAGTAAGAAACACTACTTTCAGACATTGTAATTGTTGCAAAAATGATTGTTTATGCCTCTTCCATTTTGCATATGCAAAGAGGGTGTGATTTGTGTGTAGCCTACCATGTATAAAAAAATAATTACATAAATATATTTTATTGGGATATGGTGATGTAAAATGTCTTTGGATAAATGATAAGTACCTGAAATGTTAAATCAATTAACTGTCTCAGCTTCAATACTAGTACTGCAATTTGTGATCCGTGTAGAGAGCTTCATGTAAAAACTAACTGCAGGTACCCATTGGTCCTTGAATATGTTTCAATGCTGCAATTGTAGGACTATGGATTTGATGTGAAGGAAGAGGATGAGGGTGTTGATGCGTATTCCCTGTTCAGGTGGTTTAAGTCTTGAAATGTGTGTAACGTACTTTTTGACATTTATGGGAAACTTACAGAATGGCGTCGAAGTTTGAGTGCAGTTGAGTGTTATTTATTTCCTAACCCAGCTAGCACTCAAGCTTATTTCAAGGTGGATATTGAGTTTAGGTTCAGTTGAAAATTCAAGATTGAAAAATCAACCTGTTACACAGTTTACATCAAGCTGTAAAAATTTAGCTTGAATTAAAATAATTTTTCCAAGCTTGAAATAAACTGTAATTTCCCTGGAAGGCTGTACAGCAGATGTGCGCGCAGCATAGCTTCCATAGACGTCCACGGGAAGCGCCACAAGCCTTGCACTGACTCTGCTAGGTTTACGGCTATTTTATTTTTGTGACGTGCGTTAATGATTGTTGACTGTTGTGAAGTTTGTTTTATACTGGAAAATATTTCGGAAAGTGCGTGGCGTCCCCTGCCTTACTGCTACACCGGGTCTGAAGAAGATATGTAGTGTATTACAGGTACGCTTGTGCATTTTTTCTCTAGTGGTACGTTAATATTACAAATGTTAAATATTATTACGTAACGTAAAGAAATATCATATTCTTTTAGGTAGAAAAATTGAACCTGGATGAAAGTGAAATGGATTACCAGCTAAGAAAACATATTACAAGTTGTTCAGCAAAAAAAGGTCGTTTTAAACTAACTCTCTAGTACGTGGCACCAATAAATTAAAACTTAATGTTATTTTACCTTTTTAAAATCTCGCCTTTTTATATATATCGCCCTATTACATTTGTTTACTTGTAAATACTTGCGTGTGTCACACCATGAATGAATAATCATGAAGTGTGAAAAGTTTCTTTGCTAATACAAATAGTAATGACATGGTGAACGGGAAAAGTGCATCAAGAACCAGTCACTACATAGGTGTCAGTCTTTTTTATTTACGTAGCTTTGACTGGTCTTCAATTGCTCTTAATATTGTTGTTCCCTAGGTGAAATAATACTGCAAGGCCTACTGGTATTTCTTACTTTTATTGTTAGGCTATTTGTAATGTGGCTGAAATCTAATAAAAGGCAATATTAAAATATGACAAGGAGAACATTTTTTGTTCTTTTACATTTCAGTTCCACTGAACTGGTAATTTCTTAGATTCATTTCGATTTCATCTTTTATTTCATTTTGATTCAGTTTTACTCACCAAAATATAATTGTGGATAGAATAAAACGCCTACATTTTTCTAAACAGTAGTTTCCTTATAAGCTTACAGTATAAGGTGTATATGATTTCAAGTAATTGCTTCTTTATAATTCAGATTAAATGGTCCTGAAACTGTTCAAAATAGTGATGTGTGGCTTCTTCATGAAGTCGTCGCAAAATTACCCAAATGTCATCTTTACTTTCAAAATTTCAAACAAAAAGTTATTTCAAATTACTTTAAAAACTGTTTAGAATGAAGTCACCAAAAGCAGCTGCTTACTCAGTGACGTTTATACTAGTTAATGATTCTTACTACATCAGTGAGTTTGAAGTTATTTTGCTAATCTGGGGCATAAATTATCTTTAGGTTGATCAGTTTCAACGTTTTACATTTTTTATGTTTAGGTATGGCTAACATTTTCTTTTACCTGTTACAGGAGCATTATACCAGCAGAAGTCAGCGATATTTGATCCTGCTCTGGTCTGTGTGCTGGGGCCGGAGGGGCTTCAGAATAATTAAATTTTAAATTAAAACAATTTTAAACACTTTGAAAATAAACTTTTTTAAACATACATGTCTTGATAATTTTTTTCACACCATTTCCATTCTGATATTTATTTAATTAATTAGGTTCAATAAATTCAGATTAATAATTATGTAGCTTAAAACAAGCTGTAAATACCAGGCTGTATTCAACGTGTGTGGATACAGCTGGAGCCAAACTTGATAAGTCAAGCTTGAAATATAGCTTGAACTCTGCCAACTTTGATGTTTGTTTCAAGCTTGAATCCAACTAAGAGGCCGGAATATTCCAGCTTTGATCAAGCTTATAAACTTGAACCTTACATCTGGAAACAAGTTTGAAACCGGCTTACTGTGCTATCTGGGAAACCTCTGATATCATTGTTATGTGATATTTACACAGCTTTCGATGGCTATCTCAAGTGTTTCAGAGTGATGTGCTCGTTTCTAAAAATGAACCTAGTTGTAAACGTTATGTTTTGAATACATGATGTCAAATTGATGGACCTTCTCCTATTAAAGTGCTTTATAGGGTCTGTAAAAAGAGACAAATAAAATAATTTTTTCATATATTTTTCTTTCAAAAGGCACAGCCACCTTAGCTTGACCAGTTTGGTAGTGACTGTTTCTTTTGTTACCTTACTCACTGAGCTACAATGACTGTACATCTTTATAAAATTTGTTACTCATATTTAAATGAGGGGATGAAGAAATAAAAAAATTATGTAGTGAAATATTTTATTACACAATAATAATCAAACATCAGGTGCAGCAAATTATGTTTCACTGGTTCCTTTTTTGCATCATCAACATCTGTACAGCATTTTCCAAGTAACTGTTTCTCACACATCATAAATTCAACCAGCATGTCATACAAACATATAGGAGAGACAAGAATCTTTGGTATCCCATTTGTAACTTAGCATGTATGGAGTTAATACTGAAGGGTCTACTAGTGTCTGACTTTGGTACTATGCAGACACATGAACTTATACACTGCTCTAAGTCATTCACACGTACACTGTGCTCAAACAGATAACATACAAGATCACTGAATACAGCTTCAACATATAGCTGACACACACTCAACCTGTCATACACAGCCCACAATGCACTCCCTAGGTCACATAAGTTCATAACACGTGAATGATGTAGATAAATAGAGGAGTCTCCAGATGCTATCTTGAGTGCTGCACCTCAATACATCTGTATGAGAGACAGTTTCAAGCCATAGCAGCCGATGTCTGAAAGAGAAGACTGAGGTGGGGTATACTGAATATCAGTTTATGGCATTGCATAACATAGCTCGTTCAACATATCTGATCAAGATCAAGCTGCACATTAACACTGTACTTGACATACTCAGTTTCAATAACTACATGACATTCAGTTTCTGCTTGTATGCCTGTATTTACATGCTTAGACCTGCAAGTTGTCAAATTGTATGTTGTGACAAACAATAGTTCATTAGAATCACTTAACTGTAGGTATGTGTCCTGATCAGATACATCTGGTAGCCTGTACATGAATAGTACACTGGGACCACTGATCTGTGGCTCAATGAGTGATGGCAATGCAGCCAATATATGCTCGAACAGATATGTGTCCTGCTCCAATATGGCAGCTAGTGCCGCATTAGGAGGTGCTGTGCTGTTGAAAAGAAGAAAAACTGTAAGAATTTGAAATTGGTAATAATAATACTTCCGACATTCAAATGTGATGGTATTGTTCATCTTCTTACTCTGCTGGGGAGTGATGGCTGATTTCTGCTGATACACCTAGAGCTCTCAAGGATCTATGTTTACACTGTTACATGATCCCTTGATATACAGAAGCGTAACTGTGATCTTTCCATCCTTTGAAATGGGTGTAGACATCTGTTGCCAAAGAACGATAACGTTAATTTCTCCTTTTCCTCTTCTACATCCAAATTTGGGAGAAGCCAAGAGGTTGTGTAATTCCGGTCACCACTCCAACTGTTATTTAACTAATCGTTTCAGTGTTTCTTCAATACAAAAGGAAATCGCAATCGTTTGGTACAAAGTTGACTGCTGTCTTTTGCCTCTTTTCAGTACTGCGACAAAGACACGTGTTCTCCAGTCGGTTTCGAGGTCTGTGGAGTCCGAAAGCTGACTTTATGAGACCATACGCAAAAGGAACAGTAGCACACTGGATGCCACTTTACGTATCACAGTGTAGTGGATACTGTCAATGCCTGGACAACTGTCTGCAGTCGAGAGAATTGCCCTCTTCAGTTGAAGAAGCTAGGCAGATACCACCGTGGAGGCGACTGGTGGCCCTGTGAGTGTTCGAGGAAGTATTGAAGATGGAGAGATTCGATCAGTGAATTCTTCTAAGATGTTTTCACCTTAGGAGTGCGGCCAAATCGCTTGTTCCTGAATTTATTGAGGTTGTGCCCTTATAGCAATTTCCTTAGTTAATACAGAGCAAAAGTCCATCCAGTTTAGCTTCTTTTCGTCCTTAGGGACTTTCTTACCCTATGCCTTTATTCTCTTGCAGTTCAGGAAATTGGTAGAGTCTTTTTTCTGTTGCAAGCACAGACTGTACATGACCTGGCTTTCTTCAAGCAAAGCATGTCGCCTTCAGTGAAGGGCAGTTTTATCTTTCATGCATGGAAAAGCAGCAGGGATATGATTTCATAGCAAACACCTTTTTACTCTCTCCACGGCACAGTAGTCTGTTTGCGTGCAGTGCACAGCCATAGAGCTGTTCCTGTTTGTCACTTTGCATTAAACTTCCAAGATTTCCATGACACTGTTACATGAGTCCTGCTATTCAATAATCTGTAACACTTGTTACAAAGTAGGTGAATAATGTTTGAGAATTTGCGCATGAATCCGACTGTCTGGCACACTGTACGTAATTGCATTATGAATCATTGTATCACTGCACTACTGTCCACAGCTACATTGAAAACAACATTGTCATGTCAAACCCTGAAGTTCAGTGACCCACAGACGATGTCTGTTTTGGCGTTTTCCGAAATCGAAAGAACTTGTGACGAGCTGCAACAACCTGCTCTTGATCCTCACAATACTTGGTGATGGCGGAAATAAGTCTTGAAAAACTAGCAACTCCGCGCTAGGAGTCGGAAATAACTTCTGAGCGAGGTGGTAAACTCCTGTGCCGTCCACTGACAAGAAATGAGAAAGTTTCACAGTATCTAGCACTTTGTGTTAGTCTGTCGATCGGTTTCGGAGTAACCGTGCTGGGAAGCAGTCCAACAGCTAACGCAAAGAGTATGAATCGGCATGAAATTTACATAATGAGAGATAATTGATACTTGCAGTACTGGAATTAAAGCATGGATTCTTGTAGGAACTAAATCGGTGCCGTGAACAGTTTTCCTCATAGTGTAAGAAAAATACAATGCGACGTACAAATACTGAAGTCACAAAAATGAATAATGTATAGACGATAATTTTTCTTAGTCTTTCCATGGAGATTTTTAGAATGTCTGACTTTGCAGCAAACATGGTGCTTAGCAAAAAGTCAATTGTTCGATTATTACACATATATATTTAATAGAAGTCACTATTACTTTGCACTGCTATCATTAATTTACCTCTAATTTTCTGTGGTTGCGATCATACACTCCATCCACGAAATCTTGATAGTTAACACATACATATTTTAAGATGTCTTGCAGGATGGAAGAAATTATTGCCTCTTGTCATGAGTGCAGGCAAAAGTCATGCTAATTAACGAATCTTGGAATATTTTGGCGTAATAAATAAAAATATTCTTGCAGCTATGATGATTTTAATATATGTATTTTCTTGCATTTTTATACACACATAGCATTTGCTACACACACTGTTGATGCACGAGTAAAAATTACACATTCTTTACGTGTGAGATCTTAAACACAGGCTAAGTAGTCTGAAGCGAGACTGAAACAAAAGTCGTTAAAGAAATTGAATATTCACCAGACATTGCTCTTCTGTTACAAATATAATTTTAAAAGCCTATCTTTGCCGTCTTCTGCGGCAATGTACAAATTTCTTATTACTAATGAGGAAAAAACCATTCATACAAATTAATAACGAGAAAAAAATAAAAAGGTATGATACTGGGAGCTAGTTGTTTAGATATCACACAATTGACCCCCACCCACTGTACACTGACATTGTATGGAGGTGTATAGTGTTAGGCAGTGGTTTATGATTAATTGGTTACTATCTATTGCCGGTATGGAGGGTTGGGGTCAAAGCACTTTATCTCTCTGTCTTTTAGTAGACTTATGTTGAGTGGAGATATCAGCTTTACCCTATTATATCTACATATTCTAATACAAAAAGGAAAACAAGTTATAAAATACGGGTACAAATACCAAATACTGTGTGTATTCAACAGCGCTTGGTTTAGTCAAGTCTCTCTCATTATTGAGCCCACGCGTGTGACAAGTAGTTGGCGGCCGGGCACTGGGACCTTAACAGTTGCGTCTTCGCTGAATACTTTTAACTCGTGCGTGTCCACTTCACACAGAGTGAAACAGTGAAGTCGTCGCATTTTGCACCATGGATTCCTCCACAAATATTTTTTCATTTCTTGGAAACAGTGTGCGCCCTTGTGGTAATTTCAATGCTGTGACAGACGACCTCCAATTTTACGGCATGGGACCCATTGTTTGCCCGTCGTAATGCACTTATTCAGCGGAGAGGAAATCGGTCGATAAGCACCCGCCGATAAGGAGAGTTCCTTATAAAACACTCCTCCATTTATTCAGAGTCCAGGTTAGTAAAAATTTTTGTAGGTTTGCACACGCGTACTAAGTGTCAACACACTTCACTTTTGAAAAAAATCACTTTTACACAGGTTCTTTCCCTAACTGCCATCCAACTCTATTAATCATTTATTTTGCATAAAGTATCTGCTTTTGTATGCTGTTACTCTTTAAATAAATCGTTATTTACGTAGTTACAACTTTAATACACTGATATATTACATATTATTGCTGACATTCCACTCACACTTACTTCATATTGAGTTTCATTTTGGGAATAGTTCAAACACTACATTAGCTTTGATTATTTTCATAAACGGTCATATCAGTTTAACTTGTAAATAATAGATTCATTTACATTCATATTATAGAATGAACATGCTTAACCTCAGTTATGTTGATCGTCCTTATATACATATATACATCCGTATGTTTGGGTATCACAAATCTTTACATAGGAAACATTATGCACAATTCGTTTCACATTATTCATGGGAGTTTGTTATTTATTTATAGAGCAGGTGGGAAAGCATCGGCATCTATTTCAAATACTTGCCTAACTACGCTTAGCATGGCCTCTAGGAATCAAGGAAGGAATCTATTTGACTACAGGCCCATCGAATTATAAAGGGAAGGACATATAACTCATACATCGTGTTACAAGAAGACTGAATCAGCATTGTTCATGGTAGATTCTTGTTATGTTTCTACTACATGAAATAGACATTGCCTACTCCAGACGGCGTGTAACTCAAGTACTCATGACATGTGTTTAATTGCAATAAATGTTGTTGTCATTCGACATGTAGAAGTCGTGGGAGTTATTTCTTTTCTTTGACGTGACGCATATTTCTGGAAATTTGTGGTAAGTTCCAGTGGGACCAGACCGCTGGGGTCATCAGTTCCCAGGCTTACACACTACTAACTTGAACTAACTTATGCTAAGGACAACACACACACCCTTGCCCGAGGGAGGACACGAACTCTGATGGGGGCAGCCGCACCAACCGAGGCAAGGCGCCTGAGACCGCGCGCCACAAATAATAATCCTTTTATAATGGTCTTGTACATATACCTGTATACATACTGTAAAGAGAAAAATGAGTTTTGGAGATTTATGAAGCAGTGATTGTACCCGGTGTGTAGGTTGGCCCCTTACTTTCTCGGTAGCATCAAACCTATGTCACTATGACGTCACCTACCAGGCTGCTACTGCGTATACTTTGAATCGTTCTCATGTCACTAATATATATATATATAATATTTCTTACAACTAAATTTCATTCGTTTGGGGTGCGTCCTATTAAACTTGTATGCTATCATCCCACTCTCAAAGCTTATCATTTCTTCTTTCATGCCATGTCGATGCACTGCCACTGAAAAGAAAAAACTTAAAACTAAATGTTTAGTAACCTAGTGGCCACTGGTTCAGTCATTCTTTTACGTCAGAATGTAGCTATTTTATTCGCCTGTTCTGTCCACTACTTCACCACTTCACTTACCTTTACACTGTAAAGAGAAGAAACTACAAAATTCTATAAAGCGTGTGATATTTATGCTCCTCATCTCTGTATATGCTTTCATCTTAGCCGTCATCGTTCATTTGCTTAAATGTATCTTATACTTCCTGTACTTCACTTTCTGTACACGCCTGTACATATCTGTATATGGTAGGTTAACATTATTATTTTATGTAGACATCACTCGTAGCCTAAGTTCAATATTGCATATATGAGGAACTCAGAGCAAGAGTGGACTAACCCACATTTGTTGCTGTGTTAAGTTACCTGCATGAAATGATGCCTATGTGAAGTATAAAAACCCTACAAAACCACACACTTAGATTCTGTATGGTAAACGTAGACGAGGGGCCAATCACTACTTTTTGCACTTAGCCTTTGTCGCGTTTTCATGGAGAAATAGTGGACTATGATTCATTGGTCCACTACTGCACCGACACCAGTTCCCTGAACCACATCCAGCATTCGCTACGTGCAGTTATGCCCAGCGCGATGCGGCGATGTTGCCTTGGGTAGTAGTTGCTATCACAGCATTCGTGTCACTCCGTGTTGATTCACATCGTGGAATCACCTAGTGCAGGCATAGTGTGTTGGTAGGGTGACAGTTGTTGAAGTTACAATGATGGATCAAAACACACAACCTAAAACTATAGAGGAACAATTACAAGGTATATTATTATTGTGTAGCGGTAATACGAAAATATTGATTCCTGTACATTTGACACAGAACTTCACACATATGTTTCAACTGCAGGAGGAAGGTGACGATCAACATCGTGATACAGAGCGGCTCGATGTTAACGATGATTTGGACATGTCCTCAATACCAGGATCATCTGTATCCTTATCCTCCCCTGATAATGTGAACAGTATAAAAGGTTTTGAGGAATGAGAGGGATTAGAAATGGAATGTAAGAAAACAGAGACCAGTCAAAGGAGAAGAATATGTAAATGGTAAGGCCAAGTTCACGGCTCAAAAAGAATGCCGAATGGGACCATGTTCTTGTATGAAGCAATGCCACCTAAAGATAAGTGCAGATAGGCAGTGTAAAATATTTAATGATTATTATGGATTGGCGAACTTCGATTTGCAATCGGCCTTTCTATTTAACAGTATCTGTGTTTGTAAAGCATCACAAATGTATACCGTTCTCTACGGGAAAATACCGGGTAATAGTTTTTGCTTTATATTTGTGGTAATGATGTGCAAGTGCGCAAACCAATGTTTTTCAGAACACATTGGAGGTATCTGCAGGACGAATAGACAGAATATTCAAGCAGAAACGTGTTAGCGCAACTGTTCAACTTTACTGACAAGGACAACGTGAATCTGCCAACAAAACATAGCTGAAGTGAAGCGTTTTGTTGACAAATTTCCAGTGTGTGAAAGTCACTATGCCATACACAAACTGAGTAGAAAGTATCTGAACATGATTTAAGTATCAGTATTATGTACTAATTATATTGCAAAGAAACAGTGAATCCAGTATCTGATCATATAATCGCAAAACCTTCACTGAGCAGTTTCATTTATCTTTCCATCTACCTATTTCAGATTCATGTAAGAAATGTGATTCTTTCCAGATCAAAATAATGGCCTTACCAAACGACAATTCGTTCATCTCGCAGAAAAACGAACATTTGAGGAAAGCTGAGTGTGCACATAAAGGCTTGCTCAACGATACTTTGCTTGCTAAATCAAATGATAATGTTGCAGTTATAACATTTGACCTGATGAAATCTTTGCCTCCCCTTGTATTCTGAACAGGGGTATGCTATTACAAAAGGCAAATATGGACCCATTGGCTCGGTATTCATAACATAGGGAATGGTGACGTTCGCATATTTCCTTGGAACGAGACGATAGCATCTGGTCCTCAGGAGATTTGTTCAAGTTTTTGTATAATGTGAACCATTTTGTGAAATCTTCCCAGTTAATTATGTAATCAGATCAGTACGAAGGTCAAAATCGGAATATTAAACTCTCACTTATGTGTCAGTACATAGTTTCCAATTCTCTTTACATAGTAAATGAAATTGATCACAAATTTTTGGTCAGTGGTCGTTCACATCTACCTTGTGATCAAGATTTTGGCTTAACTGAAAAACAAAAGAAGTATTTAAAAAATTTTACATTCCAGAACACTGGAATGAGATCATTGAGGCTGCTAGGAAGAAAAAGCCTTTCAAATTGGTTCACTTGGGTAAAGATGACTTTTCTCAACAAATACGGTTGAAAAGAATATTACGAACCGCTAAATATCGGTTGATCAAACCAAAGTAGAATAGCTTAGGATCCAGTGGCTACGATTTGTGGAAAAGCTGCCTTTTGATATGCTTTTTAAATATTCCAATGAAACAGGTGACGTATTTAATAAAGCAGATGTGTCCAAGAGAACATCAACTCTTATAAAGGAGTTGGAACGGCTGTATCCAGGAGGTAATGCAATGAGTGAACTGAAGAAGAAAGATTTACTGAATCTACTGGACCTCATTCCACCAGTTCACCATGATTTTTATAAGAACTTGAGGACAGCTGTTGCAAAGCCTGCAAATACACTCCTGGAAATTGAAATAAGAACACCGTGAATTCATTGTCCCAGGAAGGGGAAACTTTATTGACACATTCCTGGGGTCAGATACATCACATGATCACACTGACAGAACCACAGGCACATAGACACAGGCAACAGAGCATGCACAATGCCGGCACTAGTACAGTGTATATCCACCTTTCGCAGCAATGCAGGCTGCTATTCTCCCATGGAGACGATCGTAGAGATGCTGGATGTAGTCCTGTGGAACGGCTTGCCATGCCATTTCCACCTGGCGCCTCAGTTGGACCAGCGTTCGTGCTGGACGTGCAGACCGCGTGAGACGACGCTTCATCCAGTTCCAAACATGCTCAATGGGGGACAGATCCGGAGATCTTGCTGGCCAGGGTAGTTGACTTACACCTCCTAGAGCACGTTGGGTGGCACGGGATACATGCGGACGTGCATTGTCCTGTTGGAACAGCAAGTTCCCTTGCCGGTCTAGGAATGGTAGAACGATGGGTTCGATGACGGTTTGGATGTACCGTGCACTATTCAGTGTCCCCTCGACGATCACCAGTGGTGTACGGCCAGTGTAGGAGATCGCTCCCCACATCATGATGCCGGGTGTTGGCCCTGTGTGCCTCGGTCGTATGCAGTCCTGATTGTGGCGCTCACCTGCACGGCGCCAAACACGCATACGACTATCATTGGCACCAAGGCAGAAGCGACTCTCATCGCTGAAGACGACACGTCTCCATTCGTCCCTCCATTCACGCCTGTCGCGACACCACTGGAGGCGGGCTGCACGATGTTGGGGCGTGAGCGGAAGACGGCCTAACGGTGTGCGGGACCGTAGCCCAGCTTCATGGAGACGGTTGCGAATGGTTCTCGCCGATACCCCAGGAGCAACAGTGTCCCTAATTTGCTGGGAAGTGGCGGTGCGGTCCCCTACGGCACTGCGTAGGATCCTACGGTCTTGGCGTGCATCCGTGCGTCGCTGCGGTCCGGTCCCAGGTCGACGGGCACGTGCACCTTCCGCCGACCACTGGCGACAACATCGATGTACTGTGGAGACCTCACGCCCCACGTGTTGAGCAATTCGGCGGTACGTCCACCCGGCCTCCCGCATGCCCACTATATGCCCTCGCTCAAAGTCCGTCAACTGCACATACGGTTCACGTCCGCGCTGTCGCGGCATGCTACCAGTGTTAAAGACTGCGATGGAGCTCCGTATGCCACGGCAAACTGGCTGACACTGACGGCGGCGGTGCACAAATGCTGCGCAGCTAGCGCCATTCGACGGCCAACACCGCGGTTCCTGGTGTGTCCGCTGTGCCGTGCGTGTGATCATTGCTTGTACAGCCCTCTCGCAGTGTCCGGAGCAGGTATGGTGGGTCTGACACACCGGTGTCAATGTGTTCTTTTTTCCATTTCCAGGAGTGTACGTTGCCCGTATCGTATCTTGATAGTGAAGATTATGATGTGCAATAACAGTTTGTGGAAACCTTTGTGGTTGTTGTAATTGCATTATTTCATGACATTTTTTCTTTAAGTTGTTCAAGGTGTAAAAAAACTATAGATCCTATACCTCTACAATAGTATATGAAGAACAGTAACTATTTGTATTCTCACTATTTTGTAGCTATTTCAATGAGTACATTGTATTTCATTCCTCATTGTATTTGCTTATTCATTTGTTTCGTGTGTATTACTTTGCTTTCTTTTCCAGTGTTGATGTTTTCATACTCGGATTGCAAAGTACACTATCTGAAATACGTTTGAATCCAAAAGTAAATGGAAATCCTTATGTGAAAGAGGCGGTACACCTAATGCAACAGTGACTATCTGCTGAAAGTCTAATTATGTGTCATGCAAAATTCGACTAACCCACATAAAAATCGGGTATTTTAAAGGTCAAGATGTAATTTGGTTTATAATCCACTTACAAGACCTGCAGTACTGCTTGTAGTTGTAACATCCAGTGACCTGGTAAAGAACAGAATATGTTTGCTAAATCTAGTATCTTTCTACCCTGATTATCTCTGTTGGAGGAAGGTTGGGGTTAGTCCACTATTGCTCTCAGTGCCTCATACATACATTAGATGTAGTCCACCTTAAGTTTATAGTTATAACATAGTTATTCCTTCTTTCTTCCTATGTGTATATAATTCGTATAAATATGTGTATGAACGAATTGCGTTTAATTGCATTAGCTGATAGTCGTTTATCGTGTCAGTTGTCTAATAATTAAACCTGCTGTGGCCCCGTTTACATGCGCATGAGCATCTGTTGTTGCTTTCACGTCGTCTGCTGACGTAGCTCACAGTTGCGATTACACCACAGTGTGTGTCCCAAGTTCTTCTATGCTTCGCCACTCCTCGCGTCAGGCGAAGTGCTGTATCGTTTAATATCTCTCTCAGTTTCACTTACCTGCTACTTTATATATCAAAATACAAGTAAAATCTCTTATATCTAAACACGTTTTCTTATCACCAGTATTCAATAGGAAACAGAAATTAAATTACTATTACGTACACTATGTACAATCATTTTGACTAAAAATGCTTGTGTCAAAAATGCTTCTTCCACAAATGCCTTTAAGTCCTTGTGGGATAGAGACATTTGTCTCGACCAGTCCTCTCGTAATTCAGTCTATAAGCTGCAGGATATAGGATTTTGGAAATTATATACGATCCTGTATAAAGTAACTGCCACTTTTTGTGTAACTTTAATATTTTAGCCAATTTAGGATGGGTTCGTAACAGAACTCGTTGGCCTTCACTAAACAGTGTAAAATGCTTCAGTTTCCTATAATAAATTTTCTTCCTGTATTCAGAACTGTTTTCCAGTGTGCTTGTTTAATTTTCTCCTGTAATGTCAATTCCACTACAGGTATTTTTGGCACGGTTGACTTCCACTCGTCCTTAACATTAATTCATTTGGTGTGAAACCAGTGGAACAATTTGTAACATTGTTAATGACCTGCATGAAAGATGTAACATATTCTACTCATTTTGTGTGTGTGTGTGTGTGTGTGTGTGTGTGCCGTGTGTATGTTCTTATGTACGAATTAAATTCCTTGTATACTCTTCCTACTCTTCCATAATATATAAGGCATTATCAGTAAGTATTACTCATGGTTTTCCTCTCCTCCTCAAGTAATCTTCATTGATCCTGTTCCTGATGGATGTCACTGTTGCAGTGCGTACAGTGTACATCTTAATATGCTTTGTAAAAACATGAATTAGTGTTACTACGTACCTTACTCCACCCTTGCCTCTTGGATAGGGGCCAGCCACATCCAGAGACATTATGAATTCCTCAGTATACTTCTCAGTAAGACAAACACACCATTGTTCTGAGTACGAATGTTTGCGATGGAATAAAACACCTTTATATTCCCTGTACCACATTTTTACCCGTTTGTTGCCTTTCTGTGTTAGTTTTTGTTTGACCTTGCTCCACATTAGGTCCTGTTGTTGCATGGTTTTCATTTGTTTACAAAACTTACTGTAGTCAGATTGCGGTATTTTACTTTGCATAAGAAAAGTTCTTACCTCATAATCCTGTTCCAACAATTCACTAAATTCATCTAGACCTTCAGGCAACCTTGATAGAGCATCGGTAATGATGTGCTGATTGCCCCTGATATAAATAATTTCGAAGCTAAATTCTTGCAGATATAGATACAACCATGCCAACCTCCTATGCAGTAATCTCCATGTCAACAAAATTAAAAGGTATTGGTGATCACAATATACTCTTGTACTCTTGCCCCATAAAAATACTCAAATTCTTTGAATGCCCAGACCACTGCCAAACTGTCTAATTCTGATACAGAGTATGATCTTACTGCTTCAGCTAATGTGAAGTTAGCAAAACTAATTACCCTTGGAAATATCTTACCGTCTTCCTCTCTCATCTGGAACAGACATGCCCCAGATCCTGTGAGGAGGTGTCTGTGCAGAGATGGAAGTCCTTCTCCATATTGGGGTGACTAAGTATATTTGCATTCACTAATGCGTCTTTAATACTACTGAAATCCTCTTGGCACTTGTCATCCCACAGCCATGGTTTGTTTTTGCATAATAAATTAAGCAGGGCATCACTGTTCATCAGTTGTTTTAGTATGAATTTACAGAAGAATGACGCTAATCCTAAATAAGCCTTAAGTTGTTTCTTGTTCCTAGGCACAGGACAATTGCGTATATCATCGAGTTTCTTAGGATTGGTGAGGATGCCTAGTTTGGAGATAATGTGACCAAGAAATTTTACCTTCTTCCAGCCAAAGTCAACCTTTTTTTAAATTGGCTGTTAGCCTGTAATATGAAAAACGTTATAAAATTTTCTCAATCAGCTGAATGTGTTCTGACCAAGTGGGGGTGGTATTAGTAAGTTGTCAACATAGACCATCACCTTGCTAAGCAGCTCTGGTGCTAACACTTTATTCAATGCTATGATGAATACCCCTGCACTTATATTCAGGCCAAATGGCACAACACAGAATTCGAAGCTTCTACCACCACATACAAAAGCTGTGTACTTTCTACTTTATGGATGGAGTTTGATTTGCCAGTAGGAGGGTCTCCAGTCCAATGTGGTAAAATACCAGGTATTATGGAACTTCAGCAGTTGTTCACCCAGGTTGTCAGGCCTGATTTGAACTGGTACTAGGATCTTATTAGTACCTCGAGCATACAGAACCAATCTTACCCATTTGTCTAGTTTACTTACAGGCAATATGGGGCTACAATAAGGTGAAAAGGTAGGTTGAGTGATCTCTCATTTAATCATTCTATTTATTCTTCTTGTAGTGTCTTTCATTTTGTCCAATGAATGGGAAATGATGATACACAAAAGTTTCATGTGGGTAAACATCTATTTTGTACTGATATCCTTGATAAATCCGGGTTTTTTTAAATACCTGCGCATACTTAAATAATAGATGTGTAAGTTCCTGTTGCTCCTGTTCATTTAAGGTGCTGGACTCACTTACCTTTTCCTCTACCATTTCATAGTTAACATCTGATTCTGACACTTGTTCATTATAGTGAGTGTTTATAAATAATACATTAGGAAATACAAACTTAACTGTCACATCAGACTACTCCTTCTGCTTGACTTTCTTGTCTGACATTTTTATTAAATTGATAGAAAATACCTGTTCGTTTACACTGAAGTAGCATTTACCACTTCCTATGTCAATTTGAGTCTTGTAAGTTCTAAATGTGTCCATTCCAATCAAACAATTTACTATTAAATTTGTCAATGATGAGGAAATTACATTTGACAGTAAAGTGTCCTATTTTTGATGGAATATGTGCTTGTAACTTCACTGCTTTTGACTTGTTTCCAATGGTCGTCTGTATTCTACAATTCTGCACTGGGAACTTGCTTTTCTTTAACTCTTGGAAAATTTCAGCTGACATTAAGTTAGTTGTTGCGCCTGTGTCTAGAATGAAGTGTACTTCCATATCAAATATCATTGTTCTTATAACTGCCTGTACCTCCTCTTCATACAATTTTTCGTGAATTTCCTCCTTGAGTCAGTATAAATCATCTTTCATGTCACCTTTTTCGTCATATCTCACAAAACATGCTTTTATAGGTGTATTGCACCCACTCCCTAGTTGGTTGGCAGTGTGGGGACTCACTGCGACTGGTTGGAGTTTTCTTCTGGTGCAGGACATTGACCTCAGTGACCAGATTAATTTCAGTGAGCTGCACAGTGTGTGTTGTGTTATGCCAATTAGTGTCAGTGGCTGCACGTGACCCAACTTCATGTGAATCCGTGTTGGTAGTTGCGAAATTATAGTTCACGCTATTCTGTTGTCCAAAGGTTGGCTACAGCTACAGTGTTGCGGCTAGTCTGCAAGAAAGAAAACAATTAGTAGCAATACACCTCTGAAAGAAAAACGAGAAACATAAGTGATGCACTGTGATGGAGTGGCAAAGAGCGAAAGCAACTTTCGTTCTGTAACCCACAGCACCAGATGTGTTGGCTACTGTGGGAGTCAGCACCAACATAAACAAGGAAGAAGAGAAGTTGTAATAGCTGGTGGCAGGAATCCAAAATGATCTGTACATAACAGATTAATAGAATACTTTATTTCTAAAAAGGAAATAAACATAACTTCTATTTATGAGATGGCTTGATGTGCTTCATGTGCCTCCTACATGCAACTACTTTTTCACACTAATAGTGTTCGCAGAATGCAGGCTAAGTATCGTCTTCCTATTACTTGGTACTGATGCTCTCGAAGTCTGTGACCAAACTCGGCACCAGTGATGGGCGGCTGGTCAAGTCAGGTTTGTCCCCCCCCCCCCCCCCCCCCACACGCACACACTCTCCACTCTCTCCATTGGCATACAGGTCAGCACCTTCTTGAGCCTTTTCTGTGATGCTGTGCTGGTCGCTGTGCAGTCGATGCTTCAGGACGGCACACAGTATACTGCCTGCAACGATTCCATAGCTTCCACAGACTACAGTCGGAAATTTAAAATCGCCATCAACTAATATTGCATTGTCAGGGTACTTTGGCACTACTGGGCATACACTTTCTATGAATGATCAAACAACTGTTATAGTGGAACTGAGTGGTTAGTAAAAACTTCTGGTAATTAACTTGAGTTCACCTAGGCTGGATACTTGTATCAAGGTAACTTTACTGCCGACTCGATCGATCTCAAAAGATTAAATAATTTTGTCTAGCGCAATGAACGCCCTTTCTTATGATGCCTGACCTGTTCTTTCGATTTGTGTTCGATGTACCATTAAATATTTTGGAGCTTTCTACTTCAGGTTTCATTCAACTCTCAGTTCTGAGTATAATTTGAGTGCAACAGCTTGAGCAGTAAATTCAGGAGCTTTGTTATAAGCTCTTTACGAATTTACTCTTAAAATTGTGCCAATCGAAACGTTTTTACTGTGTATGCAAGCTTATTCCTCTTCTCGGTAACGACTGGAGAGTGTTCATCAGATGGCCTTGAACTGTTGGCTGGGCTGAACAAAACCACGTGTACTGTGCAAGTACCTCTCTATATTGCATCCTAATATCAAGGGGAGTCACACAATTCTCATCCTCATAACATACGTCCAGAAATCTATGGCCAAGACTGTCACAGTCTTGATGGAGCCTCTGGGTGACAACCTCCATTCGACTCCCAACCAATTCTAGGTGCAATACTCCAAATTATGAGCCCTGCTTGTATCCGAGAGTGAGGCCAGAAGTCTTTATCACTTCCACCAGTCCCTCCCACCTCTCTGTACAAACTTAGGATAGCCTCAGAGCCCTAGCAACAGGTGTCACTGGTGCTGACATGAGCCAAAACTTGAATATAACTGCACTCTTGATAGCTGCAGGTAGCGCCTCCTCAACATTTTGGATGAGGACAAGAAGCAGACATACCATGCACACATTGGACTTCCTTATGTATTGTGTATTGAACCGCGGACCAAGAAACGATGGAGAGGTTTCATCCCACCGTAGCCCTCAGTGGTTCACCACCCCACAACAGGCCACAGCAGTCCACCCACCTCACCACTGTCCCACACCAAACATAGGGTTATTTGGACTTCCTTACAGCGGTGGACGCTATTTTCCTAAGTGGCTCCATAAGCTAGCATTGGTGATCTCGATGATTAGCAAGCCCCACCCTCAAAGTGCCTGCTCCTCCCCTGCTGAGAGGAGCCATTTGTCCACTCACAGAGTGAACAACCGCCAGATGGCCAGGCCCCAGATTGATTCTCCTCCTCGAGTGACACGTATGTGTTACAATTTGTCATTCAGTTTGCAGCAAGTGCAGTTCTCTCGTGTTGACAGTGTTGTAAGGTGCTTTGTTAGGAGAGCCCATAGGTGATATCTGAGGTGTCATGTGCAATGCATCAGTTCCTCTGCCACTGCTACAACATGAGGAGTAGCCCCATCAGCGCACAATACACACATTCCCTGTCCATCCTAATGATAAAATTTGAAAGAAAACATTAGGTACAAAAAAGATAAAAAGAATCCCGCTGTGTTTTACACAAGGATTTTGCACCATAGAACTTGTTAAAAGAACGAATGTAAATTACAGGAGACCACCAAGCCTGTCATTGGAACTAGTTACTTACACGCTGGCAGACAGAAACAAAGGATTTACATTCCTGGCAGTTCATGTATGGATGTTGGGTTCTGACAAGGAAATGCCATTGTGGGTGGTTATTTTATTACGTTCAAAACTACGTCATTGTTGCACTGCATGTGGTGCTGCACGTGGCGCGAAGCTGCACCATAACAACTACAAGCTACAAAAAATTAAAAAACAAAAACAAAAATGGCTCCTGTTGTCTTTCATATGCTAATTTGCACTACTAAAGATTACAAATGTAAGCTATTATAAAGCAGTCTGCTTCACTGAACGCTGACAGAAAGGAAATTAAGACTAAAGGTCATAAACTTTGATTCTGCTGATGAGTATTTCGTCTAAAGCTTCGTTATTGCTTCACTAGAGCATACAATGACCCTTGTATGAAACATGCAGTACAATGGATCAACAAAAAGAAAGAACTGAGTAACAAGAATTCCATAATTCCATTTGCATTAGAAAATATTAGAACCATTTTAATAGCCAAGACTGTGATGAATTCCACTGACTGGATGGAAAAGGATGAACGTCAAAATAATAGGACAGACTGGCTGAGTAAAGCTTAATTTTAAATTGCTTTAATGCTAAAGAGTGGGAGAAAGTTGAGAGATTAAAGTTTCCCAGGATTCTGTCAGATATGAATAACTCTGAAGGATATAACATTACCTTTATGAAAGTTTTCAGGATGACGAAAATACAGAATCTGTATTTCGTATGAATGTTGACACTATAGAGAATGAATTGTGAAAGATGTGGAGAACGATTTACTGTATGAAATGGAATTAGTGAGGAAACATGTAGAGGAAGTGCAGGTAATTACTGGTGTGAATGTGTGTGATTGCTTGTGTGTTTGTGTGTGTGTGTGTGTGTGTGTGTGTGTGTGTGTGTGTGTCTGTGTTTGTGGATGCTTTGGATTACTGTGGAAGTAATATTTGTGGGTTAAATGAAAAGTTCTACGAACATATTAAGGGAGCACATGGTAAGAAAATTGTATAGTTTCCTGTGAAAAACGCAAAAAATTAAGAATGATACAGGTCAGTACAGTAAGCCAATGAAGAGAGAGGTTTATCTTGTATCACTGGGGAGTCATTTGAGGCGAATTTCCTAGTAATACCTGGTTTAACAATAACTATAGTGCCTCAGCTTGACTCCCTGACCAAGGAGGGTGTGGAAATTAAATGTATGGGAAAAGTAATTGATCATACAAAGGTTCTAATGATATCAGCCACATTAGGGCATTGAAATCAGAGAGTGCTAATAGGCGAAAATTTGTGCCACACCAGGAAGCGAACCTAGATTTCACACTGTAGACTAGTTGACGTCTTACCCACCTCATTCATCTGAGCATGCATCCCTTCTGACACAGATTCCCAGCCTGTTACTCACTACGTATGTAGCGACACCTGTCCAAGCACCCTTTACTTGCAGTCGCTCATTCTTGTAAGATATCGGGCATGGTGTGCATATGCACTGAAAGGAAGAATCGTTGGTCGTCGTCACATTATTAATTAGTGTGTGTATGCGTGAGTATGTGCGTGCGTGCGTGTGTCACACTTGTCTAAAAAAAAACAGACTCCTTGTTTGATTCAGTAGCCATATAACTAATCATTCATGCATTTGGGCATTGGAATGGTTCAGTGATAATAGATGAGAACTTGCGCCAGTCTGGGGCTCGAACCTGGATTTCTCATTTCACACAATCGATCACCTCAAACGTCTCGGCTGTCTGATCTCATTCCTCTTCTGACCCACACTCCCAGCCTGTTACTCACTACTGACGTAGTGACACCTATATACATCAAAAAGGTCATGACAACCAACAATCCTTACTTTCAGTGCAGACGTACAACGTGCACGATCTCTTATGGGAATCAGCAACTGTGAGTTAGGGAATTACTGGTAGCTGCCACTATGGCAGTAATGAGTATCAGATTGGGAATTTTGGTTGAAGGAAAGCATGCTCAGATGGAATATCATTGAAACCTTTAAATGATTAGTTGTATAGCTGCTGTATTGATCAAGATGTCTGTTCCTTCAGACATGCTTGGGAGAACAGACACACACATACACACACACACACACACACACACACACACACACACACACACACCATTTGTCAGAAAAGTTTCAGGAGAGGTTTTAAAAACAAATAGAAAATAGCACTTCCAAGTAATAATGCTAGCTCCTTTCGAAGTAATCCCCTTGGTCATCTATACACAGTTATCAGTGTTTCTGGAGGTCTTGGAAGCAGGCAGGGAAATTTTCAGCTGCAATGCTTGTAAGCTCATTTGTGACAGCCCATTGGATGTCTGTGATATCTTGCGGAAGCTTTTCTTTTAGCTGCCTTTTTGCTAGTGGAAACAGGAAAAAAATTACAAGGCGAGAGGCAGTGGATGTGGCATGGCAATAACAGAATGGCCAGATACTCAATAACAGATAAAGCAGTATGGAGTCTTTCATTGTCATGCAGTAAGAACCAGTTCTGAGAATGACACAAATCAGGGCAGTGTGTTGAATGGCTTGTTGCAAACGTTTCAGGACCTCGATATAAAGAGTTCAGTCCACTGTTTGACCTGGAGGAACTACTCATGGTGAACTAACCCTTTACTATAAATGAATGCAATCAACATTGTCTTTGTTCTCAAACGTCTGACTTTTTCCTAGGCTGATGATCCAGGACTCCACCATTCACCACTTTGACACTTCATGTGAGGGTCATAGTGGTAGCACCAACTTCCATCCACATCAATAATGTTTGACAGCAATGTAGGATCATGTCTGGCTCTGTCTAGTAGTTCAGCAGAAATTCTTTGTCTTTCCTCTTTGTGTTCATCTGGTGGTATGTGAGGGAGGATTTTTGCTGTAAATATCTATTCCTCTAAATCATCATATAAAATCTCAGACACACATCTAGATTCAAATTAAGTTCTTCCGGCATTGCACGCACAGTTACATGATAGTCTCCTTGCAATAATTGCTTTACATGCACCACACTTGCATTGGTATGTGCTGTAGACAGATGAACAGTTCTAGGATCGTCTTGCACTGAACCTCTGCCTTCACAAAACCTTTTGTGCCATTCGAAAAAGCGACTTCTTGAAAGTGCCTGTCCTGTGTATGCTTGCTTAATCATTGTTCATGTTCCATTACAGGTTTTCCCAAGCTTAACACAGAACTATATGTTCACTCTTTACTCACAATCAACATCCATTGTGTCACTGTAACTAATACACCAAGAACCCAAACAGTGCATTGCTAAGCACAGTCTTGCCACCTTTTGAGTTTGCACAGAAACATGGCTGAGGTCATTTCAAGGATGCACATATACTAAATAACACAACATTTGTTCCTTTTAAACATCACAAACTCAGAAATAAAAAAAACATATCCTGGAATTTCTCTGACAAAAGGAAGTATATATATAATATAACCATATATATATATATATATATATATATATATATATATATATATATATATATATATATATATACACACTCCTGGAAATGGAAAAAAGAACACATTGACACCGGTGTGTCAGACCCACCATACTTGCTCCGGACACTGCGAGAGGGCTGTACAAGCAATGATCACACGCACGGCACAGCGGACACACCAGGAACCGCGGTGTTGGCCGTCGAATGGCGCTAGCTGCGCAGCATTTGTGCACCGCCGCCATCAGTGTCAGCCAGTTTGCCGTGGCATACGGAGCTCCATCGCAGTCTTTAACACTGGTAGCATGCCGCGACAGCATGGACATGAACCGTATGTGCAGTTGACGGACTTTGAGCGAGGGCATATAGTGGGCATGCGGGAGGCCGGGTGGACGTACCGCCGAATTGCTCAACACGTGGGGCGTGAGGTCTCCACAGTACATCGATGTTGTCGCCAGTGGTCGGCGGAAGGTGCACGTGCCCGTCGACCTGGGACCGGACCGCAGCGACGCACGGATGCACGCCAAGACCGTAGGATCCTACGCAGTGCCGTAGGGGACCGCACCGCCACTTCCCGGCAAATTAGGGACACTGTTGCTCCTGGGGTATCGGCGAGGACCATTCGCAACCGTCTCCATGAAGCTGGGCTACGGTCCCGCACACCGTTAGGCCGTCTTCCGCTCACGCCCCAACATCGTGCAGCCCGCCTCCAGTGGTGTCGCGACAGGCGTGAATGGAGGGACGAATGGAGACGTGTCGTCTTCAGCGATGAGAGTCGCTTCTGCCTTGGTGCCAATGATGGTCGTATGTATGTTTGGCGCCGTGCAGGTGAGCGCCACAATCAGGACTGCATACGACCGAGGCACACAGGGCCAACACCCGGCATCATGGTGTGGGGAGCGATCTCCTACACTGGCCGTACACCACTGGTGATCGTCGAGGGGACACTGAATAGTGCACGGTACATCCAAACCGTCATCGAACCCATCGTTCTACCATTCCTAGACCGGCAAGGGAACTTGCTGTTCCAACAGGACAATGCACGTCCGCATGTATCCCATGCCACCCAACGTGCTCTAGAAGGTGTAAGTCCACTACCCTGGCCAGCAAGATCTCCGGATCTGTCCCCCATTGAGCATGTTTGGGACTGGATGAAGCGTCGTCTCACGCGGTCTGCACGTCCAGCACGAACGCTGGTCCAACTGAGGCGCCAGGTGGAAATGGCATGGCAAGCCGTTCCACAGGACTACATCCAGCATCTCTACGATCGTCTCCATGGGAGAATAGCAGCCTGCATTGCTGCGAAAGGTGGATATACACTGTACTAGTGCCGACATTGTGCATGCTCTGTTGCCTGTGTCTATGTGCCTGTGGTTCTGTCAGTGTGATCATGTGATGTATCTGACCCCAGGAATGTGTCAATAAAGTTTCCCCTTCCTGGGACAATGCATTCACGGTGTTCTTATTTCAATTTCCAGGAGTATATATATATATATATATATATATATATATATATATATATATATATATATATATATATATATATATATATATATATATATAGTTAATAATTGAGTTTGGTTCTGAGTTGAACAGGAGCAGGGTTAGATTTAAAAGCGTGTTGTATGGGGTTGATACAGTTCAGTTCTACGCAAAACAAAAAAAGACAACTGATGATGTGTGTTCCCACAGAATAAGCAAATTAGATAAAAAATGCAGTATCAGTTGAAATTGATTTTCTTTTTTTTTTTAATTGTGGTACAGTGTAGTTCATTATGGATGTATGTTCAGTCATCATGTGAAAGAACAATGTAGTGTGCATGAAGTATGACTGATGAAGGGGCTAGTGAAATAGAGTTTAATTTTATGAAGATATATTTGTTTAGGAGTGGTGCTGACACCACTGCATGTTTGCTGATTGACGGTCAGGAGATGTTGACAAATGATAAGTAAGAAATCTAGTTTGGGGGTTACTAGTGAATGAGTAAATTTCGTTCCATGGTATGTTAATAGTTACTGGGGATACCATATGATTTGTTTAACTGAGTTGGTCTTGGTATCTTCTCTGTGCAATTATTTGGGGGATGGTATTTCTTCATTTTGTGGTATGAACTGTAGTGTGAATGAAACACTATTTTTGTTGTGTGAATATGGCCACAGCTGTGGCAACAGATTTTTTCTATTTTGGAAGTCACAAATACCACAAAAAGCATTTATTTATTAAGTTTAATTACAAAGTAAGTTACTAATTAAGGGAAATTTTGTCTTTAATTAATTACGTTTTCGGTTTGTTCAGGCACTTACATACTTCTAATGTGACAGATATCTCTCCTGTAAAAAAAACATGAAAATGTTGTACAACAAAGGTCAATTCGCACTGGCTGTCATGTCATATCATGTCAAAACATTTCATAGTGCATTTCAAATGCTGGCATTCGCACTGGGCCTCACATGATGTCATAACGCTGTCAAAGTTTCTGGAGAACAAAGTTGTGATAATTGACATAATCAGCCATGACCCCCAAGCTCATTTCCTCCGGACACACAGCCATGCCACAGTCTAACATAACCCAGTTGTACTTTTGTTAGGGTGTGGTTTATATGGTGGATATCAGTTGTCATTCTACATTTTGTTATTCATTTTTTGCTATTTTTTGTTATATACTGGAAAAAGTGGAGGACAGCCATGCAAGTTGAGACCATGTGAGCTGAATTTACTTGATGTGCCATGACATGACAGTGGCATGACAATGTTTGTGAACTGGCTTCAACAATCCGTACGGAGATATGTGAGCCAACATTTTCCGTTCTGCACCCATGTAAGCAATGGGAATGGAATCTTATTATTAGCGATGTATTCTTTACAGAATCAGCCAGCAGTCATTGCTTCTCCCTCTTAGGCAAATTTCACATGAGCGACTTTCTGGTTAAAATAGACTACGAGTGCTCAAAGAACATACACCTTTTGTGACTGCATGTAAATCAGCAACCAACCACGATGTGTCTGTGACTAACATCAACGATCTATGGTTTGTGCCTTGCGTGGAGTTCTGAATTTTTGAGTACAAGCACGCTGTGCATGTGCAGAAACAAGGAACTTTGGCACGCTGCCAGTTATTGCTGCTAAAATCGAATATTAATATTTTCCTATTATAGAAATGGATATTGTGCTTCTGTGTCTCCTTAATCTCTATTGTGTTGCTTGATTTGTTTTCGTGACAATGTCTAATATGTTGTTTGCTTTGTTTTCGGGACACTTCGAAAAGTTACACAAGATACTCATTTTTTCCTATTATGTTCTCTGACAATATAGAAGAAATAGCTCAAACCTAAAAGGTATTTGTTTATTACAGAGAAAAACTTACACTATGCACAAATACAACGTAATTAGATAAAGTCTTTAAATGAAAATTATTTAAATGTGAAAAGATCAGAGTTATTTGACGAGAAGAACAATTTTCTATGTTATTTGGCATATAACCATATTAGCAAGAAAACAAAATTTAAAAGATAAAGCAAAAGGACGCAATTTACTGCATTTTGGTTACTGCTTGATGTGTTTGTACGTTGCAAGTACACATTTTCTCAGGCAAATAAATGAATTCCGATATGTTCTGAAATGTTTGGATGACACTTTTCCTAATCTTTCAGTTCTCAGGAGTGCAATGAATTTACCACCTGACCCTTGACAAGAACTACAACTGTGAATTCTGCTGTGGACATTAATAAACTCAATTATAACTGCCTGTTCCAATAATTTTGCTACTATATTTCTGTTTTATCGTAAAAAGAATAGTCCCTCATAACTTCACTTTCTCTGTTAAGATGCCAAAATGCATAGCAGACATCTCCCACAACACACACAATTTTATCGCAAACGATGACTACTCGAAACAGGCAAGACTCTGTACAGGAATGAAAGACCAGTGGCTCTGCAGTAGACTCACTTGTCTCGAGTAGTCAGTTGAGACAAGAAAGTGTATCGTGTAAAAGGGGACTTAACGTGTAACTTGATTCATCCCACATCCCTAAAGGAATGGGATTGAGAGTTATTTACTACCCCCAAAAACTCCTGTACTGAAATTTGTGGAGTTGTTATGATTTGCTAAGAAATAATTACATCTAATGTTTGTTGCAGGGTATTGTGCCAGTAGGAATCAAATAATTCATTGGATAAATGGTAACCATGGTACTTGACACTTAGATGTGCATTACTGTATTAGTCTGGCAAAGATGCATCTTGTACTGAAGCCTGACATTTGGTGAGGTAAGATGGCAGGATCTGGAAGTTTATGTATGGTATTACTACTATTTTCTGAAATGAAATGACGTGAGCTTTACCAGATGGTCTAAACAAGTTTTGCAGTTGAGCAAATATACACACACTAGTTGAGTTGAACACACACATTGTAGAATTGTGTTATGAGAAGAACATCAAGTTACATATAACCTGCACACACTTAAAGCAGATTGCAGTTTTCGTAAGAACTCTCAAAATGAATAAAAAAAATTTGTTATCAACGACAATCTACTCGTACACCAACTTCGATACTCTGAAAATCACATTTAAGTACGTGGCAGAGGTTCATCAAACCACCTTCATGGTATTTTTTATTATTCCATTCTTGAACAGCGTGCAGAAAGAATGAACTTCTATGTCTTTCCATGTGAGCTCTGATTTCCCTTAAATTATTATGATGATCGTTTCTCCCTATGTAGGTCGGGAGTCGACAAAATATTTCCGTTTTCGGAGGAGAAAGCTAGTGATTGAAATTTCGTGCAAGATTCCGCCACAGCGAGAAACTCCTTTCTTTTAATGATGTCCACCCCAAATCCTGTATCATGTCTGTCACACTCCTCCCCTGCTCCTCGATAATACAAAGTGTGCTGCCCTTTTTTAACTATCTCGATGTACTCCTTTAAACCTAGCTGGTAAGGATCCAACACTGTGCAGCAGTACTGCAAAAAGGACAGACAAGTGTAATGTAGGTAGTCTCTCTAGCAGATGTGTTACATTTCCTAAGTGTTCTGCCAAAAAAAAAAAAAAACAGTCTTTGGTTTGCCTTCCCCACAACATTTCCTATGGGTTCTTCCCGATTTAAGTTGTTCATAATTGTAATTTCTAGGTATTTAGTTAAATTTACGGCCTTTAGATTTAACTCATTTATCATGTATCCGAAGCTTAACGGATTCCTTTTAGCACTCATGTGGATGAGCTCACACTTTTCGTTATTTAGGGTCAGTTGCTATTTTCGCACCATACAGATATCTTTTCTAAATCATTTTGCAATTTGTTTTGATCTTCTGATGACTTTTAGATGATAGATGACAGCATCATCTGGAAAGAGCCTATGATGCTGCTCAGATTGCCTCCTAAATCGCTTATGTATATATAAGGAACTGGAGAGGCCCTATAACACTACCTTGGGGAACACCAGAAATCAGGTTTATTATAGGAGCACTTTCATAACGAGCATACTACACGAAGGAAAGCCGAAGTCGATCAAAACTGTTTAATAGTACATCATTAAACTACCTCTGTTAATACCATATCTATTAAACCCCTTACAATGTACATAAACTGTTTAAACAGTCAGTATTTCAGATAAGGCAAACTATTATGTAATTATGTTGGCTTACATATCGTACTATTATTTACAATCCTTTAACACTCTCCTGCAAGTTCATATTTCATCACCAAATCAAGAATTTAACTCTGTCTTTATTTTAATTAGTTACTTCCATCCCAATCAAAGTTTTCATTCTTGACAGCTTCTTTGCTGATAAACCCTTAGTAAGAATGTTAGCTGCCTGATCTTATGTTGAAACATACTGGACATTGATCTTCTTCTCATTGACTAGCTGTTGTACATACTGATAACGTGTTTCAATATGTTTAGAGTGTTCATAGAATCCTGCGCCTTTGATATATTTAATGGCGCTTCGATTGTCAATGCATAAAGTATGAATTGAACTCTTTTCAACAATGTCAATTTCTTTCAATAAAAGATCACGCCATACTAAAGATTTATTTGCCTCACTGTCAGCTACAAATTCAGCTTCCATTGATGATTGTGCGACTCATTTCTGGGGTCAATTTTAGTGTCCGATACCACCCGTCGGCTTTGACCAATGATGTAATGTGTGATGTTATTTTGTTTGTGTCGAAGATTGCTGTCGATAACATTAAATGATTACTCTGGATTTCCTCGTTATTCGCTTATATTAACAATAGGATGTAGGCTGTTTTGTTTTCATCTCGTAATTTGTTTGTGGCATCTTTTGTTAATGAAAGTAGTCGTGATTTATAAGTAGTTATGATTTATAAGGTCTTGATTTTTGACGCTGTTCGTTATGGATGAGTCTTTTTATGTTACTGTATTGTGCCAGTGCTACTTTTTTGGTTTCTCTGAAGAGAGAGGTTTTTCTGTCGTTTTTATATTTTCTGGTTGCAATGGTGGGCTGAGGGGTATTGCTGTGTCTTTCCCAGAGGGTATATGTTACTGACTCGTGGTTTCATTTTTTTTTTAATATTTTTAAATTTTGCGTCTGGTTGAGGGCGGGTGTAGGGAAGAACTGATTCCGGTGGTACCTCGTTCGTGCCTGGCAATTTGTGTTTCTTATTATTTTTTCTTTAGTTATTCTGGATTTTGCTTCTTTCGTTACAGTTTGACCTTCTAACATTATTATTTATTGTTATGTCCGGGTCAACAGAAAGGTCCGATCTTACTCGTCGGCTTTGACCCGTGACGTAAGCGTGTTGTGGTGTGTGACGTCATTACGGCGCGGAAAACCTAATACATGGTTTGATGTACTCTTGTTTAAAGAACATGTATACGTAATATGAAGCAATTTGATGAACATATTGATCTGTAGCGTAGCCCACTTGAGGTTAGGTTGGGAGTTTTTTTTTTGGAATGCGGCCGCGGCAGCGGCCGCCTATGATTCGAAAATATTGATTTGACACTAATGAAGCCTGTGGGGGGATGGGGGGGCACTGCAGACTCCCCCCACCGCATAACGACATATTTAGTTTCTCCCCACCCAAAAACCCCCAATTTCCCACGCTTGTCCCGTTACAGTCATTAGGCTTTTTGTGAAACTTGTGTATTTCAGTGTTTACAATACGTATTCGATGTTTTTATATCCGCCATATTGGAATTGTTGTTTATGGTCGTTTCCGCGGTATTTGTGACGTCATGGGTCAAAGCCGACGGGTAAGATCGGACGCTTCTGTATTTCCTTATGTCCTTATTTCGTTTTTGTCAGCCTCGATCTTTGACTGCTTTGGAAGTTCATTTGCGGTAAGGGGTCAACAGAAGCGTCCGATCTTACCCGTCGGCTTTGACCCGTGACGTAAGCGTGTTGTGGTGTGTGACGTCATTACGGCGCGGAGTTTGATTTGCGATTGTGGCGTGTTTGTAGATGTCTTGTTTTTGTTTGTCGTGCTCTCTGGTGGTGTGTTCATGGTTTTCGTTTGTTTCGTGTGGTGGGGTCAGTTTTCTGTTGCTCAGGTGTTGGATTTGAAGCGGAATTTCTATTAGTGAGTTAATGGTTAATTTAATGCTCATTGCTGTACGTCGGGTGAGTTTGTTATTGAGTGTATTTGGTTGTGGTTTTTTGTTCAGGAATGGATATGAAAGACCGCCTTAACAGTGTTCGGTTGAGGGCGATGATGGGGGAGACAGCTTTAGAGCTGATTAAATTTCTTCAGCTATTTGGCTTAATTGCCGAGGTCGTGAAGTGCGGTGTGTGCCGTGAACCTATGAAATTGGTTAAAGTTCCGGACTCTCGGACCACGGACGGATACATGTGGTGTTGCCGGAAAGATGGCGTATGGCGTTCTGTAAGGCGTGGTACCTGGTTCGAGAAGTCTAGATTGGCCATGCGTGAGATTGTGCTTATTACGTATTATTTTTGTTATAGTTGCGGACAGAGTTTTTGCGCGTTTGAGACTGGTGTGAGTGAGAGGACTGTTTTAGACTGGTATTCCTTTTGCCGTGAGGTGTGTTCCGAATTTATTAAGTACAGGGGTAAGTTGGGTGGGCATGGGGTGCTTGTGGAGGTGGATGAGTCGCAGTTTGGTAAAAGGAAGTATGGGAGGGGGAAGTCTGTGGCTGGTCTTTGGGTGTGGGGGGCTGTTGTTCAGGGGGGTGGGGGTACTGAATGTGTTTTTAGGGTTGTGGAGGGGAGGTCGAAGCCTGAATTAGTGGGGTTAATTGAGGAGTATGTAGAGCCGGGGTCCACAGTAGTTTCAGATGCGTTTTCTTCATATAGGGGGTTGGGTGAGGGGGATTTAATCATTTAGTAGTGAACCACAGTCTAGAGTTTAAGAATTATGATACTGGGGCTTGCACTAACACAATTGAGGGGATGTGGGGAGCGGTTAAGTCAGTTCTTGGGAGGGGGAAGAGGCGCTCTTCCAACCTTCAGTCTCATTTAGATGAGTACTGTTGGCGGAAGAGTGTCCCAGAGGGCTATTGCATTCTTCGGGTTTTTTTAAGGGCTGTGGGTAAAATGTATAGACCGAAAGTGGTTAGTTAGGGTGGGCTGGGTAGGTGGGTGGGTGGTTTATTTTGTTGTATAGTGTTTGTGTGTTGTATTTTGGAGTTGTGGGGGAGGGGGTTGACGTTTGGGTGGGTTGGGTTTCTATTTTAGTTCAGTATTTTTTCGTTGGTGTGTGTGTGTGTGTTTTTGTATGTGTGTGTGTGTGTGTGTGTGTGTGTGTGTGTGTGTGTGTGTGTGCGTGCGTGCGTGTGTGCATTTGTGTGTGATTGTGGTGGCCAATCTAGTTTGTGGAGCTGGAACTTTTTTGAGGTAAGTTCCGTTTTTTTTTGGTTATTTATGTATGTTTTGTGTATTGGGTATAGGTTGGAAACATCCGATCTCACGCGTCGGCTTTGACCCGTGACGTAAGGGACCTACACATTGATCTGTAGCGTAGCCCTGAATACGAGGTTAGGTTGGGAGTTTTTTTTTGGAATGCGGCCGCGGCAGCGGCCGCCTATGATTCGAAAATATTGATTTGACACTAATGAACATGTATACGTAATATGAAGCAATTTGATGAACATATTGATCTGTAGCGTAGCCCACTTGAGGTTAGGTTGGGAGTTTTTTTTTTGGAATGCGGCCGCGGCAGCGGCCGCCTATGATTCGAAAATATTGATTTGACACTAATGAACATGTATACGTAATATGAAGCAATTTGATGAACATATTGATCTGTAGCGTAGCCCACTTGAGGTTAGGTTGGGAGTTTTTTTTTGGAATGCGGCCGCGGCAGCGGCCGCCTATGATTCGAAAATATTGATTTGACACTAATGAAGCCTGTGGGGGGATGGGGGGGCACTGCAGACTCCCCCCACCGCATAACGACACATGATGATCAAATTTTGAAAAAAAATGAAAAATTTTTTCCGTACCTGCTAAACTGCATAAGTGCCGATGTATGTAGGTGTAAGGGAAGCTTTCGTTTCTTAGTTTTCTATTGGGGGATGTGATCGGTAGGTTCTGTTGAGCTATATAGGTTAAGGGAAGTGTCCGATTATGGATAGGAATGTGTTTTTTGGTATTTGGTCAGTTTTGTGATGTTGATTTATTTCGTTGTTTTGCGTGGTTTTGAATGGCGGTCGGTGGCTACATTTCTGTATATTTAGTTTCTCCGCACCCAAAAACCCCTAATTTCCCACGCTTGTCCCGTTACAGTCATTACGCTTTTTGTGGAACTTGTGTATTTCAGTGTTTACAATACGTATGCGATCTTTTTATATCCGCCATATTGGAATTGTTTATAGTCGTTTCCGCGGTATTTGTGACGTCATGGGTCAAAGCCGACGGGTAAGATCGGACGCTTCTGTATTTCCGCGGTAAGTTTCTTTTTATGTAGCCACTTTCATGTTTTCCTTTTCGATATTCCTGCTACACTTCTCTTATTTTTACTGTAACTCCTGGTGTATGAATTTTACTGAGTGTTATTTGGAGCCACTGCAACTGGTGTGACTTTCGTGTAGTATAGTTACCGGTTGCAAGGTTTGGCCATTTTTGCGTTTTATTTCTTTGCGTGTACAGTAATGTGTGTAAAGATTTTCATTTTCTGAAAGTCCAGTCGTATTCTGTAGCTCACTAATAAGATCACTTTCTAGGCACGTTTCTGTATGTTATAAGATTTTTGTGCAACAAACAGTAATATTGGAATCGGTAACTGGAAATGACCTCCTACTCAGGTTGCTTCTAGTTAGCGATTCCAATTATTCGACCGTTCATTATTTAGATCGTTTTTGCGGTACATGTGGAAAATATAATATATGCACTCGTAATTGCTCTCGTGTTCTTATTTATTTCAGTCATCTTCAACTCGTTTAAATGAAATTTGCACGTAAATAATAGTCGCGTTAAATGTATTATTTTATGGCATGCTACATTCGTTTGTTTAAGAGTATGATCCGTTCCATTCATAGAGTTGCAGCATCTTTACCTTATGTATGACGTCATTGGTCAAAGCCGACGGGTGGTATCTGACACTAGAATGTATCCCATTTCCGTAGTTTACTTTTCCACATTACTGGTCCACCACAAAACTTCATTAAAACTTCACTTGTTGAACGTCTAGTCAATTTTTCACCTGTGTAATCAGCATCGCTATAACCTTCTATAACAGAACTGTTCGTTTTCCTGAACTGAATTCCATCATTCATTGCACCCTTCAAATAGCGAAGAATTCATTTAATTAATTTTAGCTGTGCTTCAGTAGGCGAATCTTGTGCTCTTGAAGCAACATTTACAGCATAAGCTAGATCTGGACGTGTCCCCAATGTTAAATATGTGACGCTGCCTACAGTTTCTCGCTAAGTGTCGGTATCACTAGCTGGTGGTGAATTACCAGGTATCCATCTAGATCACTAATACAAAGAACAAATACATCAAAGATACTTGCACACATGTAACAGAAACAAATATGAACTTATTATATTATTTACAATACTTTAACACGTACAAAACCATAAATACGTAAGCTGTTTCTGTTTATGCTTGCACTAAGACGTGCTCTTTTCTTTGTATCCGCCATCCGGTGTGGCTATGTATCGACATTGCTCAGGTAACTTATGAACTGAAGTATCTTTGCCGAAATGCCGAAGTTTAGATGTGAGTGGAAGATATGAGAGAGGTGAATGTTGTGTTGATTATTTTTGTGTTTATTAATTAGATGTCTGCCAAATCTACAATATGAGTAGATATAGGTTTCCTGTAAAACGAACTCATGTTTCGTTGTTCTGTACACATCGAACAACAAACAACAGTAGTCGATTGTTTCATTCAGGAGCAGGTTGTACTAGATTATGGTTTCTACCCAAAACGCGTCGGCTCAATTTACAAGCTGTTCGTAACCTTTCATGCTCTTCAGCTGCATTTCAAATAAAGCCTCCAGTGGAATCTGTTGTAGATATTTTCGACCGAGAGGCGAAACTATATCAGCGCCAGAGAGCAGCTCTGGCCGCTGATGTTGAGTTGTACGACTATTTGAAGGAAGAAGTTGGCTACAGACTGGCAGATCGTATATTCGACATCAAGAGAAAATTCAACTGTGCTGTTGATTTGGGTTGTGGCCGTGGATATGTATCGAGGCACGTTCTTGGCGATGCTGTTGAGCGACTAATTTTATGTGACATGTGTCCAACTTGGCTCGACCAAGCAGTTCTTCCAGAAAGTGTGGAAGTTGAACGAAAGATAGTCGATGAAGAGAAATTACCATTTCAGCCAAATTCAGTCGATTTAGTTATTAGCTCATTAAGTCTCCATTGGGTGAATGACTTGCCTGGTACTTTTCACCAAATATTAACATGTCTCAAAAATGATGGTGTACTGATTGCCGCTTTATTTGGAGGTGACACATTGTTTGAACTTCGTTCGTCACTACAGTTAGCTGAACTGGAAAGACATGGGGGACTTTCTCCACATATTTCGCCATTCACAGAAATACGTGACATAGGCAGCTTACTAACAAGAGCTGGATTTACAATGTTGACTATTGACACTGATGAGATAGTTGTAAATTACCCATCTATGTTTGAACTAATGTGGGATTTGAAGGGAATGGGAGAAAATAATGCCGCTCGTAACCGGAAACTTAATTTGCGTCGTGATACTATGGTAGCAGCTGCGGCGATTTACAAGGAACTGTATGGTAAACATAAAGACGATGGAACATCATCAGTTCCAGCGACGTTTCAGATCATTTATATGTTAGGATGGAAGCCAGATGCTTCTCAGCCAAAACCATTGGACAGAGGAACTGGCGAAGTTTCTCTCAGGGACCTTTATAGATTAGATGAGATTATAGCAGAAACCAAAAAAGTTCAAATAGATCCGGAGAAAGATATTGATAGGAAGTAATGCTTTGTTTCATACATGACTGTTCTGATTTTCTGCAGCTGTACAGCTAAGAGAGTACGTGTATCAAACATAGTCACATTTTATTCAGGAGTGTATGGAAATGCGCATTGAAATGGTCAAAGATATGTTTGTTGCCATTGTAACTAGTCTTTATGTAATGAGCAGTATTTCTCTGCCATTTTTTGTTTTTCATTAATTGTGTTAGGCCTATCAAAATCCTGCAGTCAACCTTTTTATATTAAACAAGCAGGGTTGATAGCTTGAAAAAAAAAAAAAAATTGGTGGATGCCTGCATGGTACTGTCATTTTGTATCTTAAAGTGTTATATAAGTACCGTGCATATGATTATATGGTCGAATAATGAATATGTTGTTCTTGACATGTACTACGACATGCAGTGTTAAACACTTTCCAAAGGACAATAATGAATTACTCAGCCTTCGCTACAAAGCTGAAATTGCAATGGTGTAAACACAAGGAAATAAAATAAGTCAAATGGCAAAATGCATTATCATTTAGACAAAGCTTTTTTTCTTGTTGTCATAAGGCTGTATGTGTCAAGATCTTTGGATGACAAATAGCTGTAGCTTTATAAGTAGTGTTTCCTTTGAGTGTACATAACGTAATTATAGCACATGTTATGCCTGCAAAGGATTATTTGAGATAATTTGGAACTACCTTTCAAGAAAAGTATCAGCTTCACACAATAAATATAGAAAGCACGTCATTGTACCTCTATTATAATTCTGTTGTTGGCCTTCAGTCTAATGACTGGTTTGATACAGCTCTCCGTGGTACACATTCCTGTGTAACAGCAGGTGTACAGACAGCCAACCAGTTGCAAATAACCTTTACCAAGGTTTCAGTGATCTTAAACCCGTCGTCCTCAGAAGAACAGCCTGTTTGTACTATTTACAACTGGATGTCCTTTGGAAAGAGTCTTGGATACCTTGGCAGACAGGAATGTCAATATTTTGAACAGGTTGCTCTACAGGCACAGTTACAGAACAGCAAGTGTATTCTGGGGAAGACAGGTTTAAGTCTGTCGAATACATGGTATTTATTGCAACTGGTTGGCTGTTTATACATCCACTGTTTTGTACCCATTGCTGTGTGAGCCTCCTCATTTCTGCATATCTACTGCAACCTAAATCCATTTGAACCCACTTTTTGTATTTAAGCTTTGGTCACCCTCAGCAATTTCCCCCTCCCTCTCTTTTCTTTCTTATTGTATCTCATTATTCTGTTTTCTAGAATGGCCACTTTTTTAACATGGTAGGCATAACCTCTGGATGTGTTACATGTACTTTACTGTAATAAATAAACTACTGTGAAAAACAATATTATGAAAAGGATAATTGCCACTCACCATGTAGCAGGGATGCTGAGTCGCAGATAGCCACAACAAGAAGACTGTCACACAATAGGCTTTTGGCCAATTAGGCCTTCGTCAAAAATAAGACAACAGATACACACTCATGGGAACGCAAAAAAAAAAAAAAAAAAAAAAAAAAAAAAAAAAAAAAAAAAAAAAAAAACCACACACACACACACACAAAAAAAACTATGAAAAGCAGTGCATAATGGGAGAGGCAACTGAGTGGGTGAAGGCAGAGGCTGGAGGGGGGAGGGGAAGGGATAGCAGGGTCAGGGTGGGGGACGGTAAAGTGCTCCTGCGGGAACGTGCACGGATGAGGTGGAGAGAGGGTAGTGCAGTTAGATGCAGTCGGGAAGTTTGACCGAGGATGGGGGGTAATGGAAAAGGAGAGAAGTAATAATACTGGGTGCATTGGTGGAGTAGAGGGCTGTGTAGTGCTGGAATGGGTACAGGGAAGGAGGTAGATGGGTAAGGACAATGACTAACAGAGGTTGAGGCCAGCAGGGTTACGGAAATGTAGGATATATTGCAGGGAGAGTTCCCACCTGTGCAATTCAGAATTTTCATAATATTGTTACATTCCATTTTGGATTTTCCGATCATTGCTGTTCTGAATTGCACAGGTGGGAAATCTCCTTGCAATATATCCTATGTTCCCGTAACCCTCCTGGCCTCAACCTTTGTGAGTCATTGTCCTTACCCATCCATCACCTACACTGTTCCCATTCCAGCACTCTATTCCAGCATCGCACCCAGCCTTTTTACTTTTCTGCTACTCCCTCACCCTCTCTCCCCCACCCTCAGTCTAATTTCCTGACTGCATACCCTTTCTCCACCTCGTCCCTGCAAGCTCCCTCTCCAGCGTCTTCCTTCCTTCACATGACTGCCTCTCCCATCATGCACTGCTGTTCGTAGTCTGGTTTCAGCAGCCAGAGACTGTGGTCATGTGTGTGTGTGTGTGTTTTGTCTATTTTTGACAAAGGCCTTGTTGGCTGAAAGCTTATTGTCTGACAGTCTTTTTGTTGTGCTTATCTGTGACTCAGCATTTCCGACATATGGGGAGTAGCAACTATCCTTTTCATAATACTGTTACATTCCATCCTGGATTTTCTGCTGTAGATAAGGCTGCATATCTGCTGTAATGTAGAAGGATTTTCTGGCTTTCAAGTAAATAATAGGTACATTGGTGTAGGCTTGTGGACATTTCATCTTGCTTATCTCTAGATTCATGGATTGAAAAGTTTTGTTAGCTACATGGCAACTACTAGCGTTTGTTGTAAGGTTGCAGGATAAGTTGTAAAGCACTGTAATATGACTGATTTTCTTTGAAGAATTCTGTTGAATCAGCTAATAGCAGGCAAACAGCAGCTCTATAGTATAACTGAGGAGACATGCAACAGATTTTTTTGGTTCTTTTTTCTTTTCCCAAGTAGGAGCTTTCTTTCTACAGTTATTTGATTACATCTGGCTATAATAAGTGTGGATAGCACTAAGCAGTATAGTGACAGTTTATAATTAATGCAGTATAAAGATTAAGTTTCTGTGTTTTCCTTTTTATTTGTTAATGAATACCTTGACTCATTCCATATACCTGAATGTACTACTTCATATTGGATCTATGGAACACAGTGAATAATGGAATATCAGTGAACATATCTGCAAATTTTTGAGTATTATGTATCTTTTTGATTCAAGATGTTTGCTGTTCTATTTTAGTGTACTCTACTGTCTTTGTTCTTGTACAGTGAAGATGTAAATACGGGTTGCATAGCCCACAGCATGTGATCTAGTGTTTAGCGTCGCTGCCTCTACATCACATACTCCCAGGTTCGATTCATGGCTAAATAGATTTTTTTCATGTGGGGACTGGGTGTTAGTGGTGTCCTAATCATTTCACGTCATCCTTATCACACAGATAAGCGGGTCACTAGAGTGGCATCAAATACAAAGACTTGCATCAGGCAGCGTTACAATCCCAGATGGTTTCTCCTGCCTGATAAAAATAGTTTCCCTTTTTTTTTCATCTGTGAATGTGCTGTATTATGAACTAACAATTCCTTCTTTGGAGAGAGGGGAGGTATAGATTGGGGAAGGTTAAAAAGAAGCCACCTGGAACTACTGGTATCAGACAACTTGAGGAGGGAGTAGACAAAATCTTTGTCTACCTTGTCCTCACCCCCCTTCTCATCCTGCAGTCTGAGTCAGCTGCCCTTTCCTTTTACTTTTACCCAACCTATCCCTCTCTTCTCCCTGAGGATGGAACTATTAGTTCTGGAAACTATGAACTGTATCACTTTTATATGTGCTATTGGTAGTTCTACAAATTTCACTGCCTTAAGATAACTACTGACCATCATTTGTGTCCCATAATTTATTAGTATCCTTGATTGACTTGTCCTTCGGTACAGTGGAAAATATTATTTCATTTGATAGTAATGTGGGGCACCATCACCATATACTGGCAAAAATGTCTGGCGGTGGGGGGGGGGGGGCTGAGAGGGGAATTAGCTATGTGCCAATGAAACATTGCTTCAGATTTAAAAATAATAATGAAACAGGCTGATGTAAGAAAAAGACTTCTTTTGAGAAATGTATGTTAAGATAGAACTAGTTTTTGTTTACTCATATTGTAGGCATTTGCCTCCTGCAATGGTCAACAACTGTTGTAAAGTATCGTCATTGTGAAACACTTGTTAGGCATATTCAGTGCTTCAGAACTTGCCACCAATTTTGACAGTTGCCTATTTTGTTGTTTATTATGAACATGCTGTCATCCAGAACAGTACAACTGTATCCCCTTCTTGACAGTGGGTACCAAAGATCTAAATTTTTTAAATTAATACAGCATTTTTTTGTCTGGGCTGTACTTACATAGATTACATCCTCATCCAAAAGCTTTTTGTGGTACAGAGAGGTGGTCTAAATAAACACCCTAAGCGGAGAAATGCTGTACTCATTTAGCTGTTAACCTTATCTCACATGGGAATACATTGATAAGGCTCTGGATGTCTGTGAAGTAGCAGGAAGCCTTGTCAAGTGTTGTTTTGCACAGCTTGCTTTTATTAATCTGTTCATTCATTGTGTTTTATAGGCACCATCGCGTAAGAGAACCTTGAGTGGCATGGAAGGAGTCATGGTATAGATTAACAAAACAGGCAAGAAAATCACCGAAGCTTAATCTGTATATAGTATTAATCAAAACATTTTAACAGTATTGCTTAATGCTATTCACACTCATATTATCCAAAGTTGAGCAAGTGAATTAGGAAGGAAATGCTACTTTGAAAAAAGCAGGTGCCTCCTCAGCTATCTACATCTGTACTCTGCAAACCACTCTGAGGAGCAAGGCAGAGGGTATGTCCTGCTGTACTAGTTTTTAAGGGTTCTTCCCATTCCATTCAGATATAGAGTGCAGGAAGAATGATTGAGTGAATGCCCAAGTGTGTTCAGTAATTATTCTAATCTTATCTTCACGATCCCTATGTGAGCGTATGTAGGGGTTTGTAGTATATTTCTAGAATCATCATTTAAAGCTGGTTTTTGAAACTTTGTTGATAAACATTCTCGGAATAGTTGATTTCTATCTTGAAGAGTCTTCCAGTTCAATTTCTTCACTGTCTCTCTGACACTCTTCCACAGATCAAACAAACCTGTGACCATACATGCTGCTCTTCTCTGTATACATTCAGTATCCCCTGTTAGTCCTCCTTGGTAAGGGTCCCACATGCTTGAGCAATATTCTAGAACCAGTTGCATGAGTGATTTGCAAGCACTATCCTTTGTAGACAAATTGCACTAGTGCTGTACCAATAAACTGGAATCTAGCTCCTGCTTTACGCACGACTGAGCCTATGTGATCACTCCATTTCGTACCCCTACAAAATGTTACACCCGGGTATTTGTATGAGTTAGCCGATTGCAACAGTGGCTCATTGATGTTACATTAATAGGGTACAACATTTTTTTCATTTCGTGAAGTGCACAATTTTACATATTTGAATATTTAAAGCAAGCTGCCAAACTTTGTACCACTTTGAAATGTTATTGAGATCTGACTGAATACTTATACAGCTTTTTGGAATATTACTTGATTATATATAACAGCATCATTTGCAAAAATATCAGGTTATTATTGACATTGTTTGCAAGGTCATTAATATACAATATGAACAGCAAGGGTCCCAACACACTTCCCTGGGACACATCTGAAGTTACTTCTACATCTGACGATGACTCTCCATCCACAATAACAAGCCTTGGCGCCACCCTACCAAAAAATTCCTCAATCGAGCCACAAATTTCACTTGATACTGCATTGACCGTACCTTTGAGAATAAGCATAAGTTGGGTTTCACATTATCAATGTTTTCAGAATCCATGGTGGTTGGAATTGGGAAGGTCAAATGATTTTCGGAAATCAAGAAATACTGCATCTACCTGACTGCCTTGATCCAGAGCTTTTAGTATGTCATGTAAGAAAAGTGCGAGTTGGGTTTCACATTATCAATGTTTTCAGAATCCGTGGTGGTTGGAATTGAGAAGGTCATTCAGTTCAAGGTACCTCATTATGTTTGAGCTGAAAATATGTTCTAATATTTTACAACAAAATTATGTCGAGGATGAAACTTTCTGGCAGATTAAAACTGTGTGCCAGACCGAGACTCGAACTCGGGGACCTTTGCCTTTCGCGGGCAAGTGCTCTACCATCTCAGCTACCCAAGCACAACTCACGCCCAGTCCTCACAGCTCTACTTCTGCCAGTATCTCGTCTCCTACTTTCCAAACTATGCAGAAGCTCTTCTACAAACCTTGCAGAATTAGCACTTCTGAAAGAAAGGATATTGCAGAGACGTGGCTTAGCCACAGTCTGGGGGATGTTTCCAGAATGAGATTTCTACTCTACAGCGGAGTGTGCGCCGATATGAAACTTCTTGGCCTATTAAAACTGTGTGCCGGACCGAGACTCGAACTCAGGACCTTTGCCTTTTGCGGGCAAGTGCTCTACCATCCGCTACTCAAGCACTTGCCCCGCGAAAGGCAAAAGTCCCAAGTTTGAGTCTCGGTCCAGCACACAGTTGTAATCTGCCAGGAAGTTTCATATCAGCACACACTCTGCTGAAGAGTGAAAATCTCATTCTGATGTTGAGGATATTGGACAGTAGTTTGTGGATCATTTCTACTACCCTTCTTGTAAGATGTGTGTGACCTGTGGTTTCTCCAAGAACTGGACATAGTTTCTTGTGCAAGAGATTTACGATAGATTATAGTTAGAAGAGAGACTAACTCTGCCAGAAATTCAGCATAGAATCTGACAAGACACTGAAGTTTTTTTCAGTTTTTACGATTTCAGCTGTTTCTCGACACCAATGACACTAATACTTATTTTTTTTATATTTTCTGTGGTACAAGAATTAAATCAAGGCAGTTCTCCTGGGTTTTCCTGTGTAAAGGAACATTTGATAATCAAGTTAGCATTTCAGCTGTTGCTTTGCTACCCTCAATTTCTGTTCTGTCTCATTTGCTAGTGTCTGGACACTAACTTTGGTGCCACTAACAGCCTTTACATATTACCAGAATTTCCTTGGGTTTAGTGAAATATCATTTGACAATATTCTGCTACAGTAATCATTGATGGCAACTTGCATTGTTCTCATGCCAGCGAAACACATTTCATTCAGCATCTCTCTATCTATAGCCCTATGCTTTGTTTTGTACATATTGTGCAGTAATCTCTATTTCCTTAGAAGTTTCTGTGCTGTGACTGTATACCATATAGGTTCCCTCCCATTATGAATTCTTATACTGGGTACATATCTACCCAATGCATGTTCAACTATTCTTATAGCCATAGATCCTTTACATGCTCCTGCCCTGTGCTGAAAGTTTCAAGTTCCTCTTTTGAGGTATGACACTACTGATCTTTTCATCTAGTTTACTGAACATGTATATATCTTTCTGCTGTAGTTGTCCTTTGTGTTTTGGTAATCATTGTTGCCGCAACTACATCATGATCACTGATACCTGATTTGTTTTGGAGATCCTCAAAGAGATCAGATCTATCTGTTGCCATTAGATCCAGTATATTTCCATTGTGAGTGGAGTTACTATCTGTTCTAGGTAGTTTCCAGAGAAAATTTTTAGTAACGCTTTGCAGGATGTGTTATCACACCCACAACTAACAAAGCTAATTTTCTCAATCAGTTGTTTGATGATTGAGGTCTCCAGCAGCGATTATAGTATGATTGGAACTTACGTATGGGACTGAGGTTTTCTCTGAAGCCTTTGATTATGTCAGGAAATAAATCTGGTGGGCGATAGAAGGATCCAATTATCATTTATGCCCACCCTTGATACGAAGTCTTGTACAAACAATCTCACGTGCAGCTTCACTTTCTGTCTCAGTGGATTTGAGCTTCTTGTCCACTACAGCAGATACACCACCTCAATTTCCCATTTGCCTATTCTTTTGATGTACATTTAAATATTCTCCAAAAATCTCACTGCTATAAACTTCAGGTTTGAACCAGCTCTCTGTACTTATTGTGAGTTTCACTGCTTTTCATGAGCAATTCAAACTGGGCACTTTGTTACGAATGTTTTGGCAATTTACCATTAGGATTTTAGCACTCTGACCTTTGGGAGGCATTTCTTTTGGTCTTACACTGATACTTTTGGGTTTCCTTCAGCTGTCATTATTTGGATTGGATGGAGACTTGTGTTATCTAAAAAAATCCATGTGTGCACCCCACACACAATCAGCTCCTTGAGTAGCAGCCTCTGATATATAGTGCACACCTGACCTATTAGGGAGACCCACCCTACCATTCTCAAATTTGTGGCACAAGTTCAGGAATTCAAAGCCTAGCTTGTCACAGAACTTTCAAAGTCCCTAGTTCAGATCTTCTACTCGACTTGGAACCAAGGGGCTACGATCAGTTCTGGGAACAATGTTGCAAATTGTGAGCTTCGTTGAAATTGGATGTGCAAAGCTGGTTTTCTCAACTTTCTCTGCCAGTCACTGGAATGATCCAAGTATGACGTTGCACCATAATCAGCAGTTGGTTGCACCTTGTTCCCTCAGTGGTTACTGGAAAAGCCTCTTCAATATATTGAATGAGGCCCCCACGCATACACTGAGTGCACCTGGTGTCCTTTCCTTTCCCTTGCTGCCGTTTCCCTAAGAGGTACCATTATTCCCCATACATTTGAGCTGCCAATGATTAATAAATCCCCTACCCTTTCGTATTTAGCTCCTCTTGACAGCGGGGAAAAAACATAGGAAAAAAAAAAAAGAACAGTTTTCTCCAAATCAGATGAAGTGAGTCCCACTGTCTCAGTTTCAATGTCACTGAAAGACAGCACTTCAAACTTGTTGGTAAGGGGGACAGTACAACTCCCTTAGTCCTTGATGGTCCCCGTCCACCCTGTACAGGACACCTAGATCTACCATTGACATGCCACTCGCTGTCAAGTGGATGAGTAATGACAGATCCTGTACTTTCTGCAGAGGAGAAAGGATTCACAGGAGAGGATAGCACTTGTACCTCTGGTACATATTACAGGTACATGACTCTCGGGAGCTCTTCCAACACACCTATTCACAGCAGCTGCCAATTGCTTGGCAGTGGTTAGGGTGATTTCCAGCTGCTTACAAATGTCAACCAACTCATCCTGTGTTTGAGAATAGCATTCACAATGGGGCTGCATTTTGGCTGGTGCAGTCTATTATATGGCAGTGAACATATAAGTTAAGGCCACTGATTATCTGTTAATCTATTGAGCTAAAAACTTGCTAATTCCCTATAAGAACTGAAACAAATAAACAAAAAATGAGATTTCTATTAAGGCTACACAAAAACTTAAAAAAAAATACTAATTTCCTAAATGTTTTGAGGTTAATTACAGTTGTTAACAAACTCGAAAACAGAGTTAATTTATGAGAAATGCAAATAATATATAGGGCTCCTACTCTTTAATGGAAAACTAGATGTAACACAATATGTTAGAATATCTGCTACAGTAACTAATTCACAAATGCTGATTTACTATAAATTATTTGTAGATCATGCAAAGGACAGTGGTAACTTCTGAAAATTCTCAAACGCACACAGTCTGGCTAAATCTGATTTACATTATTAGCAGCAAAAACCATTAAGGAGTAAATGTATTGAAAAGTAAGTGTAAGACTCACAAATGTTGATTTGCTATGTTCGCCCATTCTGACGTTAGTTTCGTGCCTCGGACGGTCCTTTAATGAGACCCTCTGCATTGTGTTATGAAGGTAAGACTCCATTTATGCTGGAGGGATGTCATTAATGCAATAACATTTTAATTTGCCAGTTATGAAGCACTGCCTCTCCAGTGGTCGTAGCATTGACTATAATGGCACCAAGTTAATAAAATGTGCCTAAACATTCTGGAGTTATGTTTTTTTTTTTTTTTTTTTTTTTTTTTTTTTTTTTTTTTTTTTTTTTTAAAGAAGAATCTGTGAGATTTGTCTACCAGATCTGATGAGTAAAGAGTATGGTAATGCTCGAGATCCAGCCTCGAACATGCTCAAAGCACAGCAACAGTTTGTAGGAAGATCCATTCATGACATGCCAACTGAAGAGTATGACCAGACTCCTGTGGTGTCAGAACTGAGACTGAGGACAGTGACTTGTGCTTTGGCCATGCACTTCTTCCACTTCACCAGCAGATCAGCCCATTGGTACTGCAAAACTGAGATTTACAGTGGGAGGAGGGTGTATATAAGACAGCACACAGTATGTTAAAATATTGTACCTTTCGAAAGACACAACCCAAATGAGTACTGAAGTCAAAAAAAACTAGTAACTGCACAAATTACTGACATTGTCATAAAACCAAATATTATCAAAACACACTTTGATGAGCAATGATGATGCACCATTTTTTCACACTGTAATACGTATTTTGTCGTCGGTATGGATATGCTAATTTTGCTACATCCATAAATGCCCTAAAATTAAATTTCTGTCGCTATGAAATTGAAAATGTTAGCACCTAAACTATTAATGTAACTGATATGAACAGCAATTCAGTGATCGGATATCCCTTTACACAATCATCATTTCAATCAAATGTAACGCAAATGAATTTGTTGGTAGGTACCTTATGTGAACAGCTAAATGGGTAAAACCAATACCTTGTAATAATAAAATATTTTTATTTTCAAAATGGAGATGAGAAAAATTCGTAGATCCTTCACACTAACAATAAATATTGTTTATTGGTTAAATGAATTTAAATGTATTTTACAAATGCTGCAGATATGGCATATTCATTTGAAGAAATATTCCATAAAATTCATGGAAATATGACAGAAGATTGTCTCAATAACATTTTTGAGGCTGTTACTTTCTTATTTCAAAATCTTGTTTGGAAAAGTTAAACTATAGTCCAAAGACGTTTTGGTTTCATTATTTGAATGTGGTTGGAACATGGATCCACTGCTATCATCTAGATAAAAGAAACCAAAACAAAGGGATCAGCAATTGCTTCGATGTCTTCCTTTAGTACAACCAGGTGGAGATTCCTAAATACTTGAACAGTACTCAACAATGGTTCACACTAGTGTTCTATACACCTCTTTTATAGATGAGCCACAGTTTCATAAAATTCTCCCAATAAACCGAATCCAGTCATTCATGTTTGCTATTACTGATATTATGAGCTGGTTCCATTTCATATCACTTTGAAACGTTACACCTAGATATTTAATCAGTTTGACTGTGTCAAGCAGGGCACCACTAACACTGTATTCGAATGTGACAGGATTGTTTTTCATATTCATTTATGTTAACTCACATTGTTCTGCCTCTAGCACAAGCCTCTGTTCACCACACCAAACAGAAATTATATCGGAGTCATCCTACTTCCTACATGTACTCAGCAATTACACTTTCCAGTACACTACAGCACCATCAGCAAACAGTTGCAGTTTCCTGCTCACCATATCCACCAAATCATGTATGTCAAACAATGGAAAATCCAGGGTGGAATGTAACAATATTAGGGAAGGAATGTTGCTACTCACTGTATAGCGGAGATGCTGAGTCGTGATAAGCACAACAGATTCACACAATTCTAGCTTTCGGCCATTAAGGCCTATATCAGCAATAGACACACAAATGCACACACACACTCACGCAAACACAACTTGCACACATGTCTGCTGTCTCAGACAACTGAAACCACACTGTGAGCAGCAGCACCAGTGCATGATGGGAGTGGTGACTGGGTGGTGGTAAGGAGGAGGCTGGGGCAGGGAGGGGGAGGGATAGTATGGTGGGGGCGGCGGACAGTGAAGTGCTGCAGGTTAGACGTCCTCAGACCTGCTACCCATAGTAATCCCCCCCCTCCCCACATTCTCTCCTGCCCTCCATCTAAACTGTAGCACTTCACTGTCTGCCACCCCCTCCATACTATCCCTCCCCCTCCCCCTCCCTGCCCAGGCTCCTACTCACCCTCACCCAGTCACCACTCCCATCATGCACTAGTGCTGCTGCTCACAGTGTCGTTTCAGTTGTCTGAGACGGCAGACATGTGTGCAAGTTGTGTTTGCGCGTGCACGTGTGTGTGTGTGTGTGTGTGTGTGGGTGTGTGTGTGTGTGTGTCTATTGCTGACAAAAGCCTTAATGGCCAAACGCTATAATTGTGTGAATCATATATGTATATAGAGAACTGCAGTGGTACTATCACACTTTGCTGGGGCACTCCTGACCATACCCTCCTCATTGATAACACTTACCATTCAGGACATTGTACTGGATTCTATAACTTCAGACATCTTTGAAATACTCACACATCTGGGATCGTATTCTGTGTTCTCGGACCTTCATTAACAGTCTGCGGTGGGGCACTGTGTCATATGCTTTCCGGAGAGCTAGGAATATGGAATATGCACATTGCCTTTCATCCATGGTTTGCAGGATATCATGAGAGAAAAGGTCAGTTAGAGTTTCACACAGGTGATGCTTTCTAAATCCATGCTTTTATGTTTCAAGGAAATTTATTACATTTGAGCTTGGAATAGCATAATAGTTATTAAAGCCGGAAAACCAGCAATTGATGCTCCTAATCCTCAGTGCTTACCATTGTTAAGTGTCCATTTGAAACTTTAAAACGTATAATACTTCAAGTTTTAAAAGTAATAAAAAACAAACAAGCAGGTTTCCAAAGTGATGCTGTTGTGGACCTGTAATGGCAGTGATACCTTACACTGAGTCAGAATTGCAGGGGACACAAAACATCAGCAGCTTTTTGTGAACCTGTCTGCTACACATGATAAAATGTGGTGGAACGGATGTGTGTACGAAAACTGACCGCACTCATGAAGAACACGCAGACAAATTGCTGTTTCAAAGTCAGCATAATAGAAGCAAATCATTCACAGTAAATAACAGGTTAACTCAATCTTCTTTATTGGCTCAACTGTTTTTCAGATTCTATACCACTGATCTACCTTACACCACTAGCATCAAATTCCTGTATGTAAATGACGTAGCATTAGCAGCTCAAGCTACCACACCAGATGAAACAGAGGAAGTCCTGTCCATCAACCTAGAAACCTTGAATTTATACTACAAGTAGTAGCTGTCCAAATCTATGAACTTAATATAGCAAGGTATGAAGCTTAATTCTGCCATTAAGAAGATAATGTACTAGATATGGAATTCTGCCCCTATCAATAATCGTATACCCTTTCAGATTACCAAGAGGGATTTAATTTGGAGAGTAAAGTGTGAACTAGAATAAACCAAATTTATTCTTTATTTATGTCCATGGACAATTCTGTACAATGGTATTGGACACATCAAGTTCACATGAAGTTTGAAAAGTAACACAATTACAAATTTCAAAATTACACAACTACATGCTTATACCAGTAAAATGTATCATTTCTTCAAAAATAGTATCTAAAATACAAGCATTTTAAAAGAATACTGATATACATTCATAATTATCAAAGATTAAAGTCACTTTATGCTTTCTGAAAAATTGCACATGTTAGTACAGTAACATATGAAACATTACCTTAATTTCAAACAATGGAAACTCCATTTCCCTCTCTCCCTTTTTCCAACGAAGGCTGTATCCGAAAGCTTATGTATAAGTGTATTTTAGTTCTGCCTGTTTGCCACTTAATGTGTTATCTGTACGGTAAATAACAATCTATCTTTTCCTACGTTGTTGACATTACATTAGTTCTTAATTTTGAGGTGTTCTTTAATACTGTATGGATAAGTTTTAATAAAGTGATATTTTAGTTTATTGTTGAAAACGGACATGTTTTCTATTATCTTCAGATAGTTCGGCAAACTGTTGTATAGAAGGCATCCTGCTTTTACTGGCTTCTTTGTCAGTTAATATGAGCCCATTTCCTTTAGTATGATAATCATTTTTATTTCTTCTGTTATTGTTATCTGTTAAACGATACAGTGTGGTTACTTTTTACATAAACAATTGTTTCTTTTATGTATATTGATGATAGTAGTAATAAGATAAATCAGGCTTGGTGCATGATGGAGTCTGGATGTTCCCCTTCTGTGGCTGTGGAACTCTAGAAATAGATCATGGTACACCTAGTAAAAGCATATTTAGTGTGAAAATAAAATGGAACACTCTAAAACTTTATAGATGCCACCCTATTGACATTCAGCTTAAATTGTTGCACCCTCTTGATCTGGACCCGAGACCAATGGCTCCAAACAGTACATGATAATGTTATAGCTTACATGTAATTCGTGTTGCACCAAATAAAGAAAGTGACTAAGATTACTGCTCAGTGATAACTCTTGCACCAAAATAATACAATTGTTCATATAATAGCTAGTGTAATGACAAAAGTGAATTAGATGGACATATTTTGCTTCCCATGCAGTTCCCAGGTTTTTGGTTCCAGACACCAAAAAATGACTTGCAAAGGAGAATTATTTTCTAATAAAGAAGTCATTTACATTGGTAAAGAATATTATGTTGGGTCATAAACAGAGTTTGTTGCTGAGTTAATTAAAGGAAAAAATAATAGAATCTTGCTTTATCAGGTTCATTTAAGTTAGTGGAGATACTATAAAAATAGATATTTCTTTGCATAAAATTATATCATTTTTTTAACCAAGTCTGTAAATAAAGCAGTGGAAGGCAATGGTTAACCACCACTGGAGTCACTTCCATAGACACTCATGCGGTGGACCCTTCTGATGAGGCTTCTCCCGTGACAAGAACTGCTGTAAGGCAGAACACAAAAAAAGAAAAAAAGTAAATTAAGCTTTATAAAGTTATTAAACTTGATTAAGAATGTCTGCCACTTTAACAGTTTGTACACTGAAAAGAAATGAAGCACTTTCCAAATCAATTGAATTGCACTTGTTTCAGTTCTGATTGTCTTTAAAAATACCTCTCATCATACATACCACTTACTCTTCAGTTCTGATGATGCTAGTTCATGTAATCTGTTGTCACTCACGGGAGATGGAATACAAGCAAAAAGAACATGGGCATTTTAGGTGGTCACGTGTATGGTGTAGCACAGATGTCATCGTATGGGGACCAACTTGCAGGAAGACAATTCTAACTCTGTTTAAACAAATTCATAAAATTTGTGGGTAAGTTTCAAGATACACCTGACCCACGCAACCTCCATCTTTATTACTAATGACCATTTATGTCTGCTCAGGAGTCCCTCATATCATCACTGAAGGAGGTCAGTATTGTGCTGCCCAACATATGCGATAAAATTTTTCAGGTAACAGGAATCAGTGTTGTCTTTGCCCCATTTTGGGATTTACATCTATATTTGGAAAGTGATACTGCCTTAAACAAAAAGTTGTTGCATCTGCCATCTGCCGTAGTTTTTGTTACTATTTTCTCCCCTCTCTTTGTAAAAGTTTCAAAATTATGTTTTAGAAGGTGAAGGTAAAATTTAGCTATTGATACGTAGTGTTGTCTGGGTTTTACATTTATGCGTGCATTTAAAATGAGTGAGTCAAATGTATGAAGGAATAGATTCTAAGAAGTTCGGTATATGTGATATGTCCATCACCTCCATTGAGTAAGTGTAGTCAGACATGTTGCTATTTTTGGATCTTCTACCAGGTTTTGTAGTCAGTTTTACAACACTATGTAACTCACTCGCGCAGTAGATTGTCGGCATCCAGATTTCTCTCTCATCGCAGCATTTGGCAGTCAACAAAATATTACACAACACGTACCAAATCCACTATAGGTGACATATTCATCTTGAGAGATTGAGGAATTGTATTGAAATTTAAGATAATTCTCGTTTGTTGTTCTGTCATTCTTTTTAAAAATTTATATTCCGTAATGACACCTTGTGCAATTCTAGGTCTTCTACATAATTCGACATCTGTAAGTTTACAATCTTTATGTCTTTCACTATTTGTACATTCATTATTGTTGGCCTATACTTTTAATATTTTGATGAAAAAAATTTTATACTATTTTTATTTCTATACTTTTAGAGTAAGACATTATAATTTTATAATTTGAAAGTTTCACACTTCGAATATCTGAAGATGCTAATTCAGTTTTGCTACTTTATTTCCACTTTTGTAATCTCCTATTGTATTGCCTCTTACAGTGCTACATCCCCTTTCTTGTATTTTAACATAAGGCTTTCTACATAATTGACATATTGTAATTTTTGTATTGCTTCTTACAGTGCTACATACCCTTTCTTGTATTTTAACATAAGGCTTTCTACATAACTGACATTTTGTAATTTTACTATAAGACCCTCTCTTGTTTAAACCCATAGCACCCTTGCCACCACTCTCTCTGACCCCTCCCTTGCCTTCTTTGCCTGCTCTCAATCCCCCTTGCTCCATTCTATTTTTTTTTTGCGTTGTTTATATTTTATATACCCATTGTTCTACACTATTAGCATTTTAATAAGAATTTTTCCAAAATCACACATCTCTGCTTCTTTTTCCTTCCCTCAGTCAGCCTCACTCCCATTTCTTCTGCTCACTTGCCAAACCACACCAACAACATATACCTATTTGAAATGCTGACTGCAGTTGCAAAACACAGTACTCTGATATGTGGTTCTGAGTAGACAAGCTGGGTTGCTGACACAACTACTTAGGTAATTCTACATTTATCTACAGTTCTTTTCTACTTATTATAAAATATTAGATGGTTCATGTTTTGTTTTACTTTGTTTTAGATCTGAAGGTGATCCTGAGTGATTGAAACATAATCTAATTAACAATGGGCAAATGAGACAGAAAATAAATGAGAATTATATTACATGCCAAATGATTCCTTTCTTTAGTGTCAGTTTTTCACAACAGTACGCCCTTTCTGAAAATACCATTTTAACTGTGTAATTGCTAGGGCAATATAGTTTCTCAGTATTTACTCTTTGCTGTATCTGGTTGTTCTGCCAGTTTCAAGAAGTGAAATGCAGTTTACTGAGAGTCAAATAAAATCTGTCTTTCAAACTCACTTGTCAGAAAATGCACGTTAGAAGAAAACCTTTTGACTACTTGCAATTTAGTCACAACTTCATATGAGGCATTAAGAGATTTAATGAGATGAAGCAAAATGCATTGCAGATCATTTTTCAAGCACAATTTTACACAGCTGTCTTTTAGAACAAATTTCACAATTAACAATGTTATAAATACTTGAAAATGCTGCACATTCGACCACCTTTTGAGAAAAGATAAAATTTATTTCCTGTATTAATCTGAGCACTTCTCTGTTTGGAAGATCACATTACTTGCCACTTCCATGAAAGTCTGATGATAATTCAAAAATAAAAGATTTTCATACTTTGATGGGAAATACCAGTACAAATGGATGGCAAAGATGATGCAGTCCTTCTTTCAGGGCAAGAAACATTATCTAGCAGTTTAAGATCAGAGATATTCTTGATTGCATTTAATTTTAATGTGTCTAATAACTGCTGTTTAAACAATGTCGTCACTTTAGCATTCTTCCAAATTGTCAATATATTTTTATAAGTAAACAACTGCTCACAACAATCTGCATGCCCTACGGAATGCAATATGCATAACTCAAATCTATATGTTGTAGACAGAATGATTACCCATCACAATACACCAACTTTTTTACAAATGAATGCCACCATTGCATGCCTTATGACAGATCTCAGTGTGAAGGGTATGCTGTTATTGTCATATCATGTAATGTGTTTCTCACATTTAGTGTTAAAAGTGATGAATAAACTAGACAGCCACTTAATTCTGATGAAAAACAAACTATTTACAATGAAATTATCTATTTGTTTAATTTAGTCGTAGATGCCTTCAGAAGTGAGTATAGTAAGTAAATGATTCTATCTTTTCTGCACATTTGACACAACATTAAAACATGGCTTTTAGCCAAACTATTGTCAGTTTAAGTTTATAACAGTGGTATCACAGCAGCTGATGCTCAAACGATATCATGATGAAAGGGAAGAGTCTGAGTACTCATTAAGGTTATTCATTAAGATCATAAGTATTTTTTTAGGAACACTAAAACTCCTATCCATCCTAAATTTTGTATGTACCATGAAATGTGCAAAATAAATTGACCTTTGTGGATTGTTGTGATACATGTTCACAGACAGTTAAATTGGTGGCTGAATTAATATACAGTGCTGCTCACATCCCTGAGAAGTGATCAAAACAGATAGCTAAGCCTTTGTGGAGCTTGAGTTGTGTACTTTTTAGGTACACATATCTTTCATGATAAGTCATGGCAGAGTAGTGTTGGAGACACTGTTCCTGCCCTGGTGAGACAGGTGCGCAGTTGACAGCCAGCTGCCCTGCCTCTCTTGCAGTTGACCTCTGGCTTGGAGTGAATATATTTATAAATTTTCACAGTTTTATTAATGAACATATTTTATTGGTCTCAACTGAACTTGTACTGCTCAGGTAGAACTGTGAACTGGCATGTGAGTTAACTCTGTTCTGAACTTGTACTGGTCAGGTAGAACTGTGAACTGCCATGTGAGTTAACTCTGTTAAAGTATCACATGAAATAAATAAATAAAAAAGTCTTATGAAGAAGTAATAAAAGTTAAGCATTGGGTATTTGTCTGGAAGTTGGTATTTTATTAAGTTACTCTGCTGTATAAAATGGTGTGAAATAATTGATAAGATATTGAGCTGGCTTAATAAATTCACAACAAGATTACAACTGTCAGTCAGAGACAGGAGTCTGAAGAGAAAACAGTAGAACCAATGGGTAATAATTACAGGTAAAGGTGATGTAACATGAAATGAGAGAAGCGTCAAGCCAACCTGTTGGTAACAACAAGCTTTATGTTTTCTGAAAATAGCTTTAAGAAACAAGAGTATTTAAAAAATATGGTCGAGAAAGAAAGGTTAGTTAGTAATTACCTACAGGAGCCACAACTCCCAGTACTGCCAACAGAAAACACTTAGGAACTAATACCTTAACTCTTGGGACTACATTCTCCTTTCCCAGGAAGTGAAAAGGAATTTCTTGGTGAAGGTTGGAAAAGTATTAGTCATAACATGGAAAACACATTCACTGTGTCTATCACTTAAAATTGTTTCCATGAACAAAGAACCTGTGTGGCAGACACTTACAAACGTGTGGTTACGGGTGTATTACTCAGTCTAGTTTTGCAGCTGTGCACACATCTTTGTACAAGCAACAAAATTTCAGGTAACACTTTCATTGCCGTAGCATTGGTTTCTTATTCTCAGTGGTCTGTTACATGCACTGTTTGGAATGGCAGCTAATAAACCAAAATCAGTATCAAAATCAAACAATGGAAAATCCAGGATGGAATGTTATAATATTTTGAAAAGGAAAGTTGCTACTCACCATGTAGCAGAGATGCTGAGCTGCAGATAGGCACAACAAAAAAACTGTCACAAATATAGCGTTCGGCGAGTAAGGCCTTCGTCAAAATTAGACAACAAACATGCACACACGACTGCAGTATCAGGCAACAGGCCGCACTGCGACTGTACTACCACAACTATGTTGGATTGATGCATAAGTTTGTAGCATTTTCCCATAAGTTTAATAAAGACAACAAAGACATTAGTCAGCAATAAAAGATTCTCCCTTATAATTTACAACAGTCTGCCAAAGCTTGGGGTAACTTTTTGAGTCTGTGACTCCAGAAATAATGTGGTTTTGAAACAAAGAACTCATCGAGCCATGTGCATTTTTGTCCAGAAAGGAAGTTCTGCGAAGTTGTTCAATAGAGAGTGGAAAAGGTGAAAATCTGAGGGCATAAGACAAGGTGGGTGCAGAAAGACCTCCCAACCCAACTCCTATATAGTGTTTTTTGTCAATGTAGCAAAATGGAGGCAGGTTTATCATGGAGTAGCATCACTTCATGCAGTCTTACTGGTTGATGTTCTTGGACTGTCTGCAGAATGCCTCAGATGTTGACAATAAATGTTGATAGTGATGGTGACACCTTGGGGAAGCAATTTGTGGTATACCACATCATTGCTGTCCCACCAGATGCATAATATTATCTTTTGTGGACATAAGGGGAGTTGCTGTTTTGTTTGGGCTCAATCATTGCTTTCTTTTCAATATGTTAGCATAAAGACACCATTTATCATTGGCAATAATGATACAGCATAGGAATGGTCAGTGTTGTTCGTAAGTCAATTGATGTTGAGCCAGCAGAGATGCACATATGACCACTCACTGATTTTTGTGATTTTGGCTTGGAACGTACGGTACCCACACAACTTATTTTCGAACCTTCTCTAATACGTGCAAGTGTCACATGATAGTGGAATGATAACAGTTCATCACATTTGTCAGTTCTTGTGTACACTGATGTGGTTCACTGTGGATTAATGTGCATAAATGATCTTCATCAAACCACAAAGGTCTATTTGAAAGTGGAGAGTCACTAATATCCAAATTATCGTACTTAAAATGAGAAACAATTTTCTTGCCATGCTCTGTCCAATGGCATTATCCACATACATGCCACAAATGTTTCTGGCTGCTTCTGTTACTGTCACCCCCCCCCCCCCCCCTATTGAACTCAAACTGAACAATATGTCAAAAAATGTTCCAATTTCTCCATTTGGCACTCTCATTTTCTTGTGACCACAGCTCCACAAACAGTCTCCAAATAACAAAATTACAATATGTATATGACAACTGATAAATAAATCCCATAGCCACTGGAATACCAACATGCAAAATAAATATGCTACGAAATTATGCACCAACCTAATATTTAAAGAAAAACTTAGAAGTATGATTTTTCATAATTTTCAAAACCTTCTGCTCAGACTGAGATTCTGTTCATCTCTGTACCTCATCAAGAAGAGGTTTTACAGTAATGAACATGTCACCTGTCATTTTTACTCTTGTCTTCTTAACAAGTTCCATCCACTGACAGTGCAGTGCAGTGCAACTAACCAGTCTTTTAGCAAAAGTAATAAGAAATGATCAGAAACCTGCTAGGAGTATTGAATTAACATGCGCAGGCCAGTGGCCGCAGTGTGGCGGCATGTGGGTCATAACATGCTCATAAGGGGATTACATGACAAGGTTAGCCACACTGTGCGAAAAACTGCACTGCACAGTGGTAATAACTGTAGCAGGTGGATTGATGTCACCATACTGGGGCAAGTCTCTTGTGACAGCCGACGTGACTACATGCCAGACTTTAGTGAAACAAATGCGCCTCAGAGTGATATAAATATGTCTGAATTCTGAGGCTGGACACTTCCTTTCACCAGAGTCCAACAGCACCACCACAATGCTTGGGCCACACTGGACAGTGAGTTGACTGAGGAATGCCAACAGCAGCCACAGGTTCGAGACCATGCTGAGCCTGTTGCTGCCAGCACTGAGTTCCTTATGAGACTTGGTGCTACATCACTGCCAACCTGCACCTGCTGCTGCAATCACAGAGTTTTCCACAGGGACTTAGTGCCTCAGTGCCAGCTGCCATCCAACTCCTCCCAGTGGGTAGTGGATCGAATCCTGTGCACAGCAGTCTCCAGGCACTGCTACTGTAAATGTATGTGGGGCTGAGGCACCACACTGTGCACTTTAGCCAGTGGAGAAGTAGCATGCCACTACCATTAAGGCCGTGGCCTACATAGGCCACCAGCTGTCTGTGGGCCTGCCGTCAGTGATGCCTGTGCATCATCCTCTCCCCAGGGCAGAAGTCGCTCCCTGCATATGTACACTGTGTGGGGTCAACATAGTGAGGTGTGTTTTACCTTTCTGAGCCAAGATAGAGCATGTACCAAAGTTTAAAAAAAAAAAAAAAAAAAAAAAAAAAAAAAAAAAAACATTTTTAGAATGAATTTCTTTTATTTCGCCAATGACCATAAAACTTTTGGTCCTTAGACTAACAGTTTTGGTCAGCAATGACCATCTTCAGATCTGTTTTATAACATGTCCCAATATAATAAAGCCATAATGGCATCATCACAAAATAATACACAAAATCAGCATAGCATCATCACACACAGTTAAACTATGATGTAAACTAGACCACAATTCTGACAGAGTCATACTCTCTCTATTGCTACTGACCAATAGCTACAGAGACAGTACAACTCTGTCAGAATTGTGGCCTAGTTTACATGATAGTTTAAATATGTGTGATGATGCTACACTGATTTTGTGTATATTTTGTGATGGTGCCACTATGGCTTTATTATATTAGGACATATTCTAACAAAGATCTGGAGATGGTCAGTGCTGGTCAAAACTGGTTGTTTAAGGACCATTGGTGGAAATAAAAGAAATTCATTCTACATCTCTTGGATCCCTGTTTTAATCATAACCACTTGTAAAGCATTTTTTACTGTCAGCAGTGTTTGGTCTGAGCTTAGTGTCCCCTCACCAGCACCACTCACCTCACTTGGTGCAACTGTGATCTCCAGAAAGATACCTGCCTTTTCTTTTTCTCAGTTTACCCAAAATCGCATTAACAGGGAAAGTACTTTTGACTAGACACTAGATACTTATGTTCCACAACATCGAATGTCCCTGTGTTGTGTACATTCAAAAACTAAACAAAGAGAAGCTTTTATTTGACTAAAGCAAGAAGCTGAATACACAATAAGGTGATGTACTTTGCTGGGAATCAATGTTATAATATACTGCTTTAGACAATAAATGTCATTTGTCCCCTTACTCTAAACAAATAAATATTGTTTTTGCATCATTGTTGTTGTTGGGGTCTTCAGTCCGAAGACTGGTTTGATGCAGCTCTCTGTGCTACTCTATCCTGTGGAACCCTCATCATCTCTGAATAACTGCTTCAACTTACATCATTCTGAATCTTCTTACTGTATATATCTCTTGGTCTCCATTTGCAATTTTTACCTGTCCCATTTCCCTCCAGTACTAAATTGGTGATCTCTTGATGTCTCAAATTGTATTCTATCAACCAATCCCTTCTTCTAGACAGGTTGTGCCACATATTTCATTTCTCACCAATTCTATTTAGTACCACCTCATTAGTTATGTAATCTACCCATCAAATATTCAGCACTCTTCTGTAGCACCACATTTCAAAAGCTTCTATTCTATTCTCATCTAAACTGTTTATCTTCCATGTTTCACTTTCATACATGGCTAATCTCCAATCAAATACTTTCAGAAATGACTTCCTAAGACTTACATCTATATTCAATGTTAACAAATATCTTTTCTTGTCACTGTCATTCTACAGTTTATACCCTTTCTATTTCTGCCATCGTCACTTATTTTACTGGCCAAATAGCGAAATTGTACCACTTTAAGTGTGTTGTTTTCTAATCTAATTCCTTCAGCATCACCTGATGTAATTCGACTACATTCTATTATCCTTGATTTGGTTTTGTTGATGTTCTTATTCCCACCTTTCAAGACACTGTCCATCCATTCAGCTGCTCTTCCAAGTCCTTTGGAGTCTCTAACAGAATTACAATGTCATAGGCAAACCTCAAAGTTCTTATTTCTTTTCCCGGAACTTTAATTTCTACTCCAAATTTTTCTTTGGTTTCCTTTACTGCTTACTCAATGCAGATTGAATAACATCAGGGATAGGCTACAACCCTGTCTCACTCCCTTCCCAACCACAGCTTCCCTTTCATGCTCCTTGACTCTTATAACTGCCCTCTGGTTTCTGTACAAGTTGTAAATAGCCTTTTGTTCTGTATATTTTATGCCTCCTACCTTCAGAATTTCAAAGAGAGTATTCCAGCCAACATTGTCAAAAGTTTTCTCTAAGCCTAAAAATGCTGTAAATGTAGGTCTGCCATTCCTTAACTTATCTTCTAAGAGAAATCGTAGGAGCAGTATTGCCTCGCTTGTTTCTACATTTCTCCAGAATCTGAACTGATTTTCCACGAGGTCAGCTTCCACCAGTTTTTCCATTCCTCTATGAAGGATTTGTGTTAGTATTTTGCAACCATGACATGTTGAACTGATGGTTTGGTAATATTTGCACATGTTCTCCTCAAGTACATCTTCCTTGTATAGACACTCTTTATACTCTTTTCACTTCACCTTTCAGCTTTATCATCTTTCCTTAGGACTGATTTTCCATATGAGCTCTTGATACTGATATGGCTGGCTTCTCTTTTCTCCAAACACCTCTTTAGCTTTCCTTTGTTTAGCCACTTTGCACTTCCTGCCAATATCACTTTTTGTGTGTTTGTATTCCTTAAATATTGTTTGCATCAAAAGCCACTAAGTCCTGCTGCACGCAAATGCCAAATGGCTTCGTTGCTCATGGCCTATTTCTAAATGGACAGTCCAGTGTAGGGCAAACAGCGGTAAGGAATGCTAGTGATTGTGGCATGGAGAGTGTAGACTGTACATTTGATGCATTGTGAGGACCTGCTACAGGATGACAAATGGTGGTTCATCAGCCTCAACCAGTCTCTTTCTTCTTCTTCTCATTTTTATTTTAGTTTTAACTTTTTGCATAGAGAGCAGGTTTACTTTGCAGTGCCCCCTTATGGTTTCTCATTATCATAGTCAATTCTTGATGTATCACGTTATGTTTGACCTCTGCCTAAGACAGTATTACTACTAGGGCACATATTAGTTGAAAGGTAAATTTGTATGTCCATTTTAAATAGTTTAATGCATCTTATACATTTAATTGGTTTACATTGCTTTTGTACATTTATTCATTTGGTCACTGTTATTAGTTATTTTTATTCTTGTATTTGTAGCACTGGTGATGGCTGTTAATCAGTTGAAATTGATTTGAAAAGTGAATAAATAAAACACAATTTTGCGACTGGTTGCTGCATATTTGGTAATTTTATGGTTTACGGTCGCTGCATGACTTGGGAACCACATGGAGACCACCATTCATCAATTAAAATCAACACAAAACACATTTTTCAGAGGAAAATTTAAAACCTGTACTGTCTCTACTCCTCCAATCTGTGTATCATAAGTCGCAACTGATGAATGGATGTTGCAAGTTTGTAGGAAGGGCAGAAGAAGGTGAAGTAGTCCACAAACAATGAACATTAAAGAGGAGACTTAACTGTGGATGTAATACCACTGATGGCAATAGCGAACAGAATTAAACTTAAAACAGATTTGTGAGGGTCCCCATTTTCTTACTCGAATCACTCGGAGAGTGTGTCACCAACATAATATGAAAAAAAATTGTCTGGAAAGGAAGAGCCGTATGAAAATTGGTATCATCCTCAGATGAACCATTGGTGAGGCTGTCCCAGGATGTGATGCCTCCAAGTAGTCTCATAGGCTCTCTCAAGATCAATGAAACACCTATGAGTTGCTGTCTGTGTAGGAAGGATTGTTGGATTTCTGCCTCCAGCAGAGTGAGGTTGTCAAGGGTTGAACAATACCTCTGAAACCCACACTGGGAATGACTATGTAGGTCCCATGATTCTAGAACCCAAATCAGATCACGATTGACCATGCAATCTAGTGTCTTTCCCATGCAGCTTGTGAGGATCATGCTATGGTAAGCACTGTGCAATGTGCAGTCCTTCCCTGGTTTCAGAAGGGTTACTAAAATTGCCTCTCTCCATGAGTCGGGAAAGTCCCTGGTTAACAAATTTGCATTAAAAAGGGACAAGAGTATTTCCTTGTCATTCTGGTGATGGTATTGTAACATGTTGTATGGAATTTAATCCTTACCTGGGGCAGTCTCCTTGACCCAAGACAGGGCACACTCAAAAGTCCCACATCGAAAAAGGGCAATTGTATTTCTCAGTATTGGTGGAATTAAAATACAACCACCTCTGTTCACCAATGTATGATGGCAGTGGAAAGCTGGGTCCTGGTTTTCAGTGGTAGTGATCAAACCAAAGTCAACCACCATGGCACTTGCAATGTCCCCAGGTGTAGATTCCAGACATCCTTGCCACAGTACAGCAGTCACAGGTTGTCTGGCCCATTTGTCAGATATCCTCTGCATCACTCCCCGTACCTTTGAAGAGCTAGTGGAACGATTGACTGAGTCCAGAAACAGTTGCCGAGACCTCTTCTTGTTCTCCCTGATTGTTCATTGTGCCTTGGCCCCCATGATTCAGATGGCAGAAAAGTTCATAGCAGAAGGTTGACATTTGGACCTTCACAAAGCCACTTGTCTCTCCCTGATGATGGTGCAATGCTCATTGTTCCATCATGGGTTGTGTTCCCTCTGAGGTCGGTCTGAAGACTTGGGGATAGATGCATCAGCAGCATGGTGGATCACGCAAGTCATCTGATTCACCCAGTTCTGGACACTATCTCACCATTCAAAGACAGCTAACTCTCACCATTCAAAGACAGCTAACTAACTGTATAGTATCCAGTTTGCTCTTATAAGCATCCTCTGTGGCAGTTTCCTTTCAGGTATAGCTCTATCTGAGAGGTGAATCCAGATATGAAACTAGTCACTGGAATACAGGTCAGTCACTACTTCCTATTGAGCAGCATTGACAAGGGCAGGAGAAAAGAAAGCAAGGTCTCTGGCTAAGAATGACCCCATGGCAGTGCTAAAGTGTGTGCTACCATCAGCGTTAAGAAGACATAACCGCTCTGACACAATAAGGCTTTCAACAACATGGCCCCTGAGGCACATTATGTGCATTAAAATCTCCTACAAGTAGGGATGGTTGAGGGGAGTTGTGAAATTAGTTCAGAAAGACCCACTCTATCCAAAATTTAGTTGGATGGCAGATGCACATTACAGATGGTAACAGCAAATGGAACACACACCATGACAGCAACTACCTGAATAGCTGTTCTGACGGAGACTGAAGTAGAGTGGTATGTGTCATTTACAAAGATAGCGACCACACCTTTAGCCCTGTCTCCACTGAGGTCAGCTTTCTGATGAGGGATGTATCCCCGGAGCACAGGGATATCACTATGTTTAAAATGTGTTTCCTGTAGACACAGATAGATGCATCTCTCCTGTCCAACAGTTTCAGCTCCTCCATATATGTTCTGTACCTGTTCATGTTTCACTGAAGCACAGGAGGTATTTATCTGGGAGGTCTGTGTTTTCCCTTTGCGCCTCTGTTTGTGGGGGAACCCAATTCAGGAGGACAACTGAGTGGACTCAAGGGTTCATCAAAGCCCATGGCAAAGTAATCATCCTCTGAGTGTTGTTGGATCTCACAAGCCACCTTCTTTGATTCTGCCTGCTTGACAGCGCACTTACCTTAGTCTTATCCTTCAGATTTGATGATACTGAAGTATGCAGTGCCAACCTAGTGTGCAGTAACTTCCCTGCCATAGTAGCATCAACAGCAGGAGTGGAAATAGTGGACACCATTGGAGTTTGGATGGAGCAGCAGTGATCACTGTAGGAGTTGTGTGGAGAAGGCAACAGTTAAATCTGAACTACCACTGCTACAGGTGTACTTGCAAGAGCATATCTTGGTATCAAGGTTTCCAGGTGATGCCTAGGTGGAAACACTCACCGTCCCAGATTTCTTAATGAGTACTGGAGTAAATGAAGTAGAAAATGTTGGGCGTTGAAGGGATTTGTACATCTTCTTCACTTCAGTGTAAGATACACAATTAATCAGCTTTAATTCCTGGATTTTCTTTTCTTCCTTGTACACCATACATGCTCTGCTCCAAGATGTATGTGAACCTGAACAATTGATTCTGGCCCGAGATGCTGGAGTTGGCGGTCTTGTGTTCATGAGGTGTATTTGCTTGTGTGTATGAATGGTGCATTTGTCTCTCTTTTACTGATGGAGGCTGTGGCCAAAAGCTTTATGTAACTGTCTTTTAATTTTGCCTGTCTGCAACTTAATGTGCCTTCTTTATGATAAGTAGCATTCTGTTTTTTTGCTACATTGTTGATATTCCTACCTGAAGTTTCCATTTTAAATTGACGCAAAGACAATGGGAGGTACACATAGTTCCATCAGGGTGGGAAGGCATACCACACTTACCACCCATAGCTCGTCCATTACTCCCGAGAGTGATGTCCTCGAACTTCTGGCACTCGAAAAACTCACAGGGTTGAGGAAGTATGGTCTGACCTTCTGCCTTAAAACCCAGCTTTAATATAATCTGGGAAATACGTCGAGTCAAACATCAATGTAAATAAGTCTGATTTTCCCACTGACATGATGCATTACTTCTTTAACCCCAATGACCCCTTTGTCAGCCCATTCCTCTTGTAGGTCTGATGTGTCCACATGCATGATGTTACTGCATGTGACCACTCCTTGACTTCAAAAGGTTGTTAACTTGCTGTGATATTGTTGTTTTAACCAGCAATGTGCCATTATGCAACCGTTTTAATGGGTCTGATGGTTCCAACAAAACCATTAATGCTTTTCTGGATATAGAAAGGTGATACCTTCTCAGACATGCCATCTTCTCTCCTCATTTTGACTTGCTGGCCACATGCTGTTATGATACAATGCCTGAACTTTAGAGGAAGACCACTCTGGAGGGCTAACCTCCCATGCTCGCTTTGAAGGGGGTGTGAGTACTCAATGGACCACCAAAACTGTCAGGAGTAAGTGCATGAGAAGGTGTGGATGCCATAGTGATCCCACAAGCAGCTACAGAAACAAAGTTGTTCTTCTTCTTCTTCATTTTTTTTTAAAAATAGAGGTTTTTACTATCTCCATGATCCAGGCAGTCAAGCCAAGATTCCCATTCCTGGTGACACAACTTCCAACAACTGTACTGCACGCACCGCACAGTGGTCGCTGAAGCATTCCCAGAGCTTATGGGGGGCTGGTGACACCAGTCCCCAGCTCAGGAAACCCAGGACTGCCACACCCATAACCAGCAAATTAATGCTGACCCACTGAGAGCACATTATCCCAGATGGAGAGTCACTGAAAAATGCACAAGTAAGTGTGTCCGGACGCTTGTTGTTAATATTATATGTTAATGACTTGGTCCAGACTTTTTTGCAGTTGTCTGTAATGAAGTATGGTCTGAAAAAAATGCAGAAATATTCAGTCAGATCTTTACAGGATTTCAAAGTGGTGCAGATATTGTCAACTTGCTTTAAGTGTATAGACATGCACAAAGAAACTATAATATCCATGACTGACAGTAAGCATTAGTCAGTTCGCACCTGACTGTAAGAATTTGCAGGGATATGAAATGGAATGATCACATTTGCTCAGTCACAGATAAGGCAGGTGTCACAATTTGGTGTATTGTCAGGATACTGGGAAAACAAAATCCATCAACAAAGAAGAGCTTAAACATCACTCTTGCATCCCATCTTAGAATGTTGCTCAAATGTGACTCATCACATAGCGTCACAGAAATGCTAAATAACCTGAATTGGCAGACTTCTGAAGGTAAAGCACATTATCCACGAAAGCCGACTTACAAAATTTCAAGAGGCAGTATTAAGTGAAGAATGCAGAGACGTTCTTTGCCGCATTATGCATCGTTCCTGTAGGAACTGGGAAGACAGAATTACATTAACAACAGCACACACAAGAGCATTTATGCTGTCATTCTTCACATGCAATTAGAATGGGAAGAAACCCTAACACGTGGTACCGTGCTATGTGCCATTGACACGTGCTTGTAGATGTAGAACTGTATTGATTTCATTACTTTTTCTGAATTATTGTATGTATCAATCTGTTCCATTGGTCATGTCAGAAAAATACCTTAGTTTACACCTTGGATTGCTTGATCATTTTTTCTGATTTATATACACTCTACGATGAGAAAAAAAGATGCACCCAATGGAAATACCTGAATTGGACAGTCATTAGATGTGATGTACACTACATGATGAAAAGTATCTGGATACCCCCAAAAACATATGTTTTTCATATTAGATGCATTGTGCTGCCAGCTACTCCATATCAGCATCCTCAGCAGTCATTAGACATCGTGAAAGAGCAGAATCAGGCATTCCGCGGAACTCACGGACTTCGAATGTCATCAGGTGATTGGGTGTCACTTGTGTCATATGTCTGTATGTGAGATTGCCGCACTCCTAAACATCCCTAGGTCCACTGTTTCCAATGTGATAGTGAAGTGGAAATGTGAAGGGACACATACAACACAAAAGCATACAGGCCAACCTTGTCTGTTGACTGACAGAGGGTCATCATGTGTAATAGGCAGACATCTATCCAGACCAACACACAGGAATTCCAAACTGCATCAGGATCCACTGCAAGTACTGTGACAGTTAGGTGGGAGGTGAGAAAACTTGGGTGTCATGGTCAAGCAGCTGCCATAAGCCACACATCATGCCAGTAAATGCCAAACAATGCCTCAGTTGGTGTAAGGAGCATAAACATTGAATGATTGAGCAGTGGAAAAATGTTGTGTGGAGTGACGAATCACGGTACACAATGTTGCGATCTGACAGCAGGGTGTGGGTATTACGAATGCCCAGTGGACATCATCTGCCAGGGTGTGTAGTGCCAACAGTAAAATTCGGAGGCAGTGGTGTTATGGTGTGGTTGTGTTTCTCATGGAGGGGGCTTGCACCCATTGTTGTTTTGCATGGCACTATCACAGCACAGGCCTACACTGATGTTGTGTCCACCCCTGGTAGCTGAACGGTCAGCGTGACGGATTGTCAGTCCTCTGGGCCCAAGAATTTTCTCCACCCAGCGATTGGGTGTTGTCCTGTCATCATCACCATCTGATCATCCTCATCGAATGCAGGTCACTGAAGTGGCATCAAATTGAAAGACTGGCACCCGGTGAACAGTCTGCCCGATGTAAGGCCCTAGTCATACGACTAAATAAAACACTGATGTTTTAAGCACCTCCTTGCTTCCCACTGTTGAAGAGCAATTAGGGGATGGCATTTGCATCTTTCAACACAATCGAGCACCTGTTCATAATGCATGGCCTGTGGCAGAGTGGTTACACAACAATAACATCCCTGTAATGGACTGGTCTGCACAGAGTCCTGACCTGAATCCTATAGCACACCTTTGGGATGTTTTGGAACGCCAACTTTGTGCCAGGCCTCACCGACCAACATCAATACCTCTCCTCGAAAAAGCATGAAGAATGGGCTGCCATTCCCCACGAAACCCTCCAGCACCAGATTGAACATATGCCTGAGAGAGTGTAAGCTGTCATCAAGGCTAAGGGTGGGCCAACACCATATTGAATTCCAGCATTACCAATGAAGGGTGCCACGAACTTTTAAGTCAGTTTTATTCAGGTGTCCAGATACTTTTGATCACATGTACTTGTACAAACAAACAAATGATTATAATTCCAGCAAAAATTTTGATGATTTATTCGAGAAAAAGAGCTTCACAAATTGAGCAAGTCAACAACATGCCGGTCCACCTCTGGCTCTTTGCAAGCAGTTATTGGGCTTGGCATTGACTGATACAGTTACCGGATGTCCTCTGAGGGATATTGTGACAAATTCTGACCAACTGGTGTGTTGATCATCAAATCCTGAGGCGGTTGGAGGGCCCTGCTCATAATACTCCAAACGTTCTCAGTTGGGGAGAGATTAGGCAACTTTGCTGGCCAAGGTACTGTTTAGCAAGTGGTAGAAACTCTCACTATGTGCAGGCAGGCATTATTTTGCTGAAATGTAAGTTCAGGATGGCTTGCCATGAAGGTCAACAGAACAAGGCGTAGAATATCACTGATGTATTGCTGTACTGTAAGGGTGCCACAGATGACAACCAAGGAGGTCCTGCTATGAAATGAAATGATACCCTGAACCATCACTCTGTGGTTGTCAGACCATATGGTGGTCAACAGTCACGTTGGTATTCCACTAATGTGTGGGGTGCCCCCAGAGTCCAAGCCATTTTTGATTTGCTCAATTTCTTAAGCTATCTCTCTTAAATAAATATTCTAATTTTTCTGGAATTGTAATCATTTGTTTTTCTGTACATGTACATCATTTCTGCTGATTTCTTTCCCATTTGAATAATTCCTTCATGGTGCATCCTTCCCCCTCCCCCCCCCCCCCTCTCCTCCTCTTAGAGTGTACTTTAGTGATGTGCTCCTTTTTAATGAATGGCTGCACAATATGCACATTTATCATGTCTCTACTGTCCTCCTCATTTTTAATATGGACAAAAGTCACTGCCATTACTTTTGTCTACCTGCTTCTTAATCATAGTGACATCACTGCATTGTTGACTCTACTTGCATTCAGTTATATTCCATTTTTTATGATAAAGAGCCAAATTGATGTGCATCTTCTACTGACTTTAATGATTTGGCTATTCTGACTTCAGTAACTGTATAGTGTATTGCTACTCAAGCATGCTCACAATTTCATAAGTTTCTGTAAGTGTTGTTTCCTACTCTGAAATTATTTCTCCACACATGTATCATGAAACTCAAACCCAACTAACAATTAATAGTGTACTTCTGTTCAGCTGAGTTTAGTGCCCACAAAGGAAACAACACCATTAATCAGTCATGCTGAGAAAACCTGAGAGATCACTTGCTACAAATTGTTCAGTTAACATTTATCTACCTGCAATAGGTAGCACCCTGCTTGGTGCATAGAACAAAAGTTACAATACTTTCTGTTTCTCTGCTAGACAATTGGCACAACATTAAAAACTTTCAGTATATTTGTGACTGAAATACTACAGAGTGACTTTGTGTGTGTGTCTATATGAAAGACTTCAGCCTCTGTAAGTCACAGGATGTAAGAAGAGGAACAAAGGTGAAATATGTATTTTTAAATGTGTATTCTGTTTTTTTGAAAACTAAAAATAATATTTTATACATAAACATCAGTACATTAAACACCCTGTTTCTTGATTGATTTACAGATGCACAATTTCCCAACAAGTTTTAAAAATAGATAATTATTTCACGTTACACAGTGCAGTCACAGTGCCAATAAAGACACATTAATTGGCTTAGTAGTAGAAATATCACAAAAATCTATAAATCCTTTCAAAATGACAAATATACATCATGTTTCAGGTGTGACTAAAGTTTACTTTGTAAGGATGTCAGCTCATGCCAGTAAGATGGCCTTTCAAATGTCTTAGGTTTCTGGAATAAATGTGTCTGTAGGTTTGGATATATTTTGCCATCTGACTTTCCTAGAACAGAATTCAGTATGAAATCTGGTGGAGCAATGGCATCTGCCAAAGAGACAGCGTTATTTTTAAGTTGAGCACATAGGAGCAGGATTCCCTCCTGTATCATCTCAGCTGCCTGGGGTCCTTTTGCATATCCCCCTGAAATTTAAAAGCAAAATAAATATCTGTAAGAAGTGCTGCACATCTTCAATTTACTTAAAGAACAGCACTATCGAACAACCAAAGACTGTTGTAATATACATGTATTCACTTGAAACCAGTTTTGGTCAAGCAAGCATCTGCCTGTGTCAGATTAACACCATATTAAAGGAAAGTTCTCTGGTGCCAAATAAATAATTCATTTTAGTAACATCATCTGCCACATATACATGCTTTTATTATCTTATAACTCTTTTGTCAATCTCCAAGGGCAAAAATCAAAAGTCCATTGCTGTGCTCAGCATACTGTCTGGCCAGACAGCATGCTGAAGAATGCAAGCTATAATTTAGTAGATGCATATTTCATATTTATTTGTCATTCACTGATCATTCACATGATATGACTTTTGGTATGAGTACAATAATAAAATTTTACATTAAAAATTAGACATTTTATGTTACAGATTATAAATGTTTGCTTTAGGACATCACTTTATAATAGAATTCTTCTACAAGGGATGTTCAATAAAGACTGGCACTGAATTTTTTTCCTTCCATTAAGTGCTTGCTTGTGACATCTCTCCACATGCTGTTACTCTACGTACTGTAATCACTATTCACTAGAAATTTCACAGCGATAGCTCTACCAGCTGTGTGTTGGCAGCCTGTGAGAGTGAAATGTGTTTCATAATTGGCTCCAAATACTGTCATGGCTAATTTTCATGAACAGCATTATGCAATAAAGTTTTGTATTCTCTTGAAGAAAAATGCTACCAAAACCTATAACAATCTGAAGACAGCATTTGGGGACTCTGCAATATCTCATCAAGCATGTTTTTGTTGGCCTCATCCTTTTGAAACTGGCTGGGAAAATGAATTACAGGGAGGAGCAGGTGCACCTGTTAATGCTGTAATAGAAATAACCTACGACACAGCAGGTATCATTATTTGTGATGACACAGCTCACTGTGAGACAGCTTACATACATTCTTGGAATATCAGTTGGGAGCACGCACACAATTTCAAAAGAACATTTGAAAATGTCTGGGGTGTTTGTACAACTGATACTGTGACTGCTTACACCACAGCAAAAGCAGGCTAGTGCCAATGTGTGCTAATCCACTGGGAATGAAGGCTTGTGTTGTGTAATGTTACTGGAAACAATGCATTGAGGACAAGGGACATACTTGGTGGCAAATCATCACTGCTAATGGAACATGGGTTTACTGATATGACAGAATGGATGCAAAATGGTCAATGCCTATCGCAAAAGGAGTGTGGAAGTCAATCAATAAGGCCATGATGTTAATTTTTTTTAATTACCAGGGGATGGTGTGCACTCACACAGTTCCACAACACAGTACAGTCACCGCAGTTTACTATAAGAACATCATGAAGCAATTGGTAAATCATCACATTGGACAAGGAACCTCACTGGTTAATAGAAGCTTCATCATGACCATGCCAGGACATGCTGTTATCGAGTTCCTGACACAAACACACATCTCTATGGTAAAACACCTGTCTCATAATCCCAACCTTTCTGTGTGTGACTTTTTTCTTAACTCAATGGCCAAAAAGGAATTTATGGGATGCCATTTCAACAATGAGACCAGGACAGTAAAAACTTTATAGGTGACCCTAAAAGAGACGTCACATCATCCAGTAATGCAAAAGAGGTGACACAAGCGCACTGCGTTGGGGGAAGGAGAGGGGGACAAGGAGTATTTTGAGGGGGACAAAAGTCTTTATTGAATTCCCCTCATACTCTATAAACACAGCTGTCAATTAGGTTCTGTACATACCTGTCAAAGGAACTGTATGTGTATGTGACAGATGCTGCAATTACAATCAGTTATATCTTTGACAGTAAGGAATGTTCCTTTAACTTGATGTAGTGTTAATCTGAAACTGGACTGATGGTAACTTGAACCTTAACCAGATCTACTTGTCTTTGTATAAGTAACCAGATCTACTTGTCTTTGTATAAGTATATATTATGACAGCTTTTGATGATTTCATGATGCCATTCATTTAAATCAAAATGAACAGTTTATGTGCACAATATTTAAGAATAAATAAATACAATAGTAGCCTGTATGTCTACTGAGTGTCAACAATATCAGATATTGAAGGTACTTTGCAGGATAAAGATCTATAAGAAAATAAATAAAATCCTGCAGCTGAAAAATGTTAAATGCCTAGCAAGAAATAATAACAAGATATTATTAACAAAAATATAATCTAATACCACCACTATCAGATTACATTGTATAAATAAATGTGTGTGACAAGTATAAACACATAAAATCAGACTAGATGCACGCTATACAAAACAGATTAATGGTATTACAGCTAAAATTTTTCAATTATTAATTGATATAAATAGATTGTAGCAAAATAAAAGCTTTACTATTAAAGGTGACTCTTCACAAACATCAGTTATTGCACTGTGATGAAATGACATGGGAAGAAGCTCCATACATTTTTGTTTTCAGTAGGAAATCATTCCATTAAAGGATGACAGCTTTCCTTAATTTATTTATTTGTTGTCCCAATCTAACCACAATCCAAACCCTGAAACTACTGAGCACTATTTTCGGCTTTTCCACTCATATTGTGTCTGCACAATTAGTTAATTTATGCGCATTAAATGCAACAAATATTCTCAGTACTGGCAGTTCATAAAAATACAAAGTGACAGAATGACTGGCCAGTAATGCTAACATACACAACAGGCAGGTGCCTCCCTTCCCACAGACTGAGTGACCTGCTCCTCCCCAAGCTATCCCCATTCCCTCTCTGAGGAAAGGCTATCCCCATTCCCTCTCTGAGGAAAGCACTGAGAGTCACAAGTTGTGCCCAGATAACTCATTCTGTAGAACTTTGGAAATGGGAAATTACTCTCCAACATATTCCCAGAAACCGCCATACCCCTGGAGTTAATGTTTACCAGCAAATCTCTCTTCCATTTGTTTTTTCATATATTTTTTCCATTTTGTCTACTTATAGTATTTCTTATTTTGTCTTCTTTTTATGCTATTTCTCTGCTCCCCCCCCCCTTTCTCCTTTTTGCCCATTTACTCTCCCTTTTCCTTCTGTCTCTTTATCTCTTTTTCCTCTTTATATCTTTCTCTCTCTCCCTTGTTTTTCCATCTTTTCTCCTTTTGATTAGTGCACTATTAATTTCACTTCTCATTTATCTTCCTCCCATTCCATTTTTATTTATAACTCTGACTTGTAGCAGCCACAGAAACTACCAATGTACTATCTCTGACTTCCTGTTCTCTCTGATAACTCCCCTTCATCTTTATCACGTCTTTCCTCTCTCTATCTGAGGTCTAAGGAACATGTCCCCTTTTCCGAAACCTTTCCCTCTTTCCTATCTGATGGAGGAGCTAATTATTATGAAAGGTAGGAACAGTTTTTTTCTACTTTTGACATGTTTATTGGTGGTTCTGGAATTTCGCCTCCTGAAGGTAAGTAATAGCCTTGAGGAACCATGCTCTCTGGAATTCCTTACCTCCAACTTGGCTTCACCATTCTTCTCAAAGTCCCTACCTAAGAATATCAACCTTCCAGCAGAAGAAAGGACAGCCATACACAACCTCAAAACCGATCCTTACCTAATCATCCTACCTGGGGACAAAAGTTCCATCACTGTTGGTGACTACCTGACGGAAAGCCTCTGCCAGTTGTCTGACTCCTTCACCTACTAACTTGACCAGTGTGATCCCCATCCAAGAAGTCCAACATAACCTCCAATCCCTGCTTAAAGCATTAGGTCCTCTCCAGAACCTGTCCTCTCCTTCACCATTCCTGTGTCACTCCACACACCTCTCCAAAATCCACCCTGGACACCCTACTGTAGCTTGTTATTGTGCCCCCACTAAAAGAATTTCAGCCCTCATTGAGCAAAACCTCCAACAGATTGCCAAAAATCTAGCCTCCTGTGCCAAAGATACCAACCACTTTCTTCATCAACTCTCCACCATCCCCACCCCTTTACCTCACAGATCCCTGATTATCACTGTTGATGCCATTTCACTATACACTAATATGGCTCATGCCCATGATCTTGTTGCTGCTGAGTACTCTCTCTCCCAACATCCTTCAGACTCCAAACCCACAACCTCATTCTTCATACAGCTTACTAACTTTATCCTAACACACAGCTTCTTCTTCTCTGAAGGAAGGGAAAATATACAGACAAATTTGTGGCACAGCCATGGACACCCACAAAGCATCCTACTATGCTGACCCATTTATATGCCATCTAGAGGAGACCTTCCCAGTCTCCCAAACCCCAGTCTGGTTCAGATTCACTGACCATATCTCTATGATCTGGTCTCAAGGCCAAGATACCCTATCCTCATTCCTTAACAAGCTCAGCACCTTCTCTCTCATCTGCTTCACCTGGTCTTCCTCAATCTAGTGTGCCATTTTGTGGATGTTGACCTCCTCCTTTCTGATGTAGATGGACACCTCTGTCCACATTAAACCCACCCACTACCTGCATTTCGACAGCTGCCATCTTTTCCACACCAAAAAATCCCTCCTATGCATCCTGGCTACCTGGGGACAGCATGTCTGCAGTGACAAGAACTCCCATGCCCAGTACACAAAGGGCTCCACAGTCAGGCAGTATGCCCCCCAGACCTAGGCCACAAACAGATTTCCCATGCCTTATTGTCACACATCCCCAATCCTCACATCACCCTCCAGAGTAGCTAGAGATAGTGGTCATGTATGTGTGAAGTTGCATGAGTGTGTGTGCATTTTTCCTGTAGAAGGCTTTGGACAAAAGCTTACGTGTAACAGTCTCTTCATCATGCCTATCTGCAACTCAAAATGTCATCTGTAGGGTGAGTGACACTCTATCCTTTTCATGATATGGTTGATGTTTCAAACTGAACTTTCCATTGTTTCATAATGGTATTGAGTGATATAGGAATGGTTTATCAGGGTGTACACACAGACAAGAAAGGAAAAAAAATCCCAGTTTTTTTCCTAATATAATACACTCTACCCTGGGTGTAAGTATATTTTTTCGATGTTAAGTAACAATATACTTTCTCTTGGAGCTGTATAACTTATCAATTCCTGAATGGTAAAGGTTTTATACACTGATGGAGAACTTCTCAGTACTTTAGTAAATGAAACCCAGCAAAAAACAACGCATTTGGACAGCTCTCTGATGTGCAGCAAAATGTGGACTGCTTACATGTTCCGTAGAGCACTTCGACTTTTCCAAACAAACTCTAATTACATGTAAATTGCTCAAGGGGGGTTGCCTGTCTGAATACATGTTCTGTAGAGCACTTCAACTTTTCCAAACAAAGTCCAATTACATGTGAAATTGCTGAAGAACTCACCTCACACTCTTTTTTTAAGTATAATTATACTTTTTGCCATTGTTATTGTATAATTTGTATTCTACAAAAGAACTAAAATAAAATATGAAACACTAACCTCAAAGCTCAGTCTTTTTTAGTGTGTGTTACCCTTTAAGACATATCAAACACAATAGTACCAGTAAAATTTTAAATTATGACATAAATGGCTGGTCTCCTGGGTCTGAAATTTGTCTAAGTACCTGGTCCTCAAAGTGTTAACTTTTGAGTGAGAGTAAAACACTCCGTGATTTAAGAAATTCATTGCACATTCTCGCACATAACACAATTCATCTCGCATAAAAGTAAATTTTCTTTGAAAGTAACACTTGTCAAACCACCATTCAAAACACTTTCCCACTCCTTTTAGAAATGTAAAGGGTAATGATGACATGCTCATCAAAAGCAGTTTGTTGTTATGAAGTATTGCATAATCTTTGTCCTAAAGCCTTTCACTCATTTTGCTGTCAGAAAATGCTTGTTTGTGGACTGTGTTTTTTTTTTTTGTTGTTAATGGCACATTTCCTTCAAAAATAAAGTTTTATATTGGTGTCATTCTTTTGCTTGTATTTTATTGCTGCAGTATTATTCTGCAGTAGCAGGTTGAATTAAAATTCTTTGTTAGAATATCAGTTCTTACCAGTTCTTATATGTTTAATACATCAACCTCATATATAAAGATAATATACATTTTGTGTGTCTGATAACTTCAACCTTCTATACAGAGAGATCAACAGCACAAATTCTTGACAGTGATAATAGTTGGTCAGCTACTATCAAATACAGTTTGCTGTAAAACTTGCATTTATCAATTCTTCCGTACTGCTGTGGTCACTGTGGAAATTCTGGTGGCATCAGAGTCTCATGAGGATTCTATGTCTACCCAATAGGCTGTTTTCACCACTTGATGAGTTTTTCAATCTCTGTCAAAATTCTTGACTGTGATGCCAACTGTCTTACCATCCCTCTGTATTTTGCAGTTATTTGGTGTCCTTCACAGATTATATATAAGGTAGCCTCTAGTGGAAGCCTAACAACAATATATATCCACTTACTTTCATTAGCAAACCACACTGTATTCAAAATCAGGTCTAGCTTATTCTTTTCCAGTTGGCCATTAGTGCTGTTACGTTTGTAACTGCTTGCTAATTGGAATTCATTGTTGGGTTTCAATAATATTTTGAAGTCTCCTACCTGGTGCATGAAAATTAATGGTCATATAATTTAAAAACCATCATGTCGCTGTACTGTAATGGTCTTAATGACAAGCTGTATGCTACTTCCTTCCTTACATCAAATGTGACAAATTTCATGAAGTACCATGTTAAACCCGACCCCCAAACCATAGTACTTGCAATGATGGGGTGAGTTGCATTTCTGAACAATACAATAGCTGTACCATCGGTTCAACCACATAAGAAGAGTTTCTGTGGGGAGGCCAGACTAACATATGGTACATGAAAAAGGGGCAGCGGCCTTTTTGTTAGTTGCAGGGGCAAAAGTGTGGGTGATTGACTGATCTGGCCTTGTAATATTAGCCACTATGTTTCTCATAGATATGCAGCTCCACTGTGTGGCTTTATGATAATGGCATCTTCCTGAGAAATATATTTCGAAGGTAAAATGTAAAATAGTCCCCCCATAAGGACCTCCAGGGGGGACTACTCAGGAGGATGTTATCAGGATATTTGAAACTGATGTTCTGTAGGTAGGTTACAGAACTGGAAAAAAGAAATGCAGGGGCTTAAGTAAAGTATAATGGGAATTACTGAAAGCTGATAGCAGGAGGAACAGAATTTTTGGTCAGGTTATCAACAAAAATTCAAGTAGGGATAGCACCAGAATAGGCCTGATAATGAATAAGAAAATAAGAATGTTAGTAAATTAACACTCAACAACATATTATCATAGCCAAGATACATACAAATCACAGAAATACAAGTTTATGTGCTTACTTGATCCACAGAAGATGAAAAGATTGAAAAAATATATGGTAGGATGAAAAAATAATTCAGGTAGTCAAGAGAGACAAAAACTTAATTGTAGTGCGGGACTAGGATTTGATGGTGGAAAACATAATAATAATAATAATAATAATAATAATAATAATAACAGAACATGGACTAGGGAGAAAAAAATGAAAAGGGAAGCAACATGGTCGAATTTGTCTCAGTTTAATCCTTGCTAATATTTAGTTTAATAATCACGAAAGAAAATTATAAATGTGGAAGAGACCAGCAGACACTGGGATGTGTCAAACAGATTATGTAATAGCATGAAAGATGTCAAATAAGCAGATTTTCCACTGTAAAACTTTTCCAAGCACAGATGTGGAGTCTGACCATGATTAATTGGTTGTGCATTGCAGATTCAAACTGAAGAAATTGCAGAAAAGTAAAAAATTAAGGAGATGAGATCTGGATACATGGAAAGAACTAGAGGTTGCTGACAGTTTCAATGAGAACTGTAAACAATGATGGACTGAAATAGGGAAAAGGAAAACAACAAAAGACAAATGATAAGCTTTGAGAGATGAAATAATGAGGTCAAAAGAGGATCAAATAGGCAAAGAAAAACAAGGCCCAGCAGGTATTCTTGGATAACACATGAGATATACAATTTATCTGATAAAAGGAGAAAATATAAAAACGCAGCACAGGAAGCTGATGTATGGGAACACATACATGTGGAAAAATGAGACTGACCGAAAACACAAAACAGTAAAGGCTACGGAGAAAGGAGAGCTCTAAAAGAACACATGGTTAGGGGAAAGATAGATGCCATCTACAGGAAAATTAAAGAGGCCTATACAAATATTAAGAGGTCAGAATACAAGCACATACTATGAAAAAAAGGGAAGGCTGAAAGCGAAAAGGAACATATAAATGAACTTTGCAAGATAAACAAACTTAAAGACAATATTATGGACAGGGGACATGAAGGAGATGAAAAGGAAATGGGAGATATGATACAGTGAGAGGCATTTGGCAGATCACTGAAATACCAAGTCGAAACAAAGCATCTGTACTAGATTACATTCCCTCAGACTCAAAGAAGAATGTAATAATACCAATTCGAAAGTGCACAGGTCTAACAGAATATTATTGAACTATTGGTTTAATAAGTCATGGTTGAAAACAATGGCATAAATTATTTACAGAATACTGGAACAACTGGCAGAAACCAGCCTGTGGGAGATCATCAGTTTGGATTCTAGATAAATGTAGAAACAAGCAAGGAAATAAATGATGATTACCTTAGAATGTAGGTTAAAGAAAGGCAAACCTACATTTAGAGCATTTTAATAATGCTGACTGGAATACATTCTTTACACTCTGAAGGTAGCCAGGATAAAATGCTTGGAGCAAAAGGTAATTTACATCTTGTGCAGAAACCAGACTGTGGTTATGAGTATAAGGACAGCAGAGGGAAGCTTTAAATGTGAACTGCGTGAGCCAGCATTGTACACGATCTCAATGTTATGTGCATTGAGCACTCAGTCAAGGAAACTGAAGATAAATTCATCATGAGAATCGAAGTTCAGGGAGAAGAAATAAAAACTTTGTCTTTTGCCATTGGCATTGTAATTATATCAGAGGCAGCAAAGGATATGGAGGAGCAGATGAATAGAATGCATAGGATCTTGAAAAAGACATTATACTATGAACATAAAAATAGGCATAATATAATGTAGCTAAATTAAATCAGGTGATGTTGAGGTATAAGGAAATGAGACTTTATAGTTTGAATAACACAGCTTTGCAAAATCATATCATGGAAAATCTTGGACAGCATGACAACAATATGAACTAGGTGATTGCTGTTCACCACATAGAGGAAGCATCTAGATATTATCAGCTAACAAATTAAGTTCTTCATCACATGTAGGCAAAACACACACACACACACACACACACACACACACACACACACGACCACTGTCATCTCCAGGTGCTAAGTCTCAACTTCAAACAAAGTCTGGCATGAGCAGCAACCTCAGCTGCAGTGAGTAGTGGAGGGTTCAGCATGAAGAGGGAAGGAACAGAAGGGTAGGGGTTCGGGGAAGATGATGTATTGTTGCCTATGGGAAGTGTTGATGCATGGTGGGAGACAGGATGATGGGCTGCTAGGTGCAGCAGCATTGGGATGTAGTGCTGCTAGTAGCAGGCAGGGGAGGGGGGGGGGGGGAGGGAGAAGCATAGAAAGGGAAAGGACAGTGCAGGTGTGCTAGTGGGACAGAGAGAATGTGTGGGGCTGGACTGGGAGTGGGGAAGGGGTTAGAGGTATGCTGAAGACAGGTACTACAGTGGTATTCCACTGTCCACCCAGCCTATGTAATATCCTTGTCTGTCCCTATTCCACCACTGCTCGCAATCTCTTGCCCCGTGGCTCATATCTGCCCAACAGACTGAGGTGCATGAGCTGTCCAGTACATCCTCCCAGTATCACCTACTCCAATTCTGGCACAAGCATCTCCTTCCTCAGCAAAAGGTAGAGTCAACAGTTAACACAACCAGGTGGATCTACAAACTCCAGCATTCTACATGGGTATGCTCCAACCACTGTGGGACACTTTACAAGCATATGACAACAAACAAGCTGTCTGTCCACATGAGCAACCACCACCAAACTGTGGCCAAGAGACAGCTCGACCACCCAGTTGACCACCCAGTTCCAGAGCATGCTACCCAACATGGTGTGTTCGACTTGGACTGCCTTACAGCCTGTGCTGTCTGTATCCTTCTACTGACATCAAATTTTCTGAATGAAGCTGGTGGGAATTCTCCCCACAAGATATCCTTCATTCCCGTAACCCTTCTGGCCTCAACCTTAGCTATTTCCTGTCCTCCATGTATCTCTACCCCCCACTCCATTCCCATACATGCCTTCTGCCCATCAGCACATCCACATAGTCTTTTCCCCTTCTCTAGTTTCCTCTTCTCCGTACCCCAGCACAGTCTCCCAATGTTGCATATACTGGCCTGCCATCCTTGTTCCCTTGTTCCTGCCAAGTCCCTGCCATCTACTTCCACAAGCGGCACTACCCCCACACCTACCGTAATATCCCTTCGCTTTACTGCCCCGTGCCTCTCATGTACCCTCACTAGAAACTGCAGCCAAGATCGCTGGACACATTCACAGTCTGCTCTTACCTCCTGGAGACGACATTGGCCACACGTGTGTGAGTCATGTGTGTGTGTGTGTGTACAGTTGTGTTTTATCTACATCTGAAAGAGGACTTAGTCTGACAACTGATAATATCTAACAGTCTTATTTCAATGTGTCAGCCTGTCATTCAGTGCCTCCTATGTGTGGTGAGTAGCAATCTGTGCATTTCATACTATTAAAACAATGGAAACTCCAGGTTGGAATATCAACAATATAAGGTAAAAGATAAGATTCCTACTGACTGTAAAGATGACACATTGAGTTGCAGACAGGCACTATGAAAAGACTGACACACATTTAGCTTTTGGCCAAAACCTTCTTCAGAAAAGGAAACAAACACACATTCATTCATGCAAGCAAGCACACCTCACACACACGATTTGCCATCTCTGGCAGCTGGAACTTGACTGCATTTATGGAGGGAAATGACTGAAGGGGAGTCAAAGTTTTAGCTACAATGGTGAAATTAGCAATGGAGTTTCCATGTGAGCAAAAGGTACACTCTGGCATAGCCACTCACACAAAACTATGATGACATCAAGATGAGCACGTAGGTATACACCTACAATAACACACTTAAAACATTTGGCGCTTTTCTTCTAAACTTCATTACAACTTAATAATAATAATAATAGCTTTATTCAACATCGAATGGTACACTGCACATGTACAAAGAAACAGTAATGATTAAAGTTATTTGTACAATACACAAGACACATTCTTCTGAATACGTCATTAATTTACAACAAAATTACAATAAGGTGTTTACTTATTTCTGTTCACATAATTTCACAAAGCATTTGTTGTTCTTCATATAAGTATGGTACCCTTCTAATGTGTAAAAAGGGTGTTTTACTAAAAATTTCTTAAGCTGATGTTTCAGTTTAATTGTAGGAAGAGCCATGACTGCTCTAGGCAGTGCATTAGCTAATTTTATACCTGCATACTGAGGCCCCTTTTCGTAAAGTGCTGTTCTGTGGCTGCCAGTGTAAAATCTTTCTTTATTTCTAGTATTGTACTGGTGGAAATCTGAATAAGTGTTTGGGTGCAGTCTTTTCACAAGCAATATGGCTTTTAGAATGTATGTGTTTATAACAGTTAACACCTCTGTTTTTGGAAACAAGTTGCGACAAGATTCCCTATATTTTGCTCCACAGATTATTCTCACACCCCTTTTTTGAAGAATGAGTAGCTTATCTAGATTAGCTTTGGTTGTTGCCTCCCAAATTTCAATACCATAGTTCAAGTGAGAGGAGAAAAGAGTGTGGTATGCAGTCTTTAGGACTATGGTGTCTCTACAGAACTTGCTAATAGTACTGATTGCAAATATATTTTTTGACAGCTTAGTTGCTAGAGAGTCAATATGTGTGTCCCATTTCAGGTTGCTTTGGATTGTTATGCCAAGGAATTTTACACTAGACTCTTTCTTTAACAATTCGTTGCCCATGTGTAATTTTATTTCATTATTCAAACTACTTTTGTTAAACTCCATCAAACATGTTTTACTGGTGCTTACATTTAAGTGGCTTTCATTAAAAAACTGAACAATTTCTTTTGTCACATTATTACACTCGGCCTCTACTTTTGACCTGCTGCCACAAAAATAGATTTCACATCTTAACTGAACCGAGTCATGAGTCCCATCCTAGCAATGCCAGTACTGCTTTAATTAGTTCACACACAGATGACTCACACATTCATGGAAGTACTGGCTGAAGCAGCTTCTAGCTGGTATTGTCACGTTACTTGCTGTGAATATTACAAATTTTTATTTAAAAAACAACAGTAAAATATGTATAAACTATAATTTGTATGTATTACATCTGTAATAGGGGATTCAGTCTTGGGTCACCTTACTATGCCCAAAGGGAGAAGTTGTTCAGGCACAAAAAATATATGATGACGAACAGTGGTACAACACACCTGGAAAATGAGTCAGTAAATGATGATGGTGTAGATTTCTTGTATTAAAAAATATTTTTAAATTCTTCCACAGTCACAAATGCACATTGATTTTTCCCCCACACGTTGGGGAAAAAAGATACTTGTGGAAGAGCTGCAGCTGTGGTTCAGAGAGATAGCCTAGATACCTGTCACAAGTAATTGTCAGGCTCCTGTTTGCTGCAATACAAAATCACAATGCACTGAAGGAACATACAGTTTACAAAGTTTTGGTGAAGATCAACTGGGCAGTTATATGAGATGTCGATCGTTTTTCAGTTTCATACTGCTGACTTAATATTCACCATTTGTTCACTTCAGTTCCATTTCCATCCATGCAACAAAGGCCTGAGGATCACATAAATATATAGATAACCATATTAAATAGGAAACAATTTCCTAATATTATGCAAAATATTATTTATTTTATCACAAATAAGCTTTCAGTTTCTTAGTGCAAACACTAATAAATGACACATTATTTACACAGAAGATACAAAAAATGATGACATATAGTGTGTTTATGAAGGAAAGTATTATATTTCTTTGTATATCTTATCCTTGCTATCCCTTGGCCTCTCAATCCCCTGTCTGTTTGTACAGCCACTACAGACACCAGCCACGACTACTGCTCACTGCAGTCTGATCTCAGCACCTAAAAATGATGGTGGCCATGTGTACATGAGTAATGAATGTGTGAATGTCTGTGTGGTTTTCTAAATCTGACAAATAACTTTTTTTTTGTGTGGCTGTCGGCCTGTCAGAGCCTCCTCTTTATGGAGAACAGCAATTTACCCTAACTCATACTGCTGTCATTCCAAATTATATTAGTTGTATTGGCAAGTCTCCTATATGTGAAATCAATCATTTATGTATTTACATAATGAGATAATAAAAGTTTGATCAATTCTGCATTGCTGAAACTGGTTATGATTGTTATCATATTATGTGACTGTGTCTAAAATAAAAGGAAGTGTATAATACATTGATCACTCTTCATCAGAGACAGAACATACATTTCCAGTTACAGAACAATTTGCAAATGGAAGTTCAGAAAAAGGATCTAAGACTCTGAGTCATCAGATGATGTGTGACTGACTCTGATTTCACAATGTAAGGACATCAGAGGCAGAACCCCGTTCTTACTATCTAAACATGAGACTGAAAAACGTTTCACTGAAAGTGACTTGTGCCTTACCTTGATAAAGAACTGTTGTGTGTTTCTCTAAGCTCCATGTTCCATACAAGGAACACAGTTTTGTTAGGGCTTCCCTGAGTGCAGGTTCAACACTGTCTGATGAAGCATAGGCCCAAAACTTTGAAAGAATAAAATGCTGTAACACAAGAATTTTTACTGCATTGAGGATCAAAGAAAAACAAAATGAACATCTAGTACACAATACATACACATATTTGAAATGCCCATGTTTAGAAAAAAAGGAAGGGGTCATGAGAATGTGACTTACACTTGTTTTACAATGGTTGAGCTAAAGTGCTTCATCTACATCTACATCTATACTCCGCGAGCCACCTTACGGTGTGTGGCGGAGGGTACTTATTGTACCACCATCTGATCCCCCCTTCCCTGTTCCATTCACGAATGGTGCGTGGGAAGAACGACTGCTTGTAAGTCTCCGTATTTGCTCTAATTTCTCGGATCTTTTCGTTGTGATCATTACGCGAGATATATGTGGGCGGTAGTAATATGTTGCCCATCTCTTCCCGGAATGTGCTCTCTCGTAATTTCGATAATAAACCTCTCCGTATTGCGTAACGCCTTTCTTGAAGTGTCCGCCACTGGAGCTTGTTCAGCATCTCCGTAACGCTCTCGTGCTGACATGTCCCCATGACGAATCGCGCTGCTTTTCGCTGGATCATGTCTATCTCTTCTATTAATCCAACCTGGCTTTTGGTAAGGAGCTTAATCCTGACATCATTTCTACACATAGAAGATGTTGTAAATGTTGACTGAAATAATATTAAAATTTGAACAGATGTAAAATCATTGTTACTATTTCTAAGTAAAGAATTTACTGATTTAAATAATTTCTCTTTTCCTGGTTTGCATTATTGATAATTTTTTTCGTACTGTGATCATGTTGTCTAATTGTAATTTACAATGGCTATCAATTTCATTACTAAATGATTTTAAGATCTTTCATAATGAAGAAGATTATTTAACTCATGTCCATAAACAACTGTTTCCAATGAAAGCAGTACTGCAATGGTATACAAAAAAGAAACAGAATCCTGTTAAATGTTACATGAATGACAGAAAGCAATGTGTATCAATTCCATGTCAGTCGCATAACTATAGGCACTCATAATTTGAAGCAATCAGACATGGTGTGCCATAGGATTCAATTTTGGGTTCCCTGCTATTTCTGATGAGCAGAAACAATCTCCAACTTGTGGTTTGAGAAGACACAAATTTTGTTCTTTTTTGAAAATGATATAAGACAGAAATAAAAAGTAGGTAGTAGCAGTTCCCTAACTGAGAAGGCAGTTAATGAGATTTTCAAGATCACCACCAGATGCTCCCCCCCCCCCATGAACCATGGAGCTTGCCGTTGGTGGGGAAGCTTGCGTGCCTCAGCGATACAGATGGCCGTACCATAGGTGCAACCACAACGCAGGGGTATCTGTTGAGAGGCCAGACAAACATGTGGTTCCTGAAGAGGGGCAGCAGCCTTTTCAGTAGTTGCAGGGGCAACAGTCTGGATGATTGACTGATCTGGCCTTGTAACATTAACCAAAACGGCCTTGCTGTGCTGGTACTGCGAACGGCTGAAAGCAAGGGGAAACTACAGCCGTAATTTTTCCCGAGGACATGCAGCTTTACTGTATGATTAAATGATGATGGCGTCCTCTTGGGTAAAATATTCCGGAGGTAAAATAGTCCCCCATTCGGATCTCCGGGCGGGAACTACTCAAGAGGACGTCGTTATCAGGAGAAAGAAAACTGGTATTCTACGGATCGGAGCGTGGAATGTCAGATCCCTTAATCGGGCAGGTAGGTTAGAAAATTTAAAAAGGGAAATGGATAGGTTAAAGTTAGATATAGTGGGAATTAGTGAAGTTCGGTGGCAGGAGGAACAAGACTTTTGGTCAGGTGATTACAGGGTTATAAATACAAAATCAAATAGGGGTAATGCAGGAGTAGGTTTAATAATGAATAAAAAAATAGGAGTGCGGGTAAGCTACTACAAACAGCATAGTGAACGAATTATTGTGGCCAAGATAGACACAAAGCCCATGCCTATTACAGTAGTACAAGTTTATATGCCAACTAGCTCTGCAGATGATGAAGAAATTGATGAAATGTATGACAAGATAAAAGAAATTATTCAGGTAGTGAAGAGAGAAAAAAAAATTTAATAGTCATGGGTGACTGGAATTCGTCAGTAGGAAAAGGGAGAGAAGGAAGCATAGTAGGTGAATACGAATTGGGGGGAAGAAATGAAAGAGGAAGCCGCCTTGTAGAATTTTGCACAGAGCATAACTTAATCATAGCTAACATTTGGTTCAAGAATCATAAAAGAAGGTTGTATACCTGGAAGAATCCTGGAGATACTAAAAGGTATCAGATAGATTATATAATGGTAAGACAGAGATTTAGGAACCTCGTTTTAAATTGTAAGACATTTCCAGGGGCAGATGTGGATTCTGACCACAATCTATTGGTTATGAACTGCAGATTGAAACTGAAGAAACTGCAAAAAGGTGGGAATTTATGGAGATGGGACCGGGATAAACTGAAAGAACCAGAGGTTGTAGAGAGTTTCAGGGAGAGCATAAGGGAACAATTGACAGGAATGGGGGAAAGAAATACAGTAGAAGAAGAATGGGTAGCTCTGAGGGATGAAGTAGTGAACGCAGCAGAGGATCAAGTAGGTAAAAAGACGAGGGCTAATAGAAATCCTTGGGTAACAGAAGAAATATTGAATTTAATTGATCAAAGGAGAAAATATAAAAATGCAGTAAATGAAGCAGGCAAAAAGGAATACAAACGTCTCAAAAATGAGATCGACAGGAAGTGCAAAATGGCTAAGCAGGGATGGCTAGAGGACAAATGTAAGGAAGTAGAGGCTTGTCTCACTAGCGGTAAGATAGATACTGCCTACAGGAAAATTAAAGAGACCTTTGGAGAGAAGAGAACCACTTGTATGAATATCAAGAGCTCAGATGGCAACCCAGTTCTAAGCAAAGAAGGGAAGGCAGAAAGGTGGAAGGAGTATATAGAGGGTTTATACAAGGGCGATGTACTTGAGGACAATATTATGGAAATGGAAGAGGATGTAGATGAAGATGAAATGGGAGATAAGATACTGCGTGAAGAGTTTGACAGAGCACTGTAAGACCTGAGTCGAAACAAGGCCCCGGAAGTAGACAACATTCCATTAGAACTACTGATGGCCTTGGGATAACCAGTCATGACAAAACTCTACCATCTGGTGAGCAAGATGTATGAGACAGGCGAAATACCCACAGACTTCAAGAAGAATATAATAATTCCAATCCCAAAGAAAGCAGGTGTTGACAGATGTGAAAATTACCGAACTATCAGTTTAATAAGTCACAGCTGCAAAATACTAACGCGAATTCTTTACAGACGAATGGAAAAACTGGTAGAAGCGGACCTCGGGGAAGATCAGTTGGGATTCCGTAGAAATGTTGGAACATGTGAGGCAATACTAACCTTACGACTTATCTTAGAAGAAAGATTAAGAAAAGGCAAACCTACGTTTCTAGCATTTGTAGACTTAGAGAAAGCTTTTGACAACGTTAACTGGAATACTCTCTTTCAAATTCTGAAGGTGACAGGGGTAAAATACAGGGAGCGAAAGGCTATTTACAATTTGTACAGAAACCAGATGGCAGTTATAAGAGTCGAGGGGCATGAAAGGGAAGCAGTGGTTGGGAAAGGAGTGAGACAGGGTTGTAGCCTCTCCCCGATGTTATTCAATCTGTATATTGAGCAAGCAGTAAAGGAAACAAAAGAAAAATTTGGAGTAGGTATTAAAATTCATGGAGAAGAAGTAAAAACTTTGAGGTTCGCTGATGACATTGTAATTCTGTCAGAGACAGCAAAGGACTTGGAAGAGCAGTTGAACGGAATGGACAGTGTCTTGAAAGAAGGATATAAGATGAACATCAACAAAAGCAAAACGAGGATAATGGAATGTAGTCAAATTAAATCGGGTGATGCTGAGGGGATTAGATTAGGAAATGAGACACTTAAAGTAGTAAAGGAGTTTTGCTATTTAGGGAGCAAAATAACTGATGATGATTGAAGTAGAGAGGATATAAAATGTAGACACTGGCAATGGCAAGGAAATCGTTTCTGAAGAAGAGAAATTTGTTAACATTGAGTATAGATTTAAGTGTCAGGAAGTCGTTTCTGAAAGTATTTGTATGGAGTGTAGCCATGTATGGAAGTGAAACATGGACGATAAATAGTTTGCACAAGAAGAGAATAGGAGCTTTCGAAATGTGGTGCTACAGAAGAATGCTGAAGATAAGGTGGGTAGATCACGTAACTAATGAGGAGGTATTGAATAGGATTGGGGAGAAGAGAAGTTTGTGGCACAACTTGACTAGAAGAAGGGATCGGTTGGTAGGACATGTTTTGAGGCATCAAGGAATCACAAATTTAGCATTGGAGGGCAGCGTGGAGGGTAAAAATTGTAGAGGGAGACCAAGAGATCAATACACTAAGCAGATTCAGAAGGATGTAGGTTGCAGTGGGTACTGGGAGATGAAGAAGCTTGCACAGGATAGAGTAGCATGGAGAGCTGCATCAAACCAGTCTCAGGACTGAAGACCACAACAACAACAACAACAACAACAACCAGATGCTTCAAGGCATGTGGATTATCATTGAATTTTTGGTAAAAATCAGTACATACAGTTCAGTACCTCTCACAGAGCTTCACAGAATAAGTTTTCAAATAATGAAAGACAAGAAGTAGAAAGTGTCAAGTTTTTCGGAAGACATACAGGTCACAACTTTAATTAGAAAACGCATTGCCTTAGAATTAACAAAGTGCATTTGTTCAGCTATGTTTGCAGTATGCATGATTACTACTATAGGTGAGTTAAAAATGAATAAACTAGTTTATTCTGCATATTTCCATTCACTAATGACAGGCTTGCCACAAGTTTACCCATGCAAAATTCCCCGATATTTCTCTAATTTCCAGACATGTTTTAGCATTTTTCCGTGACAAATTCTGAGATCTCAAGGGTAAGAAAAGACGTAAATTGGAAAAAAAGTAAAGACTTCTGTGTTTCTAAACATGTCATTAACCTTCTAGTTCTGAATGAACTGCAAGTTGTCTCCTTTACGGGATTTATGATCTGAAGGGTTAATAAACAGGTAAGTTGTATAAATGAAAGCACTTTTAGATGAAGAATTTCTGTTTTTATTAATGAGTTAACTCTAACTTTGAATTAACAGAAATACCGAAACTACTAACACTAAATGAGAAAAAATTGAGACCAAAACATTTTACTCAAGAACTTTTCTTCTCTTATTGTCAGCTTACTTTTTTAGTTGCTTTATTCAATTTTTAAATGCACAATCATAATTTAAAACAACTTTTATAGCAGAACCCCATATTTAATTACGATTTATCACTCCAAATCTGATACATTATATTGAATACTTTGATTTTAAGATGCTTATATTAAGATCGTGTGATAGCTTCCATCAATGCTTTTAAAGGTAAAAGATATTTTCCAAGGAATAAAACCTTTTCAACATATGTGATGGCATCAAATCATCATAAAAATTGTTTGAATCACAGTTCAAGAATTTAATATGAACAGAAAACTGTTCATCATATTAAAATCAATAACAAATTTGAAGTTTTGCCTTTTCAGTAGGTGTTACAATATGTGGACATTCAGTAATTTTCAGCAAATTAGGTGACATTTTCAGTCTTTTCATGCAAAATTCAAACAAATTTTAAGCTGTGAGAAAACACACGGCATCTACAAAATATGCAGCCAAAGGATTCAGGCATTATATTTAGTCTAAAATGATGAAGTCTGTATTTTTACATCACTGCAGTCCCAATAATTACCATCTGGGACTGGAGGACTAAGCAAATGGAACAACTAGATACGAGTGCTAAAGTAATATAACAAGACATACAGTACATGTAAAAATAACAAAAGTACATTTCTTCATCCTTTGTATACAAGTGTAATCACATATTTTATTAGGTGCAGGAATAGGAAATTTAAAATTTGTACTTGAAGTTAACTTTCAGCAAATACTGAATGTTTACTTGCCCAACATGATACGCAATGTATCTTACAAGTTGTTAAAGATGAAAATAAGAACCTTTAAGAACAATTCAGATCATAGCTATAGTACACATCCTTGTAACGCATTTCTGGAAATGACAAGTCACCTAAGCAAAAATAATACTGGTTTACTACTATCTCATTTTTAAGTTCTGTCTCAAAACATATAAGTAATTTTTAAAATGATGGTCTGAGGACAAATATTGCAGCAGAGATGACATCAAAAATTGTTCTTCAGAATATATCTTTCTTTCCACAGAGGATTATCAGTTGCCACGCACACTCCTGACAGATTAGAAGTGGCTGTTGGGTTAGAACACAAACCTACACTCTTGCACAGAACTCCAACCGAATTTGGAAACTTCAGATAGGTACTGACAGACTGAAGCAGTGATGCGGGTAATGGCACATACCAGAAAAGGCTATGAACTAAGAGGTTTATTCACAAAACAGTTGTGAAGCTTCTTCACAACTGATGGAAGTGGAATAACAAATGTTTTAAGATGTGGTAATGAGGCGTCCTGTGAAGCAATAAAATGATGATCAGAAGTACTGATGCCTAGAAATGAATATGTTGATCTTATTCATGAAGGAAACTGCGATTCAAACAAATCCCAAAAAATGATTGATGCAAACAAGGAAGTACTCTATTTGCAGAGGCATATAAATACGAGCTCCCTGCAAGACGAGCATTTCACATCACTTGAATTAAAACAAAGTGTGACATAGTAGGCATAAATACTATGTATAAATGGACAAGTGAAAAGTTCGAAAACAAAAGAAGTCTAGTATTAAAACTGTAGCTGAAAATGAATTTCTCATAATTGGTGATTCCATGTTGAAAAATGTTGTAGTGCCAACCTGTGAAGTTGAAGTCCGTCCAGGAATTATGCCCCATCAGCTCAAAAACTATTTTAAAAACATTACAAATTCAAGAGAAAACATCTAAAAAGAAGTGAACAAAAATTACAAAGCTGTTTTTATCCATGTTGGGACAAATTCCCTCCGAGGATACAGCGGAGACAAAATTAAAATAAAAAAATATAATCCGATCAGCCAGAAAAATTTACCCTGCTTCCAGGATAGTGATCAGTGGAATCATAAACAGGAGGTCGGTGAGTGACAGTTATATCTATCGAATCAGTTGCAGTATTAATGAGTGTTGTGACAGACTAGGTGCTATATTTATAAACTCAAATAAGTTTTTGGGCAACGAATGTCTAGCCAAGGATGGACTGCATTTGAAAGGACTAGGATTGATGACCTTCAGCAAAATGTTTATGGATGTTTGTAAAATCATTAAAACTAAGGGAAACTAATATTTACTGGAAGGGATGTAAAAGAAAAATGCCTCTTAGCTGAAAAGAAAACTGCTAAAGGGGGTCTACAAAAATGTATGCTTAATACTATTAAAACAAGCAAAAATTCTTATTTGATGCAATGGAATATAAATGGCTTGAAATCTAAATCTTCCAGCAGCATAAGCTACAAACTTGATGAGTTATAAATTCTTCTCTCAGAATGTAAAAACATAAAAATTATTTGTTTAAATGAACACTTGGTTAGCTCTAATGCAATAAACATTTTAAATAAAACTGAATATTTCAATGTTGCAAGCAGCTATTGCAGGGAGAAAAAAATCTCATGGAGGTTGCTGCATACTCCTGGACTCTTCTGTAAGTTATGAAGTGAAAACATATTTTAATTGTTTAAATGAAGATTGTATATTTGAAAGCTGTTGTGTAGAGCTTAAAGACCTTAATATGTTAATCATTTCAATTTACAGAATTCCAGAAAGGGCTTTAGTCACACCATTCCTCTCGAAAATTCCAGTGTTTGCTAGATAAACTAAAGAAAGAAATAGCAACAGAATTAAATATAAACACTGCAAATGACAATAAAGAATGAACAACATTTATTGATTCAATTAAAAAGTCTGGTTTTAAACTAAATTTTTTGGAGTTCACCAGAGAAAATATTCACTCAGCAACATGCACTGACAACATGATAACAAATTACAACTTTGATAATGTATAGATTTAGGACTTTCTGATCACTCAGCCTTGTTTTTCTCACTGCCATAAACTGACAAAAACAAAAATTAAGCAACTATGGCATTCGGGGGCAACCAGGTGAATGGGTAAAATCATACTTGTGCAACCGCAAGCAGTATGTATAATTAGGAAACTCGTACCAAACAGAAACCAAATCCATCAACTATGGAGTGCCGCAGGGTTCGGTAATGGGGCCATTGTTATTTAATGTGTTTGTTAATGATATAGGTGTTGAGTAGGAAGAAATGAAAATATTGTATGCTGATGACATGACAATACTAAATAGTGACCAAAATATGGAACAGCTTGAGAGAAGAGCATACATATCTGCAAATGTCTCAGCTCAATGGCTGTTGGAAAATGAACTGGTTATAAATCTAAAAAAGACTATGTATGCAGTGTTTAAAAACAAGGAAAAGGCTGTAGACATGGATTTAGAGGTTGATGGAACAAGGCTGGAAGAAGTAGAATCTGCTAGATTCTTAGGTATTCTTGTGGATAATGAACTGAAATGGAAAAAACATATTAATAATGTCTGTAAGAAACTGAGCTCTGTCATATTCTTAATGATGCAGCTATCACAGTATTCAGACAAGAATCTTCTGTGTACAGTGTATCATGAACTTTTCGAACCGTACTTACAGTATGGAGTGACTGTGTGGGGAAACTCAAACAAACAAGAGACAAAACGAGTGTTCACATTACAAAAAAAAGCAATTAGGACCATTTTAAGAAGAAAGACCTCTGAAACGTGCAGAAACTGTTTCAAGAATTTAGGTATCTTAACTTTTTCATCATTGTATATTTACAAAACAATAATGTATATCACAAAAGGTAGTGAGGACTGGATTACAAATGCTAGTGTACACACCCACAATACAAGAAGGAAGAATGAAGTACGGAGCATACCCCACCGACTGGCAATGCTAGAAAAAGGACCCCAGTACTCTGGCATCAGACTACTAAGAAGGCTGCCCAAAAACCTGCAAGACAGTGTACTTCACAATGACTTTCCAAAGAAACTTAAAGACTATCTCATTGAAAAAGAGTTTTACAGTGTTGCAGAATACTCATGCCATTAAATTTGTATATATTGTTACTCATTATCAGTGATGTAAAAATGTAAGCTAAAGGTGTAGAAAAATAAGTGATAAAGAATGTTAATACTTTGACATGTCCTATATTACACGTACATTTACTGTACACAATGTAATCTTACAGGATCAAATAAAATTCAATTCAATTCAATTCACAAACATAATATAAGAAAAACATATATCAAAAGAAGTTTCAATAAAACAAATATTGAAATAGTCTGTGAGAAACTAAGTAAAGGTAAGTGGTGTTTCGAGGATGGTGCTTCAACAAATGAAAACTTTACTACATTCTTTAACAGTTTTCTTGAAGTGAAGTACAACAAAGATCCTGATTTTGTAAAATATGTTAGGAACTATAAAACTATGTTTTAAAAAGTTGTGAAAGCTCCAAAACAAATGACAAATAACAAATTCATTCTAGGGCAGAAAAATAAAACAAGGGCAGTAGGGTCTGTAGTTAAGTCTGAATTAAGTGTCCGAAATTACAAACAAGACATATCACAAATCAAACTTAATGAAAAATCCATTGTAAATCCAGCTAAAATATCTGAGTGCTTCAATGAGTACTTCATAAATTAAGCAAAATCTGATTTAGACATAGCAAATTATGAGCAGAAAGTAAATAGTTTTGGGTTAAAAGGCAATGCCAGTGAATATCTTAAAAATTCAACACAGTATCAGCAAAATTTGTTGAAAATGTCATACTCTCCTTAAAAGACAAAACCTCTGCTGGCTGGGATGGGATACCCAGAAAAGCAATTAAAAAAGTTTACAACATAATAGCTCATCCTCTCTCTCTCTCATAATAAACAAATCATTTGAGGAAGGTTACTTCCCCGATCTCTTGAAATACACAGCAGTAAAACCATTGTTTAAAAATGGTTCAAAAGATGATATGGGAAATTATCGCCCCATTTCTATACTATCTGTCATATCAAAAATATTTGAAAAAAATTGCTGCTTTACAGATACAAAGCTTCATCACACAGAATGATATCATTTCAAATAACCAATTTGGCTTCCAACAAGGCAAAAACACAGTTGATGCGATAAATGAGTTTATTGAAAAAATTACTTCATCACTAGATAGGAAAGCTAAGGAGATTAAGAGATACCATCAAACTACAGACCGATTTCACTTTTCCAGCATTCTCAAAAATTTTAGAAAAATTAAAGTACAGGCAGCTTCTCAACCATCTGACCACAAATAACATACTATTAAGAACACAGTTTGGATTTCTGAAGGGTTCTGATATCGAGAAGGCTATTTACACCTACAATGAAAATGTACTTACTTCATTAAATAACAAATTACAAGCAGCATGTATTTGCTGTGATTTGTCAAAGGCATTTGATTGTGTGAACCACAACATCCTTTTAAATAAATTAGAATTCTATGGTGTCATGGGCAGTGCTGCGAAATGGTTCACAATTCAGAACTGGTAAGAGGTTTCCACCCAGCATATGCATAAAGCATGAAGAAGAGCAGATAGAAGAGGTTGGCAGTCTTAAATTCTTGGGACTACAACTTGATAATAAATTCAGTTGGGAGGAGCACACCACAGAACTGCAGAAATGCTGTAACAAATCTGTATTTGCAATTCAAGTGTTAGCAGACATAAAAATGAAAAAGCTTGCATACTTTGCCTACTTTAATACCATAATGTCATATGGTATAATATTTTGGGGTAACTCTTCAAGTCAAACAAAAGTTTTCAGAGTCCAAAAGCATGTAATATGTATTATTTGTGGAGTAAATTCATGGACGTCATGTAGAAACCTCTTCAGAGAAAGGGGTATACTAACTAGTGCCTCTCAGTATATTTACTCCTTAATGAAATTTGTCCTAAATAATATATCTCTTTTTCCAACAAACAGCTCAGTTCATACATACAATACCAGGAACAAAAATGATCTGCAGAAGGACTTAAAAGCACTTACTTTAGTTCAAAAAGGGGTCCACTATTCAGGAACACTCATTTTCAATAATTTGCCAGCAAACAAAAAAAAAATTTAGTTAGAAATAAAGACCAGTTTAAAAGGAGCCTGAAAGACTTACTAGTGGCCAACTCCTTCTACTCCATTGACGAATTTTTTAATAGAAACAAATTATGTATTTTATATACTCATATTATTAGTATTGTTATTTCAGCTTTTTTTTTTTTTTTTTTTTTAAATAAGAGACATGTTCCATATCCACAAGGATCTCCTCAGTACAGATCTATGGAATGAAAAACTAATCTAATCTAATCTAAAAGGCCGCAGGAATATTCTGTGAGCTTACAAAAGCATTCAGCTCTGTAAACCATGCCCTGATGCTTTGCAAATTCAGCAGGTATGGAATAAGGGATATTGCTTTGAAATGGTTTGAATCATATCTCTTGGAGAGGAAAAAAGTATTAATCACATCAAATGGAGTAGATTACTTCTCTGAATGAAAAACTGTGTCACAAGGTGTTCCTCAAGGCTCAATTCTTGGACCCACTCCTGTTCTATGCAAATTACTTGCCTCTCAATCTATATACTCATTTAACTTTGTTTGAAGATAATACTTCTGCCCTAATTGAAAATGAAAAGTCTGACAATATACCAGAAGGTGTCATGAAAACTTGGAAATATGGTTCAGTCTAAATGGCTTAAGGCTAAACATTTCAAAATCCCACAGGATGAGTTTTAAAACCACACAGTCAAAAACTGAAGAAATCTGTATCACTCACAACAATCCAAAAAATGGAAAAACTTGACTCAGTCAGGTACCTAGGAATAAACTTATACAGAAATTTGAGTAGGAATTCTCATATGGAATATCTAGAAAATAAATTACACAGTCTTGCATTTTCAATGGAAATTTTAGCCTGTGCCACTGATATGGCCACCAGGAAAATAGCATACTATATCTACTTCAAATCAGTAATTCAATATGGCATAATTTGCTGGGGAAACTCGAGAAACGTTACACGAATTTTAGAGTTGTGAAAAAGAATCATTCACAACATGTGCTCTGCACAGCCGAGGGCATCATGTCGACCATTCTTTAAAGACCTAAAAATATTAACTATCCCCTCTTTATACATCTTTGAGGTGGTTCTTTTCCTATGCAGCAGAGCTCATCTATTAAAAAAAAAAAAATCATTTTGAACACACAAGACGTAAAGAAAACTTTATGCTCATGCCTCATCACTTAAAACTGCATGCTTGGATTCCTCAGCTTATAGCCATGAAAATTCACAATGCAATAAAAGGGTGAGACATAATGAATATGAAGATAAATATTTTAAAAAGTAAATTGCATAATTTTCTAATTGAATGATGCTACTACTCTGTGGAAGATTTCATGAAGGACGAAGTGATGATTTGAGCTGGATCCCTAAAATGGAATAAAAATTTGTGATAGTTATAGTAGATGCAAATACTGTAAGTTTGAAAATTTTTAAATAAGTGAATTCTCCACAAAGTATTATTGTAGGTGTGACAAAATTTCAAATAAGCTAATTGTAACCTTGACATGTCTCCTGTACATCAGCTATATGTACGAAATTGTGTACGTTATGAGATGAATGAAACACATTTCACATGGCTTGAAATACTTTTTGGCATCACGTTGTGTCACACATTTTGTGAGGAATTTCTTCATGAATTTTCTTTTCTTTGTGTGCAGTCTAATTCTTATAAGCTGCATGGATTGTTATGGGCTCTTTACTATGGTCAAGATTCTGCCACTAAATATTACAAGGGGGTTTAGAAAAAAATGGACACAAACTAGAGTGTATAAGGTCTTTTCCGTCACCTTCTTCATTAGGTTTCATACCTTGGTAACACCTTCATCCTACAGTATTGGAATGAAATTTACAGGCAAGATAATGCATCAGACCAGACAAACATAAAAGAAATATGTTGTATAACATTAAAGTTGCAAAAATAAGAACAGCACAGTGGTACATTTAATGACTTTTCTCTGCCAAATAATAATACTCTGTATTCTGTCAAACAAACAATTCAAATCAATCAATGAAAACCAGTCAAAACCCCTTGTGAGAGAAGCAATCTCTTTATCAATTCCACTCAATACAGTGGCCCTTTCGGTTGGTATCCATGACTTTTTGGCCACTAGTTCTTTAATTTACTGGACAATGGACCTCTTCCATCTAGCTCTCTCTGCTTCTTCACCTTCCCACGTTGCTTCTGCCTTAAAGCCTCACCATACCCATATGTAGAATGTGGTAGTCCAGAATCATTCTCTTGTTAATGTCAATCTTGAAGATACTGCCAGCTGATTTCAGACTATCATATACTTGATGTATGACTAGAAGTGACTTGTTTCTTGGTTGACTATCATACACTCTTTTTTAATGGGAAAACCTTGCTCTACAAAGGCTTGACCATGGCTCAGAATGAGAACCTTTTGAAGAAAGCTATACAACTGCTAACAGGTGGTATCACCATCCAATAAGTCTCTCCAAAAGTGATCAGTTCTCATCTCAGTCCTCTTCAGTTTGTACAGAGATCCAAAATTACCTCCTTATCACGAATTTGCACGAAATCTTTCTCAACTTTATCACAGTTTTTAACACTTATCCAATTCTGTGAAGAGAATTTCTGCAAGGCTTTCAAGATTCTGGCCTTGCTAGTTCTTGGGCCACTATTTATCACAACTGGATCACAAACGCTTATGTATCTACAAATGCCCTACTTCAAAGGTGACTTTAGAAGGTTTGAGCACATCTTGATCAGAAATGTCCCTGCACTGAGTCCTGAAAGTTAAAATATCTCTGCAGGCACTTTTACTTTTCTGAGTTCAGAACATACAGCATGACCTAGGTTCATGACTTTTGAAGGATTAAGACCAGCTTTATTATCAAATTTATATCACACACTGATTTTGTTACAGATAATACTTCAGCCTTAACAACTAAGGACATCACATCAGCAAGTAGAGATGACAAAGCATTGTACAGGAAAGGTGCTATGGGAGTCCACACATTGGAATTCCCTCAAAAAGGGCATGAACTACCCTGAAACAAAGCTAAAAAAATTATTATTAGAGGGCAGCAGAGGATCTTCGAGGTACTTTTCCAGCTGTAAATGTCTGTTTTAATTTTGTGCTCCTTTACTTTGTCTGCATGAGTCTTTAGAAAGGGAACGAGTTTTACACCCCTGTCAGCTGTATCCTCATTTTCGAGCCAGCACATGGAGAAAAATTTTTTAGGGAAGGGAAGATTTTTAGGTTTATTAAATCTTTTATAATCAGCTCTTCTTGCAGGTACATTATTCAACACATTATAAATTGGTCTAAGAAAATGTGCAATGAATGCCCTTTCTTTTGTGTGCCACTCTGCTGGCAAGATTTCCCAGCTCATCCGATGTTCTTGTTCTCCTTGCTTATGTTTTAAAGCATTATTGGAATACCCTTTTAATTGCCTAATACATCAGCAAAATGGCAGGGTAAAAAAACAACGCAGTCACTGAAAATAAAATCCCATTAAGTCAGTGAGATGCTGTGCAGTCTTTAAGTGTCTAGGCATCACTTAACAGTCGTAGCACTTCACTTACCGAAGACTGATGAGAAAGACGAATGTCTGCTGTCTACTTCACCATCGCAAATGCCTTGGAGTGCTTAGGTCCTTGCACATGACTGGTTATGGCACCCTTCCCCATGTTGCTGAGAGCAAAAGAGTTGCTGCATACTGTGCAATATGCCTGAAATTCTGATATCTTGTGGGCCTTGATGCCCTCAAACCTCCTGTCATTCAGCCATTCAGCATTGAATTTCATCTTGCTTGGTTTTGCCATGATATACTACAAGAACACTGTGGCAGTTGCCTCATGACTGAGGATGGAAATTTGTTTGTTGACAACACTCCTGCAACAATTTTAAGTTGATGCCCCCTTGAAGGCCAGATACAGTTTGTTGACAACTCTCCTGCAACAATTTTAAGTTGATGCCCCCTCGAAGGCAAGATACAGTTTGTTGACAACACTCCTGCAACAATTTTAAGTTGATGCCCCCTAAAAGGCAAGATCCACACAAAAGAAGGATTTTCCCAATGAGCGATGGATCTTTCCGGCGGATTCTTTGATACCTGCCTGTGTGTTTGTGGAGAGACTGTATCCGCGGAATGCCAGAATAAAATATTCACAGCATCCCTTACGCTTCATAAATGGTCTGAGTTATGAAAATGAAGAGCATGGAAATATTTGAATATTTTTCTTCATGACAAGCATGTGGAATTTTCTTATCTACTGCATTATATGAGTAACTGTAGACTAGTGTAATGGAATGATGTAATTTTTTTTACATCTTTAATAGTTGCTGAAAGAAGAATTAGTGAACAAGATAATTACGAAATCAAACATTTGTTTTTATACCAAAAATGTGTTTTTTTATATAAACTTCTGATCTGAATTGACCAAAGTTCCTCATTTAATAAACTACTGTTTCAGGATTCTACCACAGCTGCAAGTGAATAAGGAAGTTAGTGTGGTGACATTGTACAAACTCCACTCTTTTGTGCCCAAGGAAGTAAATTTTAGCAAGCAAACAAGAATACTGCAGCTGTTACTAAAAATTTGCCATTTCCAAATGAGTGATTTTCAAGAGATAGCAAGTTTTAGTTGATACAAATATAGTGAAGGGGCTGGGCCAATGACACATAAAAAAAAGTAAAACTGTACTGTGAAACACCTTTTTTTGTGAAAACTAACACATGAACATTGCACAAACAAGAATGTAAAAAATAGGGTTTACAAAGAGATGGTTGAAAAATTTCTGGACTTATTCCAGTTTTGGACCACAGTGTATTTATAAAAACCAAGCTACAAAATTTGAAAGGAAGTTTCAGAAAAAAAATTCTTCATTTGAGTGACCATATTGTCTATAGCTGCTTTAGACTAATTGAAGGTATTTTAAATCCACGTTTGCAACTACAGTACAAGAAACAATAGTACCAAATAAGGAAATATCTAAAAAAGCTTGCCGGCAAATGCCATTTCCTGATGTGAGCAAAAATCTTAAGTACTAACATAAATGCCTTTTGTAGCAAACTGTTTTTAGATGGAGAAAGCAAGCCAAATGTGTTTCATGTAGATTACTGATGTTAATTTATGTCAATAAAACAAACTACATTTGGTGGCAAAAATACACAATCCCTTGGAGTCACAACGTGGATTTAAAATACCTTCACCGATATCAGAAATAACCAAAGGAAAAAGTAGGCCTCTTGAAAGAATTGTATAAGGTGGGAAAATTTGTGTAAACCAACTGCCAATAAAATGGTGGTTCTACTATGTTCATTATTGTTGATTATTACCCACAGTGTAATATTTTACAGGCACTGTGCGATTTTTCTTTCAAGAAATATATGAGTACATACTGTGCAAAGTACCAGTAACTGCCCCAATTTTCTTCTTATCATCCGTACTTTCTAATATAGAAACTACTTTTGAAGTGCCAAAATGTACTATAATAAATAAAATTTCTATAAAATGCCACACTGTACAATGTACTTGCAGTGAGGTAGTCACAAATCCTGAAATCCATCGCCTTAGATCTCTGGCCTGACAAGGAGCACCACAGTCCTGGGTCCATGGATAAACCACAAAAATCTGCCATGATGTGCCATACGCAAACAGACCCAGCCTGCGGGCAGATCAGTGAGACTAGATCTGACGGGCAGGGCCAGCACATTAGTGGGAAACAGTGGGCTTCAGATCGGCAGCCCCAATCCATTAGAGATACCCACAGAAATGGCCTGCTGTTTTGGCCCTTCACGAAAATCCACTCATGTGGCCAACTATTCATGACAGCATGTTGATGAAATGAGACTGCAGTGATCAATCCATGCAACAAATAACTTGTGTGAATCAATAATAATGAGAATAAATCAAACAGTGGAAAATCCAGGATGGAATGTAACAATATTGTGAAAAGGAAAGTTTCCACTTACCATATAGTAGAGATGCTGACTCAGATGGGCACAACAAAAAAAGATTGCCACAAATAAAGCTTTCAGCCAGTAAGCCCTTCATCAGTAATAGACACACACACACACACACACACACACACACACACACTCAAACAACTGTAACACACACTCGACAGCAGTCCCAGGCTACTGAAGCAAAACTGCGAGCAGCAGCACCAGTGCATAATGGGAGTGCAGACTGCATGGGAGTAAGGAGGAGGCTGGGGCAGGAAGGGGGAGGGACAGTAGGGTGGGGTGGTGGACAGTGCAGTGCTGCTGGCGAGTGCACAGGGACGAGGTGAAGAGAGGGTAGGGCAGCTGTGTGCAGTCAGGAAGTTAGACAGAGGGCAAGGGAAAGGGGGAGGAGGGGGGTGGGATGGGTAGCAGAAAAGGAGAGAAGTAAAAGGACTCAATGTGATGGTAGAATGAGGGCTGTGTACTGCTGGAATGGGAACAGGGAAGAGGGAAGAGGCTGGATGGGTAAGGACAATGACTAATGAAGGTTGAGGCCAGGAGGGTAACAGGAAGTGCAACTCAGAAAAGCTGCTGGTGGTGGGAAGGATCCATATGGCACAGGCTGTGAAGCAGTCACTGAAATGAAGGACGTCATGTTTGGCAGCGTGCTCAGCAACAGGGTGGTCCACTTGTTTCTAACCCACAGTTTGTTGGTGTCCATTCACGCAGACAAACAGCTAGTTGGTTGTCATGCCCACATAGAATGCAGCATAGTGGTTGCACCTTAGCTTGTAGATCACATGACTGGTTTCACAGGTAACCCTGCCTTTGATGGGATATGTGATGTTTGTGACTGGACCAGAATAGGTGATGGTGGGAGGATGTACAGGACAAGTTTTGCATCTAGTTCAATTACAGGGGTAAGAGGTTCACAGCAGGGCAATATATTTTGCAGGTTTGGTAAACGGTGGAATACTGCTGTGGGACGGGTGGAATGGATAGCCGGCAGGACATTTCTCATTTCAGAATATGGCAAGAGGTAGTTGAAACACTGGTGGAGAATGTAATTCAGTTGCTCCAGTCCTGGATGGTACTGAGATATGAGGGGAATGTTCCTCTGTGGCTGGATGGTGGGACTTTGAGTGGTGGTGGGAGAGTGGAAAGATAAGGCACAGGAGATTTGTTTTTCTACAAGGTTGGCAGGATAATTAAGGTCTGTGAAGGCTTCACTGAGACCCTCAGTATATCTCGAGAGGGACTGCTGGTCACTACACACGCGATGACCATGGGTGGCTAGGCTGTATCGAAGGGACTTCTTGGTACAGAACAGGTGGCAGCTGTCAAAGTGGACATATTGCTGGTGGTTGTTAGATTTGATATGGAGACAGGTACTGATGTGGCCATCTAGGAAGGTGGCTTGTTGGGTTGAGCAGGACCAGGTAAAGCAGGGGGAGAAGTAGTTGAGGTTCTGGAGGAATGTGGATAGGGTGTCCTCACCCTTGATCCAGATTGCAAAGATGTCATCAATGAATCTGAACCAGGTGAGGGATTTAGGATTCTAGGTGTTAAGGAAGGATTCCTCTAGATGGCCCATGAATAGCTTGGCATAAGACAGTGCCTTGCAGGTGCCAACAGCTGTACCTCAGATTTGTTTGTAGGTAATGCCTTCAAAAGAGAAGTAATTGTGGGTGAGGATATATTTGGTCATGGGGACTAGGGAGGTGGTTGTTGGTTCGGAATCCATCAGGTGTTGGGTAAGGTAGTGTTCAATAGCGGTAAGGCCGTGGGTGTTAGGGATGTCAGTGTAAAGGGAGGGGGCATCAATAGTGACAAGGGCACTGTGTTGTAACCAGACAGGAAGTGTGGAGAGCTGGTAGAGGAAATGGTTGGTATCTTTTATATAGGAGGGTAGGTTCCGGGTAATAGGTTGAAGGTGTTTGTCTATGAGAGAAGGGATTCTCTCAGTGAGGGCACAGTAACTGGTCACAATGGGGCATCCTGGATGGTTCGGTTTATGGACTTTAGGAAGCATGTAGAAGGTAGGAGTGTGGGGAGTGGTAGGGGTGAGCAGAGAGATGGAGTCCAGGGAGAGGTTCTGGTATGGGCCTAAGGATTTGCGGAGTGACTGGAGATTGTGCTGGATTTCTGGGATGGGGTCACTGTGGCAAGGATTGTAGATGGATATATCTGACAAGTGGGGGAGTCCTGCCAGGTAATCTTTGCAGTTCAAAACAACAGTGGTGGAACCTTTGTCTGCAGGTAAGATTATAAGGTCAGGATCAGTTTTTAGAGGGTGGACTGTGGTTATTTCTGTGGATGTAAGGTTAGTTTGCATGTTGAGGAAGTTGGGAAAAATGGTGAGACAAGGTTTTAGGTTAAGAAATTCTGGAAAGTTAACAGTAGGTGATTTGGGACAGTGGGGTTGGATCATGGTTGGATGGAGGAGTGAACTGAGTTAGGTAGGGTTCAATATTGGTCTTTGGTTGAGTTTGATTGGTAGGGTTGGTGGTGTAAAAGTGTTTCCACTGTAGGGACCAGGAGAAGAAAAAAAGGTCTTTAACAAGTTCTGCATGATTGAATTTGGGAGTGGGCAAAAGTTGAGGCCTTTGGAAAGGACTGATATTTCTGTGGGGCTAAGGCTTTTCGAGGAAAGGTTCAGGACTGTGTTTTGGGTCTGTTTAAGCTTTAAATTCTGTGTAGTGGTGGGAGGGAGTCTTGAAGGGTGGGGTAAATGTAGTACGTCTGTGAGACTAGGTTTGTCAGCTATGAGGGGACATGGAGGAGGTTTGGATGTTTTGTAGAGATGGTGGACAGTGGTACTCCAAGGTGGGAGTAGGAAGTGAGCAGGGTGTAGAGCTTTTTGAGGTGGCATTGTGCATGTTGCTCTAGTTCCTGGATGGCAAGGGTTTCAATGTGTGCTATGGGTTCCAGCCATTTGTGACTGCATAGTACGAGAATTTTGCAGATGGAGGGAAGGTACTGCAAGGAGGTTTGGGCTTGGCCAATATGGTTTTGCAGGACTATGTTGGTGAGGGCTAAGGGCTGGCAGAATCTGAACAGGAGGCAGTCATTGCGGAAGGAGGGGTGGCAGCCAGAGATGGATAATTTAATGGTAAGACCATTTGGGGGAATTCCATGAGCCAAGCAACAATACATGAACAATATGTGGGACGGGGTTCCGGCTAGGGATACGGAAACTTTCCTGTATTGATGCAGATGGAAGGAGCAAGGGTCCATGGTGGTGGAAAAAATGCGAAAAATTACTTAAATAATGTAGAAATATGTCGAAAAAATTCGCAAAAATACACCCAAATATTTGTGAAAAACCACAAGAAAGATGAAATGGATACAAAAGGGAGAAACAAATGAGATCTGAGGGAGTTGATGATAATGAAAGGTGAGAACTTGCTAAAATTGGTGTGAGGTCACAATGAGATCAAAGAAAAGATATAAATAATAAAAAAATATGTATATTTTACTGTGGGTAGCAGGTCTGAGGGTGGATAGGTATGAAGAAGGGGAATGACAGATGTGAGTGGATGAGGTGGAATTAGTGAGTATGAACTGGGATAGAACAGTGAAAGAGTTGGGGGTGGGGAGGGTTCGTAGGATGAGATACAAGACTGTGGGGCACCAGAAAGGTGTGGGAAATAACAAGTGAAAATATGGGAGAGTGACACAGGAAGAGCGATCAATTAGAAGGTATAGAACTAATGACATTGGCGGGAGCAAAATGCGACATAAGATGCTGCACCAACAGTCAGCATGGCAGCATGTTCTTGTAGCCGTCTGTTGTGCGCGGTCAAGACAGTTGAAGCAGTGTAGCTCGTAAGTAGAGCGTGCAGTGTAGTTTGTAAGGTGACAACACAAACACAAGAAACAAGAGAAAGATAGGCGGACATTGAGTATAGTGATGCATTAGAAAATAGTAACAAAGGAAAAGAGCACTGGGTTAGGATGAAAGAAAAGCTATCAGGCAAAAATCAAACAATGAAAAATCCAGGATGGAATGTAAAACATATTGTGAAAAGGAAAGTTCCACTCACCATATAGGAGAGATGCTGAGTCACGGATAGGCACAACTAAAAGACTGCCACAAATAAAGCTTTTGGCAAGTTAGCCCTTCATCAAAAATAGACAACACACACACACACACACACACACACACTCTTTCAGGCAACTGAAGCCACACTGCGAGCAACAGCACCTGTGCATGACGAGAGTGGTGACTGGGTGAGGGTAAGGAGGAGACTGGGGAGAGGAGGGGGAGGGATAGTAGGGTAGCAGTGGCAGACAGTGCAGTGCAGCTGGGAAGCATGCAGGGACAATGTGGAGAGAGGGTAAGGCAGCTATGTGAAGTCGAGAGGTTAGATGTAGGTAAGGGGAGAGGTGAGGAGTGGGTAGGGGGTAGGAGAAAATAAGAGAAGTAAAAAGACAGTGTGTGATGCTGAAATGATTTCTGTGTAGTGCTGGAATGGAAACAGGGAAGTCACTGGATGAGTGGGGACAATGACTAACAAAGGTTGAGGCCAGGAGGGTTATAGGAATGTAACAGCTCTCGAAGACCAACACCTGCAATCTATTACCTGGACCCTACCCTCCTATATAAAAAATACCACCCGTTTCCTCCACCGACTCTCCACAGTTTCTGTCCCTTTACCACACGGTGCCCTCCTTGTCATTATTAATGCCACCTCCCTTTATACTAACATCCCTAATACCCATGGCCTTACTGCTATTGAACACTACCTTTCCCAATCCCCGACAGATTCCATACCAACAACCTCGTTCCTAGTCTTCATGACAAACTATATCGTCAACCACAATTACTTCTCCTTTGAAGGCATTACCTACAAACAAATCCAAGGTATGGCTAAGAACACCCACATGGCACCATCCTATGCCAATCTATTCATGGGCCAACTAGAGGAATCCTTCCTAAACACTAAGAATCATAAACCCCTCACCTGGTTGAGATTCACTGAAGACAACTTTGCAATCTGGATTGACAGTGAGGACACGCTATCCACATTCCTCCGGAACCTCAACAACTTCTCAACTTCTTCCCCATTCACTTCAGCTGGTCGTACTCAGCCCAACAGGCCACTTTCCTATATGATGACCTCCATCTCAAAGATGGCTACATCAGTACCTCCACTCATATCAAACCTACTAACCACCATCAAAACATCCACTTTGACAGCTGCCACCATTTCCATACCAAAAAGTCCCTTCCATATAGCCTAGCCACCCATGGTCGTCCCACCTGCAGTGACCAGCGGTCCCTCTCAAAATATACTGAGGGTCTCACTGAAGCCTTCACAGACTGTAGTTATTATATCAACCATGTACAAAACCTACCATGTCTTGTCTTTCCATTCTCCCACCACCTCCCAATATCCCACCATGTGGCCACAGCAGAGCATTCCCCTCTTAACTCAGTACCATCCAGGACTGGAGCAAGTGAATCACATTCCCCACTAGTGTTTTGCCTACCTCTCATCATGCCCTGAAATGAGAAATGTCCTGCCCACTATCCTTCCCATCCCTCCCATAGTGGTATTCTGCCATCCCCACTGAATCTACACAATATACTCGTCCATCCTAATACAACCACTGCTCCAAACCTCTTACCTCATGGCTGATACCCCTGCAATGGACCTAGAGGCAAGACCTGTTGTGTTGGCAGAAGAGCCAACACAGTGTTATGAATGGAGGCCAAAATGCATGCATTTTAGCTCACGCAGGCTGGCGTGAGGAGGGAAGAACTATACTGACGTGAGGTCTGGAACATGACAAGGAATTAGAATTCAGAAAGCGGATGTAATTAGTTTGATACTTAACTTTAATCCATTAATGATGACTGTCACTCTTGACAGTACAGGATTCACAATATTATCTGTTCAGAAGACATAGTAACTGAATATGGCGCCTTGCTAGGTCATAGCAAATGACGTAGCTGAAGGCTATGCTAAACAGTCATCTCTGCAGATGAGAGCATATGTGTACAGCGAACCATCACTAGCAAAGTCGGCTGTACAACTGGGACGAGTGCTAGGGAGTCTCTCTAGACTAGACCTGCCATGTGGTGGCACTCAGTCTGCAATCACTAATAGTGGCAACACGCGGGTCCGACGTATACTAACGGACCACAGCCGATTTAAAAGCTACCACCTAGCAAGTATGGTCTCTGGCGGTGACACCACAAGACCTGTCCCATACATCCTTCCACAACCATCCAGCCACAAACATCACCTATCCCATTGAAGGCAGTCATGTGATCTACAAGCTAAGGTGCAACCACTGTGCTGCATTCTATGTGGGCATGACAGCCAACAGGCTGTCTGTCCGCATGAATGAGCACCGACAAACTGTGGCCAAGAAACAGGTGGACCACCCTGTTTCTAAGAATGGTGCCAACATGATATCCTTCATTTCAGCGACTGCTTCACTGCCTGTGCCATATGGATCCTTCCTGCCAACACCAGCTTTTCTGAATTGTGCAGAGGGGAACTTTCCCTGCAATATATCCTACATTCCTGAAACCCCCCTGGCCTCAACCTTCGTTAGTCATTGTCATTACCCATCCAGCCCTTTCCCTGTTCCCATCCCAGCATTACACAGCACTCATTCCACCATCACAACCAGTCTTTTTGCTTCTCTCATTTTCCACTATACCTCCTTCTCCACTCCATATAACCTCCTGACTGCACATAGCTGTCCTACCCTCTCTCCACCTTATGCCTGCACACACTCCAGCAGCACTCCACTGTCTGTCACCCCTACCCTACTATCTCTCGCCCTCCGTGACCCAGCCTCCTACTCAGTCATCACTCCCATCATGTACTGGTGCTGCTGCTCACAGTGTGTCTGTCATCTATTTTTGATGAAGGCCTTACTGGCCGAAAGCTTTATTTGTGACAGCCTTTTTTTGTGCCTATCTGCGACTCAGCATCTCCGTTATATGATGAATGGCAACTTGCCTTTTCATAATACTGCTGTTATAAAGAGGATAGGTAGCAACTCACTGTAAAGATGATCGCTGAGCCACAGACAGGCACGTGGAAAAGACAATCACATTCTCACAACCAAATTTTCAGCTGACCCTTTGTCAGAAAACGAGAGCACACACACATTCACACAATTGTTCAGACACAACTTGTGCACACGTGACTACCACTTGTGGTCACGGCATCTATGATCTCTGAGAATCAAATCCAAACAAACCATTCCTCATGCCTCCTTGTCTCTTGTTGGCAGTTGCTAGGCTAGTGCCAAGACGTGATGGCAGCGCTGACAGGAAGCTGATGGGAGTGGTAGGAAGGGGAGAAGCAGTAGGAGTGATGGAGCAGGAAAACGGCACATGTATTCAGCTGCGCCCAGCCAGTGATAATGAATGACATCTCAGTAAACAAACCATTTCATCTACTGAGACAAAAATGAGATTTTTCCACTGTTTTTTCCTTTTTTTTTTCAAATTTCCATGATATTTGCCTGATTTCCCTGACACATTCGAAATTCCCTGATTCCTTGATTTCCAGAACTTCTGGCAATCCTGAATGAATTATGGAACCATTTTCCGTGGAAATGCAAGTTGCAGGGACAGTATTTTGAGGATTAAGAAATGTGTTATAAGAATTGTATCTGGAGTTAATTCTAGAACATCCTGCAGAGAGCTCACCAAACAATCTGTGTATTTTGACATTACATTTAAATTCTAATCAGTTCAACCTACTTCTTGTTTGATGGTACATTCCTTTCCCCTATTCAAAACCACTTCCTGTGTGGTCATTTGGCCCACTCTTTGTTTGTACACTACTGGCCATTAAAATTGCTACACCATGAAGATGACGTGCTACAGACACGAAATTTAACTGACAGGAAGAAGATGCTGTGATATGCAAATGATTAGCTTTTCAGAGCATTCACGCAAGGTTAGCGCTGGTGGCGACATCTACAACATGCTGACATGACGAAAGTTTCCAACCAATTTCTCATACACAAACAGCAGTTGACCGATGTTGCCTGGTGAAATGTTGTTGTGATGCCTCGTGTAAGGAGGAGAAATCATATCATCATGTTTCTGACTTTGATAAAGGTCGGATTGTAGCCTGTCGCGATTGTGGTTTATCGTATCGTGACATTAATGCTTGCGTTGGTTGCGATCCAATGAATGTTAGCAGAATATGGAATCAGTGGGTTCAGGAGACTAATACAGAATGCCATGCTGGATCCCAACGGCCTCGTATCACTAGCAGTCGAGATGACAGGCGTCTTATCCACATGGCTGTAACGGATCGTGCAGCCATGTCTCGATCCCTGAGTCAACAGATGGGGATGTTTGCAAGACAACCACCATCAGCATGAACAGTTCGATGACGTTTGCAGCAGCATGGACTATCAGCTCGGAGACCATGGCTGCGGTTACACTTGACGCTTGTAAATGGTCCGCCTGAGTCGTTGATATCTCTAGTTGCTGTAATCGCACTATTTCACTCCAATTTACGGAGCTTGTTAGCACTTGATGTTAGGTTGGCGCCATTAAAATGTATTGTATTGTAGTAATCGCTGCTGCTTGCTGGATCGCTGCTGTGTCTCGATGCTGATGCTGGCTCTAAATCTGGTTGTCTAGGGTAAACACATGAGGTCCCGTGTTTTTCATGTGCTTTTGATGATAAAGAACGAGCGAAACCAACACATATGTAAACATCAAACATTTATTACTTTGGTGGCCATATTAATTCCACTGTCCACCAAAGACCATAACACAACACAAAGTAGTACTTCCTTTACATGTTCTTTGCATTGTTTTTCCATCCCAAACAATAACACAGAAACACACTTCACCAAAGTGACATTCCGACTGCCCCTGACTGCCTCCGACTGCCTTCCGACACTTCTCGCTGCTTGTATTTATAACATTGTCAAAGAACTACTAAAAAGAGATATAGTTTATGAGTCACATGTACATCTGTTATCATAATTTGTGCAGAAAAGTTATTAATTTGCATCGAGTGACATAATTTAACATGTTATTAAAATGACAGACAGATTTGTTGACTTGACAGAATAATTCTTTGTTACAAAAAGGCTGTTTTTTAGAAGTTTGTCAATTGACTTCTCTAATTTGCATAAATAAGTAAGTAACATGAATTATGAAGAATTACATTGGTTTTCGTCTAAAATAGGATTGATTACGTGAATACTGAGTGAAAACGCTCCTAGTGAACAAATAGGTTTCACTGGGTGATTTTTATTTAAGGAGATCCAAAATACCTAAGTTGGCCACTATTTTTCGTACTTCATATTAATTATTTAAGATGAACTTAGTGTTTTTACATGATGACATTTGCTGTATCAGTGATCAAGTGATATTAACTTTTGTGTGGGTCAGTTATTCAGTATAATTTAATGGGTTGACTGTTTATGGAGACATGTTATGCAATCACTGTTAACATACACAATAACTTTTCTATAATCATAAATACTCATTAAACTGGTTGAATTTGGAAGGGATCGCATACTTCATTAAAGTAAAGCCTTTAATATGTTCCGTTACACGCTGCATCACAGACAGGAACGTCTGCGATGATGTACTCAACGACAAACCTGGGTGCACGAATGGCAAAACATCATTTTTTCGGATGAATCGAGGTTCTGTTTACAGCATCATGATGGTCACATCTGTGTTTGGCGACATCGCGGTGAACGCACACTGGAAGCATGTATTCATCATCACCATACTGGTGTATCGCCCGCCGTGATGGTATGGCGTGCCATTGGTTACACGTCTCGGTCACCTCTTGTTCACACTGACGGCATTTTAAACAGTGGATGTTACATTTCAGATGTGTTATGACCCATGGCTCTACCCATCATTAGATCCCTGCAAAAACCTACATTTCAGCAGGATAATGCACAACCGCATCTTGCAGTTCCTGTACGGGCCTTTCTGGATACAGGAAATGTTCGATTGCTGCCCTGACCAGTACATTCTCCAGATCTCTCACCAATTGAAAATGCCTGGTCAATGGTGGCCGAGCAACTGGCTCATCACAATACGCCAGTCACTACTCTTGATGAACTGTGGTATCGTGTTGAAGCTGCATGGGCATTTCAATAATTTGATAATTCATTTTGTGTGATTATATATTCAAATTAGCTACTTGTTTAAGGGTCTGCTTTGAAGTTTAGTATATTAAGACAGTCCCTTCTCACTGTATCACAAAATTCACATTTAAATTAACCAAATGAACAACAGCAGATCTTTTAAATTTCCTCTTACTAGCAACCAGGGAGAAATGGGGAAAGCAGAATGGCAAGGCTCAGCCAAATGCAAAAACCAAGATCATGCCAAAATTAAACTGATACTGGTGACAAAGTTCTGGCTCCAGAAGTTTCAAAAATACTAGAATATGCCTCATGAACAATCATGACTGCTACTGGAAATACGTACATTGCCGTGTCATAATAGTGGCATCCTCATTTAATGACTGCAGCCAAAACTGGCATCCAAGCATTTACAATGGGTACATTATTTGATCCAGCAGCAGTTGAGGAAATAGAGTGAGCCAACCGCAAATTAGGGTGGCCACTGGAATGGATGATGTTTGTTGTCTGGACTCAGAGGGCATTCTTGGATCATATCTGCGACTGGCAGAGAAGGTTGAGAGGACCACCTTGTTTCTGTAGATTCAACAATCGTCTAACCTGTAGCATTGTTCCTGGAACAGTTCTTGAGCATCTGGTTCCAAGTCAAGTGGACAGCTCGAAACAGAGATTTCAAAAGTCCAGTATCAAGCTAGCCTGTGACTTACTGGACGTGTGCCATTGGGTTCAGAAATGTATATCCACCTTAAATAGGTCAGGCAGGCACTACACATCATATCAGAAGATAGCAACTGGGTCACTGACTGTGTTGGTGTGCACAAAATTTTGTTTTCTTTAGATGAAGTGACTCTCCTTCCACTCCAGATGATGACTGCTGTAGGACAGCCAGAAGTATTAGTTTAAGATCCAGAGAAATGCTCTCCATTGTACTCACAAATAGGTGCCAAAGTCTGAAGCACTCTTAAAAGGCAGTGAACTCATGTAATACTAGAAACAGAAAGCTGATTAAAGCTCACAATTGACATCAGTAGATTTTTGGGGTAAATCTATGTGTGTATCAAAAGGACACGCTACTCAAAAATGTAAGTGATGTATTTGTTGCAGCAGGACTCAAATCCACTGAGACAAAAACTGAAACTGCATATGGGATCATTGCATAAGAAACAGTATTGTGGGTGGGCAGAAATGTATTTGGATCCTTCTATCAAACACCAACCTACCCGCAGATATGACTGAAAACTTAAGAGAAAACCTCAGCTTGCCCAATCACACTGATATAATAAGAGAATAATTATGCAACAATCAATTGCAATATTTATAACAATGAAAATATTGACAATATATGAGGGGGTACCCAATAAAACTGGAATTATGTTTTAAAAGCTATATATTTTCAAGATGTTTACAAAACAACCTTATCCCCTTCAAAATACTCTCCATTACAATTAACACATTTGTCCCACCGGTGCTCCCACTGTTCAAAACATTTTTTGTTGTCATCGTCTTTAGAAATAGCTGACAGCTCCTCCCTCATTTTCTTCTTGACTTCTCAAATGCTGTCAAATCAGTGTCCTTTCATGCCCATTTTCATGCATGGGAATAAGAGAAAGTTGCCTGGACCCAGGTTAGGCAACTAAGGTGCATGGGGCAGCAGAACCATGCCATTCTTAGTAAAAAACTGTGTAATAGAAATGGCAGTGTGTGCAGGTGCATTGACATGGTGAAAGAGCCAGTCTCCTGTCTGCCACAAAATGGATCTTTTCTGATGAACACTGTTCAGCAGTCTTCTTATAATGATCTTTGAGCACAAGCTATATTTTTGCCAATTTGGGAAGTTAATGGTCATCCAGAATGAGGTTTTCCATCAATTGACATTTTGCCATTTTTAAATCAAGCAAACCAATTGTATACTTGAATTTTTCCCATAGCGTCATATTGGTAAGCTGTTTTCAACATTAAAACCGTTTAAGCGGCATTTTTATAGAGCAGAAAACAAAATTTCATCGCTGCACATTATTCACTTAAGCCTGCTATAATAAAAAATGAAACAAGAAACAAACAGTGCTACCAAAAACAATCACTGCAGATTAATGGAACAAGTCAGGTCAACAACACTGGCAGCACTGAACTGACAATGAGCAGCACTATACACTCCTAGTGGCAGAAATGCGTACTACACAAGTTCCGCTCACGGCAATGTTATTCCAGGTTTTTTTGAGTACCCCAATGTAATGTAATTGGATGGATAAAAAAAATCTACCACAGGAAATGATTGTCTATATGCCTCCATATAAGTCCCCATTTTTCATATCTTATCTTCATGATCCCTATGCAAAATGTATGCTGATGGCAGTAGAATCATTTTGCAGTCAGCTTCAGACACCAATTCTCTAAATTTTCTCAATAGTGTTTCTAGAAAAGAACATCACTTTCCCTCCAGGGGTTCCCATTTGTGTTCCTGAAACATCTCTGTAACACATGCACATTGTTCGAACCTACTGGTAACAAATGTAGCAGTCTACCTCTGAATTACTTCAATGTCTTCCTCTAATCTGGCATGATTGGAATACCAAACACCTGAGAAGTACTCAAGAATAGGTTGCACTAGCATACTGTATGCAGTCTCCTTTACAGATGAACCACATTTTTCCAAAATTCTTGCAACAAACCACAGTCAACCATTCCCTACCGAGGCCCTCACATGCTTGTTCCATTTCACATCAGTTCGCAATGTTATGCCCAGATATTTAAATGAAGTGTCTATCCTTGTCTCTGATGAATACTCATTGTCAAGTACAACATACTGGGTTCTATTACTTAGGAAGTCTTCAAGCCACTAGAATATCTGTGAACCTATTCCTTGTGCTCATATCTTTGTTAAGACTCTGCAGTGGGGCACCATGTCAAACACTTTCTGGAAATCTAGAGATATGGAATCTACCTGTCGCCCTTCATCCATAGTTTGCAATATATCAGTACCACCTCTGTTGTCAATCTGGTTCGTTCTGATCATCTGCAGTGATTGTTTTTGCTAGCACTGTTTTGTTCTTGTTTTGCTTTTTTACAATGTTCTGTTTAAGTGAACAAAATGCAGCTGTGAAACTTTGTTTTCTAATTGATAAAAATGCTGCTGAAATTGCTTTAATATTGAAAACAGCGTACTAAGTTGATGCTATGGGAAAAACTCAAGTATATGAGTGGTTTGTTCAATTTAAAAATGGGGACATGTCAACTGATGAAAAATCCCTTTCTGGATGTCCATCAACTGCCCGAATTGATGAAAATATTGAAAAAAATTGAGAGATTGTGCTCACAGACTGTCGACAAATGACAAGTGACTGATCAACTATAGCTCGATTCAGTGAATTTTAACAGAAGATTTGGGAATGAAAAGGGTTGCTGCCAAGTCTGTTTCTTAGGTTCTGACTGACCATAAAAATACTAAAATGTAGACTTTCATGGGCGGAAATGTCATGTCCATTATAATTATGCGGGCTGTTATGCCGTGGTCAGTTGATGAATTCTGTGTCACTTCCCAACGTTTCATCCCCATCTGCAGAGGACATCTTCAAGGGGGACCACGGCGTAACAGCCCAGATAATTATAATGGACATGACCATAAAAAGGAGCGCTGAGTTAAAACATGTTGTGCTTTGAAACAACAGCTTGAAACTGATCCAGATTTTCTATCAAAATGAAGTAACAGTGAATCCAATGAAAGATGTCATTGTCATCCTGTCCAAAACAATGTCTTCAAGTCAAATCAAACATCAAAACAATGCTGATTTGCTTTTTTTAATGCCAAGGGTGTAATTCATTCAAAGTTTGTGCCCCCAGGTCAGACTGTCAACATACCTTTTATTTGGGAAGTTTTAAGGAGGTTGCACAACAATTTACATCAAAAAGACTCGATTTGTGGCAGACAGGACTGGTTCTTCCACTATGACAATGCACCTGCACACACAGCCATCTCTTTTACACAGTTTTTGGCTAAAAATGGCATTGTTCCACTGCCCCACACATCTTACTTACCTGACATGGCTCTGTGAGACTTTTTCTCATTTCCACAATAAAAAATGGGCATGAAAGGATACCTACAACATTGAAGAAGTCAAGAAAAAAAGGAGGAAGGAGCTGTCAGCCATTTCTAAGGATGACTACAAAAAATGTTTCAAACAGTGGAAGCACTGGTGGGACAAATGTAGTAGTTGTAATGGAGAGTATTTTGAAGGGGACAATATTGTTTTGTAGACAATGTAAAAATATATAGCTTTTAAAAAAGAATTCCAGTTTTTTTCCCTTCATGTCATGTGAGAAAAAGCCAAGCAGAGTTTCATACAAGTGATACTTATTGAAACTGTGCTGTGAACATAATCTTCTCAGTCTCAAGAAAATTTACTGCATTTGAACTGGTAACATGTTCATGGATTCTTCAGCAACCCATTGTTAGGGATGTTGGTCTGCAATTTTGTGGGTCTGTTCTTTTACCCTTCTTAAATACAGCAGTCAACTGCACTTTTTTCCAACCACTTGGGAGTTCGTGCAGGGTGACTGATTCACAATAAACACAAACTAAGTAAGGGGTCAATGTCATACACTACTCTTTGTAAAACCAAACTGGGATTCCATCTGAAACTGATGACTTATTTGTTTTCAACCCTGTCCGTTGTTACACTACACCAGGGATGCATATATTGTGTCATCCATGCGAGAATCTGCTGGATGGTCAAACAACGGCATGTTGACATGATTCTCCCGCATGAACAATTTCTTAAATGCAAAATTTAAAACTTCAGTATTTGTTTCATTATCTTCAACTGCTGCATTGGACTGGTCCACGAGTGACTGGATGGAAGCCTTGGACCTGCTTGGTGATTTTACATAGGATCAGAATTTTCTTGGGTTCTCAGCCAGATCTTTTGCTAAGGTATGCCGGTGGTAGTTGTATGCTTCACGCATGGATTTTTTGACAGGTGCCCATACCTCTACTAACCTTTGCCTGTCATCATTTGAAAGTTCTCTTTTGAATTGAGAGTGCAACGGCCCTTGCTTCTTCAGCATTTTCCAAATTTCATTGTTAAACCATTGTGGGTCACTTCCAGCCTTAATCCACTTACTATAGCCCACGCCACATAGGATGGCGCTTCTGCATATAGAGGTAGAGCGGTAAAGAAGCTTGGAGGGATGAGAACTGCACATGTGCAGCAGCAGAGAGTGGGCAAACAAAGTTCAGGTTGCCTAACTGCACTGCTGTGGACAACAGTCAGGCTCATTATGTTCAAATATATGAGGAGAATAGTAAACGTTAAAACCAATTTCGATCAATCATCATGAGAGGAATATTAATGCACATCTTGACAACATTGTGCCCACTGCTCCACAGATTTACTCTGCATGATGTCAGGAGGCGAGAACAGCTGACACAGTTTTGTGAAGATGTGAAGTACAATTTTTCTCAAAATGGCAACTGTCTAAAGACAGGATCATTGAAACTGCTTGCAATAATTATCATTTATTACAATTTGAACTGTATTATAAGTAAAAATTTAACACATAACAAAATTAACTTCAAGCACAAACCGAAATTGTTATATTTGCTTGACAACTGCTTCTATTCAATAGAATTTTTAAAAATATGTATAAGGTAGGTGTGTGTGTGTGTGTGTGTGTGTGTGTGTGTGTGTGTGTGTGTGTGTGTGTGTGTGTGTGTGTGTGACTGTAGTTAAGTAAAATCACTGTGTGTAAAAAAGAATTACTGGTAGAAAAGACTAATGAAAAAGACTGTCATAAAAATGGTCAGTAAGTTGTCATATTTTTCACTGTTAATGGGCATTATAGTGTAAAGTTATAATCCATTGAACAAGCAAACAATTAACCATCATCTGTGAATAACTCCAGGGAATGCTAACCGATAATGTCGAAAACCACCAATATCTTAACAAGTAACAGTTACTGTCATTTTAGGACCTTATCCAGCTTGTGCCTTCAAAATGACAGGGGTTTACATGAGTAAATATCAGACTTTTGACAAAATTATCAAGCTGCATTCTTGCATGTTATTAGAGCATACAACATGGCGGAGAAGCTTAACTTCTCTTTGGGCATTATGTTGAACATTATAGTCTGCATAATTCAAAAGATACAAAGTCCTAATCAAAAAGTCCAGAAGTTCTAATTATTATGTGTGCAACTGAGATGTTGACAAACACATTTTTTAAACCATGAGTCTTTAAAACTAAGAAATATTATTACTTTGTTCCAAAGTCTACATTGTAATACCATCGTCACTTCTATTTCAGTCTGTTTCCAAACAATCTGATTGTAAATTTACGACGATAGGTTCAAGGCTTATATCCATCATCACTTCCCTGTCAAATTACTCTGTCTGAAGCTTTTCAGCATGCCACATAGACTGTGCTCACATTACAGGTGTCTATTGCCTCATGCACAAACGATTCAGTGTATGTTGTCTTGAATGTTTCATTTTTTTCTCCCACATAGCCTTAACCTTTGTCCAAATTAATTCGATGAGGCTACACTGACAGCAACAAATGGGTAAATGCAAAACTGTGTTACCCCATACACATGCAAGGAAGTCAAGTTTGTACATTCTGTAACGTGACTTTTATAAATTAACAAGATGCAGGAGATCGGCACATGTCCGGTTTATACTGTTCTTAATATTTTTATTTTTAAACCAGGAAAAAATATCCACTTTTCTGGTGTTTGTACTTGGTGTTTTCTCTGAAACAGTAGAATTATAACTGGCAGTGACCAACTTCAAAGCAAGGTATGAGAAGAATTGTGAATCACTTGACGAAACTGACAGCGTTCATTTTCGAATGGTAGCCACTGCTGTTTGTCTTACAAGTAAATACAAGTTTATTCTCAGAAACAAAACCAGAAGAAAAGTCAGCACACAGAATACTTATCTGAAACCCTATTCCTATGAGAACTTTAAAAACCGCCAGTAACATCACTCATTTTCCAGCAGATCTTCCTGGAGTGATTCTAATTGACCCACGTTTCATCAAGGTAATACACTGTTGATCAACCTCCTTCTCTTGCATCATGAATATTTATATTTGGGATGTAGTTTGTGCTGCACCTGTGTCACTTCTTTGAACTAAAAGCTCTCTTCTTTAGGTATCTGGAACCAACATCTTTTAAAATTCTTTACATTGGTGAAGCACTTACCATTGCAGCCATTTTTCTCCTGCATAACTATAACACCTTTATTGATGTCTGGCATTAATCATTCACATGGAGTACTTTAAAACATTGTTGTTAAAACCATCCATTTGTGTCACAGGTTCCTTGCAATTTCAACGCTTTCCAGGTGACATGAACCCAACTTTTTCTACAGTTCCTACAGTTCTGACACTTTTGTTTACAATTCTCTTTACAGTTCTCTTGATGACACCACATGGTTCTGGAGTCCCTTCTTGCATCTTCAAATGTCCACATTCACAGCTATACTCCCACAAGAAAAAAAAGAAAACAAGAAAACTGACAGTTGAATGAATAATTCAATTGGAGCGAAGTATGGCAACAGTACAGCATGCAGGAGAGAGATTCTCTCTGTCTGGCTGTAACTCACTGCTAGCCACTCAGAAAGAGAATGAATATTATTGGCTGCCAGTGGCTAGTGTAGGGGGATGCACAGAATGGCTGATAATTGGGCCACATTCCTACATGATGCAAACTTTAGGCGCATAATTCTCCATATTATGATTTACAATCTGCTTAAACTTTGCCCATAAGTCCCTTACATTCCGTCTTTCTGGAACTAAGTGATGTCAGTTCACTGTCTATGTGAGATGCTAGCAATTGCTTATCTGCTCATTCTAGCAGAAATACTCTCCTACCCTTCTTGACTGATTTATTAACTTTCTTAACCACAGTTGCTATAATCAGTTCATGATCACTAATCCCAGTTTCTATACTGGTGCTGTCAATCAGGTCAGCCTGTTTGTAGCTACAAGGTCTAAGATATTTCCATTGTGTGTGGACTGCCGAACTAGCTGCTCAAGACAGTTTTCAGAAAATGTGTTCCAAGTACTTCAGAAAACTGGATGACCATATCCCCCCTTCAATGAATCCATATATTTGGTAGGTTAAAGTCACCTCAAAAAACGAATATTGCATGATCTGAGTATTCACATGGTACAGACCATAGGCTTTCTTTGAATGATCCTAGAACTGTCACAGCAGAATTGGGTGGCCAGTAAAAACATCCAAAGATTAATTTGGTTTCACCTAGACCTGTTATATGTGACAAGATAATTTTGACTTAGACCTCAATACACAATATTTTTGTCAACTGCAATAAACATTGCCTCTCGTATGGCATCTAATCTGTGTTTCCAATACACACTCCATGACTCACTAAATATCTCAGAGCTTTCTACTTCATGTTTCAGCCAGTTCTTGGCCCCCAGTATAATTTGAGCATGAGAACCTTCCTGGAGGGCAGTAAATTAGGGAGCTTTGTTATGAATACTTCGACAATTTACTGATAAAATTTTGACAGTCAAAATGTCTTTACTCTGAAAATGCCCCAGGTTTCTTTGCTACGTATTGACTGGTGAGTGTTCATCAGCGTATCCCCAAACTACCGCATCGCCTAAAAAACCCTCATGTGCACTCCACAAGTAATCTGCTACACAAGTGGCTGCTTCCTTTGCATAGTTCACCCCTGACCTATCAAGGGTAGTCCTATAAATCCCTCAGCTGATAACACAAGTCTAAAAATCTGCAGGCAAGACCATCACAGAGTCAACAAATCCTTTTGCTGAGGCCCTCCACCAAAGAACCCAAATCAATTCTGGGGACAATGTTGCAAACTGCAAGCTGGGTTTGCACCCTACATGCAAGGCCACCAGCCTTCACCACCTCTGCCACCTGCATGTATGAACTGAGGATGGCCAGAACCCACATGAAAGGAGTCACTTATGCCGACAGGAGCCACAACTTGTAGATTCGCTAGCTGCAGGCAAGGCCATCTCCATGTCTTGGATGAGGTCCCCATGAAAACATACCAAGTGCACATTGGCTTTCTTTCCACCCCTCAATGTTACTTTCATAAGGGTATCCAGAACACGCTTAACATTGGAGCTGCCAACAGCAAGCAAACCCACGGCCATGTGTGCCTGCTTGAACTCTAATGTAGGAATGGCCATCTGCTCAGTCATAGGACAAATAAGTAATAAGTGAGGCTAGATGGCCAGCCTCCACATTGACCTTCCACCTCGAGTGACAAGAACACGTTACCATCCGCTCCTCACCCTGCTGTGAAGATGGATTCACTGTGTCAAGTACACTAAGAAATGCCTCAGCAGCACAGCACATCAACAAAACATGTGACACTTGGGGTGTCTCATGCAATGTGTCAAATTTTTCACTATTTCTGCACCCCAAGGCAGCAGCATGAAGATTGTTGACACTAGCCAGAAGTGCAGCAGCTGTTTATGAACTGTAGCCAGCTCTTCCTGTGTCTGCAGACAGCATGCATGCATCCAACCCTTACTAGCAAAACTAACTGATTTTTTTCCCTTTGAGTCATCAGTCTTCTGATTGGTTTGAATGTGGCCCACCACAAATTCCTCTCCTGAAGTAGTAAAAAGCATACAGAAACCTAAATATGCAACTTGCTACCCTCCTGATGTGTCACCCATGGGTGCACTGATACCTTACTGAGCTGAGTAACTGACTATTCAGAAGAAATGAAAACTGTGCTACAGACTGCCTGCATTTACACTTACAAAACACAAGATTAATTGTCTTTAGCAGAAAATTGAAAAACAAGCAAAGAATTTAAGGCATATACTACTACTAAAACATGAGTAAAGCTAAATATGTAGCTCACTGGTCTGGAGATGTGAACAGGTGGCAGCAGAGAGCCTGAGTGACTGGCTTGTGGAACAAATGGACATTTGTCTTCAGAACAAAACAATAATAATAAAATAATGATTACCAAAGAGGAGAAGGACCATGTTTCAATTATGAATTAGAAATGATTTAACTCTTCAGGACGTGTTCTACATCCTACACTTTACGTATCCCACAATATTTCCTCAAGGCAATTGTTCAACATTGTCAGATGATGGGTGCTGACCATACCAATTACCAGTGCCCCCTCTGTGACAGTCTGTTATGGAGGCCTCATTTGAAACTCGTGCATGTGTGACCAAGTAGGGAAATGTGAACACCACATATGGAACTCGGGAGGGGGAGAGAGGGGTAAGTGGGGGCGGGGCTTTACTGAAGACACTCATACTACAACTATCAGATCTCTTAATTAGTTTTGATGTTGTATCTTTATCTACAATACTGCCTTTAAAGGGTTCTTTGCAATTCATATGCAATATGCAGCAAGTTTACTCAATGACAAATATTATAAACAAGTACACAAAGTCACCTTGGGAAGCCCACTTCCTCTCATAGTGGCCAACTATTTTGTAGAAGATTTTGAAGAGAAAGATCTAAAACCAGCCATTTTAAAAAAGTTATTGTTTCTTGATGATCTGTGGATGTTACGTTTGTTGTGTGGCCCCATGAAACCAAAACATTATCTGTATTTCTGCAACATCTAAATTCACTCCATCCAAATATTCAGTCTACAATAGAGATGGAGAAAGACAGTATATAACAGTTTATGGACATTTTGGTACACAGGAAAGCCAATGGAACACTGGGGCACAGCATGTAGTGCTAGTCTGTTGACCCTAACTTATGTATTTACACTGCAACATGTGACGGTGTACTGTGCACCCTGATTCACTGAGCGGGCAGGTGTCCAGGCCTGACAGTCTGTCGAGTGAGGTTCAACACCTCAGCACAATTTTCTGACAGAATGACTATTCTGAAAGAGATATCCATCACACATTCTACTGAAAATAAATCCAGCTGAGGCAACAAAATGAATAAAGAAAGAATCCACTACTATTGCAGTACTTTGGCCATATTTTGTCAACTATCACAAAAGCCTTCAAGAGACACAACATTAGACGTGTCTTTCGTCCCTCAGAAAAAGTGAGGACACATTTAAGTCCTGTCAAAGATGATTTCAGCCTAGCAAAAAAACGTGTGTACAATATTCCTTGTGAGTGTAGAATGATATATTTTGTTTAGATATATCGTCCAAGACAGATGCAATAAACACCATCATCATATGTATCTGGGCCAACTGCATAAATCTGGAATAGTACAACAGTGCTTTACAACAAGATACTGCACAATATATGTGAAGACGAAGATTATATCCTCAGTTTAGTCTTTCCAGGGCTACATGACAAAGGTGGTAATACATATTCACATGATGGGTAATCTCATAAATAGAGATTCACACTTGCAACTAAGTTCAGCCTGCACTTGCTACCATTAGATATATACAGACACAAGAATTTCTGACCAATGACAGTTACACTGCAACATCTAGCTAACAATTTTGGTTTGCATTTCAACCACACCAACAGTTGACAGCTGCTCTGATTACATGGTGCATGTGCAGATGGCCACAGCCCAGCTACCAGAAGAGGGCTCTGAATATGCTGCTGTTATCTCATTGCAAGGAACTCTATTGCACATGTGTGACTTTCAATTAAGGCCTTCATCACAAACTATCACGATGCAGACATCAGTAATTGCTACTTGCCAGCAGTAACAAACCGCCACCACCTGACAATGTCGAGCATTTGCCTTGAAGAAATACTGTGGGATACATGAAACATGATCAGGTAGCAAACTCAAGAGACATATGCAGAATTTAAATGAGATAGCTCTGGGAAGGAGCATACAGAGGAACTGAGGCTCAAGTTTAGAAGAATAGTTAACCAGAGCACCGCATCCTCCATGGTATACAGTTTCTATAAACAAACTTCTAAAGAAATGGTGACTGCTGAATAGTAGGTGCAAAACAAATGTAAAGCTATAAATAGAGATTCTAAATGAAATGGATTTGGCTGTCAAAAGGGCAATGTGTGAAGTCCTTGACAACTACTGTTAACAGAATTTTATCAAGGGACCTCTAAAAAAACTCTAAGAAATTGTACCCATATGTAAAGGCTGCCAGTGGCATCACAATTTGTCTCCAGACTCTCATGGATGAACAGGAACTGTAACTCAGAGTATCAAGATAAGAGCAGATTTTCTGAACTCCTTTTCCAAATGTATTTCACAAAGGAGGATCCAGAAGTAGTGCCCCAGTTTCACTCTTTACCACTTCAAAGATGACTGATATAACAATTAGAACATTAAACGTATTTGCAATTGTGAATATGGACAACCTTCAGCTGTAGAATGGAATGGTGATGATGAAAATTTGTGCTGGACCAGGGCTCTAACCACAATTTCCCACTTATCACGAGCAGTGCCCATTCATTTTGACATTCGTGCAGGGGCACTGCAATATCATATAAATATTAGTATCAGTGGCACTGAGAAATAGCCAAAACAGTTAAAACATAAATATGCTCCCAGGCCCAACAGAATCCCTGGTAGATTGTACACAAAATTAGCATCTGAGTTTGCTAATATACCATAATATATCTTACATCCTTCAACAATATATTGTGCTCAGTGGTTGGAGGGAAGTACAGGACTCTCCTGTATTAAAGAGGAGAAGGAGAAGTGATCCACAAAATTACTGTCCAACATTAATGACATGCATAGAATTTTAGACCTTATTTGGACCTCAAACAAAATGTGGCTTCTTGAATAAAGTGACCTCCTCCATGACAACAAGCACCGATTACAAAAACTGGGTCCTAAACTTGCACTTTAGGCACACGACATCCTGAAAGCAAGGGCTATATGCCATCATGTTGGTGCAGTATTTCCTGACTCCTGAAAGGCGTCTGAAGAAGTTCCATGTCAATATTTATTAATGAAAGTATAATCATATATACCAACAAATGTACATTGTGACCAAAATGAAGATTCCTCAGTACAGAGGAGGCAGCATTTTATATCGGACCAAGCATCACAGACAGGAGTAGAAGTAACTTCAAGTATATCTCAGGAAAGAGTGCTAGGATCCTTACTATTAATGTTGCATATTATGGATGTGGTAGACAATATTAATAGTATCCTCAGACTTTCCGCAGGTGGTGCAGTGAGCTACAATGAAATACCATCTGAACAATGCTGCACAAATATCGAGTCTACTTCAAAGATTAGTAATTTGCTTTAATTGTCCAGAGTTGTAAAACTGTGCACTTCACAAGATTTAGAAATATATTGTTTTGTTTGGTTTTAGGGCGCAAAAACAACTAGGGTCATACCTGCCCATGTCAAAATTGTAGTACACAAAGATACAGAGGGGTTAAAAATGACTATATGTCAATCCTAATTGAAGTAAGAGAAGACAGCTAAAAACAGGGACATGGAGAAAGGTCTATAAAATACACCATGGAGAAACAGAGGTCTAGAACTAAAAATTAAATGTCCTTCACCTTATTGCTCAACAACCTACGCATCATTCACTGAAACAGTTGATAACTCAGATGGCAAACACAAACAGGAATGTAAGTAATTAATAAAACACATTCCATTAGGAAATGGTGGACAGTTAAAAGTTAGTCACAACACACACAAAGTGGTGGGGAAGCACCATTGAACAAGTGCAATGGCTAAAGAGATAGTGCCCAATATGCAACCCAGTTAAAATGACCTCCTCATGGTGAGAGGGCCGAGAGGTGGTCGTCCTGCTGGGAGAGGTTAATAGCCTGGAGCTTGTTCCTATGAAGAGAGGACCAGTGGTGATGCCAAAATGAGCCATCTGCTGACACCTGACAACACAGAGATTATCTGAGGGAATATAAGAATTAGTGAGCTGAGCTACAAGGGCCACAGCCTTGGCAGCAGCATCAGCGGCCTTGTTTCCTGTCAGACCAATGTTACCAGGAACCTGTATAAACAGCACAGTACAAATGGAGGAGGGTGGTATGCTCTGTACCCCAGAAAGAACCATTGAGGACATGTAGAATGCTGAGGGATCACATACAGTGGGCTCCCAGGTTAAGACACATGGAAGAACAAAGAGAGTTTCCTATCAACATGAGCCCCAGGAATTTTGTAGTTTCAATGAATGGAAGAGCAAAGGACCTAGGACGTAAAGACAGTGAAAGAAACCAATTGCACTGCCAGAAATTCATATAAACTGTTTTGTTAGGGAAAAAAGGAAGCCACTATCAATGATCCATGAGTAAAGACAAGCAAGACATCACTGAAGATGCCACTCAATGAGACAAGTCCATGGAGGACTGCAATAGATTGCAAAATTGTCAACGAAAAGGGAGCCGGAGATGCCTGGTGGGGGACAGGCCATTATAGGGTAAATGGCAATAGCAAAGAGGACAATGCTCAGGACAGAACCCTGAGGTACACCGTTTTTGTAGATAAAGGTGTCCAACAAGGCAGAACCCAGACAAGCCTTGAAGACTTGGTCTTTTAAAAATGCCTGAAGGAAATGGCGCAGGCGGACACAGAAGCCCCACATGTAGAGAGTACAGAGGATACCAATCCTTCAGCAGGTGTTGTGGGCTTTCTCAAAATCGAAGAATGTGATCACAGTCTGGGATCACTGCAGAAAACAATTCATGACGTGGGTGGACAAAGTGACAAGACGGTCAACTCCAGATTGCCACACTCAAAGGCCACATTGTGCAGTGGTTAGTAAATTGCAAGACTCAAGCCACCGTACCAGCTGGGCATGAATCATAGATTCCATCACCTTGCACACACTGCTGATGAGAGAAATGAAGTGGTAGCTAGAAGGAAGATGTTTGTCCTTACCGGGCTTAGGTATGGTATGACAGTGGCTTCATACCGGTGTCCAGGAAACGTGTCCTCTGCCCAGATGGGGTTGTACGCAGAAGTAGTAGTAGAAGTAGAAGGTTATTGTCTCATTACATACAATTTCAAGCCATTGACTTAAAAGTACAGGAGACTCGTCAAAACACAAAAACTGGTTTACAATTTTCCTTATAATATCAGTAATATAATATACAGTACTGAATAATTACTTAATTAAGCAGTTAATAATTTTTCTTCAAAAGTAACAAACTTTTAACATTATTAGTCCTAAGTATTTGCTCTCTCCTGCTCAAATTTTCAGGTTGTCATTTATGAATTCTACTGAATAGTAACAATTCTGCACTAGTTTCTCATATAAGGATTTTTTCAGTGTTTCTAAATTTATGCTGAGCAATTCTCTTCCTTTCACTTTGTTATAAATTTTCATACCCATATAATTTGGAGTTTTAGAATAAAGTTTTAAACAGTGGGTGGGCAGCATAAAATTCTTTTGATTTCTGGTGTTGTAATCATGTTGAACATGATTTGTTACACATAAATCAGGGTTACTATGTACAAAGATAATCAGCTCATATATGTATAATGAGGGAACACTTAGTATACTCAGATTTTTTAAGAGTGGGTGACATGATTTTCTTCGCCCTACATTTTACATATTTCTAGTGATGGCTTTCTGAAGTTTTAGTATTCAACACATATGGTTTGAGACACCCCAAAATACAATTCCATATCTTATTACTGACTCAAAGTAGCTGTGATATACTACTTTTCTTGTGCCCACACTGATAGCATTGTACAATATTTTCATTGCATATCCTAGGCTATTTAATTTATTTGCAAGGTATTGTATGTGTGACCCCCATGATAGATTTTTATCTAGTTGGATTCCTAGGAATTTTACACACCTAGCTTCCTGCAAATCTTGGTTTCTGTGTCTGACCTGAATATCATTTAATTTTGATTGTTTTGTTTTAAATTGAATTAACTGAGTCTTTTCCATGTTTAATTTTAATCCATTTAAATCAAACCAGGTATCTAAGTTTTCTAGAGTATTTAATACAGTTTGTGGAATCTGATCTGTAATGTTACTTTCAATGATTAAAGATGTGTCATCTGCAAACTGAGTGACACTCAATATTAAGTGGCAGATCATTTATGTACAACAAAAACAGAATGGGACCTAAGACAGAACCTTGGGGTACTCCTTGTGAAATGGTTTTCCATTCTGAAGTATAAGTTCCTCTCTCTGATGTTATAACCACACTCTGTCTTCGGTTGGTTAGATAGGATTTAAACCATTCTAATACCATGCCCCTAATTCCATACTTTTCCAGTTTACAAAGTAGCAAGGAGTGATTCACATTATCAAAGGCCTTTGATAGGTCACAAAAATTCCTGTGGCATGCAGTGAGTTGTCTAGAGATGAGCTAATTATCAACAAAATTATTTATAGCAGATATTGTGGTTTTGTCTTTTTGAAATCCATAATGATTTTTTGAAATTATTTTAAATTTTTCTATGTATTTTTGAATTTGTATGGTGACTACCTTCTCAAATATTTTTGACAGTGATGGAAGAAGAGAGATTGGTCAATAGTTTCCCATGTGTTCTTTTGTGCCTTTTTTGAATAGTGGCTTAACTACTGCGTACTTCAATGTTCCTGGAAAATAACCTTCTTGAAGGGACTGGTTAAGTATTGTAGTTAGTGGCTGTGCAATTATTTTAGAGACTGTTTATAACACTTTTGTTGGCATTCCATCCCATCCTGCTGATGTTTTACTTTTTAGTGACAGTATCACATTTTCTATACCTTTTACTGTAGTTTTTGTAAAGGTACAGAAAAATTCACCATCAAGTTGCTCACCGTTGAAGAAATTTACTGTGCCTGCTTACTCTGCTACATTGACATTAGATTTGTTTACATTTATAAAGAATTCATTAAACAATTCAGAAATTTGAGCAGGATTTACAATAGTTTTATCCTCTATCTTGATTTCAGAAATATCGTGGCCTCTACCTGTGGCACCTGTTTCAACTTTGATCACTGACCATAATGCCTTTAATTTGTTTTCACTATCCAATATAAATCTATTATTTGCTAGCTCTTTGGCTGCCTTTACAACTTTTTTAAAAATATTTTTGTAATCTTTTTCATATGTAACAAAATCAGGACTTTTATTATGTTTTAGTTCCCTATGTAGCTGTCTTTTTCTTGCACTTGAGATTTTTATTCCTTCAGTAATCCACTTTACTTTATTTCCTACTTTTTATGATGTACAGTAAGGGGGAAAGTTTCACTAAAAATGAGCAGGAATTTTTCCAGAAAAGTAGCAAAATTTTCAGAGCATGAAGTACTATGATCTATAGACTACTCCACCTTATTTAATCTATGACAGAATAAGTTTATATTATCTTTGCTGAACTGGCATTTGGTGTAGGTTTTTTTTGTGCAAGATTCTATTGTTTTTGGTAACTCCCTAAACAGAGCGCAATGATCAGAAAGTCCTAAATCTAAACAAAACTTATTTGCCTCATTATAAGTGTAATTGGTTAAAATATTATCTATACATGTTGCAGACACTTCATTTACTCGAGTGAAATCAGTAAAATTTGCTGTGAAACCCGATGTTTGAATCATATCAATGAATTCTGTTGAGTTATTGGCTTCACTGGCTAGATCTATGTTGAAATCAGTGGTTATTATGATTCTTTTCTTGGTTTCTTTTTGAAGTTTTTGCAATAGACACTGGAACGCACGGAATTATGTACACAGATAAAATTACAATATTTTATGCTAACTCTACGGAGCAGCTTTCAAATACACATTCTTCATTAAGGGAATCGAAATCGAGTCTTGCTTTATATTCCATTGATCTTTCCACTAGTATGCACAATCCTCCTTGTGTTAAATTACTTCTACAAAAGGTTATTTAAGATTTTGATACTATCCTTCATAAGCATACAATCTTGATATTTGGTATTTCCAACAAAATGATTTGCAAAGTCGTTAAGTTTAGTTTCTCTGCCATTTGTGTAATTTGAACTTAACCTACTTATGTTCAAGTGCAATAAGAACATATAGTTACCTTTTTGAATATTCCTAATGGCATCTGGTTTGATATGCTATGTGTGTATTTTTGTTTCAACTTCATTAGGCCTATCAACATAGCAAGCAAAAAGTGCTTGCCCACAAGAGAAAGGTGCTGGAACATCTGAATGTGAACATCGTATGGCTTTGAGGTGGAAGATCAAGATGAAGTGAGAGCATGCTCTACCTCCCTCATAGTAAAGACAGCATTGTAGCACTCATGATTTGGAGAAAGAGAAGGGTATCACCAGAGCCTCGTCCACTCATTTCTGGTAGAGGAAGGCAGGGTGACAGTGGGAGTACTCAAAATCTCTGCAAAATGGTGGCCAAAGGTCCTGGAGATAACAATAGGGTCCACGATGACATCATCTGTTGCTTTCAGGCTGGAAATTGGAGAATGGATCTTGGCACCAGAGAGCTGTCGGAAGTTGGCTCACACAACCGAAAGAGGAGTGGAAATGTTAAAAGAACTAGTAAATGAAATTCAGATAGCTTTTCAGCTATCCTGAAGAATGCAACGACACTGTGCATGCATCTTTTTATAATGAATGCAGTTTGATTAAAAATGCAGGGAGCATGCCTCCGTGCGTGAATTGTGTCATGGAGTGCCTCAGTCCAGCAAGGGTCTGGGACACACATGGTAAAGAGGTCGAGCTAGGAATGGAATGTTCTGCAGTGGTAAGGATAACATTTGAAAGATACTCCACCTGGTCATCACAACTGGGGAATTGTTGCTCACTGAAGGTCACCAGGAGGAGTAAAGCCTCCAGTTGGCCTTAGTAAGCTGCCATTTAGACGTGCACATGGTTGACATAGGAGTCAGCAAAAGGATAGCACATGGGAAATGGTCACTCAAGTATGTGTCAGAGATGATGTACCACTCTAGATGATGGGCAAACTGGGCAGTGCAGAAGGATAGGTTCAAATGGGAATACGTGTGTGTGGAGTCTGAAAGGAACATGGGTGCTCCTGTGTTAAGGCAGAAGAGGTTAAGTTGATTGAGAAGGTCAGCCAAGAGGGCACCTCTTGGACAGGTTCTGAGAGAATTGCAAAGGGAATGGTGTGCATTGAAATCACTGAGCAGCAGAAATGGATGAGGTAGCTGCCCAATAAGCATTAATCCTCTTTGTTGGATCAAACACCGTGAGCATTCCATTGCAGGAGACTCATGATGAAGAAAAAATGAAGGGATATCACCACAGTGGGTGCCGAGTGCCAGACTGCGAAGACTCACTGCTACGCTGCACAGAGGCAGGTGGATCCTGCTCCATGAGGTCTACAGGAGCATCGGCATTCTTCTGCTGTTGGCCTGTGGAGCCCAGTGCAGCAAAATGATTGGTGTGCAGACCGGAACATGGAGATCAGCCAGGCGAGCATATCATGTGGCGACACCATTGAAGAGGATCTTTTAGTCAGTGAAGGAGAAGACCGTTTGCCTTTGTTGGACTTTTTCGAGCCTTTCCAGTTAGCAGAGGAAGAGTCAGATGCTGGTTGGCTGGAGGGATGTAGTAAGTCTTCACAAGAGTATTCCTTCTGTCCTTTCCAGCTTGCTGGTTGTGTAGCTGGTGACTTCGCCCCGTGAGGCAAAAGTTTGGTGGCGTGTTGCACAGCTGAAGGAGGAGATGGCGATTTCATAACCATGGAGCTAAATTTGAGGTCACATGTCTGCTTGGCCATGTATTTCGTGGAGTGAGAGGTAGCAAGAACAATACTGTAGGTGCCAGATGGTAGAACACAGGGTTTCCGACTAGCCAGTAACTTGTGAATGACTGGGTAAGGCACTTTTTCCTTCACCTGAATCTCATAGACAGCCTGCTCATTGAGATGCATGGGACAATCGCAGGAGGAAGCAGCATTGTCACCGTTGCAGTTGATGCAGCAGGGAGAAGGAGGTGGACAATCACCCCCGTGAGTATCCCTGCCACAGGTTACACATTTGGCTGGGTATCAATAGGACTCTTGAGTGTGGTTGTAAAGATGATACTGATAGCAGCGCATCAAATTCGGAATATATGAACTGACAGTGATAACTTCATAATTTGCTTTTATCATTGACGGAAGGACCACTTTATCAAAAGCAAGAAACAGAGTGTGTGTGGGCACTAAGGATGCATTTATTTTTTTTATCACCTGATGAATGAGAATGACATCCTGATCGGAGAAGTACATTTGGATTTCTGCCTCGGTCAGACAATCAAGCAGACTAGTGTAAGTAATACCACTGGAAGAATTCAGGGTTTGAATGGCCTTGACATGAACAGGATAGCTGTGGAGGAGCGAAACAGCAAGCACTTGTTGTGCTTGAGAAACAGAAGTAGTCTCCAAAAGCAAAGTGCCATTGCACAAATGAGACCAGGATTTCACATGGGTGGTAATTGCACCAACCCTTTCTGAATAATAAATGGATTTACCATTACGAAGGACTGACCATCTTTAGTACGGGAAACCAAGAGGAACCTTGGTACAGTTGGGAGAGTCTTTGATTTGTTAGCCTCAGTCCATTTACATTGAATGTGAAGATGATTGGCTCATTGCGAGAAAATCCCCCGCGATTTCCAGCATCTCTGATGGCACACTCCTTCCAACAGGGAGCCCCCTTCAGAAGGGGGTGCACCCGCCTTCAGTGATTCTTCATTCACGCCTCAGGTCACATCTCCTGAACACTTGACAGAGGGACCAATCAGCAATTTGGGAAGGTAGCAGCTCTGGAAATCACCCTCCCTGGGGCTGGCTTGTACCAGGGGGTACGTGTGAACTCTACCTGTCAAGCTGGGGCTGAGATTTATGCATTACCTAGTCACCTGTTATGCATCATGTGCATGGGCCAGCCTTCAGGAGCACACAGGGAGGAAGAAGAAGAAAAAGAGGAACCTCAAATGGCAAAGCTGAGGACGGACAGGAGGAGGCGAACAAAGAAAGAAAACAGGATCGAAAAAACAGTGGTGAGACTGTTCCAGTGTCAGCCACTGACAATGTGGAACACACTCTGGAAAACACCCCAGAGTTGTTTCCCAAGGGAGTGGTCAAAGAATAGCAAGAGGATAGACATGCACCATGGAATGGAAAAGATGCTGCAAAGGCTGGGGCCAAGCATGAACCCACCAAAGAGCAGAAACCCCCCCCCCCCCGGGGGGGGGGGGGGGGTTAGAGATGTAGCACCGTATGTCACAATATCTGTGAGTCACAACTGGTATCAGTTAACTCACACTAATACCTGGGTGAAACAAACTGTGAGGATACAAAACAGAATACTCACAGAAGACCACTCTTACAGCTCGCTGACTTTTGTTCCTGGTAGGCCACTTAGGAAAAAAAAGGATAATGGAAAAGATAATGTACTCAAAGAAGGCCAGTGCACATGGTGACAGGTTTGTGTGGCTTCCTGGAGCACATTACAGAAATGTTAAGAAACATGAACTGGCAGATCCTTGAAGATAAGATGGAAATTGCTCTACAGAGTGCCAGTTATACAGTTTTTGGAACTAGTATTAAGTGAGGGATCTACGAATATACTACAGCATCCTATGTGTTGCTCCTGACGATACTGTGAAGACCAATATTAGATTAACTACAGAGCACTCACATCACTTATGCAGTCATTCTTCCTCTCTACATGGAATGTGAATGAGGAGAAACCCTAATATGTGGTACAATGAGAGTAACCTTTGTCATACAATTCACAGTGGTTTGAAGAATATGAGAGTAGATGTAGAAAAATGGAAGAAAGAGTTTATTTTTCAAAATTTGTTGTGAATCACTGGAATATTTGTATTAATGAAGCTCAGAAAATGGGTAAAATGTCTTGGATGTGTGAGAAGTGAGTCAGATCTAAAGAATATTTTTCAATATTTGGAACTGAAGTAGAATATGACTGGATATCAAACATAATGTAATACAGGGTATCCATAATTAAAGTTCCATTTTTAAAACACTGTAGAAAGAGAACCACTGCTCAGAATGACATAAAATTTGAATAGCATACTATTGATGCAGTGGAACATCATGGAACAAAAAACAAATTAATGAAACTTTTACAAACAGATGGTGCTGCAAGCACATGGGTGTTCCTCTGTTTACATCAGAGATGCCCAACATGACTGTCTCCATGCTGGTAAAGCAGAAGAACAAGAAATGTAATTGTGCACCAACAGCCCTGCAGAAGTTCCAGACACTCAAGGTATGAAATATCAGCCATCATTTCCCTACAGCCTGGCCACCCAGATCACCTGACCATATTCCATGTGAATACTGGCTATGGTTATCTGAAAGATGTTGGTTTAGTGCTCCAATTACAAACTTAGCTGAACCGAAGGCTTGTATTGCATAACACATTCTGAGTGTGGCTCCCAAGACACTCCAATCTGTTGTGGAACATGCTGTTTCTCCATTTCAACTTGTGGCTTGAAATGGTGGACAGCATATTGAACATGTCTTGTTCCAGTCTCACAACATTTAGAAACTGACACCATTTTGCTTTTTATGCAGTTTTTGGCCCTAGGAAAATTACAAACCAATGTCATATTGCTTTTTATGCAGTTTCTGACGCTAATACAATTAAAAGCTTATGGCATTTTGCTGTTTATGCCATTTTTGGCCTTAGAACAATTAAAAACAGATTTTTCCTGTCAGACATGGTATGTCCTTGCAATCGTGGATGAGCTTATCTAACGAACAGTGCCACAAGTGTTGACTGCTGAACTTGTGAAGTCATGCACGTTGAATAGTATGGATGGTGTAATGTGCAACTCAAACCACAGCCATCACATTGTGATTCATCTGTCATTTTTAGCTGATACCATTTATGGTAAGATGCTTACAGTGCTATCTATCAGAAATTTTTTTCTTTCTCCCATGAAGTTTCTCCCTGCATCAATAATATGCTGTTCAAATTTGACATCATTCTGAGGAGTGGTTCTCCTTCTACATTAATTATGGACACCCTGTATATGAAAACAGAGCTTAGGCCTACATGACAGTCCTAGGTACTGAAATTGAGAGTAAGTGTTAAGCTTTAATAATCCCACAGCAACACTGTTGATATGATCAAGCATGGCTTAGTGTGGAACATTAACTCAAAAGTAATGGAACTACCATGAAGAATTTGTCACACACTCAAATAATTTTACAATCACAAGAAACGACATGAGGGATTTTTTTAAGTTCTGTCAAAACTTTGATGACATGTTAAAATATGCATTTTTTTCAGAGGACTCATTAGATAAGTGAATCTGATGGAGTCTGCAACTATGAATGATCATTCTGCTACAGGGTGCTTTCTAACTATTTCATAATTACCAAAGTAAAAAATGGAAAGGAAGTAATAAGAAGCAGTAATTCTCAACAGTGCCTACTGGTGCCAATCCAGAAAGAAAAGACAGATATGCCAGTGACAAAGCACGAAACTACCCAAACCTGACTGGCAGTTAAAGAATAAAATATTAAAATTTTATGCAGAATAACAAGTGATTTTGGAAAAAAAGAGGCCCAGGAGGAGATTTAGGATGAACAGGTAGGTGCTTAGGTTCCTACATATAGGTAACGCCACTAGAGAGAACTCTAGATGATGAAACTGTGGAGTTAAATTGTGGTTACAATACAATCTACTTTCCAAATTGTCATAGATAATCTGGAGATGACGTGGATGTGGGATTGTGTAGTTTGAAATTGAAAGACATA